>NC_133238.1:2000649-2673149 GCF_040436345.1 Pagrus major | reverse complement strand
AGTATTTGAACAAAGCGGCTATAATTTCAACCCAAAAAGTAGTAATGAAACTCCTCCCACAGGATGTCATATAACAAACCAAATAATAAACCAGAGTGCACTTTTATTATTAGCTACTGTGTCATTTTTCCACCTAAAGCAGTGTCCCTGGAGTGCAGTTCTTCCTCTGCTAACCCTTCAGTCAGCACTTATTTTCCATGGATTCTCTGCGTTTTGCTCTCCCTTGCTTTCCTGGCACGTCAGCACAAATTTCCCGCTCCTTTAGTGTTGCTTATGATTATGTATAGCCTGAAGTGGCTTAGGTGGGTTACACACTGTGAAGAAGGAGCAGAGCTTAACTCAGTCAGAGGAGGTAATGGTGTTTGTGGGCTGCTGAAATAATGGAGGGATGATAATGCATTTTGTTTGGTGAACAGTCGACGAAGATGCCATTGATGGTTTTGAGGCAGCAGAAATGTTTCACTGTCTGGAATGAGTCACAGCATGACGAGCTCTCACGATGATGAGTTGATGATGATTTGACTGAAAACATTTATTTTTTTCGTTATTCTCAGAGTGATCTTTGAAAGTCTATTAAAATATATACACTTCTTCGTATATTAATGTTAAAGACACAGTTCTGAATTCGGGAGGTGCATGAGGAAAAATACAGGTTACAGTAGCTTCATTTACTGTAAGAAACATTTAAAGGGTAGAGGTTTCATGCCAGTCCACTACTGGTCAATGTGTTATTACTTTTATGATATATCATTTGAGCAGAGAAACCCTGCAGCATGATGTACAATTAGATTATTTAACTGTTCACAAAACAGAGTCATCAAGTAGTGAAGATGATTTTGTGGTCTTCTCACTTCTTGAACAAAGAAAAATAATTACTGCGTCCATCCGATCCTGAAAACCAGACAAGAACAAGGAGAGTTTCACCTGCTGATGAAGGAACTCAGAATGATCCCGATCACTCCTGGGTGTATGTCAGGATGTCAGTGGTCCAGTTTGATACACTGCTGGCTATGGAATCACACAATAAAAAGAATACCACCAATTTCAACAAACTACTATGTCTAAGGTTGGGCCATCAGAAGAGTGCACGCTAGTTTCACCTGGATCTGCACATATTCAGACAAGATCATGGTGTTTAATAAAACAGACTGATCTCAGAACAACTACTGTCCTGAGATCAGTCTGTTTTACTAAACTCTTTCTTTCTTTTAGTGGCTCTGAAGAGTCAGACAACCCTCTAAAGGCTTTTGACGGATGTAAAAAAAACACAGAAAACCGAACCAGTTCCATAAAAAATGAATGATGGACAAAAGTTTCAGAGTCAGTGTGTAAACAAGATTGACACAACATGAGGTTGTATTTATTTTTAAACGTGACTTCAGACAAAAAGAAAATGTACTTGGTGTGCAGAGGCCTTAAGTCAGGCTGCAAAGGAAGCAGCAGAGGAAGCAGCAAAAATTGGCAGAAAAGCCCGATCACACTGAGACGCATCGCTAGAAACACAATGAACAAAGCAGTACCATTCTTTTCCTAGGGTATGCTGCGCCTGGCAGGCGCTCCTCACCTGGGCTGCAGGTTGCTTTTTTCTAGCAGTTTTTAGAAGTTGAAGGCCGGATGTGCATTCAGCCGAGCTCCACGCATTTTCTTCCTGGTTGTTCCTGTTTTTTCTATTGTACTGTAATTTTTTGTGGCAATCTCTGGCACAAGAATTTCCTTCAGGATTAATAAAGTTCGATCTCATATTATCTTACACACTGTTTTGTCCAAAAGAAGCTTTTTCAATGCATTTTTAAAGCGACTGCACCTTAAACAACGAGTCCCTGTGTGATCGGGCCTTAAAGCAGCTTAAATAACGTGTCCTGTCGGAGATTTTCCAATTGGATGCATAGAGGGAATCAGCTGAGCCATCAGCTGAAATTGTGAGCTGGGCTTGACTTGACTTGTCTGCCAGAACCAAAGTTCTGTTCAATTTCTCACATTAGCAGTTGAGTATGAGGTGAGGTCAGTATGCCAAGTCATGGTTATACTAGCATTATTTTAAGAAAGCAGTTTTTTTTCCCCATGAATGAATGTGCTGCTACAGTATCTGTAAAATGAAACAAATAAAAGAGTAGAACAGGTTTTGAAAAACACAGCTGAAAAAAATAGTACAGCTGCTGTGATGTGACCTCGCCTGTTTATTCAGAGCCTCTTTTCAATCAGAAGCCAAGGAGAGCAACACATGCACCAAAGCAACGTTACCCTGACTCCTTCAACATTGTCCAAGTACCAGTAGAGGTCAAAACTCATGATTCTTTAGTATTTAGCTGTGATTTAATTATTCCCCTTGATAAAGGAGCTGGTAGTTCGTCAGTGGAAAGCCTGTGGCAATGAAAGCGCATGTATGGGACATACTCTAAGCCCAGAATCCATGAAATTCAAGGATAAAAGAAATGAAGAAGTCCAATTTCAGATATCATTCTCATTATCCAGAGAAAAGTTATAATTAAGAGGCACTTGCTGGAGGGAACATTATCTGAGTCACATCCACTGTGAGGAGTGGGCTGTGTGTTTCTGTGTTTAGCTGGAAACAGTGGGGGTAATTATACTTCTCAGGGCTCGGGCCAGCTGATAAAGTCTTAAAGGCTTTTTTATGGGCAGATTGAGGAAAAGGCAACCCCCTCTTCCACCTTTCCCCTCTATATCCCCACACAAGTGGTGCTGGAAAGACATCGCAAGGTCATACAGATAAAATAAATCTGTTAAAAGATCAAATAGTTCCTGTAGATCGAAAAAACGAAACGCGGAGCCAAAGCAATAGTGGGGAGAAATCAAAGTGAAATTGAAAGCAGAGCTGAGAGGCTGAGGGAGCGATGGAAGGATAGCATGTGGGTGTGAGGACAGAAGGAAAAAACAAAAACAGAAACAGACTGGATGTGACAGATGAGAGGGGAGAGGTGATGGCTCGCTGAAAGGCCATTAGGACAATCACATCAACACAGTGTAAACATGTACCTGTCATATCGCTGAGGAGAGAAGAGAGATTACTCACCATTGGAACATGATTCATCATAATGTCGGCTCAGTATTAGAAGAATTTTGTTTGCAAAGCCCGGGCCCTTTGAGGCTAATTAAAGATTAGTTACTGACACACAACAAAGAGTGCTGCTTTCCTGCACAAACACACAACAAGCAGCCTTGATTGAATTAAATCTGAGCAGAGATTGAGCTCAGGCTGAAGTGACAGCACAGTTTTGGCCTGAGTTCAGATGTTAATATTCAGAGGCAGCGCATATGTACAAAGAAGGACAAATGCATCGATCACAGGATTGAGCAGTAGCCCGTCGTCTACTGAAATCTTACTGTGTCTCCTCTGGAAAATGGAGGACAAACTATGTAAGGAAAGGAAAATTGGATATCCTTCAGGAGGAGGAAGGAGGAAAAACAGTAATTGTGATTCTTCGAACGGATACACAGGCGGGGGAGGAAGAAAAAAAAACCCCCAACAGTATCACATTTAGGCCCAGTCGAAACTCAATCGCTTTCTACAATGGGACAAGTACTTGAAAGGAAAGAGCTAAAACTTTTGGGTTCTTGGTGTAATTGGACAACTTCACATCCAACAACAAGACTGCAGCATCCCAAATCTTTGCTTCGATTTGGACATGTCACAACAAATGACCAACACACAGCCTGGTCTGTTTGTAAGCCTCAGTGTGAACTAAATCCCTTCTTCTGTTCACCGTAAAGTTATCATCCCTGGAAGAAATGCTTGTTTTAAAAAACATGACCCCATCTTATCAGCTATGATCAGTATCTAGATACATTATCTGGGTAATGACATTGATCAAACACAGATTAAACCCTATCCTGCCCACATTGTGATAGGGTCTCAGTATAAATCGGGAAGGTGGAGCTGGAGGAGTAGTCAGGGTCGGGCTAGATGTTCAAATTTTCCAGCTATGATTGCTGATATATTCCTGTGGGTGTTAAATAAATGAAAAATAAATGGAAACAAAACTCAAGCTGTCAAGAAAGAAAGGAAATATTATTACACCTATTTTCCTTATGAACAGAAAAATACAACCCTACACCTTCTGGATTCAGGTGTCTTCCTTTAAACCAAACTAAGACGAGCTGATCGATATAATATGTAAGAATTCTGCATTAAGATGATGAAAATGACTAGACTTTTGTTATTTGTTGAATTGTGTACTTAATGTTTCCAACATTGTTCACACTAGAAGAAATCCAGATTTACTCCGGGTGCCGGTGGGTTCCATTTGTTAGCCTCTCCCTATCACTTGTGGGAGAGAGTCTAAGGACTAATGGTCTAAAGCGCATGGTGCAGGTGCATTTAGGGCGTGTCTAACTCCCTTGCATTGATATGAGACAGTGGTACTCCTCATCGCTGTGCTACAAGGATGTGGTGCTTGGCTGCTATCAAAAAATGCACTGATATTCAACTGAGAAAAAGTCACTTTACAAAACCAACCAGATCACATGTTATTTACCAGGAAGAAAAGGAGTCTAACTTCACAGTAGGTCTCTGATGGTAACTCAAACAACAGAGGCCATTAAATTTAAAACATAGTTTCTTTGAGAGTCCACATTTGTTGGGTCTCCTTTCATCAGAGATATACTTATGTTTAATTCTGATATTCATCGCATTACCAGGCATAGAATACCCCATCTTTTACTGATAAAATTACAGACATCAAATAGCAATGGTTATGAATTATTGCTACTTGCCAAACCTTGAAGCTAGTTACAACACTGTGTCCTCACACTGTGGGTTTTTCAGACTGATTAAATATTTATCTTTTGTTCCAAAAATAAAGCTGAAAATCCATCTCTGAACTGGGAGGAACAGACACCAGGGCTTTTGTATCATTATTAGCTCCGAAACACATTCTCATCTTGCCTTTGTTTCATGTCCGTATGACATTACATTCCACTAGAACACAGTCTCCAGGCTTTCCTTACAGATTTTGTCAATAACTATATTCAAGTTTGATATGGGCTTCATATGAGCTGTTTCTGTTTTTCACTTCACACATGGTCTTCAAGAACTACAACCACTTTTAAGAATCTTGCTGTAAAATTGGCATAGTGAGCAATAGACTGACTTTCAATCTGTGTAAAATCCTCTCTTGTGCCCCCATTGACCAACCTCAGATCTTACTTTCTTTGAGAAGAGCCTTTTGAATTTAAGATTAACATCCTGACTTTCTCTATTGCATTATGTGCAGCTGGGTTGCTGTGTGCCCACAGTTAGTAATGGAGCGGTCATTAAATTGCACTTTAGTATAGCACTTCCATAAAGTTGTGGGACTCAAGAGAGAAAAGTTAAAAGTAAAAGTTAATTCATAGTCATTTTACAACACTGGGGTTGTAAAGTGAAACTAAGTTTAGTCTTCATACTGCATAACAGGAAAAAATAAAAACAAATGATTTTATACAGTGGGGTGTGGAGGATGAGTTGAGGAGTCTCACAGCCAGAGGAAAGAAACTGCAGTGGCAACGGATACTTCTGTATCTTTTTTGCGTATCTTTTGGTGGGTTATGCAAGAACCATGTCAGTTTGTGATGTTTCCAGTCCATAGCTCCTCTTCAAACGTTGTCAAGAATCTGGCTCTGGAATTGAGCCTTCTTAAGTTTCCTTAGGAAGTAGAGCCTTTTCTGTGCCTTTTTAACCAGGGTGGTGATGTGCAGCGATCATGATAGGTTCATGCCTGTAGCATCTTTTCCTTTCCCCATCTCTTCTCTACTCTCATTGAATAGCTAAAGTAATGAGATATTTCCTCACCATTCAGCAGTCAATTAAGTGGGTAACTGTACATTAAAGTGTATTTCGGCACCTCTGTGGCTCATTACGGCAGGCGAGAGTGAAGATACTATATATCCATTTTTTAATCCCAAAAGTTTAAACAGATGGTCACCACGTCCAGACAAGCAATCAAGGTGGCATAAATTGTTGCCGTGTCTTGGTCAGAAATTGGCAACGCTACAAGTATGACCCCGACCAATCATCTGTCTTTTCGGACAAGCAAGTTACTCACCGGGGTGCTGAAGTGCCTCCGCTATTTCCCACCAACATTTTTCTTTTTTGACTCCGTCAAGGTAGTCCCTCGAGAAAACACCAAAAAGGTAGGGTATTGTTGCCACAGCTCAATAAACCGTTCCTCTACTTTACTATTCCACCTGACAGCAGCGTCCCATCTTCCTCTTTGCCATGTTTACATATACACGTCAGAGCACTCTGTCTATTGGTCAACATCAAGGAACACGTCGTAGGAGATGTCAAACTAGGCAGGAAGATACAAACATTTCTGACATGCTAGACTTTTCGTCGGGGTGTCGTGGATCATCACTGTCCTTCAATTATGTTACACTACACATCTGTTCGTCGTTCCCGACATTCATAATCGGACCCGACACTGGAAAATTTGTCGGCCACGATCCAAATGTGTGGAAATCGGCCTAAATTTGTGTTGTCTGATCCTGGCGTTAGTCCAATTAACCACACAGAAAGTCATATTATTTGTCTGATATCTGCATTAAAAACACTATGAATGCAGCCAAGAGATCAAGTTCACTGACTGAAATTACCTGAGCTGAAGCCGAGCAGCCAGCTCGTGGGTACCTCTCACTTAAAGGAGCAACGCCCCTAATTATGTTCAACTAATATAGTTCTAATGAGTTAAATAAAGATTCATCCCCCTACAGTTGTCATGACGGGATACATTTTTTATACCAGGCTGCAAACATGTTTATTTCTGCTGCAAAGTTGGGCATTTTAACTGGCTCTTATGGGGATTGACTCACTTTTGGAAGCAGCCTCAAGTGGCCATTCAAGTAACGGTTTTTGTTACTCCTGCATTGGCTTCAATTCTCAGAATGGGAGAGTGAGAGTCTTACCTCAGCCGAGTGTTTTCGCTGATAAAAGGCTTTTCAACTCCAGCAGTGCAAAAAAAAGCTTAATTCGGAGCAAACGTTGACCATAGTTTCGCCTCTTCCTCTGTTGATTTCAACATCAAAGGCTCTTTAGAGTATTCCTCAGCTTCAACAGTACCGGGGAGCAATACCTTGAGGAATAGTTCAACTGCTCATAAACTGAAAACCTGTGCAATATCCTGTGTTTCAACCTCAATGAAAATCAAGAAATCAACTACCAGCACCTGACCACAGTTGTATCCACCCTTCAAATGGAAGGTGCTCTGGACATGGATGAGCTCTAGAATGAGACCTGTGTTCTGAAAGAGGTCTGCCTCACCTTGAGACACACAGGAGGTGAGCGTTGGGCCCAAGCTTTAAAGAACAGGTCTGCTTTCCCCCAGTACAGTATGCCAAGCTCCTGTCCTTTGTGCCAAGTATCCCTGTTAGCAGTGCTTACTCTAAGTGGGTGTTTTCCACCATGAAAGGTGCCTGGAGTGATGTGAGAAACGGGCTCATTTAACTTGGTCGAAATCAAAGTTGAGATGAATTTACGGATGAGCTGTGAGGACCATTAATTCATCCTTGGAAAGAAGAACATCTGGGTGTGCCAGCCCTCCGCAGTCTAGTCTTCCTACAAGGTAGGCTAAGTGGATCTAAATTATTGATGTTGTAATGTTATATGCCCAATATAAATAACACGAATAGATGTTGAACATAGTGGAAGTTGCAGTTATGAGGACAGGGAAAGTGCAGGCAGCGTAGAGAAGGAGTGGTAGGGGACTGCACTGATGATATGAATGAAAACATACTCATTTAATTAATTTTTGTTATGGAAGTTAACTAGACCTCGGTATCAACAAAAAGGGCTTTGTATACACCACTCTGTTCATACTGTATGAAGTTTGTATATGTGCGTCCTAGACAGCCCATTCTTATCAGAAAACAATCACATAGCTTGACTGTCAAGGCAGCTTATTATCATCCATATTGATGTTTGTTGTTAGGTGGCAACCTCTAGTGGCTGTAGTAATTATGACAGCAGCAAAGGAGGAATTCAGGTGAAGTAGTATGAAGTCAGCAAAGGGAGGAGGATGGAGTGGATGGTCCAGTTAAACTGTCACTGGGATTTTATCCTGGAGACCACTGTTTGTTTTCAGTATGACGCCAAAAGTCAACAGTTAGTTGTTTTAACATACTATGTAGTGTAGTTAAGTGTACTGTAGTTAAGTTACGTCACGTACATAACTTGAAGAAAAGTATAATTGGAGCTTTGCTTGATTTACAGAAATAAACTCATCACCTCATTCCTTCTACAAACTGCTCCTAGCAGCGCTACGTTGGTTTCTGTATCGACTGAAAGTGAAAACAGTGGGGACAGATACATCCGTTTCTGCTTGGTGAGAGCAAATTGACCCTTCTTTAACAGAAAGACACTGTCACACTTTACTTTAAAGGGATGTGTTGCTTTAGCCACAAGCAACCTGCCAGGATCATTTGAGACCATCATATCATCATGTCCACTATTGTTTTTGTATTCATTGTCATGTTTACATGATTCAGAATTTGCCCTACAAATATGCCCCTACGCTGATTCAAACAAACATGTTGATCCCTGAAAGCCAATAGTCATTTCAGGGATGAGAGGTTTATCTTTAAAAACTCACAGGCTTGTCATTTTGAAGATTGCCTTGCTACAGGTGAGATTTTTAACAATTGCAGCGGCATTATTTGTTTTCTGTCAGTAAGAAGCTGCTGTCTGGGCAAGCTAAATCTTATTTTAAATAAACCAGGGAATTCACACATGTTTTGTTTCCAATCTGCTGCCGTCACATTTCTCTGGTGCGTAGATTTTCATTGGGGATCCTTTTCACACATAACACATGGAACAACATTTCATGCTTGTATGCTGCAGGGCAGGCAAGGCTCTAAGGAGACAGATGTCATGTCCTGACTAATTTGTACAACATACAAACTGATTATAAACAGTCGGCCGCAAGGCATTCTCTCTCCCTCTCTGTTTTCAATTTCCAATGCTCAATCACAGCATGAGAGCACGTAGCAAGTCCCCTCAGAGCGCAAAGAGTGATCAATACCAAGAAAGACATCCACAGACTGACATTAGCCATTCCAGTGTTTTGTTTAGGCCCCTAGTCAAAGTGGGCTGTTCTCCTGATTTTATTGATCGCAGTCGGCTTGAAAATGCTGAGCAGGGATGCCTGTATAATTAACCACAACAGTGAAGTGGCCTTAAACAAAAAAAGAGCATATAACTTACCTTAGAGGTCATAGAACATATTAAAATACAGTGAACAGTTTAAGATCAGTACTCATTAGCGATATTCAGACTAGATGTCTCTTCCATCATGTTTACATTTTGCCCATTTGATTCCTTCTGAAGTACTGAGGTAGTTCAGAATGATTTCATTAAGTCACTCTGGATTTAGTTATAGCATACACACATTCCAGTTATCCTCAATGTAAAACATCAGAAAGAGGATCGTAATTAAGAGCGGTCATATGACCAAGTTGACACCAATGGCATCCATTTGAAAGGCCTGGAAAAGGCTAATAAGCAGATCTTGATGAGTTTCTTGTTAAATATACAGCTGCAGTCAAATGTTTACATACACAAAGAACATGTATATCATGGCAGGCAGGAACAGGCAACGCTAAACCAAGAACAAAAAAACTATAAAAATACAAATGTTATGCTCGGTTGGTGGAGTGTAGACCCAAAAGCGGACAATGAGGCTGGAAGTAGATTATAAAAAGGTAATTTATTGATTTCACAACGGTTTAGTAAGTGAAGGTGTTGAGCGTCCCAGGCGGAGTCCCCACTCACGATGGCGCTGGTGGTAGCGTGGCGAGTTGAGACTCAGGTGAGCACAGAGTCAGGCCGCTGGTGGAGTGCGGAGAGCTAGCGCCAGAAACACGAAGTCGGCGTGCTGGTGAACACTGGTCATAGAGAGAACATGTGAAAGTGTTAGATTTCTAAGAGAGCAAAACGAAACAACTAGAAGTCATAGAAAACGACGATCTAACTGGAGCCATGTACCACATCGAATTGATGAAATTATCTGGCAGCAGGCTGCGTGGAGAGCAGGGCTTTATCAGCAGGCGCTGACTGCCAACCTGCTGCAGGTGAGCGTGTGACAGCAGCTCTGTATTGGGAAGCTCCGCCCGGCCTCTCAATGCACCTCTGCAAGCACAACAGAAAAAGAACCCACACCAAGCACCAAAATATCCACCACAGAATATGACAGAACATAAAATAAAAGTACAAACCAAAGCTCTTGAAATGCAGGCAGGAATAGAAGGACACAGGACTAAACAGGATTGAGACGCATGACAACAGATCAATCAAACTGACAGGGAGAGGGGAAGTAAAGGACCTAAATACACAGGGGGTGATTAACTGATGAGACACAGGTGAACAGAAAGAGGGTGAGAAGACAAAGGGAGGTAATGAAAATGAAAAGCAAAACATGACACATGACAGAACTGAACCACCAACTCGAATCATGACAAGATGACAACTGAGAATTTCTTATCTCAGTTCTTATTATCAGCTGATGTGACTGAGCTGAACATCAGCCTTCCAAAATACCAGATCTTTCACTTGGTGGAGTAACTTACAGCCCTCTTTACCACTTTGGTACTGGTAGGCTTCAGTGCTCTTGTAATGTTTCATATTGGCACCATCTACTCTAAGGGGCAGCACAGAATAAATGGATATTCCTGTCAGTTGTTTCTGGCCCCTTTCTCATGTCATCCTCCCAGTCGCTAGTAGCAACCATTAAAGGTTGCACTACATTTACACCATTGGACCATTAGGAGAAGTATTGGTTTTATCTGTTCCTTGCTCCCATAACAAATAAAATTTGTGCTACATACCCATCTGCTTAAGCTTGAAATACATGAAAACCATGCAACATAAAAGCAGGGCTGCCAAGTTTCACCAAAGGTTTGGAGTGAGACTTTGAAGCAAGGGAATTTCAGTCGCTGGCAAAAGAAATGGGGCCGTTTGAAGCCAGATTTACAGGAATATCTCATCTTAAATTAACATTAGGATTAGACTTTTATCAATATTTGCTCAGTTTCTCACTCACCTCCATGCCAGCTGCTGCCTCTGTAACAATCAGGCAAGGAGTGAGTGAACTGGAGGAGCTCTGGCTTGATTGCAGATGAGCTGCAGCTGAGAGTCCAGGTGAGGTGAGTCAGGTGACGAGGTGGGTGTGGCTGGCTGGCAGGTAGGAGCAGCCTCTCTGTCTTTACTCTGAGTATACCAGTGAACATGCAAGAAATATTGTCAGTAAATTAGTGACTAGAAAGATGTTCATACACAGTCTACATTAAGAACACTCACACAAAATGCATTAAAGCTATTTACCACATTGTCCATATTATAATTTTCATTATCATTATCAATAAAATATTGAGGATAACTTATTTGTCCTGAACCATTTCTTAATATATTCCATATTCCTTTAACATTATTTTTAATATCATCTAATGTTGATGAATTCTTCAGTATTTTTTTGGTTATTTGGATTCAACAGATCAACATTGAAATCCCTACAGATGAAAAAGTACAAGTAAAAACATTTCCTCCACCCAGTCCCTGAAAGATTCAATACTAGACCCTGGTGCCCTATATGTACACAACTAATTATTATATTTCTGTTTTTCTCTATGCAGATTTCAGTTGTTATACTCTCTAATAAGTTGTACACCACAGTTGTCGTACATTCTAACACTATATAATTCAGGTTTTTGTCTACATCCATAGCCACTCCTCCTCCACTCTTTCTTTTTCTATTTATATAACTGAATTCATATCCGTCTAATCAAAAGTTTCTTCCTTTATCAGAGTTGATCCAAGCTTCAGATATGATATGATATGACAGTCCTTGATGTTGTTGAAGTTTGCATACAGGCTTCTGCAGTTGAAGTTGATTACTGATAATCTGTTAACTGTCTTAATGATTTGATTATACTGTTCCTCTGTGTAGTAGCAGCTATTATTATTTATGTTACAGAAGAAATTATTTTCCGGATCGATATTATTTCCCATGGACTGTAAATTGTGGTGACTATTTACAATGCATTTTATTAATCCAGAAAAATAACATAATTCATATCAAAATTAGATGGTTACCTACTGTTTGACCTTCCACTTCAGCTGAAAGGCGGTCATTACCCGCCCTACTCTGCCTCTGATTGGTTGGTACTTGTTGCCTTTCATTGGGTTGGTTAGAGTTGGGCATGAGGAGTGATGATTGGTTAGGGTTAATATCTGGGTAAGCCAATCAGAGGCAGAATAGGGCCCTAAGTACAGCAAGCAGCAAGTGAGGAAATATATTAGAGGGGAAAGAAATAAAAAGGGGCAATTTATGATTCTCAATGTGTGACATAGGAGGATTAGCATGTGACTGTGTGAAGAAGCTCAATTGCATCTTGAGTCACATGGTCAATGTGTGAGACTTGGCAGCTCTGATAAAAGCCTGATAACGACCCATTCATTTGAATCAGGTGTGTTGGGGCAAGGAAACATCTGAAACATGCAGGGCATGAAACAGATAAACATACCGAACATACATACAAAAGATTACAGCATTTGTCATCTGAAAGAGGGAGAGAGTGGGATAACACAAGTTACATTACGACTGTCATGAGCCTAAATTAAGAATACAATATTCCATCGTCATAAACCACGTTGTCACAAAAATGCACCTGAATATTCCCGGCCGACTATGCACGTTCCTGTTTTGCACAGCAAATTTCATTGTACAACTGTGTGCAACAACAATAAAGGCATTCTATGCCTTCACTTCTATTCTTCTATTCTCTAGTTTGACGTCAACCTGAATTTCAAAATGCAACATGTTTGTGTTTGGACAATGTACCGGCATACAGTGTTAGAACTGAAGAAGCCTCTTGGGTGAAGTCTGAAACATGTCCAGTTGGCTATGATACAGCACTTAGAAACCTGAATTTATGTTACTTTTGTCAGCCTAGTGTTTATAAGAGAGGAGAAAGTCAGCAAGGCTTGGTAGTGTGACAATAACTATGTTTGTACCAAAAGCCAAATTCTAGTAGACGTCTCTTGTATTTATTCCTCAGCTAAAGTCTAATCTAATGAGTATATTTTTAGATGCGGTTCAAGAGTCATCACATAGCTTTGACATTGCTCTGTCAGAGCAGAACAGCCTCTCTCGGGCGCACTGAGCAGAATGCAGATGCCCTTTCTCTCACTTATTTCTATTCCCCTGTGAATCTGACCTGAAAAGGTTAGGCCACTATTCCGTAAAAGTCAAGCCGCCGCTCAGCGTTGTAGTTTTCTTTAAAAAATGACATTTGGCTTGACATGTTTTTTTCTTTACTCTCGCAGTTTATATACAGTACTAGCATTTCTATACTGTTTCTGTGTGTCAGTGGGGTTGATACAAATATAAAACTGAGTTTTTCCTTCACTCTGATCGAGAAACCTTGTTGTTAACCGCAGAACGGTTTGTGACATATTCTGTGTGTGGGAGATTTTCTCTTTAATTAGCTGTCACATCATCGTGTTTAAAGTAAAGTTATAACAGCAACAACTGTTCAGTGTAATATGGACTGCATGGCTTATAATAATTCATAGAGGCAAAAAAAGGCCACAGAGTTAGGTATAATTGGTTTCACTTTTGTCTGTTTACTAGATGTGAAAGCTTATTTTGTGTTTGTTATTTGTGTTTGTTTTGTGAGGGCCTTATTCAGGATTAAATTGCTCTCTATAAAGTACTGCAAATGAAAACTGTTAACAACAGTTCTGTAGATCTAAGTATCCAAGTAAAAACTAATGTTTAATACAACTTGGGTTGATATTATTTCTGTTAGTTCTGAACATTGCACTCACCAAAGTAAATGCTCAAATCAAAGATGGCCAAAGCTTTTAAAATGATACACAAATTATGAATGCAAAGCAAACTTTAGTGACTAAATAAACTCAAGACACAAGTAGGTGCAAATAGATGCTAATGAGCCCTAAAATTCACAGTTATGCTGAGGCTTTATTATTCTACTTCTTTTTATACCAAGATGATTTGAGAGAGAAAGATGTGAGGAAACTAATTGGAGTTTCTGATGACTTCCATCAGAATAGGGTGACCAGATGTCCCCGTTTTCCAGAGACAATCTTCATTTTTTGGTGGCCTGTACCCAGCTTGAGCTGTCCCCATTTCTAACTATGTGTCAAAAACAGACTGCAAAGTGAAATAATTTTTAAAACACTGAAAGGGGCTTTCAACTGGTTATTAAACCAGTTAAAGTCTCAATCTAATACTGGTGCCTCTATTTGACCTTAAGCAAACAAGACCATCAGTGAGAAGACTGACTTTTACCTATATACAGTACATAGTACAGGACAGTAGTATATGTGCATTTTAAATTCCTGGCACTGGGTTGGATTCTTTCTTATCTGGGTAGGATGAGTGAAAATTAAAACTTTTTTGTGACGGTAAAGGAAATAAGAACCTTTTTTGTCGTATAGGTTGGAGATGTTGTGAATTTTTCAATGCTGCTAGCACCACAAACACAATCCCATTGACCTCTACTGTAACAGCAGCAGCAGCAGAAGACATTTTGACTCTTCATAGAAAGCATGGGTGTTACCAATGACATCAACAATGGCTCTGTTCTATTCTATTGTCCCAGTAAGGTCTGACAGTGTGACAGGTACCAGAGCTCTGAAACTGAATTAGCTAAAAAGGAATTCAGCCCTCATTGACTTTATTAATTACACTCGTGCTTTACTACTGTCACATGTCAAAATGTCTGCAGGTGAAGAGGCCTATTTGGTGGCCACAGATCTTTGAAGACGCATGTCTCAAAACCTCTGCAAATGAAACCAAAACTGTGAGAGAAAAATACCTTAAGGGATACAAGTAAATATATTTCTTTATGATTTAGGGTGAACTGACTCTTTAAATGCAGTGTTGGTTAAGTTACTTCCTAAATGTACTTATTACTATCATTAGAAAGTAATGTACTATCATTCAAGACAAAAAAATCATTTGTCTTCTGTTCTGCTTCCAGCTGCATTTAGAAAACAACTGGAAAAGTGGCCTCTCACTGCAGAACTGCGCTCTGTCTGACTGGGCCCTAAAACCGCCTGTGAGGTGGGAGGTGGGACCACAACGCATGGAAATAGCTTGGCTCCCCTGCAACCCAACTTCCCATCAATACACCACTGGAAAGGGAAAATCATTTGCTACCATCGTGATTGATATGTTGATAGCCATTAACAGCTGCTTCTGTCATGGCGGTGAAGATACATGAAAGAGCCAGTTGGCCTTCCAAACTGGGAGTGCTTGCTATACTCCAGTGGCTGCCCTGTTGTGCAATTAAATAAAAAACGGTGGGGACACTGTCATGTTGTAGCAACATAATGAAAACAGTCATACCCAACTACATTGAGCAGGAATAATAGAAAATATATCTTCTGTCAAAAGAAATTGTGTTTTTGATTGACAAATGAAGTTGGCAGTGAGCGATGGACTTCATTGGACAATATTCAACTTGGTTTAAAAATATATAACTTGGTTTAATTTGATGAAAGAAAGAAGAGGTTTTTGTGGTGATATTCACTGTAGAAGTGCAGCTAACTGGGAGCTAAAAGCACTGGCATCGCTGACTGGAGACACAAAGAGTGTTGCTGGCTTTGACCTGTGTGAGCTGAACAGTCAGACTGATGGCCTTAAAGAGGACGGGGCTACAGCGAAGCGTTTCAGACAGAGGGTTGATACAATCTTGCAACATTGGACAGTATAATGGAAATGTCGTCTTGTTTCTCAGACAGTAAAGCATGTTAACCTATTCTAGTAGATAGTTGTAAAAATATTAACCTGAAAATGAGCATATCTCCCCTTTTAGTTTCCTTAAGAAAAACACCTGTGTCTGAGATTTGTTTACCAAAGTGTGGATATGTGATGTCAGGTTCCCTGTTTCCCCTTTCCACCTATATGGAACAGGTGTTATTCCAGTAATTTTTGTTTTGTTTTTTACAGTTTTGGGCATTTCAACCGAGGATTCACAGAGTGCAGCTTTTGCACACCTTAAGATCGACAGGTGCGTAGGAGAAGACTGAAGGGGGACAAAATCAGGAAAAAGACTCCCGCACACTGTCCACTTCACTTGCAATTAAGTTTAATGACAACGACGTTTCGGTACTTAGACCTTCATCAGGTTATCTTACAAGACAATGGGGGAGGCAGCTCTAAGTAGGGTTGTGGACTCACGTGGACCAATCAGGCTACACTGCAGACAGACATCCCTCAAAATCCCATCAAACACACCTGGGCCAATAAATCTATGCCACTGAATGGAAATCATTTTTTTTTAAAAAAACATCATAACAGGAAAAGTTCATATATCAATCAATGCGTGTATGTTCACAATAGAAATAGTATAACAGTATAAATGTGATACAAAAGCAGGTTAGAGCTTAATGTGTCTTCAAGAGCCTGTCCTTGAACAAAAAGGACACACAATTAGACTAATATATATATATATATATATATATATATATATATATATATATATATATATATATATATATATATATATATATATATATATATTTATATATATATACAACCATATGATGAAGAATTACTTATGGGGAAAAAAATGAAAGAAATAAATCTCATCAAAGATTACAGAACAGGCCACCTCATGATGTCACATTGAGGATTTAGTCATCCAGACCACTAGGAAGCATGGTCTAATATTTCAAAGGGTACATCTTAACAATAAATTTCACAAACAACAGGACTTTCCTCATACAGATGGGATTTTGAAGGATGTCTGTCTACAGTCCACAACCCTACTTAAGACAGCCTCCCCCATTGTATTGTAAGATAACCTGATGAAGGTCTAAGTACCGAAACGTCATTGTCATTAAACTTCATTGCAAGTGAAGTGGACAGTGTGCGGGAGTCTTTTTCCTGAGCATTTCAAACAAAAGTAAATTGATTCAGAAGTCGAGCCGAGAGGAAGCTGAAAGGCTGGTTCCCAGCTGGAACCAAAAAATAGAAAATTTTCCTTGGACTGAATTGCAAACAGAAGTAGGAGTGTCACATTCTACAGGCCGTTGTGCATTGTGCAGCACAGATGGGATCACACCAACTGCATGTCAGGTAGTGTGTGTATGGTGCAAAGGAAGAGCTGACATGAGAGGAGTGAGTTTGGTGAAACAGGTGAACTGCAGGCTTACCAAGTTTAATATGTACAACCCTTCTAGCAAACAAGCCCTTCTGGCACATTATCGGTGTATTGTTGTATAGGTAGCACTTCATTATTAGACCTTGTGTTATAAAATACTTCATAAATTAACTTTGTACTGTGAACATTTTGTCTGTCAGAACAATTATTATATCTACAGAGATTTTTAGACATACAATTGAAGGACTTTAATTGTCATTGGTCCAGAAAGTGATTTGATTCTATGAAATCTCTCCCTCACATCGGCTGATTCTAAGAAGCTTTTTGAACACAGGCCATGGTAGCAACATCTATTCAGCCAGCCAGTTTGCTGACAATGGCTGGTACTTCATCCTTAAAAGGGGCCACAAAAGGCAGTCATTAGAAACTGGAGGATGGGGAGAAGAAAGGCTGCTTTTTTTAAGTTGTGGTGTCTTTTTTTTAAACATTGCTGTGGACATGAATAAGGTGCATACATTTGTCTGTGTGGGGGAGTGTTTGTGTTTGTGCAGGTTAGCTGTTTCTCTCAGTGTGTGTCTGTGGGGGTACATGGTGCAGTGTGTGTGTGAGCGCGCTGAATTACATCTGATGCGTAGGTGTGTCCTCTGAGACAACAAGCAGTTCTTCAGGGGGAGCTTGAAGGCAGGAGACTTGTAGTACCACCTGCTGTCATTTGGGGGAGCAGTTGCTCTACAGCTGCTGGATCTGCTGCTCCTGGATCTGCTTGTTATTCAGCTCTCTAACACAATCCAAAGAACCTTGCTCTGAAATAGATGTGCTTTAGTTCCGTCAACCGCTGTAATACAATCACTTACCTAAGAGATGTTACCGATATCCATCTATGCAGTGGATAGGGGGCTGATTTTGCAGCCAACATAAAACATCCCATAGTCGCTGTTGCTATAGTGATCCTCCACAACTCGAGTCGGACCCCTGCATGCTCGCAGAGCACACTTTATCAAGGTGGATGGATTTGCAAACAACAAAACGGATGATGTGGATGTAAAAGGGCGAGTATGTCACAGCTGGTAGAGGGAAGGTTGGGGGTTATCGGGGGGGAAGGCTGCTGCTGCATCGTTCTCATGATCGTGTAAAAGAGGTCATCCGTCTTTTTTTGTTTTCTGCCTCTATTTTCAGCCTTTCCCTCCATGCCGATCATGGTAGTTATCACACAGGGATTATACAGCAGCTTGATCCATTATTCATGACTCAGCAAAAGTAATAACACTTCCTCCTAGGGCAAAGCAACCAGTTCCTCTTTTTAGGGTGTTTATATTCCCAGAGGTCTCCATTAGGAGTTATGAACCATAATGTACTGTTAAGTGTAAAGGTGGGAGCTCTGTATGCCTTGATAAAGCGTTCACCGCTGGTCTGGAGTGGTGAGCATTCTGGTTAGCAATCAGTTCAGGCACAACTCACCACTGCCAGAGTGCCTATTTGTTGTGCACTGTGGTGTGAAACAAGCTTTTACACCTTCAGCAGTGATGCCCTTCTCCATTTTAAATGTCCCCCAGGAATTTTATTAGGGAAAGAAGGAATCTCAGGACACTCAGTTTGACCCTCAAAAAGGTTTCTTATCAGATAAGACTGATTTGTCGGGGTGCTGCAGTGTTTTTGACTGCATATTTATTGAAAGAGATATTAACTCTTTCTACCCTGGTAATGTTACAGGGATCTGACTTCAGCTCTGGTTTGGAAACTGTGTAACCATCTGGAGGTTAAGAGGCTTATCAACATGGGCAGGGATGGTCTAATTAATTAATAGTAATTATAACTGCTATTGGTTCCCTTTACTTGATTGTTCATTTATTTAATTCTTTGTAAGTACATCAAGTTTATCGAAGCGTAATACTAATAGCTGTATTGTCTCTTTAACCTGCATTGATGAGTATGGAATTATGCTATCAACATTATTAAAATTCTGGGGTCAATTCTCCTTTAAAGGTGCAATGCAGGGGGCGGGTTCATATATAGTGATGTGGGGATCGCAGTTTTCTGCAGGATGATCTGAGGATCAGGACGCCTGGTCATAAAAATCAACATTGTGATTAATGACGGATGGGGTGCAGGTTGGTTAAATAATAATACAGAGACAAATATTGATGACATTACATGTAGCGATCCCCCAGCAGCAGAAACATTAAATGCGTCCTCTGTGTGCATTTAAGCACGAGGCACAGCGGCTTAACTCCATTGATTATTTAAATCTATCGACAAGGAATGGTCAGAATCTAACATTAATTATTGTTCTTCTGCACATCAAAAAGGTTCAGGTTCATGAAGTAGTCATCCTCCTGATGATTCCTGAGCTCCATCAGAGCTACAGTATCTACAAATATTTATTTGAGAAACTGAATTCTGTGTCCTCTGGAGAGTTTCCTCTGTCCTCTATCTATAAGTACAGCTTTAACTTTTACTGTTTAAATATGCCACAATATCTGTTGCAGTGACATAACTGCATGCTCGGAAACATTTAAAATAGAAATGGAGCAGAGGACTTGGTTAGCCTGCTTGCTTTTCGTAGTTGTAAATAGGCCTTTTGGGTATGGTAGTAATCCACAGAAAGAAGGGGCACAACAGCAAAGTGAGAGAGAGAGGAGATGGAGAACGCTGTAAACCTCAGCTGTTTCTATGTGACTGCCCTGTTGATTTTGATGGTTGTTGTGAATTGTCTGATTAAACTTTGACTGATTTAAATGATCTTTGGTTAGTTTGTGGTTAAGGTTAAAATTAAGTTCTTAAGGTTGGGGGACCTTCAATATCATGGTTGCTATAATAACCACATGATTAAACTTTGTCAATGTTAAAGAAACCAAGTTGGAAATGGTAAAGGAACTAGTTCTCTGTCACTTCTGTGTCAATTTACAGTAAAAACATCACTCGACTTTCTTCTTTGCTGCCATCATAATTAGTACGGCTGCTGGAGGGCTTTGACAATGAACGTAAACTGTTTTAGGGCATGTGCTTAAATGACTTGGGAGAACAGTCTAGAACACGCATATGAGTGACGCTGCAGACAATGGGTGAAGAGGTACAGTCAAGCTTACATGTGTTGCAGCTAAGGCCTGCATCTGGTCATGTGAAAATGACACCTAAGGCATTCAGGTTATGGCCTGTTAGCTGGTACGGCCATAAGGCTTAGTAACCAGGTCCCTGAGACCTAACACAAATCATTTTATCGATACTGCCTGTGCCATGACGATACCAGAAGGGCACTTGGAGAGCACAGACCTCCGCCAAGGCCAATAGTCCACTCCAATATGCAAATCTGCAAGTGCAACCACTATATATGCCTTGGCACTATATATGATGTATGGCATTTAATCCACCAAGGCCAGAAGCGCTATCTCGCATGGTTAGTAAAAGTTATGTATCCCCTGTGTCATTCGGATCTGCTCCAAACTTCAACTGGTTCTTCCTTGAAAAAGAAACAAACAAATTAAATGGAAAACATAACCTCCTTGGCAGAGGCAATAATTAATGTATAGGCCAATAAACAACAGATGAAGAGCACTATTTGTGAAGAAAGTTACATAAAGCCATTTGTGTCTCCAGAGGGAGCTGTGTGAATGTGTGATAAATGTCCTCAGGTGGTCACTTACTTTCCAGACCTCCATAGCTCGCTCCTCATCTCTGCTTCAGGCTAGAAGCTTGAGTTACATTACCCTCTGCTAGCATAACACCCCAGAATCTCTGAACTGCCAGTTGGCAGTCAAGTTGCATTGTGGGTGAAGAACTAAAGGAGATTGTGGAAAAAAAAACAACTTTTTTTCCTTCATTTTCATCATCGATTTTTTACTCTGTAAACTCATGTAGATTTTATTTTTTTATAGCATTCTATTTTATGGACTTTATGGACAATAAATAAATTAATAAGTAAAAACTTTGTTGGTTTGCAAGCCGTGTTGTTAACCTACATTAACCTGTTACGACCGAGCGGAGCCCAGTTGGGCTATTTTTTGAGCATCTATGGTAACATATAGGTGAAATATATAGTTTGGTACCTGAGAAATTTTAAATGGCACAAATGGTGCCAAAATGTGCCAAAATCAGCCAAAAGGGCACATTTGTAGATTCTGCCTCAGTATTCTGTACTAAAACCTCTCTAATATTGTTCTGATTCACTTTATCAGCATACAAGTTGGCAGAGGAAATGTTCAGATGTATTGCTATGGTTTGTTCGAGATTTGGAGCTGCAACTGCATCATTCCTCAGGAAGATTCATTCTAACATTGTATTTCAAAAGAAAAATCTTCAATATATGTTGTGTGCCAACTTAATTCACTCGGACCCAGTGACAATTATACTTACACTTACACATCTGAACAAATATTTCAAGTGTTTACGATACCTTTATTATGATTATTCAAATAGACCTTGTAGTTGCAGTGATACACTCTGTTAATTATTGAGCAGAGAACCTGCGTCTTCATGCAGGCCAACCACAGGACCAATTAGAAACAGGAGATGTTATGCATCACAGCAGCGGCTGGAGAAATGTGGGTGAAGGTGATGAGTAATACTACTGCTTCTGTCAGCAGCTCCCATCCCCGAGCTCTTGAGTGATGCTTTTAAAGACAGCTCCCAGGTGTTGATGCGCAGGACAGGGAGAGAGCAGGATATAGCTGGAAAACAGCAGCGAGCTCAGCAGCTCTCTCTGGATAAACATGGCTCTGAAAACACACACCTCTGCTGATGTTCTTGGAACGAGAAAGCGGAGGTATGAGCTGCATCCTGGTGTGAGGTGTGGAGAGACTGAAGGTGGCCTCCATCTTTCTACCTCCGGCTAAAAGCCAGTCTACGGGCATAATGAGCCACATTAACAGCGACTGCAGATAAAACAGACAGCAGAGGAGAATTTAAGATTCTTATCTCTTTGAGACGGTCCGGTTGAAGTGTTGAGCTGCCGATCTGTGGCGATACAAAATAAAGCCCCAGGCTTTTGTGAGAGGTGTGTGTCTATGTGTGCGTGTGTGTGAGGGCAGTCTCTTATCATTTCTAATGAAGTTAGATCATCTCTGCAGACAGTGCTGATCATGAGAGCCTTGATCCAACAGCTCTGATTATCACTGAAATAAAGATGGCATACCAAAGTGGACTTCCTTCCATATGGGCCAAGCGCCTAAAATAGTTAATACTGTACATTTTATTTAAAGGTACCCTGAGGTGTTTTTGACCACTTGTACTGGTATGAAGCAATGTCTGAACATTAGAAAGCACATGCACATGGATGTCTTGATACGTATTCTTACCAGTCGTTTCACACTATTCCACTGATTTACGCCAAGCAGTAATGCCAAGTTCAGACCAAATGTGATGAGAGTTATTTGTATGACTAGATTACATACAAAGTCAAGCGTGCAGTTGCGTGAGTTGAAAATATTGAACTCAAGCGGAATTTTCACGTGACGCTGCCTATCGCCGTTGATGTTCACAGTGACGTCGTGACGTTCACGCCGCTTATGTCGGGACATTGAACATGAACAACAACGGAGGAGAGGATAATCATCACTAATCATGACCGTTTGCGGACAGCTAGAGCTGTATGATAACACATCTACTTGTACCGAGACAGGACAAATAAGAAGCTGCCGTGGCGGGAAGTGAGCGAGAAAGTCAGACTACCTGGTAAGTTTTGGAAATATATCTCAGCACAGCATAGCTCTTATCGATCCAAACTCCATTCAGGGAACAAGCATTTTAAAAGTTGTTTGCTAGTCGTCTAGCTGACAGACCTGACGAAGCATGAGTTCAGGCTTTTTACGAGACGGCATTATGATGTTGTTATTTTGGAATCCTTACCAATTACCAAGTTTTGAGCTCATACCAATGTGGTACGATGGATTAATTCAGTCTACTTGCTGGTCACATTTACTATTTATTGATTTTAAAACACCAATTAAGAAGCTGCCACTCACAGATGGACAGGCGGTCAGCCTCAGGTAGTGCTGGAAGCTGCAGTCATCCAGACGCTTATGTAATACTCTGATAAATATCAGTGGTATTTATTTCATTATTTCCATGGGAATAAGTTAAGTATAAAATGCCAGTTCATGGTGAAGTTAAAATCTACATAAATAACTATTTCTATAAACGAGGTATTAAAATGTATAAATAATTAATGTTTAAAATGAGTAACTTTAAAAACATCATTTCATGAGATGTGTGTGCCTTTAAAAGAAGTTAAAAGTGATTCTATTACGTTACATTATGTGCGTGAGTTCATGCGTGAGGTCATGACCTGAATGTTTACACTTCCGGGAAGAGACTCGAGCGAGGAAGAAGAAGGAGCAACGTGTTAATGGCGTAGAGCGGAGACTTCGGGACTGTGTGTGTCGCCAGTGTGGAGTTTTATGAGTGAGTGACTGTGAACTTTAGTTGAGCGACGTGTTTGGAGTGTGTTCAGTCCGACTCTCCACCACTGCTTGTGTTTTGTGAACACGAAGACGAGTTCGGTTCTGTTAGCTAGCGGGAGCTAGGCTAACACCACGGGCCTCGCTGAGGGGAAACGCCGTCTGCACGGACGGGAGGAGCTTCGGTGAGTCGTCTCGGGAGAGAGTCGTCGACGGAGGTCGCTTCGCTGCTGCCGAGGGACACAGAGGACGTTTCGCTGCTGCCGTGGGAGACGGAGGTTCGCCGCTGCGAGCTGCTGCGAGCGGAGACGGTCGTTACCGCAACGAGCGAGCGATTCATCAGCTGCGGCCTGGTCTGGCTGACTTCACAGACACACGGGAGTACAGGTATCAAAAGGTTTCCATCATGAGCTCCAACTAAGCGCGCCAACGAAAGTAGAAAAGAGTGCACTCAAAATAAAATTAGACAGTTTGAGAAAAGATAAAAACTCTAAAACCCCGGGGTTCTATTTTTTTATTTTCTATATCTCTCTTCCAAAGAGAAATGTTTGGATGTGTGTTTTCCCTGCATCATTAATACATTTCCTGAAACTGAGATTATTGTGTTTGGTTTTATTAAATTGTGTTTCATTATTGAAGTATTAAGATACATACAGGTCAAGTGTATTCCCTACAGTCTCCAACGTTATTTAAGAGTGAGAATCATACATTACCCTAGACTGTATACTATTTGAGATGTGACTTTTACCATAATACATTTGATAAGCGTTAAAGCTTCACCTTCATAACATAAGGTGGGTTTTAATACACGAGCCGGTGGTAAAAGGGTTACACTTAAATTCACCAAGCTGGGTGCCGCACGTTCGTGGTTAGCGCGTGAGTAGATGCGATTAAAAATTAACCCCATGATCAAACTCGAGTAATGTGATTCGAATATTCGCTGTGTTACAGTCGACATTGCGGAGTTCTTGTGCTACCTGAGAACTGAACACAAACTTCTTCACCAAGATGGCACAGCAGAGGATACACGTTCTGTGACAGCGTAAGTTCAACCTACAAAAGTCAGTGATGGTGCACTTCTACACAGCCAGCACTGAGTCGTCCTCATCTGCTCCATCAATCCTTCAGTAGTCTGAAGCAGCAGGAAAGATTCTAGCTGACCCCTTCCACTGCTGGATAAACTTTTTTGAAACACTGCCCACAGCTGTGGACCTAAACCTTATTGAAACGGATAGATTTTAGATAGATAAAGTTTGATTTTTTCCCCTATTTTGTAGTAATGCATCTTTACTATTTTAGTTATTGTTATTTTTATTTTTTTCCCTTTGTATCTACCATGTTTATTGTCTTGCACTAAAATAACAAGGCAAATTCCTTCTATTTGAAAAAACCCTCTTGGCACCAGGTTCTGATAATACAGGCACCAATTATGTTGCCAAACAAATTTGTAGTATACAAATATATTTTCTATCAGACATGGTTAGCTGTGATTGTCTTAAAAAACAAATCAATATAAATTACTTGGTCAAGAATATTAACTAATGAAAGTTGGACAATTGCTACAACTAGTTTCGATGTTTGATCCGGTTTTGGAGAAACGTTTATCTTTTCAGTGAGCATGGAATGCAAAAAAAAAGCTCAACATTTCCATGAGTTTCTTGTCTGAAGTTGAGTGAGGAATTCCTCCCTTTTCTGCTCTACATGTGTGTGACAGAGGACAGACACCATGGCAGTCTGCGGGAATAAAATGTCTCCAAGCTCTGGTCAAGTGCCTGAATATACATTACCCATTAACCTTATTAATTTATCTCCACACTAACTTCATATACTGCCTGACTGGTCAACAAGGTCACAGTCAGCAGCATATGGTTCAACTGTGCGCTCCATAATGACACATTAACTACTGTGGTCACAGTTTTAATCAGCTGTGGGCTGTGAAGATATTATACAATTATGTATGGATTGGGCTTCTGACCAGATCTGGAGTTAATAATTGCGATGCCTAATGCTGTCATTAGCAGAGCGCTTCACACCCACACATGATCTGTATGCACACAGTCACGTTATTGAGTTGGAGAAAAGGTGACACCGCATGCTAATTAGCAAGGGGAATGTGCTCTTTAACTATTATTGATGTTTTAGTAATCGTTAGTGTGCTTTGATTTTGGCCCTTGTCAAAAAATGCTGCCGAGGAAGTTTTGCCTTCCCTCCCGTTGAACACGGACAAATCCTGTTGAGCGATGAGGGAAACTCTAATTTATGCAAACTACACAAATGGCCTCCTCTAATTACCGTAATTTCAACAGTCAACGGACTTCTATTTGCCATCACATCATTTTTTGCTCATTGTTACACTAACAAGTCTGTGAACAGAGAGACAGAGTGTGATATTCCAGCAGCAGAAGACAAGTGCGACGCTCGTGTTTTCCCCTTCAGGGATTGTATCCCTGGTGTATCATGCAAATAGCAGACATAAAGAAAAACTGACAGTGAGGAATCACAGGGCGGTGTGAATAGAAGGCCTACAGGGCCTTCTACATATCAATAATGAGGGATGAGCTGCAACTCTCACATGTTCAGGCTCCATCTCAGGGGGATTCATTCAGAGGGTGGATGCCGATGCCCTCAGCAGGCCTCGCACAAAGCCTCAGGTTTCATATGTGATACCAGGGCTTAGAATCCACTATGTTTCTCTCCCCTCCTGACATCTGACAGAAGCTGACACACAGTACAGACCGATAAAATGAACAAAAATGTATGGGCCAAGGATTTTCCTTGTATGTTAAGGATTACAGAGTGCATATGAAGGAGGTAAGAGCATATGAATTGAACTTTTTTCTGCCTTTGTTATGGGTGATATGATTCTCTATTTGTGTATGTATTTTTGTTTCCCATGCACTGGTGAGCTGTCCAAGGTGTACACAGCTTCTCATCCAATCCCAGTGAGCAAAAACAAGTCAACGTCTTCGTCAATGTTGAAAAGATGTTCAGACTGAATGCTTTTGTGATATCTTTTTTAGATGTCTTTCAGCTTTCATTATTGAAGTGACATCCTTACAGGGCTCAAAATTAAAGTTTTTAAAATGTAATTGTAGACATCTTTTCAACCTCACTTACAGACGTCTAAAGAACTTATTTTTATTCAAAATTAAAGTTTTCATGATGGCCAAATTTTACCTCATGCTGCAATAGCTACAGGGTGGATTCAAAGCCCGGCTTCCAGGATAAATGGCTGGGTGGATTGACAGTATTATGTCTCCGGAATATGACTGATTACAGGTGCCGGCTGAGGTTGTTGGATGGTCATACAGTGGACTTTTCCTCAGGAGGATGGGGTTTGCCTCCTGTTTGTGACCAAGAGTCAAGAGGGATTTGTCTTGAATTTATGTTATGTATGTAGTTAACGTACGTAACTGATGTCACTTACGCGAGTAATGTTACATTCCTTACGTTTCCTTGTCCCCCTTTCTCCGCTCTACTAGCCCACACGTACAAACACCTACGCTCATCCACACACACCTCTGGTGAACAGATCACATGGCGTTAACTCTGTCTCCAAGCCATTGTTCACCCAGACCTGTGTATTAGTATCACACACACCAGAGTTCAGCTCTGTCAAAAACCAATGTGTTAGGTCGGCAGGCGCCATTTCGCCATTATTTTGTTCACAGTCACCTCCACTGACAAGCCCTGGCGTGACATATCCAGGTCCGGCACATGGCGTTAGCTCCCATTAGATCATGTCCGCCATCTTGAGCTCTCGCGTGACATGATCTTCTCAAGATCATCACTCTGCCACACGCACGCACGCACATACGCGCGCGCGCACACACACACACACACACACACACACACCACATGCTTGTTTGCTTGTTGCTTGAGTTGCTTTAGTGTTTAGTTTCATAGTCACTGTAGTTTCAGTTGGCTACTTATTAATAGAAGTATTATTATTTATTCATCAATTTTGCTTGTGATAAATAAGTTATATTATCATGTGTATTGTGGTAACAGCAGTCACGGTCAGTGCTCAGATCAATTCCCTTCACTGTTCCTTTCATTTTAAATATTTTACAAATATTTGGTTGGTTTGGTTTGGTTTGGTTATTGGTCCCTGATTCCAGGGTGGTGCCCCGTGATTATTCATTTATATTTACAATTGTATTATTATTATTATTAATAATAATTACTGTGGGTATTATTAATTGCTAATAACCAAACCTGTTCTACCATTGTAACCAACAGGAGTGAGAATGTGTTTCACATACTATATTATAAAAGATTCATTTTATGTTCTACATTATATTTATATTAAATCTCTGTATTAACACGGACATACACTAAGTGCTATTACTTATTCCTATATGTTAGTCTGGTGCTATAAATGGGTTCCTGTTATAAAGAAGTGTGAACAAAGTTAATCCACTTTTGATTTTGTGGGACTGAGCAGTCAGACACTACCATCATACCCTGAACCTCCCCTGTAGCATGTGACAGAGGGATGGCACATCTATGGTCAGCTCTTCAGTTCCATTGTGCGGGACCATTAGTTTAGTCAACATAAGGTCAGTATGCTACAACAACAGCATTTGCCATTATAAGCCACAGCAAAAAACCTAAGCTCATTAATGTTTCACAGAGATAATACACAAATTGTGGCTTGTATGCACAAATTGGCTTTGAATTGGGCTTATTTCTCCCATCCAGAACCTTTGCTGTCTCAACCCCAATGGGAAATTCTGTAACCACTGGCAGTCTCTCCCTCCATGTCGCTCTACTGACACTGAAAGCCAGACCTGACATATGACATGCTGTGCTGAAATAGAAAAACAGGGATTGTTTGTGTAAGTATGATGGCATCAGTGTCTGGGCTTGACAGACATAATGCTTTTTTTCTGCAGGAAACAGAGCAGGCAGAGTGAACTTGTCACAGGGATCAGATGCTGCTGTGATGGCAGCACAGGTCCGTAGACATGGAGCACATAGACATGGAGCCCATTCTGTTTTTGCAACACACTGCTGACTTCATCACTTCTGTCTCGCCAGAGCATTTTCTTCATCCAGCCTATCTGCACCTGTGGTTTTGTGAACTTCGACTGCTCAATAACAAAAACTCAACAAACATGAGAAAAACTCAGCTGCTGGTTGTGTCTTTGTCTGACGAGGTGTATGCCCTGTTCTTCTTTGCAAACAGGAGCGAAGCAACAAAGTAAATATACACAAGCTCTGTATTTTGAGCATTTTCAAAAATGTGAACAAAAGGAAATGGCTTCAGGAAGAGTTGGTAAAAGTAGAAATGTAAAAAACATTTACCTGAGTCGAGAAAAACTTTCATACCTTAAAATTGTTGGTTGTGTTCCGAAGTCGCATCACATTTCTTGTTAGCAAGCAGCAATTTAGCTTTTTATCTTGAATTCTTAGAGCAAAAATAGAGTAGTGCCACTGTCCTCCAAACATTTGACATTGCCTTCCAAAAGAACTGATATAAGTGATGTCTGGCCTGTTGTTCCTGTCAGCAGGACAACAGCGCCTTCTAAAACCATTACAAATGATCCTGTGAGTGCCAGTGATGATTTAGTTCCTGTAAGTAGATAGTGTATTGGCTGTATGTGTTACAATATGTGAAAGCTTTGAAATTGTGTTCCGATTTTTCCACTGTAACACAATCCTGTTTGTACTGCCCTGCTGACAGCTTTTAGGAGATTTAGAAAGTAAAAACTGGGTCGGTGCCTGTTTTCTTTTTCTGTTGAAAGTCTTTCTGAATAGTATAAAGTGAATAGTGTAGAGTTTCCCAAACTTTTCAGACCATGTACTATTTACGAAACTACATTTCCCAAGTATCACCAACTGCAAATACCAACATAAACAATAAAAGAGCCACCTCGCGAATGACAACACACAAAATATACACATATAATAGACAAACCATTTCAGTGAGGCGGATGAGCCTGTTTGCTTTGGCATTAGTCCTGACAGTAAATCCCAGATTGGGATGGCTAGCCTGGTAACATCTTGAGGCTTTCTACCAAGAAGAGGCGGTGCCTGGCTTCGGGCTGGCGGCTAGGCAGCTGACTCAGAATCCTCTTTGGCAGCAAGTTCATCTGACCTGTCAGGTCCAGTGTTCTCACTTGCCTCTCTACAGTTTTGACTTTGTGGCCATTTCAATATTCCACTCAGCTGCTTTTTAATCAGAGACCAAGGAGTCCAAATCTCACTGTGATGGCTTACTAGGTCATGTAGGCCGCCAGGTCACGCCACGTCACATTCACCCATACGGTTGATGGTTTGACGGTTTATAGTCTTTGGGCCAGTTTAGAGTGCAATTTTAGACAGGCAAGTGCCACTGGTCCAGTTAGCAATAATATGTAAAATACAAATTTATATGCACCTTCTGGTTACACTTTACAAAAAAAGGCTCCACAGTCAAGTTAGCAACAACACATAATATACAATGTCTGGTTAGACTGTCAAACTAAAGTGTGCTGAGAAACAGCTCACATATCTGATATTTTGTGGGAATCAATAAAGCCTCCGGTTCAAATCGATTAGAAACCAACTTTAACTGAGCCCAAATTTAACTTTCATTTGACACTACCACCATTGTCAATGTAATTCTTGAATTCAAATTTGAATTATTTCTGGATTAGCCCCCTCAATACCTGCCTAGGTCATTGGCCTCTGCTGGTCTCTCAATCTTTCGAAAAATGCAAATATTTAATTTTCAAAAGTCCTTTTGAATGATCTGTTTTAAGTCTAAGTCAAGTTTCAAGTCAAAGTCACGCTGAGTCTTTCATGGATGTTAGTCAAGCAAACCCAAAATCCTGAAATTTGCGACTCAAGTCATATGACTCGAGTCCCCTGCCTTTGATGTCAGTGACTGTAATACCAGTAAATGCAGATTTAACAACCACGAGCCCGTGGAGGTCTTGACCCATTGTTACACTTTACAGACACTTAGTCAATGTGTTATAAATGAGATCCATGAGTCCAATAAACAACACGATGAACAGCTCATCAGTCTTAGCCCACTGCTACTTTAGATAACAGCAGTGAGGGGAAGTGATGTGCGGTGACTCACTGTTATATTAGACAGTGTCTTTGATGATGACGGCTGTCTAATGCCGCATTAGACAGACTGGCAGCTCAGGGTTAAATGTTGGAAACGGAAAATGAGGGCAGAATCTTGCTGTTCCTCTGAAAACTCTGGATATACAAGCCAGTCAGTCCTTATCATGAGCTCTCATTAAATATTTCTGCAGGCTCTCTTAGAAAACACTGTTGCTACGCTTTCTGCCCTGTCGCTGGCTCTGTTTTTTTTTTCGTTCTTTTTTTTTAATCAGAAATCCACTTTCTTTTATGTAATATATGTAAATTGTAGGCCATGCAGAAGAAACTTGTTAAACTGCTGAATTCTTGTAATAAATGTCATATCTGTTTGGACCTGAAGTTAAATGTCTGGGGTGAGGGAAAGTATTTCTTTTAAAGCACTATAGTGGCCAAATTCATTTAGAATTTTTATATTAAAGAGCCCATATTTCACTGTAAGCCATTGTGTTTCCTAATTCATTAATAAATAGACTTCCTGTGTTCCTGGCACAGCTAATATGGAATATTTCTCCTGCCTTCCATATCTAAACTCTCCATGAAAATGAGAATTCTGGAGATATGGACTCAGTAATTCAGCTCCAGCTGTTAATTACAATGTGTGTAATGACTTCCTCTAGCTTCCTTCACTTCAGTGCTGCCATTTCCACAGAGCTGCAGTGTCCAAGGAGGCTTTGTCCTAGATTTTTCCAAATCAAACTAAACCGCCACAGGACCACAATGTAATGACAGTGAGAACACTGTGGGGGAGGGCTCATAGCCATTAGACGGGCCAGTCTAAACACTGGTAATGACTGTTAATATAAAGGCAGGTGAATTATGACCTGTAACTGCTGACTAGAATCTTCACAGGGATCCTCATCACAAATGTTTCTTCATTATATACAGTGATGTCATGACAGTATATTTTAGTGTGCAAATAAACTCCAGCGATTTTCACACGCCAAAGTCTGTTTCAAGGGGCCAAATGTATAAACCATGTGTACACACGAAAAATGTACTTGCGCCACTTTCCACGCAGGTTTCCCGATGTATAAAAATCCACAGGCAGTGAGACTGGGTACTGGTACACATCTTTAACACCATGCACACAGTCTTTTCAGTCAGATTAGGGTGATGTTGCGAGTTGGCAAAAAAGTGAAGAAAAGTGAATTTCTGTAACATTTTATTGAGAGCAGTTCTTTTCACTCAATTGTGTGAGGATTACACCTATAGTTTTAAAAAACCTTCACTATGATCACAGTGATGCTCCAGTTGTTAACCTTGTTTTACTGTCTTTTGTTAATACGTTCATCAGTATGCGTTAATAATGATGATACTGTATTACTGGGGAGTATTATCTATTATCAGCACCATATAAGGGCTGTAGCCATGTGTAATGGCTGTGCCACATGATACAATGGCTGCTTTGGAGTTGCTAGAGCATATTGCCAATGCACAATTTAGGCCAGAGTGTGTTTTTCAGGGACTGAACTGATTTTCTGGCCCATGGTGATGACCGCTCATCAAGCCGAGGGAGCACAGGGATCCCCTCTTTTCCTCCAGCAGCTCACACATGATCACTGTGCGCAGAGATGCGCGTCATGGTCTCTCTCTTGAAATCAGACCACTTTTTTCCTCCAAAGTCTGCAGATCTGCACTCACTGTGTTCACCATTTCTGTCACTTTCTGCCATTTCGCTTGCTTCATTTTGTCGCTGATGCCAGAACTTAGGCCTCCAAATAATACTTGTTTTCATCTGTCAGTTTGATGAATCGTTACTTCAAGTTCACAGTCCATAAAATTACGCATCTTCTTCTTCAACTGCTCTTTGCTTCGAGCATTTCTCCTCAAAATGTAACTATATTCTGGCCCTTTATAGCTGTAGCTGTATGGGGGAAAGACGCATGTGAACAGACGTACCTGTTTTTTTTTATAAATCTGACAGCATATGTATGTTACCTGTTTTGTGTGTACTGATCGGACCTATCTATTGTTTCTGCTGTGCATATTTTATGTAGCTACTGTGTTGCTTTGCTTGCATCTTTGATATCTAACCAACAGTTACATTTCGGAACAACTGCTAGATTAAACTCAAGCTGTCATTTTCTTTAGTCTGTGAATCAACAAAGAAATTCTCCCAAACCAACTAACGTTAGTAAAGGGGTTGTTATTAATGAGATATGAAAACATCAAACACCCATTTCAGAGGAATGAGATGAATACACTTTGAAATAATATTATGACAGAAGACATAGAAATTGTATGTAAGGTTATGTGTGATGTAGGAGTTTTCTACCCATAAGTTATTTCAAACATTGTGATTCGGTCTATTATTCCAATTTTCAGCGGTTGTTGATTATTGGAATCAGTGTTTATTTTCACTGATTGCCAATAAAAATAAAAATAAAAAGTGCTACAATGGTTCTGATGTTGCATGCAAATCTGCAAAAGTAACCAGTAACTGAAGTTATGAAAAAAAACTAAGTGAGTGAAAAGTACAATAGTACACTCCAAAATGTAGTGGAGAGGAAGTATAAAGTAGCGGAAAAAGGAAATACTCAAGTAAAGTACAAGTACGTCAAAATTATTAAGGTCCTACGTGTAAGAAAAGTTGATTTTTGAGTCGTTACTCAAAAATCAACTTTTCTTACAAAAAGGACCTTTAAGTACATTTCTTGAGTGAATGTTACATTTCAGCACTGCAATATTTTGCCTTCAAAACTCAATCCAAATGAGTGAAGCTTTGCATGTCACGGCTGAAGTGCGCAGTACTGTGCTAACGGTGAAGCACCACTTACCTCTGGTATACACATCGCTCGCTGCTGCCCTGAAAGAGTCTGGAACGTGTTTAACATCACAAAGCTGCGGCAGCTAATTTTCAGAGCTGCAGCAGAAATTGCTGTGGTGGAGACGGGTCATTCTATCTGCAGTGCTCTATCACTCAAATTGGTTCAGTGGAGGTAGAGGCATTTTAGAAAAAGACCCGGGCCTCTCAAATGAAACGAGAACCCTGTGTCAAGTTTAAGTGGGCCGGTTTAAAGTTAAGGTCGATGCAGCACATTGCAAAATTACCTCCCCTCTCTACAGACAGCGCACACTGCTATGTCACTTACAAGTTAGCAGGAGGAGAAGCTGCTAGAAGATCTCCCCGGTCCAGGTAATGAAGGGTTGTGACATTCAGCACTTCCAAGGCCAGGAGCACATGAGAGCTCTTTCACTAAAGTGGAAGATAGATTGAATGCCTGGACAGTCGCAGAGAGAAAGGGCCGAGTCAGTCATGGAGGACTGCTGGGAGGGAAGATGTATTGATTTCGCCTGCCCTCCCACACGACTGGAATGAACCGCAAAGAATTCGTTTGTATGTCAGTGATATGTCCAGGACTTAAAGAACTATAAATATTGTGACTGGAGGGAGGAAGAGCTACCCTTTTAACATGGTAACATTTGGACATTAATCCCCCTCTGCATTTTCTCAAACACACTGGTACATGAACATGACATTTTCTGAAATCATCAGTGTTCAAGGTTTTACAGCTTGTCTCAATCTGATTCAACAAAGAGAAAACATTCATCAACCCAGAGGGATGTTTCTGTTTGACACAAACCCTGATTTGTGCTGGAAATGTAGACATAAGAGATTCAAAAGAAAATGGAAAGCTATCAAACTGCAAAAATGAATTTGTCTCTGTCGTCAAATGAAATGTTGAAGTCTGAATATAACAGCTGGGTCACGATTAATTATTATTTATCATCATATCTCTAAATTATGGAACAGCCATCTTTCTCAGAAATTAGATTTACAGGAGACTCTACTAATTATCGTCAGCAAATATATACAGCACCCGCAAAGCCATAAAAAGTTCAATAATAAAAAATGTCATTTGTTTTCCTACAATATACTGTTCGTGCACTCATGGCAACTAAAACATGATTGCCATTTTTATAAATCTGCCTTGGAAACTAAAGCACCAGGTTAATGTTAGACAAAGATACTGGCCTTGGTGTAATACAGAAAAAGTCAACAGTGACTTGAAGATTGCAACCATCGTCTTTCACTACTTAGAAACATGCTTTTGCTGCCTAAACACAGGACTGAGGTTGTGAACCATGGTCTCTGGTGTCCCTACAACTCACATACAGTACCAAAACATAGCACCTCCATCACTAGAGAAATGGTCGACACTGAATGGAATTCAGGCTGCAAGTTCAGCAGTTCACCATGTCACAATGTAATGGGGATAACAAATTAGTATTAGATGAACATCATGTCATGGTATTATATCAGTAAAACAGTTAAGGTTTAGGGAGAAATCTGGTAACTGACCCACTGCATTCATCAGCTCATTTTCCTCTTCAGCACGTCAAATACAGCAGCCTGGTCAGTGGCCATATATGCTTAGGTTTGACGCTGTAGTTACGCCTCTAGCATCACCACATTTTTGTTTTTTTGACCATCATTTTTTCCGCTTCATTGCTGAACCACATACTGCCCATGGCAGAGGTACTGTCATCATCAGTGGAGAAGAAAGCAGGTGTTTTGGATGAAGAGCAGCAGACTTTGAGACCATCACAGCCCATGGCGTCTTACGACCATCCAACTGACTGTTTGGACCACCCCAGGGAGGAAGACAGTCAGAAAGAGCCATGCTAATCCTGCCTGGTTTAAGGCTGCTCCTGGCTAATGTCTGGTCACAGGAAAGGAAATGGACAAAATGGGCAAAATGATGTGAAATCAAAGACTGTTGTGCCCACAGAGACCTGTCTCCACCACAACATCTCGGATCAAGCTGTTGCACTCGACGGGCGGACCGTGTTCTGAGCCGACAGAGCGCAGGACTACAGCTGGATGAGGAGAGGCTGACTGTGTGTTTATAACATCAATGCTTGGTGCTCACACAGTCAGAGCTGATGGACAGCGTTTCCCAGATGTCAAACTTTTGATATGAAGATGCCGACCACATTATCATCACCATCTTGTTGCTGCTGTTTCCATACACCCTGATGCACATTCAAAAGATGCACCATGTGTTTATGTGTTTATATTTGTATATAAATAACTCTATGCATGTTCTGTAATTTGTGTAGCATGAAGGAGTTTACAAACTTTCATTATGCAACCCTGTGTTTTGTAATGACGAATAAATTCAGATTAGGAATGGTTGGACGGGTCATACAATGGACTTTCCCTCTGGAGACTGTTCGTGTCCTGTTTGTGACCAAGAGTGATGTGACGTTTGGCAAAAATATAGAGGACCCAAAAGCAAAACACTCAGGACAAGGAACAAAAAACAAGCTTTTTAATAACGAGCCGAAAAGTAATAGTAACCAAAAAACCAAGATGTGCAAATTATAAAATATAAAGTAGCAACACAAAAGCTAAAACAAAGTACCACCCAAGAAGAGCAAAGTACAAATCAGGGAAAACATGAGGAATAAATACGGAAACAAAAATCAGACACAAACCACAGGGAGACACAGGAAGACACAGGAACAGGCTCAGGGGAACAGAACAGATGAACTGACAAAGACAGCAGGGAGCACACAGAATACATACACCGGGGCTAATCAACTAACAGGACACAGGTGAACACAGAAAAAGGGTGGGAAATCACAGTGGGAAAAGGAGGAAATGAAAAGCAAAACATGACACATGAGGGCAAAACTTCAAAATAAAACAGGAATAAGAAAACCACAAACTGAAACATGACAGAGTTGTTTTTAAGTAATGTTACCTAAGTAAGTTAAAACATGTAAGTGACGTATGTAGGTCATGAGAATGAACATAGTCATTTCAAGCCAAAGTAGGATCTTACATAAACCTTACCAAACTGCAACCTCTCACAATGTGAATAACAAACCAAAAGTCATAATATGTGATGTTTTTTGTCACCAAGCTTTATTTAACTTGACTGTGGAGCCCTTCACAAGCAAAACTGATGCAAGAGGGGTAGATGGAGCATCATAGTGAGAAGGTGAAGGTCAATGACTAAGCTGCCATATTTGATGATTTGGAAATGAGAAAGTGTTGAATATGTTTGTGCATCAACATGATGAAACTGACTGTCTTCAATAGCACATTTATTGATGGCAGACGGCAGATATGTGCTTTAAAGTTTGTAGGCATGAGATATTCAAGAGACAATGGAACAATATTGATGGAAGGAAAACCTTCAGCAAGTTAATTCATCTTTCTTGATAAATTACTTTTAAAAAACAATTTAGTTGAGGATGAAACAAGCTGTGTAATTACTGATATTTGTCAGGTCCAAACAAAAAGGGACCCAAACAAAAGACACACAGGCAGGCAACTGAAGAAAAAGCAAGCTTTATAACATGAAGCTGAAGTCCAGACTCAAACAATACAAAATACAAAAGTCATAACGCAAGAAACAAAGAGCGGAGAACTAAAGAACTACAAAAACTAGAAGAGAAAAGGTGCAAACCAAAGAAACACTGGGAACACCAGGAACACAGGAGACACAGGACTGATGTATGGATACAGAACAGGAGTGCAGGAGACGCATGACAACAATGAACAAACTGACAGAGTTAAAAGGAAACACAGGCTTAAATAGACAGGGAATCATTAACAAATGCAACACAGTGGAACAGGAAAAAAGGCGGGAAAAGGAAAAAGGGAGGAAGTGAAAAGCAAACATGACAAATGAGAAGAGAACTTCAAAATAAAACAGGAAATAACAAAACCAAAAACTCAAACCATGGTAATATTCTGTTCTCTCAACCCTTTCACCGATAACAATGACAATATTTTGTAACTTTTAACAATGTTTTAATTTTTTGTTGTTTTCATTTCTACAGTACAGTATTTGACACTTTACTTCCTGCATGAGCACTGAACACTGCAAATCTCCATTTCCAGCCCAGTCGCCAGGATAGAATGTTGGCAGTAAACGTTCTGCAAACCACTGATACGTTCATGTATGTGTTATAGGTTACATACCATAGTGATATTTACACAAAACATGTTATATTATGTTCACATTACATGATTATGACCTGACGATCATATATGGAGGTGTGATGGAGGGTGGTGGAGTTGCAGGCCAAGCCGGTGACTGCTGTTTGCATCTGTGTGAAACCACCATTTGACAGAGGGACCACAGCATTCAAAGATTTGTAAATGTGACTCTGACATTTACAGGAAGTCCTTGACAATTTCCAGCTGTGTTTGTGGCAACATAAATGGGGTGTTTTTAATGTGACCCTGGGACATTTGTGGCAGTGTTTGTGGTGACAAAAGCTGAATGTTTTTGAAGGGAAGTCAGGCCATCTGTAGCCATGTTTGTGCCGACCAAAGCACGTATTTTTAAGCCGAAACAGGATTCTTTCCTGTGTCTTGAACAGTTTTAAGCATAGACTCATTAGATTATGATTTACCTCATCAGAGGTCATATACCATATCATTTGTGACATTAGTCCTTGTTTGTTCTTATTGTGGTTACACCTTTAGTCAGGGAGGCAGTGGTACATTTCTCCTCCCCAGACAGGAGCTTAGGGCCACTTCCCCAAAAACCTCTTCATTCCATGTGTGGATCTTGAAAACCTAGGGGAGTTTTGTCGATTATCCAAATAAAAAAACAAAAAACAAATTAATTGATAAATGATGCAATGAGAGAAGAGAAAGCTTTGCAAATAAAATAAAAAGCTGTAGAAATTTGTGGGCAATACACTTTTCAGAAAATATAATTTAACAGTTAATTGAAAAAAAAAAAGACTTCAAAAAATAAAACATGTTTACAGTTTTTAATGTTTTTATAACCCTTACTATGGCTCTGGCCTTATGTTTTAAGGTCTTTTTTTCATGCTACTGAAGTTTTAATTTTTAATTTTTTCTTTGATGTTAATGCAAACTAAGCAGCGTCTTCCACTGGTGGACCTCTTCGAGGTGCAGCTGCAGGAAACGTTGAGAGATTAATGATTCATTCATTGCTTGAAAGAAAGTGGAATACATCTAGATGTGAATTTAGGCACATTTGTGACAGCTGATTGATTTTAAATATTGCAATAGAGAAAAAGAAAAATGGCACCACATGTAAGCAAAAGCTGCCTTCTGCAGTTCGTGCAGAGTCTTTTCAAACTTTAGTGCCTTGCGAGAATCACACATTGGGATTTTTTCGGATTTTGGTGACATTGCTTTGTCTGATTTAAATGCACCATTATTTACCCAGACAGCTGTTCTGTATGCACTGTTCCCTGTAGTCTGTCCAGTCTTCTATGTTTTAATTGATATATAAAGGACCATGCAGCATGTTCAAAATATAATTTATCAGAAGTAAATGCAGCACTGAAAGCTTGTATTGTGCTGAATTATTCCTGAAGGGATAAGCACTGTAATCACAGTGCTTGTGGTACTTGTTCTAGTGGGCAAGACTCCGAACACTTAATGCATTCCAATTTCTCCAGAATACATGAATATTGTCCTCTAGTTCTCCCATGGTGACAGTGGAAATTATACATTTTTATGAGGAGATCACAGGAGAAGCAGAGCATGGAACATGCAGTATTACAGTGCGATGAATTTTCACACCACTCCAGATTAAAAGTTAATGGGAAGAGCTGAAGATGGGATGTGATGCAGCCGTGCTTGCCCCCAGTCCTCTCCACCATAGAGGCTATTCTGACTCCACTCTTCAAATCTATGATTCACAGATTATGACTGCAGCCTCCAGTACCTCTTTGATCATCCAGCAGCAGAATCAGGCCCTGACAGAGCTAATCAGAGATATTTTCCTGGGAAGAACTGTCCACAAGCAGCTGCGCTAATAACCGCTTTGCACACACACTGTGTTTTATTGCCTTGGTAAAATACCTAGGCAATAAAACAGGTGAACGCTTTCACAGGCCACATTTGAATTTTCTTTAAGGCAGTCCTGGCATTAATGTTCAGAAACAAGTAGGGCTGCAGCTAAAGATGATTATTAATCGATTTATCTATCTATCGATTATTTTTTCGGTTAATATAATTTTTTCATTTTTTATTACTCGATGAATATAACAATGAAAAAATGGCAGAAAAGTTGAAGCCGACTCAACTTTTGGAGAAATGCAGCCCAACGTCACGTTGCGGTGGCCAATCAAATAAACTGGCAACCAGGAGGGCATGTTATTTAGCATGGATAAATACTACAGAGGAAACACCACAGACATTTCTCTGTGTAGCGTTAAGTTTCACTTTCACTTCGGTTTGGTCTTGTCCCCCAGTTTAAAACACAACAATGATCTGCCTCATCCTGGTTGTTTACTGTTATTTTTACCCCGGCGATGAGAATGAACGATCACTAGCAGGACCAGCATGCCAGTAGCATAACAACATAGCAGCTTCAACTTGTGGTAAAATGATCAGCAGGGGGATCCCAACAAGTCACACCCACGGACCATGGAGTGACCACCACACCAACCTGCTGTGTTTCGCTGCACCGCCGGATCCAATGTGAATCCAGCTTCAGTTTCAAGTGCTCGAGCATGCCGGTTGTACTGCTTACATCCTCCTTGTGGACGCACGTTACGTGAATCAACGTATTTACATAATTGATTACGTTGGCGTGTCGCACCAGCCCTAGAAACAAGGCTATCACTTAATGTTACTGGCCAGAACACTTAATTTTACAGGTCTGCACATTTCATGGTGACTAGGTGGTAATAACCAAGCAACATATTTGCAATTTCCTTGAAATTACCTTCCAAATTACTAAAATAAATACCTCAAAATTAATTGTTAATTACCCCAATATTAATTAATAATATTCTGCTATTTTTCAATGAGCAGTGAATTAGAAGTTGGTAATATCTTTAATACATTACCAAGAAGCGTCCAACTACTTTCTACCCAACTTCTGCAGGTCAGGAAATTTTAGTACATTTTTAACTTCATATTTAACTAATTAACTTATTTCACCTTAGACCTTTTTGATATATTTTTGCTGAGTTGTGTACTTATGTTATCCCAAAGAACACCACTTTTTTACTCAAGGTAATGGTGATGGTATGGAGGAAGGAAGTCAGCGAATAAGAATAAACTTAACATGAAAAATCAAACATTACCTCATCCATGAACATTTGTGCCTGAGTCACGTCAGATAGTTTTCATCAGCAATGGTGGTTGTTTAATGGTGAGGTAACCAGCAGCGAATTACACCTTGCATTACCCGTGTGAGGTAAGTTTAAACTTGTGTTTAGTTTTGATGGAGAAACCCCTAGCGGCTGAAACTGCATATTGTGTGTTCAGTTGTTTTGCCTAAAAATGGTCACATTCACAGATATTGACTCCAGCAGTATCAGTAGCAGGTCAGTTTTCAAATTTAAAACTTAAAACGAAAGTAAATTCCTATTCAGATCATGAAAAACTTCAAATTCCCAGAACAGTTACAGAGGACATGACCTCAGTGTGCTCAAGGTGCTGCCCTGTTCAGAATAACTTTTTATAATAATTCTCAGAGCTCATTTTTGGGGTCCTTGTCTTCTTCCTGGAATTTGAGTCTCAAACTAAAACCATTTTTATCTTTTAAGTGTATGGTCAGCAGTTAGTGAGTTTGTCGTCATTCAGTTTATCGATGTCAGACAGTAAATGGCTGCAGGAAGCTGAAAGAAATGGAGGAATAAAGCCTCTCTAATGGCCCTAACACTAACACAGTGCACACAGCTTTATTTATAACTGACTGGCTGCAATCAGCTGCCTCCTCAAAACCTGCAGTGGCTTTCACCTCCAACACAGGCTGTTAGACAGCTCATCAACATGACTGACAGCTGCTGGGGCGGAAGCCAGACCAACTGAGGGGGAGGAGGGCGGGACAAACAATGCACTGCTTTAATGCTACGAGCTGTACATTAACAGCTTCAAATGAAAGTGTTTTTTTTTTTTATTATTATATCATAATGGAAAGTAGCGAAGGGTAAGTTAAGGAGCCTTTAAGTATAAGTGTTAAATACACACTGTATATTTCACACTCAGAGTGTGAAGTATAATGTTGATTTATCTTTCAGTCTGTTCAGTGTAATTGGATCTATTAGTGAGAAGCAAGATATTGCATTCATAGCTGTGGTGTAAGAACAAAAAATAATTATTCAAATAATCAAAACATGATCATAAGCAAATAATGGGAGATTTAGCAATTCAATTACAGATACTCACTTTTTCTCCCTGACATTTTTTACAAAAACATCCACTAAAACATTTTTGCTCCCCTCTGAAGAAACATGTATGCTTCAGTTTTGGCTGTTTTGCCTCAGGTGTGAAATCTGGTCTGCTCTGCTGATCTCAAATTCTGTGTGAGCTCCACAAACAGAGAGATGACACTGTGCAGGATATTTCCTTCTCTCCCCATTTTAATGTAACGGCTTGAGTAATTTATGAGCTCTGAAAATAAAAAAAAACCCTTTTTGTTAGCATCATTCAGCAAAGTCACGATCTAGCTGATCCAAATCAGCCATGTGTCTCGAGGGATAGCAATGTTGGTCATTCCACATCTTTGGTGTAGATAGTTTGCCATAACATTTGACATGGACATTCATATTCCCCATTGGCTGGATTAATATTGTAAATATTAAAATTCTGAGTTTGAATTTCTTCTTCAAACTACATAGTGCCCCTTTAACAATGGTTAGCATGTTAACTTAAGATTGTGAACATGGCATGCTAACTGGCATGTAAACAGTTTCAATGTGATTATGTTAATGTTAGCACTGAGCTCAAAGCACTGCTATGCTGTTGTATGTTATTGCCAGACATGATTGAATACAATTGTTTTTTAAAGTTGGGTTCTATACTACAAACATAAAATAAAGATATACAGTTTGTATACCTTAATGAGGTTGGCAGGTGCACTAATAGTCTGTGCTCAGACAACTTATGAACACATCCACCACAGAACAGTTCGTAACTACTGTACAGTCAACAGTGTATAATAAAGGCAGCATTGATGCTTTACATTTAATGACCTGAGATTATGTTGAACTGTCCAGGGTCACATTTAGAATGAAGCATCAAGGATTCACTGAATAAACATTTTATATCGATGAGTGTGTTACAAAGGAAGAAAGAGCTCCTTAAAGTCTGTACACTCTCTGAAGCACATTATCTTCATACACTATAGTGCTACACTGCTTCGAGAGCAGAATACTTATGGAATAAACCTATTCAAATGTGTTTTTATGATACATTGTGCTAAATATAAAGCACATACACTCTGTAATTCCAAACTACAGGTGGAGTGTACCTCACCACACTGGAGCAATGTTGTGTTTTGAAGTTCACACTTTGCAAGTTCAGTTTATACAGATTTAAATGAGCTAGTTCATGTTCATATTTCACAATTTTACATTTTCAACCCACATTCCAAAAAAGGGAACAAGTTCACATTGATTTCTTTTTTTAATGAGCTGCTCTGAGCTATAGAACCTCCTACTACCCATCAATTTTTTTCTTCATAACCACAGGCACACTCAGCTCACCATGCACCGAACCATGGGCACGTTAATGAACATGCATGCACTTCACTGTGTGGAATCTGGCTGCATATTGTGCTTCAACCATTTCTGATGTGTGTTCAGGCTCCAGAGTGAACATTGGTGCCTGGTAAGAAAACTTAGTTAATGTTCAGGTTTATTCTCACACATACAAGTACAGTGGAACGCCTTTGGCCTGGCTCTTATATTATTTGTGTACATGAATAAATCCATGCCATCTCACAGACCACCAATACAATACGTTTTTGTACTGCGTTGGGTGTTATGATGCACAGAATGGGACCCAAATGCAAGACACGGCCAGACAAGAACTGAACAAAAAGCAAGCTTTTAATAGCGAAAGCTGTAAACCAAGAACTGAAATAATACAAAATACAAAAATACTAAGCCGAAACACAAAAGCTAAACAAAGTACTAACCAAAAAAAGCAAAGTACAAATCAAAAGGCAAAGTACAAACCAGGAAAAAAATGAGGCATAAAAGCCAAAAAACAAACCATGGGACACGAAGACACAGGGACAGGCTCAGGGGAACAAAACAGACGAACTGACTAAGACAGCAAGGAACACACAGACATACACAAGGGCTGATTGACTAATAACACAGGTGAACACAGAAAAAGGGTGTGAATTTACACAAAGGAAGAAAATGAAAAGCAAAACATGACACATGAGGGCAGAACAGGAAACAACAGAACCACAAACTCAAAACATGACATTGGGGGACTGTTATGTCTGACTGTAATTTGTGTTGAGACATGAGAATGTGATAATTTGCTAAGCCTTTTGACATTTACTGTGTTGAAAACAGTACAAAGACAATATATTTTGATAATAATAATAATAATAATAATAATAATTTGATGGCAGCAACACTTGTCACAGCTGCAGGACTTTTAGACAGAGCACAAATTTATCTGTGAGAGATACTGAGTTAAGCTAATGTTAAAAACACAAACTGTACTTTTAACCCCTGAAGAAGCACAACCTCTTTGTGCAGAAGCCCAAAAACAAAAGAGGTATTCATAACAGTTTTATATAGAGCATGGTGTCAAGAGTGTCCCAGTTATATATACCTTTCCCATCACACTTGTCGTGGGTTCACAACCAGGCACTGAGCTTGTGTAAAAACTGGCTTTTCTTGCTTGCAAGTCAATGAAACAGCTACAAAAAATACAAAATGACTATAAAGGTATACAACATACCACAAAGTGATGCAAAACGACCACAGAAATACGCATTTGAAAAGAAATAGCATTAAAATTATATAAAGATACACTAAATGATCTGTAAAGTGTAACAATCTGCATCAAGTGAAGAAAAAACAACTGAGATTGCTGAAGCTACTAAAATTGGGTTAAGAACTGTCCAATGCATTAATACCTTGCATTAAACCTGGAATGATAGTGGTGAATCATCACCTTCGTGGAAGAAATGTGTTCAGAAAAAAATCCTGAATGATTGTGATCGGAGATTAGTTAAAGGTTTGGTGAAATCAGCTCGTGAAAAATCAACAGTAGAACAGTAGAAAGAGCATTTCTACATGCACAATGTGAAGAGAACTCCAGGGATTGGGACTGTGTAGCCTTAAGAAAAACACTTATCAGTGCCTATAAAAAGTATTAATCCCCTTAATTGTTTTGGCTGGACCTTAGGTCAGTCACTTTATAGGGGATGAGTATTTATGCAATCACTTATATATTTTTAATTAATTGACTTTGTAGAAATCTGTTTTCACTTTGACATTAAAGAGGTTTTGTTTGTAAATTATTGTTTTGTATATTTTTTGTATATTGACCATGATTGCATTTATAGACCGATAAAAGGGTAAAACAATTGATGGGGTGAATACTTTTTATAGGCACTTTATCAGTGAGGCTAATCAGAAAAAAGGCTTCAGTTTGCTAAGGAGCATAAAGATTGGACTCTGGAGCAATGGAAAAAGGTCATGTGGTCTGATGAGTCCAGATTCACCCTGTTCCAGAATGATGGGCGCATCAGGGTAAGAAGAGAAGTGTGCCTACCGTACAAGCCTGTGGGGGCAGTGTTATGATCTGGGGTTGATTCAGTTGGTCAGGTCTAGGTTCAGCAACGTTATGTGCCCAAAAAATGAGGTCAGCTGAATATACTGAATGACCAGGTTTTTCCATTAGAGTCCAGACCTGAACCCCATTAAGAATCTTTGGGATGTGCTGGAGAAGACTTTACGCAGCGGCCCGACTCTCCCATCATCAGTACAAGATCTTGGCAAAAAATGAATGCAACTCTGGATGGAGTGTTGTGACATTGCATAAGCTAATCAAAATGATACCTTGGTGAATTCATGCCATAATCAAAGCTAAAGGACGTCCAACTTAATATTACAGTGTGTGACTTTTTTTTTGGGCCAGGCAGTGTATAATCATATGCTGGCTTGCCATGGCTATGCATGCTGAACTTGACGTGTCCCGTTTAAAAAAATCTTACCATTAGATAATTGAGTCAAATGAATACAATGGTTTAATTGAATTGCTTTACTCACCTCTTTTATTTTCCATCCTCATGGTCCTACCCACTTAGCCAATAAAATTATGCACTTGTGACAAGACAATTAATCTCACTGATATAAGATGCAGCGATGAGGATCTGACTTTGTAATTTCTAATTACTGGTGTGTAAATATGTGAAGTAATGTTACAAGACTGATCCATTTCTCTCTGGGAAGCCTAATGAGGCAGATGTACATCAGGCAGACTTTGACTGTTAATCACTACAGTATCCTGGTAAGCGGTGGGAATCAAAGACAACGAGCCCCTCATCAACATGCCTGCAGATAAACAGTATCCTTTTCTGATCAGCAAACTGGCATCCAGAGAATAGTCAACCCAAAATGTTCTCTTTGTCTGGCAATGTGTGAATAGATTGCTTTACATAACACTCTGTTATCACTAAAATGGAATTCACACGCAGCAAAATGTAATTTGCGAATATCAACAAGTCTCCTCCAAGGCAAAAAATAAGAGAGCCAAGACTGAGCGCTGCCACCAAGCAACACTTTTGGAGCTGTTCCACTGCCAGTGAATGAGTTGGCACTCACAGTATCCAAGGTGATTTTCTGGGATATGTGCACATTTTCTGCTTCACAACTACCAACAACAATGAAATGAAGCTCATTTGGATGTGATAACTCAGACAAATATCCACAGTTTACACAATTAGTCCCCCATTTGTTTCAGTGGATCAGCTCCAGGCAGGGGGCTTGGTTGCAACATGGATTGAAGAAATAGTTTACCATTCCTGGAAATATGGTGACTCACATGCTTTCCCTGTGAGATTTTCGATGAATATTAATATGTCTGCGTTTTAAAGATGGGGTGAGCCATTCTGGAGAAAGATGGTTGATCTTTGGGTCTTGTTCCCAGGTTGTTTGTATTTGACTACCTGGAAATGAGACTCAACCATTGTGATCCACCCAGAGAGGGAAGAGAGTCATGGATAAAAGTTAAGCTAACACAGCTTGGAGCTCAGGGTACAACCTCCCATATTAAGCTATTGCACTCGATGGGCTGACTGTTTCAAACTGACAGAACACAAGACTCTGGTACAACGAGAGGAGACAGACTCTGATGCTTGGTGTACAAATGTGGTTAGGGTTGTGGTTTGGTGTGGATGGACAGTGTTTCCAAACTGTCACATTTTTAATTGTAGCCTTGGTGATGTAGGTTTCCCTGATCGGTCAATGCTGCAGAATGTGATGGTGTTCACAATGGAGCCACTGAATGTCCAAACACGATATGTGCTAGCACTGAAAAGCTGAGGAAATCCACTCTACATGAGTTTGAAAGCAAATGGCTAGGATTAGCCGTTTAAAGGTTACTAAACAGTTTAGAACAATAGCTATTTTTGGCCACAGTTAGCTGTCTAGGTGTCGAAGGGTTACATAGATAAACCAAAATACTGCATAACATGAAACTGATTGAATTTGTTATCCATCTGACTGTCTCTCTCTTTAAAGACAGCAGATATATCCCAAAAAACATTGAAATATTCTCGGTTGACTGTAGACCTCTGGTTTATGGTGGAGTATCCCTTTAAAAGTATAACAGTAACATCTATTTTTTCTACTTCCCTCGTGGACTCTCTTGACTTTTAAAGGGGTTCCTCTGTTTTTTTTCTTTCTGTACACACAATGCACACTTGCCTTGAGGCCTTGTTAGTCGCACCCAATTAGGCACACATTATTTCCAGCTCTCACCAGGGTTCAATTTACACAACTGATTATAGTTTGTCCAAAACCCAGAGGTTGTAGTGATTTCCAACCACACAACTCTCTGGCACTTTATAGGACGCCGCTTATATTTACTTTGAAGCAGTGGAGAAGGTAAATAGCACGGAGGATGTGGAGGGCTGCAGCGTGTCCCGCATAGATATGAATATTTTATTGGGCTGCTCAGGGGTCACTGCACGTCAGCCATGACAGCCACATAAATCAAGAGCCATATCAAGCAGGAAGATGTTCCTGAGGTGCAGCAGACTGTTAATGCGGGGCAACTGTGACCCTTTCTTCTGGTGACAAACAAACACGCAACAGGAATGCAGATAATGGGCCTCATTTATCAACAGATTTGTGTGTTTATTTCTACATAAAATAAATGAAATAAAACACTGAACACATCTCCAACTGGGAGCCAGGATGCGTGACTCAGTTTGAACTATAAAGGTGAATTCTTATACAGCACTAACAACCGTCAAGAAACATATATATACACAGTACGTTGGTCTCATTTAAACCCACACTGTTTTGTTTTTTTTACAAGCTGGTTTCTCGTTTTTACAGGTCAGAGGCAGAGTTCATCAGACAGTTTAATCATTTTATAAATATCTAAACAACTGAAGCCGACTGTCCTGTTTGTTAGAACTACACCACAATACTATGCACAGCAAAAGATTATTGAAAGGGCTCATGGGATGTGATCACTTTTGTTTTTACTTCCAAATAAGGGGTTGAGACAACTAACTGTGGACTTCATTAAAATATATTAAAATCGTTCTATTAATTTGTGTTGCAGATGTATCTTGTTGTACAATGCGTTCCCAGATGGAAGATGAAATAAACTGGCTTGTGAACTGTATTCAAAACAAAATAATGATGGTCATTATGATCTATTTTCCTGCAAGCCATTTGGATTTTCCGAATCTTCTATCTATAATTCAGTCTTCACATTCTTCACAAGCTACTCAAAGATGATCCATGCAGTTATTGATTTCCTTTATTTATGTCAGCTTAACAATATTCAGAAACCTCAATGCCAGTCAGTGTTGACAGATGCGGACAGATTAGAGCTTTTGAAAAAACACATTAACAACATGACAACAAGACTGCATTTCTCCTCTGCATATCGCCAAGATCTGTTCAATCCTTTTCATGGCTGATATTGAAACACTTGCTTATGCATTTGTCTCATCAATTGTAACACCCTTTTCACTGGCTTACCGAAATCAGCTGTTAGCAAATTACAACCTGTTCAAAATACTGCTGTTAGGATATTAACCAAGCCTCAAAATGTGATCTCCTTTATGTTGGCTCCCGTAGCATGCTAGATCTGACTTCAAGATTAACTCATTCAAAATTAGGCAAACTTACACCATCTTACTTATCACTTCTAGTCCCTCCTCATATATTTGCTAGGGCTCAACGATCACAAAATGCTGTTCACAAAACATGATAGGTGGCAGGGCTTTGTCTTACCAAGTCGCCCATCTTTGCAATCGTCGGCCTATCCACATGCCAAACACATTGCACCAACCTTCAACATCGTTTAGTCTGCCCTTAGTACTAAACTACATTCTTTTGTTTCAGATTTGCAATTCAAGTCATCTACTTTGAGAATTTCAGCGTATTTCCCTGTTCCTTTTGTTGCAACAAATAACAAAAAGTCCCTGACCTCGATGCTCTTGCACTGTTTCTGTTTCTCTCCTGCTTCTTGGCAGGCAGTACGCAGCCACTTGAGGATGTGTAAGTATGGTTGTGTTGTTTCCATGAGCAGGTGTAACATAGAAAGGAATGTGGTCAGAGCAGAGAGGTCAGCTTCTGTTTCATTAGTCACATGTTGAAACATGATGCACTGGAGGCTATATGAGCCTGCACCTTCTTGTTTTCATAGAAGCAGCTGTTAAAACTGTCTTGGCTGGATTTGCTGTGTGATCATTAGCAGGTACCTTTGGTTTCTCTTTACTTTCGTGTACTTATATAAAATTAATTCAACCTGTTTCAATGCAGTTGAATTGCAAAAACATGACATGTTGTATGAACTTCTTAGGCTTTATGAGCCTGTACTGACTGGATCTCATGTTTTGTAATGAAATATTTAATTCAAGGTTAATTGAGAGCCGTGAAGGGAATATTGCATCTGTCATTCCTGTTATTATTAGTCTGCAGAGTTAAGGATTATGGGTCGTAGAATATGCTGTTTGCACATCATTATGTATATGTTCTGAATGTAAATGTATGTATATATAGTGTATGTTACACATTTTTGTATGTGTGTTTTTAGCTGTATCAAGGTACAGCAGTGTGCATATTGTATATTGTTGTATTTTACCTCACTTTTTATATATTTGTTAATATTGCAAATATTTTGTTGTACGTGTATATTGTATATGTAGTTTTCTCACTTTTATATATTTTCATATATTTTGCTAATGTTGCTCATTATGTTTTTAATTTATGTTCAGCCCTTTAAGACATTCTTTGTAATATGAAGCCGCAATAAACTTTTGCTTCACCTCACTTGACCTGAACACTGAGCTTGATATTGTAGAAGTGAGAGAAACAGTTCAGCTGATTAGAGTTCAGAGCATCTCAGATTGAGCTGATTTGTGAGTCCCACAGAGGGTAACCTCAGCTGCTTTATGCTCCTTTTGATTCTCTATTTCCTGCAGTGCAGCTCCTGACTCCAGTCGACACCAGCAGACTTAAAATGTGTCTCGCTGCTCAGAAGGGTTATCCTTCTGTTGTAAGAAGAGCTGCACTGAAAATTTTAAAATGCAAGTTTACTTCAGTTTATTTATTTACTAAAAAAAAAATCACATCATCCAATGTTGTTGGACAGTTTTGATGTCATCCTGCATCATTAGTGCTACATGTGCCTGCAGGGGGACTCTCAGATTCTGGTGATCGACAGCAGGTCATGCAGCACTGTATTAAGCCTGATGTGTTTGTTTATATTCTTTGCTGTCACTAATTGCTCACCAAGAAATAACTGATTTAGATTTCTATTAACCCATAATGCAACTGTCATATGTCATATGTAATGAAGTTAGAAAGAGAAAAAGAAGCACATACAGTATGATTAAGAGAGGATAGTTATTGTGTGGTTGCTATGACTCACTGACTATTTAATGACGTACAGTTAAAAGGATGCATACAGAATGTGTTCCTATGGTTACCAAGAGGTCAATAGGACACTGCATCCTTGTCAATTCCCAGGACCAGCAGATAGATTTAATAGTAAAGTATGTTTTGAATTCATGATCAAACCATATAATAAAATCTTGTCTGCTTTGCGCTGTAGGGGTCAAAGTAATTCATTTGTCATTATACAACACAACCACTTTAACTGTGTTTGAGCACCTAGCATCAATGATGTAAACAAAGAGTCTACCTCTCCTTGTCCCTCAAACAGTCCTGCGCTCTTTCAGCTCAGTACACAGTCTGCCTGATGAATTCACCAGTTTGATCAAGGATGTTCTGTGTTATTGTGAGTCCCATTTGTCCATTTAATCTGCCTGTGACAAGACATTAGCCGGGAGCTGTTAAATTCAAGCCGTATCAGCATGGCTCCAATCCTGGCTGGTCAGGTTGGATGGTCAAAAGACATTGTGGGCAGTGATCATCTCAAAGTCTGCTGCTCTTAATCAAAAACCCACGTTGTCTTCTCCATTGCTGATGAATGTGTTTCCGTCACTTTATATGTGTTTCAGCAGAAAGGCTAACAGTTAAAAACCAGAAATCTACGGACATTTGAAGGAGCTACTGCATCTCGATGCACTGCCGTTGCCATTTGACACCACAAATAAACTGAACCAGATCAGAGTTGTGTAGGAGCCATATCTACAATTGTGGTTATTTCATAATCTGAATCCAATATTTTTAGACACAAGATGTTTAGGCCAGCAAAAAAATAAATAAATAAATGCTTCAGCATTTCCCCATACAAGTGTATTCCAACAGACAGCATCTTCCACTGTGTAGCCTGACGTCAGTTTGGAGATTGGGGAACCTACAGCCAACTTTAGAGTGCTTCTCACTGTCTTCATGACCTGGTCTCTTAAAATAATAATGATGAGCTTTGTGTAGCCGTAGCATACTGAACATGGGGCTGATAGTTGACTGCTACCTTTTAGAAGTCTGTCCTACGGAGACCTGTTGTTGCGCTCTGACTGACACTTGCACAAAATTGTTCCTACAAGCATGACAGACCGTACTACACATCTGAAGAATAGAACATTTTAACTAAATTAGAAGACAAGGTTTTTTTTTTTAATTTGGCTTTGTGGTAAAAAAAATATTTCTGACATTTCACCTGAATCTAACTTTACAGCTGAGATGTGGAAGCACCTTTCGGCATACCAGCATGGATATTAAAATATTAAAATGTTTGCTGTTCATGAATGTTGTTGTCCTACAACAACATGTAAACAAAAACTGGTGGCTTTCAAGACCAATATGTTACTAACACTTTTGAAACTGAGACGACCAGCACAGAAAACAAACATATGAGACATTCACTGCAAGTTATGTACACTTAAAAAAAACATCCCAACATCACTGAAAAGTAATTTCAGGAAGAATGAGGAGTAAAGTGAGAACACACGCACATCATAGAAGAGGCAGGCTGGGTACTAAGAGGTAACTGTGTTCATTTCTTGCCATTTTAATGTGGAAAAATGTAGATGTAGAATTTAAAGCATGAATATTGCAGCTTTGAACCAGGGCATCGACAAAAAAAGACACAAGTCAAGTTGTTGGGAGATGAAGTGAAGCAAAAGCACTGATATATTTTTCCTTTTAACTGCTCAACGGTGGAACAACAAACCTGTCAAAGCACAGCTTCAAAGTGCCTTCAGTAAACACGCCAAGCCTTTGTGCATACTGTATGTCTCTAAATGGATCTCTGCATCCAAACTTGAAGCTCAGAACTGGGTCTACTCAGGTTACGTTTCTTAAGGACTTGAACAAAATCAAAATATCATTTAGTTCACCTCAACTCAATTTCATAGATGCTCTAAGTGTAATCATGTACAGCCCACTGCAAATAACAGCAGAGGAGAAAAAAGTTAATGAAGGTTAGGACTTAAAATGATGAGTTTCACAGCATATCTAAGAGATAAGAGAGATATTATTATCATGCATATATATACAGTGCAGTCCAGCACATAGAAAAAAACAGCACTATTTTTCCTGGTCCCAGAGGCAAACAGAAAGAATAAATGATACAGCATTTAGTGGGAGTGAAGCCAAACATTCAGAGTACAAAAAGATAAAAATGCAATATAAGGAACAACCTGTATACGAGTACAAAAATAGAAAAATGAAAAAGTGAGTGTAAAGCGTAAGATGGAAAGAAGTGCAGTAGCAGCAATGCAAACAGTTTGTGGTGAGGATGAGGATATTTCTGTATGTATGTAACAAGGCAAAAAGGTAAATTATTTGACAACACAGGGTTGCATAATGAAATGTTGTAGCTCCTTCATGCTACACAAATTATTTATATACATATATACATAAACATGTACGCCCCAAGAAATAATTCTGCAGTGCATTTCGTGAATTTACATCTGGGTGAATGTGAACAGCAGCAACAACACAGTGATGATAATAGTTTCGCCATCTTCACATTAAAAGTTCGACGCCAGGTCAACAGTGTTCAACAATTTTGAGCGCCAAGCATCAGTGGCGTCAAAATCACCATACATATAAGGTCCCTAATGGGGCCCTTTTTAACGTCTTTACACCAATTACCCATGCTGTGTCACTGTCAGCAGGCAGCTATGGACACAACTTGGGTAAGGCAGTAATGGCAGCGATGCAAGATGGTGGAACACACAAATCGTCGTCCACTATCTACAGAGTGGACTTCAAAACATTCACCCACTGTGAATGAAGCAATTCAGCTGCTTCATTCATGCTTTACAATCACCGGCTTGTTTGCAGTTGCTTGGAAACGCTACACTGTAAAAAGGGACCAGCCCAATAAGTTATCCTGCCTTGTTTCTATAATTTAAATCAAATCAATATAATGAGTTGAGGAATTTAAACTTAATTTAATGAGTTATTGGTATCCCAACTTAAGGGCTTAAGCTAGTTCAATGAAATGGAAATTTCAATGTGTCAACCTAACTTGACAACATGAGTTTTACCAACAGTAACTGAATCTCTCATGAACTGAGCGTGACCCTTAATGAGTTAGCAATATTAATGCGCCGTAAAAAACAGTGCTTGAAATTTCGTCTTGATCTGATAAAGATTAATAATTATCATGTAAGATCTTTTAAAATACTTCGGGAGTTCCTGCCAATTGCAGCTGCCAATTAACAGAAGAAGAGGAACACTTGTTGTCGAGCAGATAGAGGATGGTTAAAGAGAAGTGGCGGAGGACTACTTTTTATCAGCAAGATCAGGGCGCGACCGGCTGCTTGGATCTCGTTTCTCAACGAGCTGCAGGTGGCAGAAATCGGCGGGGAGCAGGCGAGCGTCGAACCCTAACCCTAAGCCTAACCCTTGTTCAATAAATGTATTTGAACTGTAAGTCTATTCAGTGTGATCTTTAGTAAACTGTTTAACTTGCCATTATGAGTCAAGACAAAATTAGTTATTTAAAAACATTAGTTTGCTCAATTTGCAACTTTAAGTTCAAAAGCTGCCTTAAAAACATGAGTTAAAGTAACTTGAAATGCAATATAGTAAGTAGTTTGAACTCAAATTATCAAGTTTAAATGGTACAAAATCACGAGTTAAATAACTAGTATTACTGAACTTTATGAGTTGAAACAACATATAATCATAAGTTAAGTTAACAAGAGAAAGTAAGTTTTATTTAATGCACAATGTAATATTGTAAGTAATTTCAACTCAGAGTATCAAGTTCAAACAATAAATGGTCATTAATTAAGCAATTTATATAACTTACCTTCCTTAGTTGAAATAAAGCTTTTCTCTAAGTTGAGTTAACTCATGTTTTTAAGGCAGCTTTTGAACTTAAGTTTATAAGTTAAACCAGCCTGAAATTTATTACAGTGTATGTTTGTGGTATTATTGATTTAAAAATAGAATGTTCCTGTAAGTGTTTATTATGTGGCATTTCCTATACATTTGCTAGAAATGCTAAGTGCCCTAGCCACTGTAAGTGATTCTGCGTTAAAGCTCCAAAGAAATGTTTTACATCAGCAGCAGTCAAATATTAGTCAAGTTGAGTCACCAACAACTGATTTGGAAAGATATGAAGTATGAAATTTGCTATCCTCAGTTGCCAGTTTATTAGGTACATCTTGGTAAAACTAAAGGACAAACAAATCAATCCCACCTTCAATTTTGCATTGCGTGGGGTTAAAGATTAAGCTGTCAGTCAGGAAATATTCAGAGCAGAACTTTGCCTCTCTGAGTTCAAATCATGTCCTGCCAGAGCTCAGAATCAACTCTGGGTTTAATAGCTAGTTAGCATGAGATGGTTACTCAGACAGCAGATGTCCAATAAAAGATTCAAAGTTTTCCTCAGTTTTTTTTAGGATGGTGCGCCCCTGACTCGTTCAACACACGGAGGCACACACACAAACCTGCAGTGCTTCAGAGTAACTTGGCTCTGTAACGTTCACTGGCAGAATAGAACCCAAAAGCATGGCAACAAGACAATCAAAGTTGGAGGGAAAGTTTAGTTTACTTAACAACAATCAGGGAGGGTCACAACCAGGAGATCAGTCACTCAGGCAAACAAATCTGAAGAGGGGCAAACAGGATATCTGAGGTCAAAAAGACGGTGAGCAGGGTCGGAACAGATCAGGCAAATACAGAACTTGGAATGCAGACGAGCTTGGTGAAAAGGCGGCGTCAAATTTACACTGTGAGCTTTTTAGCCTCTTTTAGCTCATTGTTTTGGTTAACCTTACAAAAACTCGACTTTCATCAACTTGATTTTCAACAACAGACAGCTGAAAGTTATGTTACATCGCAGAGCACTTAACTGTGAGAGCCAGCCCCCCTCATACCCATTTTTTATGTTATTTTCTCAAATCAAATATTCTGAAATTGACCTCTGTATTTCTTAATATTTCACAAAGTCATCCATCACTGTGTTACTTTCCCTCGTGTCTTACCTGTTATGTCTTGTTTCAAAATAAAATACTGATATGATAAGAAATGTTGGGCTACTTGATGAATAACCACCTCAGCACTCTAGGCCCATTATTTGATTTCACAGGACAGCTCTGTCCTCCACAAGTCCAGAACAATGAAGGAGCATCTTGTACAGGACAGTCGGGGTGCTATGAGAGTTAAAATCAGCAGTGAGAATAATAATGACCAGGCGGTACTTTGGACTCCTCACATCATATTTTTTCAGATTCCACTCAGTTACACAAGTATATTATACTGCGAGCACGATGACTCAGCTAATCATTAAAATCATTGTTAAGATAAACCACCACTGACTGTTCGTACAGCATGCAAGCAAGCAACGCTCTGCAGTGTCAAAGTCACGCACTTTGTGATAACAATGTCACACTCCATACACCTCTGCTTCTCAGAGACAGGACTCATTATTCACAAGGTCACAAGAGGTTGCCTGTCAGGAAAATGTAAACAGCTTGTTTCAAGAGTTTGAACAAAGAGATGACCTGTCATCTTGACGGTGAGAACAGTCCTGATTAGCATAAAAACAACAAGAAAATCGTATAGAAGTGTAGTGTATAATCATAAAAAGACAGATACAGAACCATGGAGTGAAGGTTTTCATTTCACCATGACCTTGCAGGTCACTTCTTGTACCATATGTGAGACTTTCTTATTCACCAGCCCAGTAGCAGACTTCTGCTGTAGATTTTAATGAGTTGTTGTATGGAAAATAAAAAGCTTTTATTTTTCACTATTTCACAAGTGATAATACACAACCACAGAAAAGTTCTGGATCACTTAATGTCCTTATTATTGAAACAAAGGCACAATTTTATTCAATTAAAAAAACATTAAATTGATCCCAGATACAGTCTTAACATTATTAATGTGGTAAATGACTATGTTAGCTGGAAACAGCTGACTTCAATAGAATATCTCCACAGGCGTACAGAGGACTGTGTTCAGCAGCCATCACTCCTGTGGTGGAGTGCATTGTGTTAGCTAATCCAAGTTTGTCATGTTAAAAGGCTAATTGATCATTAGAAAACCCTTGTGCAACCATGTCAGCACAGCTGAAAACTATTGTGCTGATTAAAGAAGCAATAAAATTGGCCTTCCTTTGGCTAGTGGAGTGTCTGGAGCATCAGCATTTGTGGGTTTGACTTTAGTCTCAAAATGGCCAGAAAAAAACAACATTTTTCTGAAACTCATCATTAAAAAGTGTTGTGGACAAACCAACCGAGAAGAACATTTGTGAGACACAGGGCAAATGAAGCCAAGCCAACCTGTGGGCGGTGCTTCAGGAAGAATGAAGTGAAATTTCTTCAGATTTCCTCAACAAATTCACAGCTAGAATGCCAAAGATCTGCCAAAGGCTGCAGCTGCTGCAAATTGAGGCTTCATTGATGAAAGTTTCAAGATATTTTTTTCAAGTAAAAGTCATTATTTCTAGCCTTGGATGCCTTGACTGTACTGTTTATTCATTTTGCAACTCAGTTGATGAATTAAAGTGTAAGTTTTCATAAAAACATTACCTTTTTTAGGCAATTTTGAGGATGGCTGACCACAATGACAAGAAATCACACAGCTGAATATGACGTCTCTTCTGTTTCTGTAGTTCAACAAACTTGTAGTAGTCAGGAAAATGGTTTTTGAGGAACATGAAATTGGCAAAAGAAAATAAATAAAAGGTGAAAATTTAAGAAAATGATTTTTTAACCCAAACCATTGGATTTATTCTCTTTTTAACCTAACTTGTGTATTTTAAATGTGATCCAATTTCTAGTCCTGTACACAAAATGCTAAATGGACTTAACAATTCATGCCATACTCACCCATTCATACACAGAGTCATGCAAGGTGCTGATCAGCTAGTATATAAAATACAAAACTGTCTACCCAATATTTGTTCCCCACAGTATTTCTACGCTCACCCATTCACACCTGGCCCGTCCAGACCTAAAGACAAGTCACCTCCAGTGCCACAACACGCCTTACTTACTTATAAAGATCAAAATACTCAACTCCCTCATATTAACGCACTCTTTCTGTAATCAACCTTATAATTGAAAGTGGAGATGCCTCTAAATGAGCACTGCAATTACCGTTATCATCAGTGAGGGGAAGCTGCTTCATAAACACTTCAATCTCAAGAGCTTACAGCCTCCCCCTGGGTAATTTGGTTCGACGCAATAAAAGGAGGGTGGTGGGATTTTAGAACTATATACGGTATAATGCAGCCCAGTCGCACACCAAAGTGTGTAATAGACCCGTCGATCCAGTAGAGGACAGCGTGTGAGTGTGACGGTTGCCTCACCTAGGCGCCAAAAGTACACACATGTAAGAGGGCGCAGTACCAGCAGGGGCAGTAATGACGGAACCAAAGGACAAATATAGGAGGAAGAGCCAAAAAGGAGGTGTGGATGGGTGGGTAAGTCACAGGACTTTCAACCAAGACACCACGGTTGGAATCCAATGTGGAGCCAATGTTAATTATTTTAAGGATGTGGTTATTTTTAGCCTAACCGTGATCTTTTCCTAAACCCAACCAAGTACTTCTGTTTGAAAGTGTAACTGTTGCAACATTACGTGTCTGTCACCAACAGCTTGATGACGGGATGAGACGATGTTGCGAGAGCAAGCGCAAAAGTGATACAGTTGTCTGTTACATGTATTGAGGGTCTGTTCTTTTCGATTTTTTCTGAAAGCTTACAGGCCCAAGCAAAAAAAAGCAACACCACCAGAAATGGTGGGGGCAGTGTGGCCAGTAGTTAAACTGAGAATGCAATGTACCTGTTTTAGCCGGGGCTCTTTGTTGCATGTCGTGCCCTCTCACTTTCCACTTGTTTCCTGTCTATCTCTTACACTGTATCCATCCAGTTAAGGTGCAGTTCTTGTCTCATGGCCTTTTGGTGGTTTAAGTGCTCTTGAGTGGGAGCAGTTCGTTGAAGCACCATTTGAGCACAGAAGGATGGTCTGGTGCATGAAACAGATGTAGCAGCTCTGGCCATCTAAAAAGGGTTTTGTCCTTCAGTTGGAGCTCTATAAAATCTGTAAAGTTCCACCACATCCCAAACTCGAGGTTTGCTGAGTCATTGGACACCTGCCAGCCAATCAGAAAAGCTCTGTTCAGTCACATGTAATGGAAGTTTCTTTCTGAAATTTGTAGTGAAATGTCATGTCTTTCATTGTGGGCTCAAGGACAGCTGTGTATACCAGGTACTCCGCTTTACTTTATCCCCTTCAGTGAACAGTATTGATCTTTGTTGCTGAATTTGCATTTCATATCACCTTTCCTCATTTAAAATGGTGATTGCTGATATCTCACCCAGGACAAATGGTTGGCTGGGGAATTGCAGCTGAGGGCGATACCGATCAGCCACTGAGAGTTAACGAGCTTATCATCACAATGTAAATAGCGGTGTGTGTGCGTGTGTGTGTGTGTGTGGGTGTGTGGGTGTGTTGATTGCTTTAGGGCCCGTCCCTCCAGTGGAAGTGTCATGGTTAGTAATCAAAGGATAAACTGGAGGAGAATTACAAATGACTGTATCATCTGTGGATGTGACAGTGTCGGCTTTAAAGGATGATCATCATTGGCTGTCTGTCATACTGTAAGAAGACTGGATTTATCAACTGGGCCCCTGCTAGTGTTTTAATAACATAGAATGCAGTTATTGATCCCCCCACCAAATCAGGCTGAAATAATTTACCAAGCAGATCTTCTGGTCGATGAGTCTATGTACATCCTGACGGAGACTGGAGCTTCATAAATAACTACAATTAATAGCGTTTCCAAAATTAAGGTTTTTGTTAGGCTTATACTTTTATAAAAAATATTTAAAAAAACATATACTTATATCCAATTGTTATTAACAATAATTAACAACAATTTGAGAGTGTTTTCACAACAGCAGACATTAAACTTGAATACCAACACACTGTGAGTCAAAGCAGCCTCTTCAGCTGCAGTCAACAGCAGGTGGATGAAGAGGGAGAGAAATTCCCCAGACTAAAAGTCATCATGTCCGTTTGTCCGTACGTGTTTCTTTGCATATAGAGCAGGGGAAGTGAGATCCGATCAAAATGCATATCGAGACGCCTAATACTAGGTGTGAACTGACGAACTGTCCCCTTGTGATTGGACCACCAACGACTCTGCCATGTTGTAGAGTGAGAAAGGGCCCAGCCAGTCCTTTTTGCTGTGAGTCTCCATACTGTAATGTTGTGTGCAACCCAAGTAACCAAAAAGTTGGGAGGTTGTGCAAAACGTAAATAAAAGCAGAATGCAAACATTTGCAAGTGATCTATGAGGTGATATGCTTTATATAGTCATGTGATTGACAAATTGATGTTCTCCGCCCCCTCCTTGCTTCTGCTATGATACGAGCGTGTTACTGGCATCAATCAGAACAAGCATATATTTATAAAAATCTCTGAAGTTGAGGTAAAACTTTAAATATATTCTCTAATGTTTACTGTTTTCAAATGAATATACTGTATGTCAAAAAGGATTAGCAAAATATCACATTCTGTCTGATTAATAATGAAGTAAGACATACATTGAGTTTTTTACTTAAATCAGTGTCTGTATCGTTTCCACATTAAATCAAGTAAAATGTATCTTAACCATCACACAAAAGCTGCACCACCCCAACTGTTAGAAACGTGTTTATATGTGGATCTCAGTGTAACAATTAGGCAGCAAACATGAAGCATCTCCCGGTCTAATGGCAGCAGTGTCTCTGCAGCAGTCCCGTTCCAGAGGGAGATATGAAAACTAACTAACTGTGTTTCTGGCTGTGATTTTACCACTCCACTATTTATATCTACAGACAGACTGTTTCAGTCAGACAGCAAAGTGTCGCTCCGGGCTAGCTTCATAGCAATCTCCTGCTACTTCTTCCAGACTGTCATCTTTTTTCTGTTGCATTGATTTGTGGGATTGGAAGCATCATCAGGCTGATACTCTTTTTTTTCTTTTTTTTTTACTGCTGTTTCCTCTGCACTCAACATACTGCTGGAACAGAATTAAAATACTCAACTATTTCATCTTGTCTGAGTTGCTGTTTGCACAAAACAAACGTGTCACCAGGAAATTGCACTTTTCCGTAGTATTCCTCCAGAAAGTCACAGGGTGGCTGCTCCTTCTCAGTGTTCCGGGCGCTCAGTCACTCTGAGCAAGTCCCTAAACTATGCAATTTGACACAAAGCACACTCGACGGGACTCAAAGCCTCCATTTCACTCTCACCGTCCCCCAATTAAACCTGAAATCCATAGGCTCATTAGATCGTCCAGGTTACGGGGTTCTCTCATTCCCCTGACGTCTCTTTCACACTAACAAGACAAACTCTTTTAACACGGAGCTTCCAATTATTCAGAAAAATGTGGCAGCGCTGGTTGCGATGCAGTGAACAGCCGTTTGTCAGTAATTTGCTGTGGCCCGTCTCCGTGACACACTGAACAATGGAGATGTAAGACACTGAATTTCAACTAAACTGTCTTGTGATCTTGTGATGGGATCAGACCAGCCGCGTCAGCATGTTCACGTTGCGACCCACGACTACTCAGTAGTCATTACTACATTATTACTTGACACCACACCAATCTTTAAACTATTCCTTCCATTTGATCTCAGCTCCACACCTGTAAAGTTTGTTAATGAATCTTGCACTGTTGTGCCGCAATGGTGTGAACAAAATCTGTTCATAGACGGACAGTCTTGTGACAATGTTTCACCATGACAATGACACATACAAGACTCACAATTTGAAAATGTTACCAACCGACACTGTCGGGGCCATTCACAAATGTAAATATGTTGCTGAGACTTGGGAGAGCAATTTTCAAAAGGCCACTAACCTTGTTCACTATTGAATTCTGTGAAATTCAGTCATATAATTATTTACACATTCCCGTGACAACACTGCAGCTTATACTGTATACAGCATATCCAACACTCTACACACATCATACCTTTCTGAAATCCCTGAGAAGAAAGAATGTAGATATCATACCCAGAGGAGACATGTCATACATATTATTGTTCTTTGTGCAAAAAATACAATTCTGCCAAAATGTGACAATCTGAGACAGGTCCCTTTGTGATCTGGGACACTTGTATTAGGCTTGAAAAAAGCCTTAATCACCTTACTTTATGCATGCTGAGCTCATTGTCACCGTTTGTTTAAAAGCATTAAATGACAAGGACAGAAAGCTGAATTAGAAAAATGTATAATTCAACTTAATGAATTCACATAAACATATACATTTAAAACAGTATTTTTTTCATTAAGGACAAGATAGAGTACATATAACAATCATCAAGCGTACTTTATTTAAATTCATTTAGAACATGAATTTAACATTTCACAACATTTCAAAATATATCTATCAACCAATAGCAAGCAACAGTTAGAAGAACTGATTATTAATTAAATTATTCATTAAATTCTCCATTCTGTTGAAGTTGTACACCCTTTTGAAAGAATAAAACAGCATGATTAATTAGTTTTTTTCATTTAAACTCTCTCATTATGTATTTTCTTTTACACAATAAGACAATCAACTGTAATTTTCCTCAAATAATAACTCTCAGTTTGATTTGATGACAATAATTACACTGCTAATAATGTTTGGAGAGGAAATAAGAGTTTGGCTCTTTTGGGCTCCAAAGTAGTCCATGTATGTGATATGTGTGTAGAATGAGGGCTGAATGAACCATGCTGTCCCACATTGTTAGACTAAAACACATTTTCAACATTTCAATGAATATTTTTTCACAAACATAATTTGATGAAAAAAAAGGAAACATTTTCTTATTTAATACAGATGTATTTTCTTAACATTAATCTTACCCTTGTAATGTTTGAGAAGAGAATATAAATGCTACAGGAACAAGCGCGGACTTCATTTCCCAGCAGCCATTGCGCTTGGACGACTAAAATGCATCCCTGAACAGGGTGAAGCTCCATTTCCGACTAAAACATGTAACTTATCCTGTGGGTGGCTTTTAACCGAGCCAGTTGGAGAGAATTCTGTGTGAACGCGTGTTGTCGGAGGTTGTCGCAGCGCTACGTGTTGTCTTCAGCGTCGTGTTTTAAGCTAGCTCAGCTCAGTGCTAGGTCCTGACCGGCCCCTGCCTCCATCCTCCCGCTGGACGCGGAACTGAACCTCTGAGTGAAACATGTCTGTGTCGAGCGGCTCCTACAAACCTGTGAGCCATGTCATTTTCGACATGGATGGATTGCTTTTAGGTCTTGACATTACTTTTGTGTGTTCTGCCTGTTTTCTTTCATTGTCTCATACGAGGTTGCACCCATGCTAAAGCTACGTTGATACAGAATCTCATTCATTCACTCCGTGGGCTAGTCGTGCACAGTTAGAAGGTGGCATGACGAACTCCATGGGAAAAAATAAATAAATTATGATTTCTTTGCACACAACTACAATTTCGAATCACGTCGAGCATCAACTAATATAGTTCTTATAACGGTATCATCTGGAGGTGAATTCGGCTTATATTTAAAATGGCTATCGGTGCATTTAATGTCAGAAATCAGATGTTTAGTGTGTTAAGTTACTTTACGAATTTTCAAGCCAAAAGTTTCACTGACAACTTATTTATTAATCAGGTGTGCACAATTAAAGGGTTGAACAGCATAAAAATGAATTATATTTTACTGATGATAAGCTTGATACTAATGCACCATTAGGACTGACTTGTCTGTGAAATGATACAACTTGGCTATCATTTAATGTATAAATGAATTTTGAATACTGCTGTCTATATATGAAGATGCTGCACTTTTGACATCTGACTTTTACAGTTTGAGGTCAAACTCAGCTGTTATCTGTCTCGTCTGCTCATTTACAATTCATATTAGATCCCACATTAATGAATGAATCTGCGTTTAATTGAACGCTATTCAATTCCTTTTTGTATTCTCACTTTAGACACAGAGCGACTCTACACTGTGTCCTTCCAGGAAGTTTGTGACCGCTTTGGAAAGCGGTACACGTGGGACGTGAAGTCGTCAGTGATGGGTAAAAGTGCTGTGGCTGCTTGCCAGATTATTCGGGACTCTCTGCAGCTTCCCATGACAGCTGAGGAACTACTGGCTGAAACCAGACAAATACAAGAAAAGATCTTTCCCTCTGCCAAACTCATGCCAGGTACGCCACTCCTCCTGACATGACATTCAGCACCACATTTAGGCCACTCACAAAAGAATTAGACTAAAAGATGAAGAATCAGTGAAATGCAGCTCAAGAGCAGCCTAACATTAGCTCTTATATGGGCTGTTGTCTTTATTCTACAGGTAGGAGCGATGCTTCTTCTGCCTGTGTGCCTGTGTATGCAGCCATGCAACTTTTGGGACGTGTGCATACACATTTTGCTCTGATATTCGGTGCTACAGTTGCGCTTTACAGTTTCTTTCTGATGATTAATTTTTACTGGAAAAAGTAAAAAAAAAAAAACAAAAAAAAAAAACAATAACCAAGTCGAATAGGTCTCCGCTGTGACAAATTGTTTCTGACAGTTAAGGTTTCGGTTTTATATGTGGTGAGTCATGGCCTAATGTCTGAGCAAGGTTATTTTAATCCTGTGTGCTACTTTATCTCAAGGTGTAATTAGTCTAATTATTTTAAAGACCTGCTGTTGCTGTAATGAAGAAACACTGGAAATTGGCTCTTAAAGTGAAGTACTCAATAATGTGTCCATTGTGTTACATAAGGATGGTGATTCAGTAGGTGCAGCAGTCACGCATAACCTCATTAATCAATTAATGCCTGGATTTCATCCTTTAAATATCATGTCGTACTTGAATTGTAACGGAAAGCATTGAGCAAAGAGCAAGTGTTCACTGTTGAGAATGTCACATGCAGTGCATGCTGGTACATCCAGGCTAGGGTTGAGCTGATAGACCAGACATATTCAGGCGGTGGCCAGTGGGCCAAATGCGCCCCTTAAGAATTTTGCTATTTGTGCCAGTCCCAGCTGACCTTGGATAAGTCACCAGTTCATCACAGGGCTGACATATATGTACAAACCACCATTCACGCTCACATTCACACCTACGGACAATTTAGATCAACTCATAATGCCGTTTTTGCATGATTGTGGGAGCAACCCACGCAGACACAGGGAGAACATGCAAACTCCGCACAAGAAGGCTCTGCCAGGTCTGGAACCCAGGAACTTCTTGCTGTGGGGCAACAGTATAAATAAAAATACTTTGCATATATGTTCTGTGTGTGTAGCGTGAAGCAGCTCCCACTTACATTTCATTGTGAAACCCTGTGTTGCAAAATGACCAACGGATAAGCTTAATTCCTTCATGTAGACTGGTGGCTGTGACACAAGCAGCATTGTTTAAACATGTGTGTGGAAAAAATATATATATCTATATATATATATATATATGTATATATATATATATATATATATATATATATATATATATATATATATATATATATATATATATATATATGTATATATATATATATTATAGGATTCAGAAATGTAATGAAGTGGTAGCATGGAGGAGCGATATCTACAAAGAGATCTGTTCAGTGACCATGTTCTCTTCAGGTTAAAGGAGTGTGTTCATTGAGGGAGTTTTTATTGCAGGTTTTATGGACTGACATCCTTGACTCTGTAGATTAAAATCCTCCCACAGCTCTGCTCGGCCATCTGGTCACCATTGAAATTAAAAGTAAGAATGAAAATATAAAACATATGTAATGTCTGGGAAGGAGCTCCATATCTACAGGGGGTTTATTTCAAACATCAGCCTTGCATTGTGAAAAAACTGATACTTAATATAGTCTTAATATAAACTCAGTATAAACCTTAAGTCTCATTTTAGTATGGTCATGTGTACCACTAGGTGTGGAGAAACTGGTCCACCATCTGAAGAAGCACAATATCCCCATTGCTGTGGCAACCAGTTCTGCCGGTGTGACGTTCAAGCTGAAGACGAGCCAACACGAAGACTTCTTCAGTCTTTTTGACCACATCGTTCTGGGTGATGATCCCGATGTGAAGAACAGCAAACCTCAACCTGACTCCTTCCTGGTTTGTGCCAGCAGATTCAGCCCTCCAGTCTCTCCAGAGAAGGTAAGCACTAAGATTACAGATGTACCATCGATGAAGTCATGCTTGTTCACATAAATATAGGCTCTGATTGGTCAACCCACTTTGCTAGGTTTATTTCAAATGCTGTATAAATGCGTTTAATCTCAATGGAAAGCTGTGAGCGGAGGTGACTACAGGCAGATTTGGTTGAAGCAGTTCAAACAGGAATGGCACTCAGGAGAGCGAATACCTCCCCTTTAATTCAATCAATCTAATCCTATTTAGAACCTCCCATAACCGCTTAACCATAATTTCAGTTCACCAGATCTAGCATCCACATCAAGTTGTACTCAAATATATGAAAAATATCTATTTCGTAGTGTTTGATTATTAGAAGTGCTGTAGTGAGAGAGAACAAGAACGTAGTTACAGAGGTAGCTTTGTATTTAAACAAAGGAAAATAATATTATGTAGTATAACCATAACCCATGCACTCTGCTGTACAAAGCATTGTAGATTTAAGAGCTTGTGATGTGCACCTGAATGCACCATGAGTGTCAAACTCACTCACAGTGTCAATGAAAACTGAACATTGTTATCGCTGTAAAGGCTGAATATGTGGCTGAGCTGCTGTATGGGGTTACATTTGATTTTACAAATGTACCTAAGTGGCCACTCAGTATCTGCTTTTTTTTATTTACATCTATAATTTATTTATTAGATAAATGCCCTGCCATTGCAAGCTTTTGCCTGGCAGCAGCTCTGAGCCTATATGTAATAATGGGTGGAGTTGTGGGTCAGTGATTGATTTAGAGAAAACTAGGAATACATGATATGGGTTTCTATCAGCTGATACTGATAAGGTAACCTATAATTTCACAGTTATGTAATTTAAAAAAAGTTCAGAACAGTCATTGCACACCTGAAGGTCGGAAGGTGGGTAAGATGTAGTGAGCAGTTGGGTAATTAAATTTCAGTATATTATATTATTAAGATATTAAGACTTTTTCCCTCCTCTCTGAACCTTTGAAGAACATGTCCTACAAATTTCTATCATGTTGTCCTCCTTTGAAACTGTAAAAAAACATCTCGTCTCTGTGTTCTCTGGCCGAGTGAAGGCCGACTTTCAAGCTACAAACAGCCACCTGCTGTGTCCATTAAAGCAATTTGGTAAAATATTATCGTCTGTATTTATCGTCTACAGTTTAACTGATACTGATAAATAGCTGATAATATAAATTTCCCAATATCAGGCTGATAATTAAGCTGTCTGGTCGTGCATCCCGAGATAACAGTGGGTAACAGATTTCTCGACTGGACCTATTCAGTAGTCCGGTCCAGAGAGCCCTTACATTTTTGGTCTTAACTGAATTTTTTATTTATTTTTATTTTTTTTGCCGCATAGAAGATCGCAAGAAAAAATGTGTGGTGATAGCTAAATGAAATGATTTTTTTCAGACCGGGTATAGATCATGCGTTGATAATATGATCAGAGCTTAGATGTGACACAAAATGTGTTTCAGCACACGGAGCAGATGTAGAACTATATGACAGCAGCATGTCAGGCAGTTCGTCTTCCGTCGATCTAGTCGTATTTAGCTGCCTGTATGTCAGCCAATAGCTTTTTATTTGCAGCTAATGTGTTCCATTTGCAATAATGCAGACAGGGCCTGATGTCAGCCGCTCTCTGCACTGACAGACACACACTTCTACTCTGGCACTTTGATCAAAAGTGGTGTGCTTTCAGGGTTCACGGGCTGTTTAAGATATATATTTTCAGACTCTCTGGAAGCCGTTTGCTGTGTTGAGTCAGTCTAAAATAGCTGCCAAATATCTCACTAAAAGACACCAAATAACTGTGTGAGGTCTGACCTACTTTCATGAAAACACTCGCACTGTAAAGCATATGTTAAAAATGGTGGTATTTTGCAAATTTGAACAAATCTACTGTTGATCATTGTTCAGTGCATGAACTAATAATTCAGTATGTAATTTATGTCACGCTTGGATTTACATTAAATTCTGTTTAAAACTCTTAATTGTGTACAGTCATTCTTGAAATATACTGTATGTGATACGCATTGTCACCTATAAATCATAATCTTTTTCCGTTAATGATTTATTGTTTGATTGATAATAGTGAAAGTGATCAGGGTTCATAGGGATCATGTTCCAGGAGTTATAGAAGCTGTTGACAAAGCTGTTGTAAGAGCAGGACAATGAGGACTGCTGTGGACTGGTGTCCATTTCTTTTAGAAGTTGGAGATCACAGTTAAAATGTTCCAAAAAGGACTTTAAATCAGCAGTAGAAAAAACTCTGAATTAAATACTGATTGCACATTGTAATGGCTGCAGAAAAATGACACCATCTGCGTACATACAGCATTAGTTCCCATTACACAACCAAACAGGAAGAGGAGCCAGTGGAGCCAGTTTGTGCCACTCATTCAGAGCAACTAAAAACTTAAGATAGCACTTAACACAAAACATTATTCCTCTTCTGTGGCAGTAAACACAACACATCAGCAACAAGAATATGGACTAGCCAGCCAGTGGGAGAAAATATGGCTAGCTAGCGTCGGTCACGCATCCCCCCAGAGAAAAATAATGTCCGTAAAAAATTTGTTGGTCCATTTTAATGCCAGTATTCCATCATATACACTAAAATGTACAGGCATCGCAACTCGTTTATTGAAACTATTTTATTGGAATGAAAAGTTAATATAATAAAGTAGCCATGGTAATAGTCTTTTTTTATTGAAGTGACAATATTCTATCACGGTATTACAAAAAAAAAGGGATACTCAAATATGAGTCTTTTTCACTCTATTTGCAATGTTAGGCAACGTTTCTTAAGAGAGAAAAAATATTTTTAAAATCTGTGTTTATTGGCTTCAAATAGCAATAAAAATGAGGTAAAGGCCTTCATGTGATATGAGGGGCGCAGGCTGCCCGATAATGTCGGTTAATAAGTAAATGAAATGTGATTCATTCTCAGAGTTAGTAAAGGGGTAGGATTAGGCATTTCAACAGATATTATTTATGGAACACCCAAAGTATATTTATGTATTTTATGTACAATACTCAGTGTACCACGGGGCTTGTTGATCAAGTACATTTACATATGGCACCAACAGACACACATACTGGCGAGGATCATGTTCGAGAGGAAAACAGTAGTTATTGGATGTAACTATAGTTCTATGATTACATGTTAAGCCTTTTACCTAACTGTTTAGTTATCAGCCACATTATTTTTATTATGCTAAACCAATTATGATGTATTGCATAATGCCATGTCGTAGCAGAATGTGACACTGGTGACGATGATGAAACCAGTATACCGCCCCCCCATAGCCTGTCATTATAATAAGGTTATCAAGTTATTGTGTGGCATATAGACAAGCTATCAAAAAGGTGTAGTTATCATGACAGGCATACATCTCATACAGATATACTGAGGAGGGAGTGTTCCAGCTGAATTGGAGGGTGAACTTTAAAGAGCAACATAAAAGCAGCTAATAATTATATATTTGCTGACCGCTAGTGAGGTCTTACCTTGCTGAAGTGATGCAGAAGTGTACTCACATCACTGCAGGGTGTGCAACAAAACACACTCCTGATTAAAACCCACCAGTGATGCTGGGTGTGGGCAGGGGTAAAACTGTAACCATCACTGTTCAGTCTGGTGTTAGGTTACACTATAAGGGCTTGACCCAATCTATACTTGAATGAATGTATTCAGATTTTGTTCTGTCAGTCAGTGTGCTTGGAACCCGAGACTTGAAGGTTTCGTGCCCTTGTTGAAGCATTACCTTTAACTAGCACATGCTCTATTCACTTTTGTTCAGGACGGCCATTCACAAAGATTGAATTGGCAGCATGCCCTTGGAACTTGAAACTTGTTAAAAGAGAGAAATAACTGGATTTTTTAAAACATGAAAAGGATCTCTTATATGGTGTTCTTCTTATTAACAGCTACCCACTCCCAATAGTCATTGCATTCAATATGAATGCAAATTAACTGAATGTATAAAAGGTATTGCTTTGTGTCTATAAGCCCTTGACATTCTGTTATTTACAACATCTTATCTGAACTTGCATGAAGCAGTGTCAGCTAACAAAGCATTTTAGCTAACAGAACAAATATATAAAGACTAGGCATCATGTCATGATTATCCGGTCCAAAATAATTGCAATTCACGATATGATCCTAATATTTATCAATATATGGTTAAAACTCTTAAATGACATCATCTCATCAGCTTTTTTTATGAAAAACAAATTAAATTGAATAGGGAAATGAAAAATCATTCGATTGCATGGAACTTTTAACTATTTATGTGACTGCAAGTTTGACAAAAGTATGATTGCTTGTGCATCCTCCAGGGTTGCAAGACCCACGGATCAGACCTATTTTGGCATGTCCCACGTATTCAGGCGTAAACAGCCAGTTCAGAGTCACTTTTCAAGTACCCTGGCATAAGCATTCCCTCAACAGTTGGAGCACACTTTCTTGTCCCCTTTTTAAAAAAAGGGAACCATCACCACCTCAGCCAGTCCACAGGAACTGTCAGTACAGAGGTGTGTCTACCAGGATAGCCACACCATGTCCAGACTCCTCAGCATCTCAGGGCATATTTAACCTTTTTGACAACCGGAATGACCTCCACTGGAAAATTTATAAGGCCCTCTCCGAGCCTTCCAATGGGGGATTTGTCAGTCAGTCTAGAGTGTATGGTCTCTATCATAATTCCAATTTCCTAATATACACCATAGAGCCTAATTAGAGTGCAATTTGTTTTACCAAAAAAAGTGCCAAATAGATGAGTCCACAGTTAGTAAGTGAATATTACATGTTCTTCTACACAGCATGTACTGCAAGCTAAGTTTGCACTACATGCCAAGTTTGGTGAGGTAGTAGCAGTAGTGGTGGTAGTAAGTCCAGGGCTTTCTCAAGGATGTAACGAGGCACTAGAGAAAGATGGGCAGGATTAACTTGGCAATGCACTGTGCAAACGCTAGCCTCAATATCATCCAAAGTACCGTTAAAAGCAGGAGTCTCCCCATCACACGATATATCCTCAAAACCCACATCCACATCAGGGTCGCCGACAGTTGCCAGTGTCCTTTCTCCCGTTACTTTGTCCATGCTTTCCTAAAGTGGGAAGTTGGTGGGGTTGGATCCACTTTTGTTTTCTCAAGACATCTTGCATGGTGTGCCTTGCTATTTCTTATTTTCCTACCTTCCATCTGTCCAAAAGGATTGGTTCTTCAAGAGTTTGTATCAAAAACAAAACTCTGCCTGGAAGCCAACACATTTTGGAAGTGGAAAGTGTACGTCCCCATGCATTTAAGTCAAGTTCAAGGGTATGAACAAAAAGAACACAGCCAGGTTAAAATGTTTTTATGGTACGGTTTTTCTTTTGATCGGTTTATGAAAAGGTTTAAACTACTCCTCTGCAGTTTGGGCCTGTTTATTCTGACCGAGGTGTTTATATTAAGCATTTTTTATTCTGTTTGGGCTTTAAACTATTTATATTCTAAATATTAGGCTCCACAGAAAGGCAGCCAATGTTTATTAATCTCTTGCCACAAATAACATGGCTATAAGAAATAGTGTCAAATCCATAAAGTTATTACTTAAATTTTGATATCTGATCAAAAAATTATCTAATCAGCCACATGTTGCCAACCCTTAATACATGATATATATTTTGATTGTGCTGCTACCTAAGTAAGAGCATAGTTTTATGTGGTAAACTGGTCGTTTTTCCCCAAGATACAGTTACATCGGGTGTTCATCCTTCAGCAAATCCGCCATCACTGATATCATAAACCTTAACCTTATTAAAAAAAGAAATAGGGACCATATATTACATCTAACTATGAACACCCTGCACTTGCAAATGGCCTCTGTATAATACAAAAACCAAGGTGCAGTCTAAAAGAAATCATTCAAAAAATGAGCAATGATTGCATCTTCCTCATACTGCATTTGGATATTTACAGCCTAATTTAACAGGGAAATTTGAGGCATCCAATAGATATTTTCTCGCTATCTCCTCTCCGCTCACTTAAAAGGCTTTTTTTTTGCTGCAAATAGGTCTGCCTGTGGCACTGCACACCTGATTTTTTAATCTGGAGCCAGCCACAGTTAGGGCTGGCATTTTTCTTGATGAGATATGAAACTGAGGCTCAGAGGGGGAATCGACAGAGTGTTCAGTGGAATAACGAATGATGATGCGTCACTCCCTGGCTCCCACTCCGTGACAGAGGAGAGAAGGAGGGGTGAGCGGCAGAGACACAAGACAGAGGGAGCGAGAAGGAGAGCAGACAGAGGCAAAGCTTGAGGGAGGAGGGTGGAGAGGACGGGGTAAACAGGAGAAGCAGCCTTATGGTAATAACACACATCCAATTGTCAGTTCTTCCTGCCCTAATCTTAACTCTGAGGAAAAAACTACAGCGGCTTGTTTTTAGTCATGAAGAGACACGACAAACAGGCAGAAAGACAGATGGAAGTCCACACAGACTTTTCCGTACATTTCCAGAAATATGGCAACACATAAATGTTAGTAAAACATCGTATTGGCAGTAATGCAAGAATAACAAAAGGCCTTAAACCACATTAAAGCTTGCAATCATTATGCATTTTAAAAAAATACAGGTTATATATGTGTGGGAGTATCCCATACAGCCATCAACTGTCAGTGCCAGATGCTACAATAGCGTGTACCACACACACTTTAATAATTGTTAGCAAAGCCAAAGTCTGCATACTAATTACTCTGTTTCTGCTGTTTGTCTTTCTTGAGGGGGACAGCTGGCTAGCGTCAGAGACAGACTAAACAAGCAGATTCTGAACTACTGTTTGGTCAACATGCGTCGCTTCACCTGCTGCTACCGGATAGTACAGTGGAAACTGCTTATAGTGTACATGTCTCTCTGGTTTTCCCTTTTCTTTATTTATGAAGCAGTGTACCATTGAATTAACATTTATATATTTATTGTATGAGTACATAGACATTAAATGAACAGCTTTGCGATTTACAGAGTTTGATACTGTTTCAAAATACAGTATGCTTCCCCTAACAGAGGGCCTTCTGGAGAGGGCATTACATTTCTAAGCATCCTCAGTCCACTAGATGAGGGCGGCTTCAATCACAGATTCCTTCCCAGTGCATTTGAATTTCTGAGTACAATATAAACACAAGGTAGCCTTAGGAACACAAAGTCTCGCCACTCGATCTCCTGAGCTTGTTTTTCACAAGCTTTGTTTTAGACTGGGAGAAAATGACTTTCCTTTTTCCTTCATAATGTCAAAGTGCACGCAGCACCAGACTCAGGTAGCCAGCTGGAAGCAGACAAGTTACTGCAGGTAATGTTAAAAAAGAAAAAAAAAATGTTGTACGTGTGAAAGGACCCAAAGTGTACACTGTAGCGAATAATTTAAAAAGCAGCAGATTTTGTCTCAAGCTTTTTGATCCATATAAGTCATTGATCCACTGTATCCGTTTCCACTACACTACTACTCATTGATGAGTAGTGTAAGGTTTTTGTTAAGTGTGTCCCTGTTGGAGATGGTTATATTTTTGCCATTATACCTAAAGTCAGAACTGAAGAAGCCTCTTGGATTAGAGGTGAAACGTCTTCAAGAAACTCCAGTCCAGTTGCCTACGATACAGCACTTAGACTTACCCTGACCTGGATGACTGAGAACCTTCATCAACACTACGAACTGAATTTCACTAAAACCTGAATGAATTATATATTATGAGTGCCATTTGCTACATTCAAAAGAAAGATAAAGACAGCAGAAGGTTAATTGTATAACTGAGGAAACTACCATGACAATTCAATCAACATCTCCTTGTAATACGCAAAAATGGTGCAGCTTGGCTTAGGAGGTAGAGTGGGTCATTCACTAACCGGAGTGTCGTTGGCTCAATCCCAGAAGTACCCTTGGGCAAGAAACTGAACCCTAAGTTGCTCCCAGTGGCTGTTCCATAGTTGTGTGATTGGATGTGTGAATGGCTTAGCAGAGAAATATTGTGGGGCACTTTGGTTAGGAAGCGCTGTATCGCTCCTGATTAGCAGGTTGGCATCTTGCATGGCAGCCTCTGCCATCTGCGTCTGAATGTGTGTGTAAATGGGTGAATGTGATGAGTCTTGTAAAGTGCTTTGATTGATCAATGGACTGGAAAAGCACAGTATAAATGGGTCATTCCATATCAACTCACCTTGGATATACATTGTGAATGTATATTTACATGATTTTTTTTATCATAATTTCTTAATTATGGGTGAGTTGGCGTCTGATGACCCAAATGCAAGTCCATTTACCATTTACACATAAGCATTGTAATAAGTAAAGTGTTTTGTGTGGTAGAAATTCCGAGTATATTTTCAATGTAACCTTGACAGGCGAGCATCAAAGGCTTTTAACACATGACTGTTAAAGTGATACAACACGGGAAGGCTGTAGTGTTTCCTTTTCAGAATGATTCTATGAAAATGTCCCCTGCAGCAAAGCAGATATATTACATGATGTGATTTAATGTGATATTCAGAATGCCAGGGGCAGAGCAGAGAAAACCTCATGTCCCTCACAGTGAACACTGCAGTTCAGTGGCCTCACAGGTGAGTAATGTGGTGTCGGCGTTGCTGTCTGAGCTGACCAAAAGCGAAAGAAAAAGCGCTGCTCTCTTTTCCATGGAGAGCAGAGACATTTTTCACAACTCCAAAGTAACACTGTTGATGAGACAGGAGATTTTACCAAAGGTGTGCTCAGCAGCCTGAATAAGATTAATGAAACATGAAAGTGAGCTAGTTCATGCTCACACTGATAGGGAGGGAGAGGGGCAGACAGAACTAGTTCTTCCCCCGCCATTAATCATACAAGACATTACACCTGGGGAAGGCTTTATAATCCAGATATTCAAATCAGGTACAATTAAGACATGAACATTTCTATCTGAACATTAAATTGGCCCATTACTGGTCTGACAAAGCTTACTATATTCACCTCTTGCCTGCCTTCAGCAAATACACACCAGCCTATAGATTTGCAAATGTATATCTCTGAATTAAGTTTTTATGTGAAAATGTTAAATGTACTGTAGGGAAGTGGTTAAGGTCACTTTTTAAATGGTAAGTGCTCAATGTTTCTACACCGCGCTTTCCAAAGATCGTATTTAATCTCTACCTTTGCGGTGTATGTTCGTTGTGTTGCTGAGTCTACTCACACTTTATGTGCCTGCTGTCAGTGTGTCCTATGAACTCGCTCCTGTGGATTTTTTTTGGCTTTGGTTGGGATACAAGTTCCCTTCGGTGTCTGTGGTCCTGGCTCCGGAATAAGGCCAAGCGGGCTGCCATGAATTCTCCTGACTGCGGCCCACCTGTAACAAGCACCAATCTACACCTCAAACAAGTGTGTGTTGCAAATCGATACTCAACTCATGTCTGTGTAGGGAACCTGAGAGAAAGAGTTTCTAAAAGTCAGTGTGTTCAGCTCTCAGAACTTTTGTAACTTCTAACTGAATCTCTTTAGTTTCTCTCGTCCTGTTTGTTCTTTCAAACATCTGCTGTGTTTTACTGTTTCATCGGGTTCACTTTCAGGTGTTTTAGCTGTCATGTTTACTGCAGGTGAAAACACATCATTTCCTGTAATGCTTTCTTCTTCAAAAGCTTTTAAATGATTCAATAACGGGGGGCTCAATTGTGAACAAGTTATAGCAAATTAAATGTGTTTGTAACCAAATTAGCGGAGCCACTTTATTAGGGGTGAATCGAGACAAGCGCATGATTAGTTAAAGACACACTTTCAAGCAGGTAGCAAAGTTGTGGTGGAAATGCAAATGCTGCACTGAGTCAAAAGGAGTAGAGCCAGGCCGGCAGTTGTATGTGGAAAAATGCCATTTGTCAGAACCCTTCAGTGCTCCTCTCTGTCTACACAGGATCCATGCAGACACAGTATTTACCTGTGTTTTGGTAGTGCTCCGAGCCCATCAGACAATAACTGTAGTTGTGTGTAACCCTAACCCTAACCCAGTCTCCTTTAATTTAATTAAGCCTAATCTAATTTCAAACTCAATAGCTTTGTATTACTCTAAATTTCAAACCACCCATAACTGCTAAACCATAATCTAAGCTCACCAGATGTAGGAGCCGCATCAAGTTGTACTACCTTAATTCAGCAGCCACAACCTCAAAAGCACGGACTCTTTTAGTTGTAAGCCTAGATCAAGGAACTACCAGCAAAGCCCTGATTGGACGACCTTAAAAACCTACAGGTGACGCAAGGCTACAGTAGATCTCTGATGTAGTTAGGTGCCCGACCATGCAAAACTTTGTAAGTCATCACAAGAACTTTAAATTTGATTTAACTACATGGCATATTCACCCATGGTAGAAGTACAAAAATCAAGGAAAAATGACAAAATAAACACAATCTGAGGAAGTCAACAGTACCAGGCAGACACAAGGCTCTGCTACTGAAACCACAAAGCTCAGTTCTCCCTTTTCTCATCTTTCTTGATTGGCGTCTTTGTTCTTTGCTCACTGCTCCTTTTAACTATCGATATGTTATTCTGTTTATACAACACAAAAAACATAAACTTCAAATAAATCAGTTCTATGAGAGGATTTTTCCAGAGGAACACCCACTAGATAAACCGGGATTCTTTTCAGATGTTCTGCAGATCTTGTTGGTTGGTCAGGCTCACCCTGCAAGGACCTTCTCTCCTCAGTTCCCAATTTAGGACTTGCTCTTAAGACATGAGACAGACATTCATGGATGTTAGTGAAGTCAAGGCAGCGCTATATTTTCCAATTTTACATTCTTGCTCACTCAGGCGTCATTTTGAATTGACATCCCATGTGTTCCATAGTTTTATTACCTGGGATTAGATGATGTTTAAAACAGATAATTCTCAGAAAATATAATTTACTGTTGTGACAGAGGCTGTGTTTCTTAGTAACACTGTCACTGTTCTCTTATTTTAATTAATGTCCTTCTAAAGGGCATGCCATGTAAAATGGTTATTATTATCTATTCAGTCACTTCAATTCCAGCACAAAATGTCACATGAAGCATATGCTGTAATCTGTCATGAAATAATACATTCCACGATTTAAAATTAGTAGAGAGGAGAGGGAAGTAATTTTATATTACCTGCACCATTGTCAAAAGAAATAACACATACTTAAGTCTAAAATAGCCAACGTAGCATAAACATTACTCCTGAGTTAATTACCATCCAGATATTCAATCTTTATACAAATATGAATAAAAATGAGGTAAAGGCCAACATGTGATTTGTTCCATGGATCAAACTTGATCCAACACGTCCCACAGATGGTCAGTCAGATTGGGATCTTGGGAATTTGGATGCCAGGGCAACACCTTGAGCTCTTTGTCATGTCCATTGAGCAGTTCCTGAGTGTGCATTGTCCTGCTGGGGGAGACACTTCCATTGGGGAGTGCTCTTGCCATGAGGGGGTGTACTTGGTCCACAATGGTATTTGGATGGGTGGTGCATGTCAAGTGGCATCCGCATTGATTCCAGGACCCAAGGATTCTCAGCAGAACGAAGATGCTCAATGTTACTCACATCACCTGTCAGTGGGTTTAATTTTGTGGCTGATCAGTGTATGTGGGTAAGTATTATAGTTAGTGTACCAGGGGGCTTGTCTTTAAAGCACATTTACATATGGCATCAATAGACACACATACTGGTGAGGATCACTGAGCACAAGTAGCTTCGTGTAATATTACCAACAGAGCCTCATCTGGCTTCCCACATCTCACCGACTACTGTGATTATTTAATCAAACGAGGGTTAACATTCATGCAATTTCTCTTAATTGTTCTTTTCTCCAACATTGCTCCATTGTGCTAGAATATTTTGGAAAATGTCAAAACTTACAAGTTCCAAGTTTGACCTCAATAGTACGTTGAAGTCAAATGGCACCCGTTGAAAAAGTAGTCTGAAGAAAAATGGTTTGCGCACACATATAAGAGTTTTCCAGTTGTTGTGGGGACATTTCCATCATAAATGAGACTAATCCACCGGGTGCTCACTTCCTCAGATGGTTGGAGTAGATGGAGACGTTTGTGTCAGTTCTTGCAGATGACTGCAGAGAAGTTGGGGTGCTCTGCTTGTATTGTCATGTTTGTGTTACCAAAGTCGGCATTACCGAGGAATAGAGTAATGACTGGATGTAACTTGGATTCTATGAGTATATGTTAAGCCCTTAAACTGCATGTTATCACAGCCACATTATTTTTATTATTATCTTGTCCAATAAAACTAGACTGTTTTATTACCCATTGAAGGTCTGCCTGAATGCAGATCCCTCAAAATATTATTGAATTCTAGGTGTCAGGTTGTTATATGGTATTACATTTCTGCATTTGCACAGAAAATACACAGAACACTGAATCTGAAAGGGGAGTGTTGAAAACTAAAGAGTAACAAAAACATGTTTTATACAAAATAATGATTTTCTTAATTAACAGATTTTGTTTTACTGGCTTATGTTGTTATGATAACACTTTAATTACAGACAATTTTTAAACCACACAGTTTGATGGAGGAGCAGTAAATTAAGGAAAGCTTACACTGGGAAATGAGAGAGTAAGGGTAGGTTCTCACACAGGGTGAGTAGAGGTGGTGAATTCCCTTTTGGCCACGGGAGCTTTGGATGTGCAGATAATGATACTGCAACAACACGGCAACTATGATTCACGACCTGCCCCATCCCCATACTTTTATTGGCTTTCATCCCTCTGAAACCATCAGGGCTTTACAAGGATTCACATAATAAGAATCAAGTCTCCGATCCAACATGAGGGAAAAAAACTCCAAGCTGCAGACTTTTAACCATTTATTTATCCTTTTAGCAATTTCATTTTTCTATACTTTAATACTTGATTGTGCCACATGCTGGCCTCGGTCATTCATAGAACAGCATCTGTTGTTGTATTGATGCAGGGTTCCTTAAAAGGTTTTCAGTGAATGCTCAAAGACAGTCCAGATAGGTTGCAAACAGTGCTCAGGCTGAGAGGCTTACTTGTGCTTTTTTATCTACTCTCTAAAACATTCAAGATGGTAAGCTTTTGGAATAAACTGACAAAATATTATGGGTCAGTTGATGGTTTAAAGTGTAGTGATGGCCAGGTTGATTTAAAACCACTTAGCCCACACTCTGTAGTGCTTCGCATTCCTCTTACCTAGTGTTGCGTATGACTTGATCAACTTACATGTGGATACACAGCTCTGTCCCTCCTCCCTGTTTGTATTTTCCTAGCTGGATACTTTATCACCAGAGACTTCAAATGTGAGGGTTAAGCCTGCTGCAGGGTCCTCCTCAGATCACAAGCAAAGCAAAGGGAGGCAGGAGATTTGCAGACACTCATTTTGACTCAATGGTACTTTTTTGATTAAGTCCTTGGGCTGTCCATGGGCTTTTCTTTGAGCCAATTGCAATCTCTTTACTCTCAGCAAAGCAGGAAGTTATCTCATAATGAAAAAGTACTCAGTAATAGCTGCCTCCATTGTGAACACATTGTGTCAGTCAGTAAATGTTATTTCTTTCTCACCGGTTTCACTAAAAGCCTTTTAAATACATTTTTAAAATGTGTGTCCTAATTTCACATGTCACTAATCGATTGTCACCCGTATTTAACTACATCACACCACCTTTTTCCACAGTGTGAAAATGCAGAGAAATGTAAATATATGGTAGACCCTCTGGAGTCTCGTGAGGTTTCCAGGTTTGGTACCAACATGCCTGTACATAGACCCATGTCAAAACTGGCACCCACTAATCAGGAAAATGATAATAGTTAAAAGAAATTAGAAGTCAGTGGATAAACTGATTAAACTCCCCCTAAAAGCACAAACTGTCATCTTTATAATTTGGTTTGTGTGTGTATTAAACAAATGAGATGCAACCTGCTAATCAATCCAATCTTTAGAGGTGGCTGTAGCTCAGGATGCAGAGCGGGTCATCCAGTAATCGGAAGGTTCGAATCCCTGACTCCCCTAGCGGCATGTCTAAGTATCCTTGAGCAAGATACTGAACCTGCTTGCTCCTGAGTAGGCACCTTGTATGGCAGCCTCTGCCATCAGTGTATGAATGTGTGTGTGAATGGGTGATGTGACAAGTGTTAAAGCGCTTCGAGCGGTCAGTAGACTGGAAAAGCACTATGTAAATGCAAGTCCATTTGTAGGTGTATGTTTGAACTTTGGACAGAGCCAGGCCAGCTGTTGACAAAGTTAATGTTAAACCAGGTTAACCACATCCTGATACCACCTCCATACTTGACACACAGAATGTAAATGGTATTGATCTTCTCATCTAACTCTTGGGAAGACATTAAAATGTGTACTTGAACTATTCCTTTAAAACATCTATAGAAACTGCTCAAGCACCTCCTGCAGCCCAATCTACTTCTCCACTGTTCATCTAAATGCTCAGGATATTCCGAACCAATATTTTAACCAAATATGGTTAAAGAAATCATATGTGGCAGTTTCTGCCTTGAAATGTCTGAGAAGTTCTAGACCTGTGTTATATTATTTGAGTTGTGTACATTACCCAAAATTTTCCCATGAATTTCAAGGTGCTACATAAATAAAGTTATTAAACGTTCGAACCGGTAATACGTCATTTTAATTTGGTCGCCTGTCGCTATAACCTCCTGGGAAACATATAAAATGCCATATGATTCATAAGAGAGTGAGGAAGAAGGTTGGCCAACATGCCTAAACATTACGTGAATAAAATTACGCAAATTAAATTCAGTACCTTATACGCAAACATTTCTGTTTGATTCCTAGCCAAGGTGTGAGTGTACGTAGCTATGCGCAAGGTGCATAAGAAAGGAACCAAAACTTTATCTTGGCCAAAAAAATACTAATCAAAGTCTCAATATTAATTTCGATGTTGTCTTTTATGCTTGCATCAAAACTTCCACCAAATGTCATACTGTTGGAAACATACTTTGTCGAGTGTTAGTTATATGTCTAGAAAGGAAATCCAAGCAATGCTTTCTTTTTCAGGAACGCCCTGATCACATTCACACATTCACAACTGGAAGTTAAACCAGTCTGATCTGATCTCCTTCGTTCACTTCTCTAACCTTTATGCCACCAATGCCCCATTTACGAAATGCACTCCTGCGCTTATAACCCAGTATGTTTATCCCAAAAAGAAATAAGGAAAAGTCAACATATCCTGAAAAGACCAACAGATGAAATATCTAACAATGGCCTGTAGTTACTATGCCAAGATCTGATGCCAGCAGCGGTGGCAGCATTTCAACACTGTGATGTTTTGCTGTGACAAGAGCCAGCCAGAGCTTGAAATCGCCACCTTCCCATGGAAGACGAGCTGTCTGCTCTGACCGATTGATCACCGCTGTCACAACCCCTCGCTGCCTCCGATGAGATGACATTGGGGGATGACAACATCTCATCGGAAGAAGTGCCTTTCTAGTCGGCCTAGTATTTCCCAAGCCCATAGGCGAGCAGGAAGAGACCCCCCAGTGGGGTCCTTGCACACACTATGTGCAGTTTGGCAGCCTCAAAGGCCCTGTTTAGTTGGATGAGTGTCGAGAACATATTCAAAATAGTCGTGGTCCATGCCCTGTCCATTCATACGATTCTATCTTTGCGACATGATGGGCTCCATTTCAGAGTCTGTGCTGTTTAGTACGACAACTCAGGACTGCAAAGGGAGTGGTAGCTGTGTGCACCTGATCTTTCATCCATTGGGCTCCACCCATAGAGTCCACTAGAGGACGGAGCCTGTGTCAGACAATATTACAACATGGAAACCCTAGTTGTATAAGCATAGACTGAGGCCTCTACCTATTACACCGCTTGCTGAAAGGGTCGTCGGATGGAAGACAGCGGGGATGCTGCCTTATGTACTGTGAGACACATTCTCAGTAGCCAAGCCCTGATTGGCTGACTATGCACATGCACATTTTCATTGTGTGTGTGTGATTGGAGGAGAGCTATACCCAAATAATCCAGTAGTCCAGCACTGCCTGTACTTATAGAACTTAGGTTACCATATCGTAACCTTCGTTCTTTGCCCTGAGGATTTGTGTGTCAGGTGTCAGTGAAAGCTATGAGCAGTGAACATTTCGACTGACTCAGGTTTTTTTTTTTACTTCTGATGTATCTTTCTCTTTGCTCTGGCCTTTGGGTAATGTCTTACTCCTTTATAAAGGTCAGTGGCTACTTGATTTGTCAAGCTAGTTATCAGTGTGGCAATAATATGCTCCATTTATAGCAGTTTCTTTTCATCAATCTGATGCGTTGTGTTGCTACCCAGCAAGACAGAGAAGACTCAGAATCTACCTTGAACAATATAGTCTTATATGTGACCTTTGAGATAAGATGTTAACCCGCACACATACGTGTACATGCACGATTCTTGTCCTCCATTGTAAGGGTCCGTCTGTCATCAACACTGGCTTTATTTCTGCTCTCCACACGGAGATGATGAAATGTTACACATCCCTCGCTCAAGCTGCCCCGGGCTCCAGGATCATTTAAAGGATGCAGTGGGCAATCTGTCACTGTCACTTATTCACTGAGCCACTGCTTGCAGGACACAAATGTATGTATCCACATACATGTACAATTTCCCCTTAATGTCATATATAATTGGAGTGTGTTCATATGTGTGTTTGACACATGGGAGCATCAGCTTGTTAGGGTTTCACATGATGCGTCAGCCATGCATGTCGGCTGTAAGGCTATAACTATATAAGCCTTAGTCTATTGCTACTGTTGTACTCTTTCTTCAATGGCTCTGCTGGGGAAAAAAAAGAGCAACATCTCAGAGTAAAGCACTTGATCCTTTTACACACAGTTAGCTAGTCAATCGTAAGAAACTTAGAAAGTCATGTATTCTATGAAATGTGTTCCACTGAGGCATGTAATATCTCTGTACAGTCTGCAAATACCTCAACCTGTTAGGGAAATGTAGCAGTAGCAGGAGAGAACACTTGTGTTGAAAAAGGTTTCTCCATACCTCTTAACAGCAGTTTGCACTGAAGCAGGTTTCTTAGTTAAAGGACAGCACTCTTCCCTTTTGTTGCCCTTGGGCTTATATCATATATACTGTAAATTGAGTTGTTCCTGCTCAGAAATTAATTTAGCTTGCTAGTTCTTGGGATTGTCAGGGTTCTTGTGCAAACACAAAAGCCGGTCAACCTGCTCTGTGGTGAGGCTGCTCTGATCTGTCACCAATCAGCAGAGGCGCTTGTTCCTGGTACACAAAAGTACTGTTTGGCTAGCTTGTTCACACGACTGTACTCATGATAATGTTCTTTCCACCGCTCCAACAGGCTTTCCGACACTAGCGAAGGAGCAGGTGTACTTTTGCACCTCCTACTTTGTACTGTAAAAGCCAAGGGATGGGAAACCAGAACCAATTATAGTTAAGAACCGGCTCCAAATTGTCTGATCCGTTAGAATCGTATGCCTCCAAGCCTATCAGTTCTTTATGTCAATGCCTGCAAGTTTTTCTGACAATTGCACGTTGCAGAAGAATGATCTCATACTCATGCATCTATGCTGCTGGAGATTTGGGGCTAGAAGGAGTTATCACAGAGAGGAAGGAACAGTACAAAGCATGCCTTAACCTAATGAAGAAAGATGCCAACACTGCTGGTTGTTATGTCTGTAAAATGTTAAAAGGGTTCAATTGAGGATGTAAACACCAACAATATACCTGGATCCACCCCAATCCTGATCCTAGGCATTGGCTTAGGACATCTCTACCATCATTTTCATAATTTTTAGATATGATAATTATGAGTGAAGAAGACTGCTACTTTAGTCAGACAGTTGACTCTGACAGTGTTGTGAGTGCCTTGTGTCAGGCTGTATTCACACTGGATTAGCTCCAATCTTGATCCTTTGAATTGGCTCAGGACATCTATAGAATCATCATCGCCATAATTGACACACACTACTATACAGTATGTGCCAGTGACAAAAATAACTAATGCAGTTAAATCTAACAATGTTGATATTTCCATGTGTAAGAGGGACTGCAGTGTCCCTGTACAGCCATTTTTAACATGTTTGGATTCCAAACCACTTGACCTCTGCTAACTAAGGTGACTAAAATTAACAATTGAAAATTGGATATTCGAGGTCACTGTTGTGCAATTTAATAAAAATCAGTGACTATGTCTTTTAATAATTCAATTCTGCACTGAAGTATTCAATGCTTTATCCTTGTGTTATCTGCAAGCTGCAGTTCTACTCCAGAGTCACCTCCACTGGGCATCCATGTGTAGAAGCATTGTTTCCCACAGAATCAGACTTTAATTGTGGCGGTGGCTGTCCAGCTGGGGTGCCATAGAGCATGTGCACTCGAGACTTCTGCCGACCAAGTCGGCTAACTTCCAGTTTAGCGTCGAGCTAACTTGAATGAGGATAAAATAATTTAATCTGGCGGCTCTTCTACGCTTTCCAAATTGTATTGGACCAAATTGCTCAAATTTTGACAGTGGGTGCGCTGTCTTGAGTGAGTGAGAACGCAACGTGCAGCTCCAAAAATAGAAAATCAATATGTGGCGGCCAATGTTGATATTGTGGCGGACTGCCACAAATAAATTATTGTGTGGGAAACACTGAGATGTGAAAATGAAAATATGGCAGCTACATCAAACAGTCCACCATGTCTTGAACTAAAGCCCAGTCCACCTAAACTGGTTAACAGACCTGAAGCTATGAGCCAAATATATAACCACAAAACTGGTTTAAACTCACATTGATAGCAACTAAAATAGCTTCTTTCTTTCCATGGCACCGTTGGTGAGGAAGTCAAAATGCCACTAAGCATCAATTTGTATTTGCACTCAGCTGACCATTTGAAGACAATAAGACATCATTGACCTTTAATGTACACCAAAGTCCTATTATTTGATTTATCTGCTCAACATTTTCACCATGCCAGATTCAATGCCAGTTGATACGTTTCTCCAGAAGGACATTGCATTGTACCGAGATGATCACTGTTAATCACTTCACCTGTCAGTGGTTTCAGTGTTATGGCTGATCAGTGCAGCTGATCATTGATACTTACAGTACACTAAATGCTGCACCCTAGTGATAGCAGTGCTATACTGTACTGATGACTACTGACAGAGCTTCAACTATAACTATAAACCTGTGTGTCTACTGTCGTTTGAATGTTCACTCATCTCTATAAATCAGCATCAGTGGAGAAAATGTACATAACTTAGCACCATGCAACCTGTCAGGATAAAATCCCATGTCTGATCCTTGCTTATAAAGAGATCATCTTTCTGATTATGAGCACTTGTGAACCCAGCTGAAATGTATCAGGACACCGCTCAATCAGGTTTATCTCATGGGCAGCCACTCATTGTAAAACTGTTCTTATTGAACTGCTGTCCTCAGCCAGCTGCAGTGTCTGCAGCCAAACAAAACCTGGATCTTCTCCAAATCACAGCACGCAGGCATCGGCTGCCGTCATCTGGCCACAACACACTCCTCTGAAGGACTTGACTGTGTATATGTGCGTGTGTGTTAGTGGGCCAATTGTGTTTGAGACAATAGCAAAGGTGTTTGTATGTATGTGCGTACACCAAAAATACACAGTTTACAGCTCTGGCTTCACCCTACATCCCCTTTGTCTTGTCTCATTCAGCAGCGCTGACTCGGGCACACAGTGAATCTAGATTCAGTTGGCTCTGATGAATCTTGCATGTGTTTGGGTGTATGCCTGAGGACAGGTTGTAAATCTTCCATGGCACCTTTTGAAGAGGGCAGTGGATGCTGCGTCTCCTCACAGTTTCACCCAGAGGGAAGTAAAGTCAGGACTGCATCCAGCATCGTTGGGATACTTTGACAGCTTCATGCATCTGACACTTAGTTAATTTACTATTATATAATGTGCACATTTCAACAGTGACAACTGCGAATGACAAAACTTGAATGTTTTTTTTTTTTTTATGCCAAGATACTGTGCCTTTTATCAACAACTGCTTTGATGCATTCATACCAAACAGCCATATTACACATGGCACTCGAGTGTGGCAGCAATGGGGGAATGATACTTTTATAATTTTTGCAAGATCAAGAGAAGCCTATGTTTTGAGCACAGGCACTTGACAGCTCATTTTAGAAAGCATCATACACAGTTCCCAGCGTTGGAAGTAAGAGGACACTTAGCTCACGTCTTAGCCATTGCTCTTAAAGAGGCTCCATGTGACAATTTGTAGTAATTTACAGGTATTAATTACTTTTCTATTGGCCATATGTGAGCGGATTGCGACATGAAAAATGAGACTTTCCCTGTCCCTCCTGGTTGCCTATTCAAGCCTTTGGACAAAATTGTTAGATGCTGCTGGACCGTGGATTTCTTTGTGAAGGACTAGAGGTGGATTTTCATCCCTAGGATGTGACTTTATGCACGCTCTCGAAGGCCTCGTCTCATTGCCTCGCTCTGCTCTGCTAACGGAGCACAACAAAGAAGTTCGACAGAGCCCCTTTAACCTGGTGTTTCACTTGGGGACCATTAATAAATGATTGTTTGAATGACACAAAACCAATGTTGTTTTCAACCTTTGTGCTGGCATTCCCATATTAGTGAAAGTTATAAATAAAAAAATTATAGAAAATTGGTCCCATGTAGCACACCTATTTTAATTGATAGTGTAATCGATTTATTTACATAAATATTTGAATGACACTCGGCAGGTTTTATTAATGTTGTGTTTAGTCACGTTCACCGCCTTCCTCACTCTCTGACATGTCATTTGAGGAGTTCCCGGAAGATATATTGACAAACGCCCAAATGAAACACACCATTACCTTGTGAAAGTGTACTGATTTCTCCAACTTTGAACATTGTTGGACACGTTTCGGATAACATAAGTACACAACAAAATATGTAACCATAATAATATGGTCTAGCCGTTTTTAGACATTTTAATGTGGAAATGTCACATTTCATTATGCTTTTATTGATTCTATTTATTTTTCTATTTTAGCTATTAGTACATCTGTGTAAGCACCATTAAAGCTGAAAGGTTTTGGGGCAACATATGCTGCCATCAAGGTGACTTTTTTTCAGGGATGTCTGCTTATACAAGGAAAACATTGCAAAGCCACATTCTGCACATGGTGCAGAATAAAGAAATAATAAGAAAATGTAAAAAATGTGCAGCATTACATAAGCAAAAACAGTTCGGCTGATGAATATACTGAAAGTGAAAAAAACATCAAGAACACTGCTAATGTTTGACCTCCCAACAGCAATGGCATTTTTTGTTCTGTTTACTTCAGTGAGTGTACCTGCTCTGATGTGCTATGAATTTGGGTTATGAGGATTTATGTTTGCTTGAAAAAGTGGTTAAACTCTTCTCTCCCACCTTGTTGGTAAAGTGAGTTTCAGTGGATTTAGCTTGTTACATTTTTATGAGTCTTTGTTGCTCTGTTTAACAAGCAGAACACCTACTCTTTGTGTGACAGCTACTGTTGGGAAATGGTTTTGGGCCATAGTCAGCAGTTCTCAGCTATTGATGCTGCTGTTGTCTCCTACTGTGGACACTTGAAGTAGAAATGTGTGCGCTTAACAGTACTTTCTGATGATAAGATACATTTGTTTTCCAATTAGACTGGGTATGTTGACCCCATTGACACACATTGTTTCAAGGCACTCACATCTGCATAATATTAGGATGTGATATAGGACACATAACAACGTCTCTGTAAACCAGATCACAAATCAGACCATAATCCATCTAGCCTTTTTCCATACTAGATGATTATCGGGGTAAGCCCTACTACAGTTCAAAGGATGGTTGATAATGCAATGTTTGGCAACTGTTAAGTGATTGCCAAAAAAGTCCAAAAGCAGAATACCTTGTGATTAAAACAGTTGCATGGCATAGCTAGACTGGGATCAAGAATAAATGCCTCAATAAGATTCAAACCAAGTACTTGTCAGATTATTCTGCAGCATCTGAAGCCCCCTTGAGTACCATGGAATCATTAGATCTACATCTGAAAATGTAATTTAAAATCGTACTCTCTGAAACAGGTAATCCAAGAATCACACCCACTTCATGCAGCTATTGACCAGATGTGAAAGTAGACAGGTTTTGAAGTCTTCAAGCTCCCCTTTGTTATATTTCACACAGCTACTTTCATCAGTTTTCGTGTGTACAACTGAGTGTAACACTGAGTCCCCGTTATCCCAATTGTACAATTCATTGCAATCAACACAAAAGACGTAAGTAGCATGGGATCATGGGAGTTGTCTTCATTGTTAAACAACCACCATTGCTGGTGAAAATCTATCTACAAGACTCAAGCAGAAATGTGTACAGACAAGGTCCTGTTTAAAGGAACTTGGGGCAGGATCAAGAAATAAGACTCAATAGTGACACGACGGCCGTTAGGGTAACTGCAGCCATCAGCCGAGCTGGCGCGGGAGCGCGCATGAACTCTTCACAGCAGTGCAGCTGATGTTTTATCCCCTACATGCACGAAGCAGCCGGGAAGCCGGCTCGCTGTGTGTAGCGACACACAAGCGCGGCGATTTACCGTTAAGGTTGATGCAGTCTGAAAGGCACAGGCGAAAGCAAAGACGGCATATTGGGGGACAGAAATATCATCTCTGATACGGGATGGCTGTGTGTAAGTGGCTAATGTTACTACATAGACACAAACAAACCGTTAGCCTGTGGCTACATCCAGCTGCTAACGTCACCTCCCGGATAACAGGTTGGGCTTTCGGTCCCATATATAAAGGGACATATTTCTAACTATTCGGTTTCAGACTAAAGGACCATGGAAAATATGCAGTCTGTAACTATTCAGTGTTACACAGCGGTGGACTAAGTTACATGTTTGCAGCTAACGCTACTTTGGTCACTCCGAGTCCTCGTGATCTCATATGATTTTTAAATCAAGTTCTAAACATGACCTGTACTGTTTTCTTACCTGGTTACTAGGAAATGAGCCATGTCAGCATCTGTTTTCAGTCCCAAATCAAGTTGAAGCTGCCTCCATGAGTCGAACGTGTATCCGATGTTTATTCGGGTGCCAGCCCGGCTTTGGTCGTAATTTTGTTTCGACTCACGACATGCCGCTGATAAAACCTTTGTTTTCTTCTTAGTATGACTTTTTAGTGGACTTTGTGTGGTGGTGGGTCGTTTGCTGGCCGTAGTAGAATCCATTACTACCCAAACACTAGTTTGGGTCCACCGCGCTTGTCTTCTTCGCGTATCCAAGGACGCGCATTCAGTGTCATCCGACGTCACGTCCGCAGGACTGCACGGGAAATTCGGGCCCGAATTGCAGTACATTATGCAGCACACAGCCTGTTCAAGGCAATGGAGGGATACGTGGGTGGGCTCATTCTTTTTGGTTTTGAATGCTTCATCACCCATTAGCATTAAAAAACTTAAAATGCATGTTTATTTTTTCACAAATCCTGCCCCAAGGTCCTTTAAAGTTTTATTCACGTAACATATTTTGTCACCTTCCTTACTCTCTTACATATCATTTGAGGTGTGCCACATTGTAATGCAGACTCTTTACATGTTATATTATTTAATGGGCGCAATTATCTGGCATCAGACAAACGCTTCTTCTGTATGATCACAAGTGGTTCAATTGTTGGAACCACTTTCTTCCTGTTGGTGTAATGTGTGTGTGTGTGTGTGTGTGTGTGTGTGAGAGAGAGAGAGAGAGAGAGAGAGAGAGAGAGAGAGAGAGAGAGAGAGAGAAATCTGTTAAATTTTAGTGTCACTTCAGCTGCCATTATCACAGGAGGAAGAGCCTGCAAATGCCCTTTACCACTGCGTGAACTAACAACGTGACATCACAACAAGGCCGACTACAGCAAACACATCATCTTGCATCAGGCAGAAATGGGGATACAACACACAGTCAAACAATACTGGGTAAAAATGTAAATTACCATACAAGATTAGAAGGATTATAATGCTCAAAGTAGAGTAAACCAAAAACTACACAGTAGATTGATGCATTAGACACTGTTTTAGGCCACAGACCAGCTTTCATTTGTGAATGAATTTTCACAGTGTTCCAATGCCCTGTTAAACTCCTGTTGGGTACAAGTGGCTACTTCAACAGAATGCTTTCAGTCTGAAAGTCCAGTACAATTACATATGTATCTTAGAGAGATAGATGCATTTGCATCTTTTCAACATGTGGCTACACTGTGTCTGAGCTAATGTTTTCCAGTCGACTAATGCTTCTTAAATGCATGTACATTTGGCTTTTCAACTCTCATTTTTTCTGTGGTGGAGTGAGTGGAACACATACTACTTTGTATTCATGAAGTTTGGTTCGATAATGAATTTATTAGGTCTTCTGAAAATGTGACCAAATCTGCTGGGTCAAAAACATGCATATAGTAATTCTAATATTTGGTTAAATGACTTTTGGCCATTTTCATTTATGTTGGCTTCCTGACACAGACTTGTTTCCTCAGGAAAGTCCACATGTGAGATAATCTTCCTTCCTCATTATTCCATTTACTTTCTTTAGAGCACCAGATCCACTGGCAGCAAAACAGCCCCACAGCCTAATACTATCACCACCATGCTTGACAATCAATATGGTGTTCCTGGGGTGATAGGCCTCACCAAGGGCGCAATTTCCACTGGGGACAGGGGGGACATGTCCCCCCCACTTTTCAAAATCATGTTTTTGCCCCCCCCCACTTTTTACAGTTTGAAAACTAACAGTAGGCACAGGCTGTAATTGCAAAACAACAAGAAACCCTGCACGTACTGACCGCGCGGCAGCCCCGCCTCCCCTCTCCCCCCTCACTACGTGCTCAATCAAAGACACAGACAGGACACGGCACAGCAGCAAAAAGATGACAAGGAGCCGACAGCTCAACTTAAAGTCGTTTTTTTGGAACGGACTAAAAAGAAAGAAAGACAATGTGGGTTGATTAGTCATTACTGGTATTTAACGTTACTCCAGACGCTATTGTAGCTAACGTTAGCTAACTAATATGTTATTCCAGGCGCTTAGCCATCTCTGTTTAAAATGTGTGTTCAGCGCACTGATCACACAAGGGAGAGAGGAGGTGAAAAGAGACAACAACACTGTAACCTGTTGTATACTGGCCTCAGGCTGTACGATCGCTAAAACGCTGACGACCAGTGAGTAACGAGTTTGAAAATAGCCTCTAACTTCATGAACGCAGCTCAAACCGAGTTTCCTCTACTACAGCTGAACACCTGACATGTGGTCAAGACGTACAGACCTGTCACAGTCTCACGGTGCATTTCATTATTATAAACTTCAGACTCAGAGCTCTCTCTTTTGTGATTGGTTACTGAGTTGTGTGATTGGTTACTGAGTTTTGTGATTGGTTACTGAGTTGTGTGATTGGTTACTGAGTTGTGTGATTGGTTACCTTGTGTGATTGGTTACTGAGTTTTGTGATTGGTTACTGAGTTGTGTGATTGGTTACTGAGTTGTGTGATTGGTTACTGAGTTGTCTGATTGGTTACTGAGTTTTGTGATTGGTTACTGAGTTGTGTGATTGGTTACCTTGTGTGATTGGTTACTGAGTTGTGTGATTGGTTACTGAGTTTTGTGATTGGTTACTGAGTTGTGTGATTGGTTACCTTGTGTGATTGGTTACTGAGTTGTGTGATTGGTTACTGAGTTTTGTGATTGGTTACTGAGTTGTGTGATTGGTTACTGAGTTGTCTGATTGGTTACTGAGTTTTGTGATTGGTTACTGAGTTGTGTGATTGGTTACCTTGTGTGATTGGTTACTGAGTTGTGTGATTGGTTACTGAGTTTTGTGATTGGTTACTGAGTTTTGTGATTGGTTACTGAGTTGTCTGATTGGTTACTGAGTTGTCTGATTGGTTACCTTGTGTGATTGGTTACTGAGTTGTGTGATTGGTTACCTTGTGTGATTGGTTACTGAGTTGTGTGATTGGTTACTGAGTTTTGTGATTGGTTACTGAGTTGTGTGATTGGTTACTGAGTTTTGTGATTGGTTACTGAGTTGTGTGATTGGTTACTGAGTTTTGTGATTGGTTACTGAGTTGTGTGATTGGTTACTGAGTTGTGTGATTGGTTACTGAGTTTTGTGATTGGTTACTGAGTTGTGTGATTGGTTACCTTGTGTGATTGGTTACTGAGTTGTGTGATTGGTTACTGAGTTGTGTGATTGGTTACTGAGTTGTGTGATTGGTTACTGAGTTGTGTGGTTGGTTCCTGAGTTGTGTGATTGGTTACTGAGTTTTGTGATTGGTTACTGAGTTGTGTGATTGGTTACCTTGTGTGATTGGTTACTGAGTTGTGTGATTGAGAAAAGAGAGAGGTGAGGCCGCCTCACCTTCTCTCCTCCAAACATATTGCTGCTCATTGTGGCCAAACGACTCAGTTTTTGTTTCATGTGACCACAGAGTTTTCCTCCAGAAGGTTTTTTCTTTGGGTACATCTGTTGCAGTATGGAGCAAATCTCTGCATGCATCCTGCCAGTTTCAAATAAGTCTTTATTACATTGCTGTATGGTTCCAGTGCCAACATGGTGTCGATTCATTGACTTACCATCACTGCGTGTTTTTGGTTATTCAGGCTTTCTTTCACACTGAACTGTTGGTGGGTGAATTTGCTGAAAGCTTATCAAGTGCAACACACAACAAAGTCAATAACTTCTGGGTCACACAAATCGGACAAACTAAATATCAAAATCAAAGTTTGAAAAAACAAACCCTTATTTGTTTTTTGGTATCAGATTCATTAACGAATAACGAAATAACAAATCATTTTTTAATTTTCCGATTTGGGTTTCCTAATTGAATATAAAAGAACGAATGATACACAGATTCTCCTTAGACTTCCCCATTGTAATGTTTGTGGCTGAGTCTCATGGATGCCCTATTAAAATGGGCCCAGAAAAGTAATCAGCCGTTATCAATCGTAATCACTCAGTAGAAGTTAAGAGGCCATGCTACAAAGCAGATTTGATTGACACAACTTTCTACATAACCAAAATTGGTCATTCAATTTATTGTATGTATATTTTTGATCCAACAGTAGTAGTATGTGTTCCACTCATTCCATCACATAAACATTACAGTTGTAGAAATCATTGGAACTCAAGACTGCCATGATATACATGTTCTTTACAAGTGTATGTAAACTTTTGACCACTTCTATACTTGGCATAGGCACATAGTGTTGTCTACCTCTAATCCACCAGAGCCATCAATCCTCCATGAACTGGAAAGCATCTGTGTCTGTTTTCTTTCATTTTAATAGAGCACATTGAAACCAGATTTAAGGGTCATTTCACTAGCTCATTGGGCAATTAACAGTTTTAACTGCTCCCAATCAAGGGAATTAGGAAGGGCCCTCTGTTGTGTACTTTCAGTGTTTCCGCAGTCATTGTTCAACATCCTCCAGTTTCAGGCTTAGTGAAATCATAGAAGTCAATTAGGGTTTCAAGAGAGTCGAGGAGACCTCTTTGTTCTACCTGGGTATTAGAGTTGAGACGAACAAAGGTCCTTAAGGCTTTCTCTGAGACTTAGCTTTTGGAAGCTTCTGTAGAGCTTTACACTCATTGTAGAACTGTTTCCTGTATTCACACTGAACTGCTGTTTCCAACCACAAAGTTAAAGCCATGCTTTAACCCAATAATGAATTCACTATCCACAGCTGGTATTAAAAAAAGAAACAAGTAGGTATTTCAAATGAAGGTTAAGAGAGCAATTTGTGGCATATAATAAATCTTATTTGAAATGAAGGCTACATTTTTAATTAGACAGATATAGTATTGGCATCCCAGGTTGTATAAAAGACAGGGCCTATCAACAGTCTTTGATCTCCTGATTTAATGTGCTTCTTACACATGGCATTATATTGCAGAGCAACAGGAAATGTGGAAATACACTGATCTATAAAATTAAGGGAACACTGTAAACACACATCAGATCATGATGAACAAATTATTCAAGTTGAAAATCTTTACTGATGAGCATTGTGTAATTTGTTGAGAACAAAATGACATGACAAAGGCCAATTGAAACCAAAATCATCAACCCACTGAATCCACTGATTTAATATCACACCGGAAATCAAAGTAAAAAATTTAAATCACAGGCTGATCCAACTCACGGCAGCTCATAATGTGACTCAGTAGTGTGTATGGCCCTCGTGTGCCTGTATGCACTGCACTCCTGCATGCATGCTCCTGACGAGTTGGCGGATGGTGTCCTGGGGGATCACTTCCCAGACCTGAATCAGGGCATCAGTGAGCTCCTGGACAGTCTGTGGCAGTACTTAGCAGCGTCGGATGCACCGATAAATAACGTCCCACAGGTGCTCAGTTTGATTTAGGTCAGGTGAACGAGAGGGCCAGTCAATGGCATCAATGCTTTTGTTATCCAGGAACTGCCTACACACTCTGGCCACATGAGTGGCCATTGTCCTGCACCAAGCACCCACTGCACCAGTGTAAGGTCTGACTCTGAGGATTTCATCCAGGCACCTAACAGCAGTCAGGGTACCGTTGGCTATGACGTGGAGGTCTGTGCAACCCTCCAAGGATATGCCTCTCCAGACCATCACTGACCCACCACCAAACCGGTCATGCTGGTAAAGGCAGCTTAACGTTCACCACAGAATCTCCAGTCTCTTTCATGCTTGTCACAAGTGTTCAGTGGGAACCTGCTCTCATCTGTGAAAGGAACAGGGAACCAATAGCAGACCTGCCATTTCTGGTGTTCTCTTGCAAATGCCAATCGAGCTGCACGGTGCTGGGCTGTGAGCACAGGTCCCACTAGAGGACATCGGGCCCTCATGCCACCCTCATGGAGGCTGTTTCTGACAGTTTGGTCAAAAACATGCACACCAGTAGCCTGTCGGAGGTCATTTTGTAGGGCTCTGGCAGTGGTCCTCCTGTTCCTCCTTGCACAAAATAGCAGATACCGTTTGGCCAAAAGTATGTTGTCTGTCCACTTTCTTCAGTGTACTATTTTTCATTGTTTTGTCTAGGTCCCCCCATAGTTCCATTTATACTTTAGACAATCATATGCATCCAACATTGTGGCAACAGTTTGTGGTATTTCATTCTCTAGTTCAACATGACAGTGCCCCCATGCACGAAGACACATCTATAAGTAATGCTTTTACCAGTTTGGTTTATAATAACTCGACTGACCTGCATAGAGGCCTCACGTCAACCCCATCCAAAGGCCCCTATACAGTGTGTGATTCTGGGCTAAAGTAAAGTGTGTTTATAGCTCTCTGGGAGTACTACTGCTTTTGTGAAAAAAGTTGTATAAAGCCTTTCGTGGCTCCAGAGGAAACTGCATGTAATCCGATAAATTGCTACCAGTCATGTCACTCAGTAGCTAAGTTGCATTGTGGGTAATGTAGATACCATTTTTTGAAAAACAGTCCTCTGGCCTATCATTGCACTCCTATTGCACTGTTGGACTCATTATGGACAGTTTATAAACAAATTATCAAAATCACAGCAGAACCAGAGATCACCTTTTTATTCCACGCATTCTTCTTTTTCATATCCTGTTGCCTGCATTACCCACAATAAGTTCTAGCCACTGACATCAGTGACATCCCCGCAGCAATTCCTCAGGTTACATGTAGCTTCCTCTGGACCCACAAAAGGCTTTATGCTACCTTTTTTGACATAATTAAGCAGTAGTACACCCCATGACCTGTAAACACATTTAGTGTTTAAAAAGTTATCCTTTAATTCAAAAATGGTGCTTACAGCAGATAGATACAGGATTAATGTGGTATCTAAATTATATTATAAATAGACAACATCACCCTTCAAGTTAAAACAATCAGTTCCAGGATATGGCTAAAGGTTATGACAAAAACCTTATGTCACAGTATGTTTTTCATAAGAGTTACACAGATTGATAACACCTACCACTTACCACAGAGGTGTGTACTGGTAAGGTGTATGCATGCCTGCATCCAGGGGCGGCCCCCCTGGCCGAAAGTACATTAAGCCACACCTTATCACCCAACATCAGTCACACATCAGTGTCACTATATGTGTTGTGTGTCTGTAATGCATCAGGCACGATATGTTGACCCTCTCAGTCCTGATTTCAACTCCAATTCCAAAACTCCAAAATTTGAACTAAAATTACTATAATAGCCAGTAATGTTCAGCAAACCAACTAAACTTCCTCATAAGAAAAATGTTTCTCCCCAACAGTGAAAGCTAATTTATTTTTATTTCTTATTTCTCTCAAATAGTATTCACAAGAGATTCTTTACACAGCCCTCCTTGTTTTGCCCCAAAGGCCTTTTGGATGAAACAATGAACTCACTCCTCCTCAGTGTGATTCAGAGCCAAGGACACTTCACTTACCTACTTATCAACAAAACAGTGTTTTTGTCCAGGAAATGGGCTTCCTGCTCTCTCAGCCTTGTTGAATGGGTAGTAAGATATTCAGCCTTGACAACCGCTGGAAATACTGGCTGTTTAAGTCCATAACTCTGAGAACTGTGCATGGAAGTTGTGTTTGTGTAGCCTATACTGTAGTGATGCACGGGTTGACCCATAACCTGTGGGACCCATCAACTGACCCAGTGTGTGAAATACCCGTCAATATTTGGGGGGGTCCCCATCTCCCGATTGTTGCGCAACACCGATCTAAATTTTCTCAATATGCAGTAGGCCTATAACATTACAATATTTCATGGATGCAAGCCAAGACAATCAGTCTATAGCCTACATGACAACATACATGCACACACTTAACAATTTTTGATAATCCGATATGCTATAGTATTCGTAAAGCAACACTGACATAGGAGGTTGCATTGGCTAAAGTTGTTTGGATGCACGTTGTTTTATAACAAGGAGAAGCAAAGTTGTGCTTACAATGCAGACACGACAATAATTGGCACCAATCTGGCGCACTTACAAGAGCAATCAACTGAATAAATGCCAGGTATAGCCTGTCGGAGACTGGCACGCACTCAGTGCACTTGCAAATGAGAGCCTGCAGTATGACCGATCGTGTGACATTATTTAACCATCCATCTACAGCAAATACGATCAGACAGATACATCATTGAACACATACACAAAACACATTCGCCTAACTGTGCAAACAGGCCATCTCTCAAACTGAAAAAAGCACCACGGCGGGTGCTGACAGACAGACAGCCTACAACAAGCCAAACATCACCACGGCGGGTGCTCTCTCTAAGACCACAACCAACCACAAGGCCTACACAACTTGCGGTCTTTCCATTCGCCCACCTGCTTCGTTGTCCAACCAGCCGGCAAGTCACTTGTGCTAGCAGCAGTAGCAGCTAACGTTACCTCAGAACCTGTTGCGTCTTCGGAGCACTCGGCCTCAACTTCACGTTGTTCTTCTGGGGAGTCACTGGGTGGGAGAGGATCCTCTGTTCTGGTACCGAGTGGGCCCACTGTGCTAGCTGCACCGGCATCATCTTTCGGTGCCTCTTCATCTCTGAGTGCCACCTTTTTGGATGTGAACCCAAAGTGTGTGACTGATACACTCTGGTTTAGCTTTCGCTTGCTAGCCATTTTTAGTATGACTTCTCAACGTACGTCTTTCTTCTGTTTGGCGCAGATGGCTAATTTGCAAATGTTTTGGATTATGAATACTGGACATGGTGAGCTTAAAAACATTTTAGTGACCATTAGTGACAATAAAATATTTTATTTTTTATTTTTTTGACAACATTTGAGACCCCCTTCAAATTTTGCTTTTGAGGCTTTCAGGGGGTCTCATGGGTTAATTGGGGGGGTCGAGCCCCCCCGGACCCCCCCGTATTTCGCACACTGAACTGACCCCTGGTTGGATGGGTTTGGTCAGTTTACAAGAAAATAATCATGGGTTTGGGGGGCTGGGCAATGAGTGGCAAATTAGCGTTACCTGCAGAGTTACTTCACTGTCAGTGAGTGCCAGAAGGACGTCCTTGTTTTTTGGAGAGATCACCATATCACAGCATCCCAGCAAATCCAATGAAAGTGCTTTCAGCTCAGCTGGTCGTGGACTTGAAGCGCTTCGAAAATGGTTAAACTTTGGAACTGTGGACTAATAGTACAGACACTGCTCAAAAAAATTAAGGGAACACTTTAAACACACATCAGACCTTGATGAACAAATTATTCAAGTAGAAAATATTTACTGATGTACATTGTACAATTTGTTGAGAACATAAGCACCCGTCTATGGAGGTCACCTCCGCGGATCGCTGCTGCAGTCAAGCAGTGATGTGATGATAGATCCATTTTTGAATCGCAAAAGTTAAAAAGTAATCTCTGAGCTCTCCTCCCATTGGTGAACAGCTCCAGAATCCAATGTGACTCTGGGTGTTTATTCCTCCAGAAGGTCTGGTTCTGCACCCGACTCTCTCCTCCAGCCTGGACAGCTGAGCAGTGGGTCTGCCCCCCCTCCAAACTGACCCATATGACTGTTGCAAAAGTGGTTCATTTTCTGATCTGCCACCTCTATGGTTAAGGTTTGGTTGAGTCTAGGCAACTAAATGACCTTCATTATGGTGAGAGGAAAACAGTGGTTATGCTCAAGAATGGCCTGATGGATGGCCATGCGTGTCAAGTGGAATCCACATGAACACCAGGACCCAAGGTTTTCCCAACACATCATTGTATTGTAATGAGATGATCAATGTCATTCACTTCACCTTATAAGTCCTTATAATGTTCTGGCTGATTGGTTTAGATGTACAGTGAGTAGTATTATTGAATTTGTGTTGTTTACTGTACGTTGCTCATAGATTTACTGTGCAGATCCTTGAATGAGAACTTTGACTTGTAACTCCAAAGTCCATGTTTTAAAATTCCTCAGTGGATGTTTAGAATGGCATTTAATATAATGCATACATTTATTTTTTTTCCTTATGTAAAAAAACAACAGTCATTCTCAAACTGCCGTTTTAAAACAGACCTATTTCACCTGTCCTTTTCCTTCTACTCCACATGCACTCCACTTTTCATTGCATCGATTTTCAGTGGGTTGTTGTTCAGCTGCACTTTTTCTTTTCAGTCAAAATTCTGCTGTGAAGTGGGATGTACTGTAGCACAACAACTGCCATTGTACTGCTAAGTGGCATTTTCACTTTTGGCTTCACTTCACTCACATATCCCACCTGATGGCTGCTTGAACACAGATCAACGTGTTATTGTTAGAATTAAAATGCAAATGTACTTAAGTAACCCCCTGCTGGTAAAACGGTGATGATCAAGGATCAAGGTAATTTATTTGTCCTTGTACTCACAGTCTGTAGACCTCAGTAGTGAGTTAATGCTAATGCAAACCGAAACATTTCCTACAGCTGCTGCTTCAAATTAAAAGCATTTAACTGGCAAACGGCAAGTTGACTTTTGCTGAGGTAGTCACAGGAAATTTGTATGTCTGTGTGCTTAGAATTTAGCGCTATTGCTCATCAAGATTGTGCATCAACAACAGTCTTTTTTTGGCGTTTTTTGACAGTGGATCAATCTGAAATATTACAGGGAGTAGTTTTCAACAGTCTGTGGAGTACAAGAAGGAGCAGCCACAGTCTACCGTGACGCGTGTGGTTATTGGCAAAAATCGAGCTGAAAACGACAGTCATATCCACATCATACCAGCATTTCGCTACAGTTTTAACGTCTGTATCTGTAGAATATGTCACAGACATGAAGAGAATATACACAACAGGTGAGGGGCAGTTTCTTTCCTGTGCACTCTCTTTCACTTTCTCTCCTTCGCTCCCTCTCGTTCCCCCTCTGGCTTTCTCAACTCCTCCACGCAGCCTATGTGAAGACAGACACACGAGTGAGCTGCAGCAGCACACAGGCATCCAGTGTGTCCAGCCTGTTAGAAGAGCTGCAGGCTAACCAACTCATTTTCCGTTTTCGGGTTCCCTATTAGTTTAAATCTAAAATATTACCAAATCCTTCGCCATCATCTTGTCCATCAACCTGTCCTAAAATAAATATGATATTATGATAAAGTAACATAATATTTATATGAAGCAGAAAAACAAAACAAATTTAAACATAAATGTAGCAGGTTTGAAGAGCTACCTGCTGCTGCATCTGCATGCCCCCCGTCGCCATTATGAATGAAAAAAATGAAAGACAATTATATAATGATTTTTTAATTGTTGCATTTTCAATTTTAGAACCAACTGTTGAAGCATAGCCATCTCACAGCACCTACTCTGTACATGTGGATTCAGGTTATTTGAGATTGATTCGTACACCTACACAGTTACATCAGGAGCTGTATGAGTACATGTCAAGGTCCCTCTTCTTGTCTGCACACTCATGAATGTGATGATTGGATACTGAAAAATGATTAACCCCCTGGTGAAGGTTCAGCCATATTAATTTACTGTGGCTGTTTGAACGTCCTTCTCAAAATGTGGACAGATAAGCATTTGAAATGCCAATTAGCCTCCATGTTTTTATTTTTTAACTTGTCGCGACATGTCGCAGTGAGTTCTGCCTCATAAATGACACCCATTTACAGGATTCACTTCAGCAGCAACATGTTTAAAAGGAAACCTCACACAGAAAGACTTCTGACCTTTGAATTCTAAGAGAATAAATGTTGCTTCCCTGTGGTGAAGCTTCACAAGTTCTGGTCATAATCTCCTGTCTTTGGTATTTCAGTCACCAAACCTCTGTTGATAGATTAAAAACAATATTCATCCTAACACTAACACCCCACTGTGCAAGTCTTCCCCAGTGTTATATAACATTCCCCTCTATAAATATTCTCATTAGTGGGTAACAGCAGATTGTGAAGCTTCTGTCTAAGTCTGGCTGTACATTTTTCTTCTATTCTAATACTCTTGAAATATGAAGATATGAACTGTTGTAATTGTGGCTTAACAAGTAACAAAAGTGTGGCTACACTGCATATAATTGCATATGTAGCACTGAGCATGCAAGCTGTCAAGTCATGAATATTGACGGTACTTATACTTCTTCTGTAAGTAGACTGACCAATTTAAATGATCAATTCATATTTAATTCAAAATGTACCTATGCTGCCTGCTGTCACAGCAATGTTAAACACTAGAAATTTGAACTGTTTTGTTTGTCTGTTTTTGTAAACCTTAACTGTGATGTTTCAGTTTCATTGAAACACAGTTTAGAAGTGGTCTGACAGACTGCTGTGGAGTATGTCTTGACCTGGACCTGTCACAGATTCACTAACAGTCAGTATCCACATGTAGAACTCTCTGTCATGGTGCTCTGGATGTTAGTTTGTGCAGTACAACATTACCAGGTGTGTTTGTTGTGGATCCACACATGCAGTATAATGCTGCAATCCACTGTACTTGAAATTCGAGAAAAAACTCCCTCTGACACGTGTAATGGAACGGTTATTCAAGTCCAAAACTCAGGCAAGATCCATCTAACCCAAGCTGGCAGACATAAACACACCTGACGTGACAGCAATACACAGCGCACACAGTGAACATTACCTTTTCATGAGACCTGCTGCGACAACTTCGTAGTTGCCATTTCCATTCAGGTGATTTGTGCTTGACAGAAGTCTTTGCAAGCATGTAGCACCAGCCTACTCCTCTCACCTCTTTTAACCCGCGCTAGATGATTGTGAAGTTCAGAGACGTGCAATTAGTTTGCTGTGGGTGTCGGTGAAAGCAGAAAACACACACATTCAATACTAATAATGATATCACCAATGGCATAGCTAACATAGTGTATTAGATTTCTACAGTACACATGCAGTCCTTTGGTCTCAGATCTAGCTTTGAACACTTATTTTTCTTAAAACGAGAAACAAATTGTGCCGATCATCACCACACTAGAATGAACAAAATATCACTTGATTACATGAATAACTTCAGTGAAACAATTTCTTTCTTTCTTTTTGCCTCTAGCTAGATGCAGTGAGTGTACTTGATAACATAACTAACATACCTTCAGCCCGACTGATGCCTGGCTTTTTGAGGAATGTTAAAACATTGAGAACAACATGTCAGCCAATATGATATTATATTTGACAGTTTGATAAGGTCCCTTACATTTGTTTTAAAAAGAGTCTTATCCCTTCAAGTCTTTTCTTATGTAAAAGTGTTTTCGACTGTGCAGTGGGCTCAGCGTTGCTTAGTTTTGTGGCTGTTGGCCACAAGAAACTCCTTTTAAGTAGGACACTTACAGGATGAAGACTGATGCTTTTCATGACTTAGAATATTTAACAAAAATGAGGAGAGTTAGACAGAAAATACCACCCTTTGGGGGTTCAACCATAAACAAAAGATAGAAATTCAGTTTGTGAGAAGTTTCCTCTTGGTTTTCAAATCTGCTTTAATCCTGCTTTTCGATTTCAGTGATCGAATCGATTTTGGATTTAGAATTGAAAACAACAAACAATAACAACACTCTGACCTTTGCTGGTAAAACAAAAGCCATTTTGTAGCAAAATAAAGAAAACATAATAGATCAATACAGATTAATATTTAGATGATAAATAAAACCTAAATAAAAGTATATATCTTTTCCTTTCTTTTCTTATCTGGTAGATAAAAAATACCCAGTGAAAAAAGGAGACAAAATATAATTGTTGCTGGGTTTTACAATGCCTGATGGGTAGGTGGTACTGGAGCACCCTGAGCACTTCCATGGAAAAAAAACAAATATTTGAGTCGTCATCTCTCTGACTCAGTGGCAACAATAATGAGTATTGTTAGAACATTAGCCCTTATTATTTTCCACTGAGGGTGACTTTTATTGCGTCCAGCCTCTTGATATGCACAATGACTCGGATCGGATCATCCAATCATCTTCAATGGACTGTCTGAAAATATTAACAAAGCCAATGAAGTGGAGCTACAGGGGGCACCGTTCTTCAAATTGTAGATTAAATGGATATTTCACCTGGCAGAGGTAAACAGCACTCCTCTGAGGAATATCTAGTCTGTCACATGAAGATGGAAACAGTGCTCCTGTTTCCATTTTCCAGTGTTTGTTTTTGGTTTCAGCTTTGTGGCGTATGCAGGGGTGAAATCCTGTAGACCTAATAGGCTTATAGGATAATATCATTTTGTTTTCCTCTCCTCTGTCCTTGCTCAGTGTTTGGTGTTTGAAGATGCTCCCAACGGCGTGAAGGCGGCGCTGGCTGCAGGGATGCAGGTGGTGATGATTCCTGACGACAACCTGGACCCCAGCCTTACCCAGGAGGCCACACTGCGACTCAGGAGCATGGAGGAGTTTGAGCCCCAGCTCTTTGGCCTGCCGGCGTTCGACTGAGCCAAACCTATAAACCAAATCCAAAACAGTAAAATTCAATTGTTATATCGCTCCATTACTATTCTTCGTACTATTCTTGTAAGTAACAATTATGAAACCAAGCCAAGCTGACTGTTTTCATGGATGCCTTACTATGATGTGGGGGAATAATTATGTTTTGTGTTGGCACCAACGTGCTACTGTAATACAGGGATTGTGAAAAGTTACATTGCTATTGAGGGTTTTATTTTTAGTGCTGTAAACGGCAGAAAAGAAATTGAATTTGCCTTTATCGTACAGGGCTGGAGGCAGAAACAAAAGAACCTGCATGGCTACATACTTCTAGGAGTAGGTGAACTGTTTAATTAAGAACACAAGAGCTGTTTGTAGATCATTTACTTAAAGGTTCCTTGTGGAGTTTTATTTCTCTGGTAGTGCTATGGAGCAATGTTTCTATGAGTGGGTGCCCATTTGATTTACTTTGTGCATGCACGCGCTAGCAGGTGACAAAACACAGCCTACCAGTGGTTTCACACTACTCCACTGATCTACAGGAGGCAGCAACACACCAACTATACAACAATGTGTCAACAAAGTCAGTGAAGATGAAGATCAAGCTATCATGTTATCAGGGATGGACACGGTACCAGATTTAATGCCAATGTGCTTGATACATTTGTGAGAGCTGAAGAATACACACCTTTATCTGGTTGCATAGTCTCAAAAGAGCAAACTTCAAATCTTGTAATGTAGCCGCTTAGATTCTAAAAAGTGCCTGTCTGCCTGGCTATTTTTTTTAAATGTTTCCATTTACTGTACCATGCTCGAGCTGCATATTTTCTCAGATGTTCGAATCTTAATAACAAAACTCAAATTCTAGAACTGTCGGTTACCATGGAAACGCATCAGTAACCATGGAAATGTCTAAAAATGTTAACTATTTGACCAATTTAATAATGAGTTCTGCCTAAAAGTATCATTTGGAAACTATGGGCAGAATTCAAAGATAGCTCCATAAACATAAGGGGCAGTATATCACCCAGGTAACTGACAACTGCTTTTTGATAGCTCTCCTTGGCTGGAGCTAGCTACCATTAGCTAATTATCTCATGGCTCAATTAGCAGTGGAGCCAGAGTTTGTCTGGAAAGGAACATCCAATCACAGGGGGAGTCACAAGACCAAGCAGCCCGAGAGTCAACATGGCTGGAAGAAAACTGGGACTGAACACAGTCTCCAAGACTGACAGAGGCCAGTTTGAAGACGACGGATTCAGTATGGAGGTGGTTTACAGTGGCTCTGACCAAGACTATGACTCAGGGGACAAGAAGAGACAACAGACGGGGACAGGAGAGACATGAAGCTGGAGAGGAGTGAGATAGAGAGAGAGAGTCAGACATCAGCAGCAGTTGTAAACAGCACACAGAGACGGGACATTTTCACATCCTACTCCGTGAATGAAGAGTATATTTAGACCAAACCAGAGGTGACTGTGGAAAGACAAACCAAGACTGTTAGGGTGAGATTTATGTTTTATGATGAGTTACGATAAGAGAGAAATTCAGATGTTGTGCAGTTGTATTTTGCTTATTTTGTTAAATGTTTACTCTAAAAGCTAAGAGAGCTTGTTAAACAAGCCACTGAACGAGCCACTCACCTCCCAGCTGAAATTATGTGAGCTATCGGACTATTGCGCCTTGACGTACAAAGTGGTATTACGGGGCAGGATGGATCATGGCTAGCTGGTTAGCATGCTAACTGCAGTAGACATCTCTGCAGCACATTTCATAGACGTCTTTGACATCATTTCATCACAGTTGTTTTTTCACACTGTTGATAATTCACTTTTTGAACATTTAAAACTAAAATTCTGGCCATATCTTACAGATTGCCCCTTTAAACAAACATTTAGAATACTTTTGAAGTCTGGTATTCTACTAGCAGAAACAGAATTAACCGCTGCATGTCATACTACAGCAACATTTTTTTTTTACTGATCATTTGGATGTCATCCAAAAGACATTTTCTCTCAGAAGCTCTTGAACACACACAGTGGATCAGACCAAATACTGTCTATGCCTCACTGTCCTTGTCCATAGATTGTGCTTAAGCGGTCTTATTGAAATGCCAAAGACACTAGGCCTCTCCTCAGTGTAATCCAGTAAAGAGGCTGCGAGTCGTCCTCACCCTTTCATCTCTACTCATGTCAGCCTCTGCACTTACTACAATTCACATGTCCCTCGTCCTCTCGCCAGGCAGGCTTTAACGGAGGGCCCGCTGGAGGAGCCTGGTGCCATGGCTCCCTCAGGCTGCTCAAATAGGATTTCACTGCACTTCCATCCACTTCTCCTCCAAGCCTTTCTGCCCTTTCATCTTCAAGGAGGGGGTCGCCTCCTCTGCTTTTTTTTCTTTTCCTGCTCGCACACTCATCACTCTATAAATGCACGTTACCCTCTCCGGTTCTGTGTGATTTTCTGTCTTTGTGTGTTTGCCTTTTAACTCTTACTGCAAAGTGGCTGTCGTGCTGAAACAGATGATTGTATTTCAATTAAGATTCAAATCGCGACTGCATGAGAACAATTCTGAAATAACTTCATACACACTGTTCTCTGCTGTGCAAATTTGTTCCCTTTTCTGGATCAAATAAAGTAAACCTTGTACAATCCCAGATTATATCATTATGCAATTTCCACTCATTTTTTTCTTCTTGAATTAGATTTTAGATGTATTTAGGCGATAGGTCGTTTTCAGACATATTGCATATTTTCTCAGATGTTCAAATCTAAATAACAAAAGTCAAATTCTAGACCCGTCAATAACCATGGAAATGCGTCGGTTACCATGGGAACGTGTCGTAACCATGGAAACGTGTCACAACCATGTCGGTAACTTCATCAACACTGTTTAACAACTGTTTTACAACCATGGAAACATTTCGGCTGCCATGGAAACACGTCGGTAACCATGGAAACATGTCCGTAACCATGAAACACGAGGTGTATTTACATGTCAGTAACCATGGAGTAACACATCGGTAACCATGGAAATGTGGCAGTAACCATGGAAACATGTCGGTAATCATGGAAACGCGTCAGTTACCATGGAAACGTGTCGGTAACAAAGGAAAAACGTGACATGGTGTATTTACACATCAGTAACCATGGAGACACATCGTAAGCATGGAAATGCGTCAGTAAACATAGAAACGTGTCGTAACCATGGAAACACATGGTGTGTTTACACGTCAGTAACCATGGAAACGCATTGGTAACCATGGAAATGCTTCAGTTACCATGGGAACACGTCGTAACCATGGAAACGCGTCGCAACCATGGAAACGTCGTCAACACTGTTTTACAACTGATTTACAACCATGGAAACGTGTCGGTAACCATGGAAACACATGGTGTATTTACACGTCAGTAACCATGGAAATGTGACGGTAACCATGGAAACGCATCGGTAACCATGGAACCATGATTTTTCTCCTTCAGATGTAAGTGGACAGCAGAGTCTTGACCTGAGGAGTTGGTCCTCCTGTGTTGTGCCATTCGTTTATGGAGAGGTTGTTTTGTCTCCCCAATGTACAAATCTGTGCAGTCCTGACTGCATTGAACAGCATAAACTACATTACTCTGTTTATGCCTGGGTGTTTTGTCCTTAGGATGGACAAGTTTCTGCCTCAGTGTGTTGGTAGGTTTGAAGTGAACCAGGATATGATGTTTATTGAAGATCCTCCAGTTTCTCAGATGTTCCTGCAGCATAGGGAATAACCATGTTGTTATGTTTGCTCGTCTCCTCCCCTCTGTCTGCTCTGGATCTATTAGCTGTTTTGACAAAGGTCCAGGTTTCCAAGTAACTGAGTTAATCCTGCTAATGATGGGTCTGAGTGGTGCTCCTTCCTTATGTATCTTGGGGAGTCCATAGATACATGGGATGGCTTCCCCAGGGTAAAGTCTGTAATATAATGGCCTGTCAATGGCTTTGTCATTTCCAGTTCAGATGCAGGCTTTCTATAACCTTCTTTTTGTAGCTATTGGTAGGATCTCACCTCAGAGTCTCTAAGGTGTTAGTGTCACTAAGCAGATCAGTGACTTTGGTGTGGTAGTCCGCTGTGTTTAGGACAACAGTGCATCTGCCTTTGTCTGCAGACAAGATGGTGACGTTCCGTCAATGTGTTGAGTGATGCCAGGACCTTCTCAGTAGTGAGGTTGGAGGGGGATGCTTTTGCATTAGCAAGAGCGGCTGATACCTTAAAGCTCAACCGTAGCTGTTCTGCCTCTGTGTCTGCCAACTTGTTGTTTCTGATTGCTGACTCAGTTGCTGTGATGAGATCTACTACTGGTTTCTGTTCCGGAGTTACTGCAAAGTTCAGTCCTTTGGCAAGGACATCCTTCTCCAGTTGGATGAGCTCTCTGTTGGACAAGTTTTTCACCCAGTTCTCTTGTATGACACATTCTAGAAACTTTTTTTTCAGTCAAAACATTTCTTAATAGATGAATGTCAAATATTATTTGATTTAAGTATTTGATCAAAGGGCACGACAGCAGTTTTGTCAATCAGCTGTAAATTTACAAAAGTAAAGAAGACATGAAGTGATTCTTCTCTCTTCCTGAATTTGTGTTAGGGGAACTATTGCATTCCTTTTTTGAGGGTTCGTATAGAAAAGACCAACATTTTTATAGAAGAGTAGGATAAAAAGAGAAATCCCATTAAATCATTATTTGTGTGAGAGTAGTCTCTGACAGACAGGATTGGTGGTCATAAAAGTTGATATGAGAGCTGTAGCCATCCAAAGCTTTTAACCTTAAGTTTTTTACTGCAAGTTCAAAAAAAGGATCCATGGTTGTCGACTTAGGCTGTCGTTCTTGGAAGGAAAGTCATGTCGGGTATGTGCAAAGTGCATCAAATGAAAATCATTCCCTCAAGTTACTTATTTGTTGAGCTGCTTGATGGTAACACGAAGAGGGTGTTTTGTACAAAAACCTTTTTCTTTTGAAGATACTCACTTGACTTTTCTACCTCAGACTGCTAAAGACTCATATTAGCTTTGGCTGAACACTGACATGCATGATGAATTCAATTTAATCCTTGACTCCAGGTGTTTATTCCTCCAGGAGCTCCAGGCTCTGCCCACAGCTGTCTCCTCCAGATCTCACCAGCTCCAGCAGCTGTCTGCTGCATGACATTATTAAATTCTCTAAATGCCACCAACAATGCAAACACAGTGGAGAGGTGGAGATCAGTGATCGTATTTAGCTGAGGTGAAGCCCAGCAGACTGCTGAGTTGTATTAAGGTATCTCCAGTACAGTCACTTTTGGAGCCAGCCTCAAGTGGTCATCAAAGGAACTGCAGCTTTTGGCACTTCCATGTTAGCTTCAGTTTTCAGCCCCAGGTGCTGTTTTGAAGCATCGACATGTTGAGCTGCTACACATGCTACACATGCAGTCAGTGCATATGCTTCTAGCTAGCAACAGCTAACAGCCACACAGTAAATGTATTGTCTGTTAGGGATTACTGCAAAACCATCCAGTCAAATTTGAGCCAGTAACACAAGGCAAAAACTTGATTTGAGGTTGATATAAACAAAGCATACTGAGCATCACCTTTGTTACTATAGGGCAGATGTTTTACTCAAATGGATGCATTCAAGCTTTCTTGTTTTTTTTAAATAGCAGGAGAAGATTCAAAATGCTGCTGTACAGCACGATGATAGCCACTCAAACAAAACAAACAGTACATAATCTTCCTTTAACCTGGTCTTGCTATACTCAAGTACTTTGAGATGCTTTCAGACGCTGTAAAAGACAGAGAGTGATTCCAATGTGCACTGCCATCGTAGTTGTGTTGCCATGGAAAGTGTTTACCAAGTCTGTGTTCCGACTGATTGACATGTGAAAGTGTATGCATGCTATAACAGTTCATTGATGCCTTTCTGCTTGTCGTTTTCTTTGAAATTGAAATGTAGTTTGTGAAGTGTCGTGGAGCGCGGCATCTTTCTTTTTATTTGTGCATGCTTTGACCCGTTTCAAGAAAATGGAAGAAATATTTTTCAGCTTAGCTTTACGTCATTTATCATAATTTAAACAGGTATCTTAACACATCTTGGCTCGGTGAGGCTCAGCCATCCAGATGTCTCCACATTACAGTGTATCTCTGAACATACCTGTTGTAAAGAGTGCTGGAGACTACACCCTAAAAGATGTCCTTCCAAAAAAATAAAAATAAATTAGCATTCATTCCCTTCTCTGTCAATCACCATTCTCTTTTATCCTTGCCGCAAACCTTTTCAACTTTAATTCTGCCTGTGAGTGAAGAGGGCAGGAGAGAGAAGGGGAGCGGCAGCAGAGATAGCTCCCTGACATGTTTCCCAGGCCCCTGTCCTCGTCTGTGCTCACGACTGATAGGCGAGAGTGGCTGTGGGACACATTCATCTTCAACGTCAGGTTTTATACCCGGATTTTATCAGCGCTTAGACAAGAAGCTCCACTACAGGCAAAGTCTAAAAACACTGGACGCCAGGGAGAGACATTGTATGGATGACCTCATTTTAGATATTAAAGGCTTTTTTTTTTTTCGTCTTAAGGGGCTGCCAAACAGTCCCTCTGACTGAATGTGGAAAGAGCGGGATAGGGAAGCTCATCAGATAATAGAGGCAGGCCTCTTTCTGTACATTTTCTTCAATCTTGTCTCAGACGTGCAGTATCAAAAGATACTGACTGAATGCCATATCTTTGAGGAGGCAGAGAAGCACTTCTGTATTTTTCTTCAGTGGATTTGGAAAGAAAAGTCATCACCTTACTGACGGAAATGAGGGATTAAACATACAGGAGCTTTTGTATTATAGTCAGGAAATCCACTTAAAAATAGATTTAAGCCTTTTAATTGATTTGTCTGACAGAAACGGTCATAATCCAAAAGTTTGTATCTAAATACTCCACTATAGTTCTGTGTATGCCGACTTCTTTGTTACTAGTCTTAAGATAATCCTCCTTTTCTTTTAAAGACTTGGCCAAAACAAATAACTCTACCATGTGCAAGGTGGCAGAACTTTAGATAGATTTCTCTATTCTCTACACCAAGCAAAAGAATATCTCAAGTCTGCATATCTCCAAAGCACAGGCTATGGCTGAATTGCCAAGAAGGGTAGAGCACAGAAGAATGCCAAGATCTGATGGAAGTAGTTCTGCTGGATGCCGTTTTATATTCTGCTGCCAAAGTGTGCAACCTCGACTTGAACCAAAAGGGATTTTATGGAGATGAAGATATCGGAGGCCTCTGACCGAGAGAAGCACTTTGTCTGTTATAAGATAGCATGCAGACTCTGTGCTTTCTGCCATTGCTATGAGACTCGATGCTTCCTCAGTGATGCAAATAGACCTCATGTTTTATTCAGCTTCGAGTGATGAGAGAATAAATTTGATTACAGGAGCAGGTGATAGAGAGGACGATGTTGGGAAGCAGATTTGTGAACGCAAAGGGGAGTTTAATGCACAATTAAGGCCAAACAATATCAGATTAACATGTTTGCAATAATGCTTTGTGGAATTAAACAGTAACTTCTTTGTTGTCTCTTACTATATTAGGAGTTTGATATCATGGAAAAATGACGATTCACTGTTTTGTTCTGAGGATTTAAGATTTTGTGTTTTATATTTACATTTTAGATGACTGGATAAAAACAGGAAGAAGAAGAAACATGACTTATATAGGAGTACACAGGGTCAGAATGTATGAAACCACTAGCTAAAATTCTTTGGAATACTAAGACATGTTGAAATTGATGGACGTTTATCAAAGATTCAACTTTTCACTCACTGATATTATCATTTGTTATGAAAAATAAAAGTAGTAATACATTTAAATCAAGTGCAAAGTGAATGTATTTTGACTAGTGGTTGCTGACTTTTGGACTGATACAGTAAAGTCCTTATTATTGTTATTTGTCACCTCTGAAATACATGGAGTGGAAAGCCAATTCTTCTCACCATCCAAGATGCATCCTCACGTTGGGTTCACCCCCTAAAATCCTAGTAGCATCCAACTACTGCTAAGCTAAAGCTTGCCGACTTTAGCTTTAGTCCGGATAAATTATAATTTCAAGCTGTATGTTTTTCTAATACTGTACATGTGAAAGCCCAACTAGAGACAAGAGTTGAAAATTAGCAATATCTATGAACTCTGTGCAGCACATCAGTGGCTTTCTCTGTATTGGAACTATGTTAAACTGCATCATCCCTTTTAAATAAAAGGGATCAGCAGGTCAGTGTTTCTTTCAAGGGTCAATGAATGATGTCATTTCAATTAATTCCCTTTTAAAAGTTGAACCTGACTGACACATACATCAACATAGCTAGCTTGCTAACCCAGTAGCTTCTCAACACAGAAGTCAATGGAGCCAAGTTAGCTTCTGTTAGCATGACCAAAGCTTAAATAGCAATGTAATGCATTCGCTTACAGTATGCGACAATTCAAGTGCTTGCACAACATGTTGGGTTAAAATTCTTACAGTCTTACAAATGCTACATATTAGATATAAGTACGTCCACATTTAGATGTGAAAGCTGTGCTACCACTTTCTCTTTTCATGTAATGGTCTGCCATGTTTTGGGTTTTTTTCTGGTTCTGGGCTGGGACCCAAGATTTGGAAATACCAATCTGGTCATACTGTGATCACCGTCAACCTGCCAATGTTTTGAACGACAACGTCAGAAATCGTTTTAATCCTTGATTGAGGAGAGGGAAACTTCATCATCCAGATCATTCCCATCCAGATACCGGCTCCATATGATATGGGACATCTTTTGACCAACTTCATTTCCATTATTAATAATAAAAAAAAGATTTTAGTATGTGTCTGTGCACACTGCCAGCACTCTCGCCCACAGTTTATGTGATGACTAAGTTGATCATTACTCTGCTGCCAGTGTCAGTGTACTCTCTGTCTCTCCATCATGGTCTGTTTGGGTTGACACAACTGTAACTTAGCTTTAATTACCCTCCCCCCATTTTGACAGCGGTTCTCCATGATCTCATTGTTTCTTTAATGTTTTTTTTTTTATGCTTTTAATCTGAGCCTTGTCTGTTGAATTATTTATAGTAGGAACTGATTCTTGACTTAAATTTTAATCACATTTATATCTATTCCACCTTGCTTTCCACTTGTGTGACACAGCCAGTGCTAAACTGGCCAGGGAATAATCAATTTGATATGCCTCAGTAGATGTACAGCTGCAATATCACACTTTGGCACATCATTGCGGTTTTCTCAAGAGTTCTTTGCTGTGTATTGCGCAGTGGGAGTCAATAGTGATCTAATGCAGAAAGGAAAATGTAAAGTAAAAGGGAGCCCATGAATACTTTACACGGGCTTTCCTCTGAAGGAGAACAGTGACAAACGAGCTAACAGAGCATCAGCATTTCATTTCCACGGTCCACACACTTTCAGAGCCTTCTCTTTTTCTTTTTATCTCTCGCTGTTAATCTTCTCCTCTTTTGAGACACACACTATGTGGCTTAAAGCTTCCATTGAAGCCAGTAGAATGTGTGTGAACAAGTGTTCCACACACAACTCTCATCTGTCCCTGTACCTCAGCAGAGTACCATGAGGATGTAACCGTGAGGTGCCACTTTACAGAAGCGCCTCTCTGTTACAGCTGCAATAAAAGGAAATTAAATATAAATGTATACAGTTGAGAGAATACCGCAGCTTAAAGGAAAGCAAATGATGCGGTAAAAGGTCGCCTGGGTTCAATAAAAATATCCTCGAGCTTCGCGGTGAACACATCAGGAGAGCTGGTCTCCCTTGATTTTCTGAATTATGTATGTGGGCATCAGTTTGAGGTGTTAGGAGAAACATTTTGCAACACACACACACACAAAATGTCAGTGTACCTCAGCTCAGTTTTTATGTCCCCACACAGGGAATTATGGGTGCGCATCTCAAAGCACTGATAATTTCACACAGTATCTGGACTTGGATTTGTAGCCAATATACCTGACACTGCTGGAAATTGTTGTAACTGAGTCTTATATAGGTTTAGTTACTCAGTAGTCTTTAAATTAAGTTTTGCAGTTTTTAGATAGAACAAGCAATCATATTTTTTGACAGCCCTAGTTCTGCACCGTCTATGCAGGCTGCCACTGGCATTAGAGAAAAAGTCGCCAGTGTTTCTCTCAACAGCAAAACTGTCAATCTCATGGACAATCACCAAGGTCATCCACTGGGAACCATGAATTCCTGCACCACATTCTGTGCAAATCCATCAAAGTATACACCAATCAGCCACAACATTAAAACCACTGACGTGAATAACATTGATCATCTCATCACAATGCGATGTTCTGCTGGGAAACCTTGGGTGCTGGCATTCATGTGAATGCCACTTGACACGCACCACCCATCCAAACACTGTTGTGGACCAAGTACACCCACTCATCACAACAACACTACCTGATGGCAGTGGCCCCCCAGCAGGACAATGTGCCCTGACGCACCACAAACACTGCTCAGGAACAGCTCGAGGAACACAATAAAGGGCCCAAGGTGTTGACCGGGCGTCCAAATTCCCCAGATCCCAATCTGATCGAGCATCTGTAAGACATGCTGGAGCAGGTCTGATCCATGGAGGCCCCACCCCCCACCATACAGGACCCAGAGGATCCACTATAAAACGCCCTGGTGCCAGACACCACAGGACACCCTCAGAGGTCTTGAGTCCATGTCTTGACAGGTCAGAGCTGTTTTGGCTGCACAAGGAAAACCTTCACAATATATGGCAGGTGGTCATAATGTTATGCCTGATCAGTGTAGGTTGTGGTATTTCAGTGGATAAGTGAAGTTTATAACACGTTGGCAGTGCTGATGAAAGTCAAATTCTACAGTTTATCCTCTGGGTACTATGAATGTTTATCAAATTTCATGGCAATCTGTCAAAGACCAGAGTGAAATATCCAAGAGATTTCACTTTGGTCTAGTAACATATGGTAAAATCTTCGCCTGGGTGGGCAGTGACCTATCAATGTGGCATATGTCTGCATTCAATTAACCCAGCAATCCAAGTTCTTATTATTCATGGATAGACAAAATGTAGTTTACATTAATTGGGCTATAAATCAGTAAATATGCCTCGGTCCTACTGCAAAGTCATTAGATGTGGCGCTAATGCACAATCAAACCTGATCAATGGACACAATTAGCTTACAATGTCACACGTTGCAGACTTATACACCACAGTTAACGCAATAAAGACAGAGAAGGAGAGGGAATTCAGACCTGGTATTGCCATCCGTTCTGAGTGATCCAATCACAAGTGGACACATGCGTCTCCAGTGACCCTTGTGATCAGATCTCACGTCCTTGCTCTATAAGCAAATATACTGGTACATTACTGGAACAAACAGATACAACGTTTTACACACAAATAAAGAAAATCTTCATGTAAAACATTTGCTGAATTAACAAGAAGGCCCAGATAGTTAAGAATTTATTGTAGACAGCGTTTCACAACGTTTATAAAATAAGTGATAAAAATGGCTCAAGTTTCTTTCATTAGCAGAAACCTAAGAGATCTTCTTTTATAAGGCAGTCTGGGGACTTTGTCCATGGGCGACGAAGAAGTAGCCTTTAGTGGTTCCACCTTCAAATGTGGTTTGAATGATCAGATCATAAATGTTGTGAGAAATTATTCCTGATGCATGTTTTATATAGAACTTTTAGAGGTGGAAGACTTAACCAGATTTTTACTTCAGTGAAAATAGTAACACAACAGTGTAGAAATTCTCAACTGTTACAAGTTCTGGAGTCAAAATGTTTCTTCATCAAAATTACAAAAGCATCAAAATATACTAACAGTATCAAATGTAAAATGACTTATGCGCAGTGGCCAATTTCAGACTATATACAGTATGATACTGCATAATAATTATTGATGCATCGATTGTTTTCATCAATTTCAAGGTAGGGCTAATTTTAGTTCAAGTATCAACAAAGTCTGATCTTCATGTATGCTGTAAACCCCAACAGCAAACTCATAGGCATTATGGGCACAGCAGTTGTTCAGTAAGCCCAACAATTAACTTTTAAGTTGTTGTTACTGTTAAGTTTTCTTAACCAGTAATGTTTTAATTTTAGGTGGATCACTGTTTCTGAGTGAATATCGATGTCTAAATAATAACTTTTGGAACCCAGCGTCTGACGTCATCACCATGTTCAGGTTCGGTCTCTTTCAGAAATTCAAGATGGCTACCCTTTGTGGAGTGAGACAAATTTGCAAGGAATGGAGGAAACGATGTGAAGTTGTCGATTAAGTTACAAAAGTAGATCAATGAAATGTTTCTCGTGTATCAAAAGTCAAAACATTCATGGTGAGGAGAAATAGACCCTACTTTCACTTTCAGGATTTTGAAGCTTGTGGAATAACACAGGGAAAAATATAGATGAAATAAGGTGGGACTGGTGGAGAAATTATGATGTACATTCTGATTATATAAAAGAATCCTGAACATTAAAATGTATTTGTTGATTGGGTTTTATCATCGTATTATTATATGTTTTATACAATATATTTTATTTTATTACGTTATTAATTGTAAACCTCAACATGGCAAGTTTTTCCTCACTCGAATCGAGGGTCTAAGGACAGAGGATGACAATTATCAGGTAGATGTAGTGGAGCAGAAGTATAAAATAGCAGAAATTAGAAATGCTACTTATATTCAACCAATGGGAGCACAAACACATTATACAGACACTGCAGGCCACTAACCTTCACACTGTTGCATCTTGATGAGAAGAGTCAGTCAGTCGAACAGTCTTTAAAATTGTAAAAAGTATCCATGTGGCATCAGTATGTCCTCTGAAAATGCTGACTTTAGGGCAGACAGAGTCAACATTGGAAATAAAATGAATATAATTATGAACTGTGAATATGAAGAAATGATCAAAAGATACAACTATATGGAATCTCAACATTTCTTTTGGGCTTTGGTGAGGTACTGCCTGCTCTGACTGTACACCACTGCTCTGGACCACACATGTCAAATTCATGATGACACAAGGGGAAAAGTCAGAGGATCACCGGAGTCAGCAGGATTCATCTCTACCTTTAGCAGTACTCCCCCAACTTGACATGAAGGTTTCAAGACTTTCAAATTCATTAGAAAGACTGGGGTATTTCACAACAACAACTTGGCTTTATCCTGGTGGCTTTTTCCAGGTTAAGGTTAGGTAAGTTCAAATATTATTCACCAAAAATAAAGATTACACAGTTCAACAAAAAATGCCTCCTCTTGGGGATTCAACAATAAACAATAAAAAGATATAAATTTGGTGTGTTACAACATTCTTTGTTCTCAAATCTGTCCCAAGTAAGCCCTCTTTCCAAACAAATCACACAGGATAAGCCTCTGAAATTGCCTCGACAAGCTACCAGCAAGCCAGCTGTGTAGTCTGGTCAAAACGGAAATTTCCATAGATTTTCAATTAGAATCGAAATCGTGACACTCCTTAAACCCCCTCATAGTTACAGCAGGGAGAATGAAAAAAATATTTCACACATGACTAATTAACCAGCAGGAGCTGTGCTAAGATGTCATTAGCACTTAAACCATGACAACACATAACACGTTAAACCACGCCAGCTGTGTGTCCTATGTGCTGCTTGTGTAGTGGCTTTGAAGCGGCCGCAGCAGTGGCATATTTCTCGGAGACATTTTATTGGACAGTTGGGTCAGGACGGAGAGGCGAGCAAAAGATGACAACACTAGAATTAAAGAGGTGTGTCTACAGTGGAAGTCAGCTTTTCAATTTAGAGTGGCCTCCAGCTGTCCACGTACAGTACATGGGGGAACTGTAAGTGTTTGAATGCAGACCTGCTGCCAGTCCTGGCTGCTGGACTGAGAGATGACTAGAGTTGAAGGGAAAAATAAGTCCTAAAATAACTATGGTGCTCAGAACCTTTTCTGATTGTATAACTGTAGAAATGTTCTTGTACTTAAATAGTCAAAAAAAAGTTTGAAAAAGTAGGAGAGTGGAAGAGTGGATGACCATTTTATTTATTTTTTTACCTTGAAAAGGGCAATTGAAGAAAGACACTCAAAAAAACCATGACAACCAGACAACCAGGCAACAACATCTACTGAGGAAGGACACGAGATGTGGTGTTAATTGATTCTTATAGTTAAACTAAGAATACATTTCCCCCTCCTCTATAAGCTCCAGGCCTTTTACCACAGAGTGCTTGACGCCTGTTATCTTGGAGGTATTGGCAACGTTCCAATATATATTGTGAACAAATAAGGTTTATCTTTACTCCTAGGAACATGGCCTTGTTTGAGGGCAACCGATTATTCACCAAAAGCTACAACATGACGAAATAATCACAGCTCAAGGTCCACCTACTAGCTTTCCAGAGATCCCAACTGCCTCTTAAGGATTTGAATTGAATGGAACCATTCTATTTCCTCATGTTAACAGTGAAATGCTTTTGAAAGATAGAAAAACAGACCTTGAGTTGCATCAAGGCCTTCCAGTTAGAGGACAAAAGACACCATTAGTGGTTACACAACAACACGTAGGGCCCTATTTAGATGGTCTATAGCGCTGGGTTTAAAGCACAGTTTAAAGCAAAGTGAGGCGCACGTCACAAAGAGGCTGTATTTAGACTCTCATTTAGTCAAGGGTGTGTTTTGGGCGGAACGTTAATCAAACCAATCCGAGTGTCGTCTCCCACTCCCTTTAATAGCCAGGTGCACCAGGGCCTGGCACATATTAATTGGCACTCGTCTTTGCTGAGAAAAAGGGATGTGATCCTCAGCTGCTGGACGCTCTGCTCCGCCGTTTCACAATAATAGGTCCCATCAACAACTCTGCTTGACTGCATATGAAAAAATACGCTGACATTTAACTGAGGAGGAGGAGGAGCGCTGCTGCGTCCCTCTGTGTGTGCGAGGATCTCAGTTCATGGATCAGTCAGGACGGGTCTTAAAAAGGGTGTGATGAGAGGTTGAAATACATCCTAAATGAGGAAAATGCACATTTGCGCAGGAGGAACAGCTGATAAACTACATTGATAAAACAACTGACTTTTAGTTTTGTTGATTAAATGTGCCACAACATGTGTTACAGTACATTACTGCCTTTATGGAAATGTTTAAAATAACTGAAAGCAGCCTCTCGGAAACATATGTTAGCGTACTTCTCAGCTGGATTATGACCAAGCTGTAATACCAAGCCATAGGGTTGACAACCATCCTGTCCTCTTCAGTATTAAAAATAAAATGCACTCTACCTTATTGAATTGATACAAGACGCAATTTTTCCCACATTTGTCAAGCTCTCATCTTACTATAATGCACAGCACACATTACGCTGCAATAGGTGATAGGTGATAGCGATGACTCAGATTTCACATACAGCATGATATTGAGAGCCACGTAACGTGTCAAACACACGCACACACACACACACACACACACACACACACACACACACACACACACACACACACACACACACAACACAAAGCCTAATCACCAGAATAAAATGTTGGCATTTAATGTATCTGCAAACCCCAGACACTCTCTTATTTGTACGTCATACGTACCATATTGACACTTGTATAAGACGTGTCATATCCCCTTCACATTACATGCATGTAAGCTGTCATGTAATTGAGGGGGAGCAGAGTTTGAGACGGCCTATCAACCAGTGTTGGCTAGTGACTCAAAGAATTTGGGAGGACAGGAGGGACACCAACCCACTGCGTCATTCTATTTTACAGTTGCCAATTTATATTACTGAGATTTCTCACAACACCATACATCCATTAAGTCCTAATGCAGAAGAAGGATTATTTATCAAAGGTGTAATTACTGTACACGGCCTTATCACAAGAAACTGCAGTCAATAGCTCAGCCATACCTACCAACATTCCTGATATTTTGTGGGACTCTCCCCATTTTCACCCCCTTCTCCTGCTGTAATCACAAAATGGCATGGCTCATGCACAGCCCAGGACAGGAAGGCTCTACAGCGGGTGATTCAAACCGCCCAGAACATTGGTATCCATCCACAGAGCATCGATGATATCAGTGAAGCGAGATGTCTGCACAGAGCCCAAAGGATGCTACAAGACAGCACCCACCCAGCCACAGTCTGTTCACCCTGCTGCCATCTGACAACAGATACAGAAGTGTCCGCTGCTGTACCAACAGACTATGGAGCAGCTTCACTCCCCAGGCTGTGAGACTCATATCTCCACCGTATAAAATAGTTACTTTTTTTGTATGTTTGTTTTTCTTTTCCTGTGATGTAGCTGAAAAGGACTCGGTAAGGAAAATAGAAATTATAAACTTTATAACCTGATCTCCCTATTCCACGGTGATACAAATAAACTGGATGTTTCTTGGTTCCTCTGTAGGATGTGTGTTCTGGTACCTGGCAACCCAGTGAGCATGTAGTTTGGGTCAGACGCTAACCCAAAGCATCAGTATTCGACGACACTGGGATGAGACTCAACAATCTACTATCTTTCTCCTGGGAGTTACACACTGTTGCTTTAAGGGTTGGATTGTGCTGCAGGAAGTGACACTTTGAGGGATTGTTGTCCATAATAGTTTTTGTGAAACAATGGTGTGCTATGACAGATAAGATATATCAGGCTGGGTACACATGCAGTACTTGTTAGTAGGATACACTGCGTCTGCCTTTTCTTCCTTTTTGTATTTGTATTATATTTCATAAGATACAGAGCATCTTTGGCACAATAAAAGCTTCGGAATGAATAAAGTTCTGTCATATTATTCTGCCAACACAATTTTCTTTTGTGTATGAGTATGTTTTTTGGGTGACTGTGACTATGGCTAGTTTGGTGCTGACGAATTATCTCAGGATTACAACAGAAATTTTAGTTTCAGACAGTCTTTAGATTGCCAAACCTAAGAATTACCAACCAAGCTCATGCAGCACACAGAATTGGAGCATAGAATTAGCACATATGGAATCCATGCACTGAGATGGTGCGCTCATTTCTGAGACAGATCATGAACCGTGGATCATTTTTATACCATGCCTCAAAGAATAGATGAGCCCCTTAATCATCTTCAGTAATTACAGAGTAACATATATATTATTTAGTTTTAATATTCTGTTATTTTCAACAAGCATAAATAGCTGGTAAATAGCAATGAATAAATAGCTGGTAATACAGTTCCAAGAAACTTTCAACAGGTCTCTGCTTTAGTTCTGCTGATTATGCCATTTTAATTTCCAACTCTGTCTAACAGGCCAATAAATTGAAGTGAGATTTTGCAGCTTGATTTCCAACTTGTTTCTGCAAAGTAAATTTAAGTTTTTTAACCATTAAAATGGTTAAAATGTCACTTGATTCTTGATTATGAAGTTGTATTTGTTGGTAATTAGCTATTTATGGTGGCTTACCATAGAAAAAACAAAAACTGCCATTTCGGAAAATTGTTCCAAAGTTTAAGTGATCTGCTGAAGTAAAGAAATGCTGAAGCGAAGAAACTAGTGAGAATGCAAATTATTAAAAAATGTACTTCAATTTGCTGACAGAAGCTGGGCAGAAAGTAGAAGAAAAAAAGCTGTAATAACTCATGTCAATTTAGTGGGCTGCTGAGGGAAAGTCAGACAGAAACTAGTTTTCTGGAAATGTATTAAAGAACTAACCAGCTATTGCGACTGCTTATTGGAAAATAGCATAATAATATTATTAAATCATGTTGGGGTAATTTCCAAATGGATTCAAGCTAATTAATGTTGCAACAGGGGGGTAATTTCAAAGAATGTTTAAATAAGTTACTTGGTATTACCACCTACTGCTATGAAATTTGCAGACCTGTAAAATGTGTGTTATCTTCAACTTGTTCTGTGGCTAAAGTATGAGTATCAACAGGCTTCTAACAATTTGAAGCAAGAACTGTTTATGACTGGGTAACTGTCACCCACTTTTATTTTGGGAAATGGAGGTCAGATGTGAGCAGGGGGTTCAGGGTCCCAGCTGAATCCAGCATGTGGGGGTGTGTTGCTAGGTAATGATGACACTTTGCTGGAGAGGTGGATGGAGACAGTAACCTGTGGATGTATGGATGCCAGCAGGTACCGAACAAACCGAGTCACAGATACCAGGCTGCTGGCAGCAGGAGGGTCTGGTCTAAAAACACTTGTTTGTTCATTTATAGATGATCGGATGGTCCCCAGAGGCAGGGGAGAGTTTCAGCACTGATGGCACACACTTTAAATTACACACAGTTTGCTTTTCTTTGTGACAAATAAAACGCAGACAGAAATGGAGGCAAATCTCCAGGGTGTCATAAAAGCCTGAACAATGTTTAAGACTTTATGTTGGACGGCCAAACTTTTAGTCAGCCATTTCCCAGAAGGTTAGAAAATACTGGGTGGCAGGAAAGAATAAAAAACATTTTTCTCTCACACAGCAATCACTCTCCACTCTTCTTTTTGAGCTCTACTTTGGCCTATGGGGAAATTTATTATATGCAAATAAGTGATCTTTCCATGAATAAAATGTTGTTTTATTCATTTATTCAGTGTTTATGTATGTCATGTTGGGAATGAAGAAATTTCTAGCTTTGGTGCTATCAAATACAAAACCTTCCCAGCTCTAGGTTTCTTGTGTTGTGCCGTCATTGGACCCTTCTCTACAAGAAGGAGGTCTTCATTGTGCCTGTGGTAAAATCAACCATGTTTGTGAACTTTCATAGCATCTGAGACATCCCACGATGTCAGCTGTTGTGACCTGCATGAGGCTGGACTTGTCTGGAAGAAGCAGGTCACGGCAAAAGTCATGTAGCCTGCAGCTGTGTAGCCCACAAAACTATTGGGTCATTTAATATCGAGTAGATTTTGCTGTTAGAAAAGTTATTTAAAGTGATAATTTGGGTCTTTTGATGTGAGGTTGTATGAGGTACTTATCCAGGATAAGTGCCTACTGCCTACCGTAACACACTGACTAGGGATAACTTATCCCTAGTCAGTGTGTTACCTGCAGTAGATGACTGTCAGCTCTCCCCCTATGTGGAGAAACAGCACGTAGCAATGACAGGGAAGCAAAGCATTGTACTGCTAGACAGTACTGACAGCAAGACATATTTTAGCCACCTAAAAGAAGGCACATCTAGAAAAATAAATATCTGTTCAAGTGTACGCTGTATTTTGAACACTTTTGGCACTTTACATTGCCATCAGACAGCCGCTGAAAATCCAACCCAAACAGCTGATCTGCAGTGTAATATAGTGCAGGGCAGGCACAGCTGCGCTTGTGCTAAGAATATGGACATTGTATGGTTAAGGAAAGGAAAGGAAAGGAAAGGCTGTCTGGCAGCAATGTAAAGTGCCAAAAGTGCTCAAAATATAGAATATACTTAAACATATATATATATTTTAAGGTGTGCCTTTTTGAGGTGGCTAAAATACTTCTTACTGTTGGTACCGTTTAGCAGTACAATGCTCTGTTTTGCTGTCAGTGCTACCTGCTGCTTCTCCACACAGGGGGAGAGCTGACGATCATCTACTGCAGGTAATACACTGATAAGTACCTCATACAACCCCACGTCAAAAGGCCCCAACTATCACTTTAAATGTTGTTATTGTTTAACTGTTTTTTTTCCATGAAACAAACCGGCATCACTCAAACAAATAATTTCTCCTAATACTGTGTATGTATTGTATATATTATTTCTAAATATGGATTTTTTTGATAGGAACAATGACAAAATAAAATATAAAAGAATTCAAACTGATGGAGGTGTAAGGGATCCCTAGGAGTCATTAGATCTGTAAATGTGGCTTTAATGTGACATATCTTGTCTCAGTTTCCTCCTCCATTACCCAACCTATAATCAATGCATTAGCTCCAAAGCACCAGGAGACATGAGTAATTCATCATTTTTATAATTCATAATTCAAGTGGTGCTGCAGTACCGATGCAAACACAGCTCTCTCTACAGCCGCACACTATCTTCTCTGTCCCTAGTATATAGTGAATTTGTGATGAGTGTTGTGTGCTGAGTCATGCCTTCTCTGACCATCTGTAAACATGCACTGTTCACACCACTCCAGGTATGTGAGTACTCCAAAAAATACATGGGTCAATAGTGAGTCTTTTAGAGTTTTTCAAAAGTTAAATTCACAAAGCTCATAAGGTTACCTGCTCTCCTCTGTTTGCTAGTTTGATTACCATGAACTCACCCATATCACCTGTTTATCAAGCAGCTGCAAGTGTTTACCTCTGCAAAGTACAGTCATTTTCCCAAACTGTAATTATGTAACACTGGCACACACAGTGGGGTCCAAAAGTCTGAGACCACATTGGAAATCGGCAATTTTATCACATAATCCTCAAAATAACCAGAAACTTTGAGGATTCATTAAGTAAATCAAAGTGTCAGAAGTGAAATTGTTATTCTAAACAGAGGAGCTAAGAGGGGCTTTCTCAACACCAAGTTCATGGCTAGACCCAAGGTTTCTAAGCGGGCAGTGAATGTAACTCTAAATGGCATTGAAAAAAATCTGTTTTATCCAAAGCATGATCAGGCACACCTAATGTGACCACACCATCAGAATATCAATACATCAAGCTTTGTTCCCCGAAAGATGTTTTCACATGGGGTCCTTGACAAATTTGTACACCTCAACAGTCTGAAATTTAAAACCTCTTGTAGTCTGCGCTAACTTCGACAGGTCACGTCAAGCCTATATATGCTGTACCGCTGTCTAACTTCCTGTCTGGCTCAATCTACTCTGTGCAGCTGAGTCAAAAATAGACTTGACGCGTAGTCTCCGTGGAGCAGAGCGGAGACCTGCTTCTTAGACGGTTACTGACATGCGCAGTGCCGCAGCTGGTGGAACTCAAACTTTGTCTAAAACAGCTGTGATCGGCTCCAGGCATAACACAGGCAGACATGCCCAGTGGAATCTGCCGGTAAATGACATATTCTCTACTTGTTATTCTCTTAACTTGCTTATTAATCAGATACTGTACCTCAGCAGTTGTAATATAATGGATTATAGTGTAAGCTTCTGTTGTCAAACTTATTATATTGCACATGTTAATGTTGTACTTGTCAATCAGAAGCTCTTCCATTGACCCACCTGGACACTGATGCGGCTCATGGTAACATATTGGCACTATCCCTCTGTCTTCATATGCAGGTGTAACTCCTTTAATCATCATCTGCTATCGCTCTTATTGCCCTTACTAATGTGGCTAATAACAATCATCCGCCTCTTTTATCCAAAGTCTCTGTCTCCAATGGGGGCTGTAGCGACAGGCAACTTGAAATCCTTATTATTGCTAATTTTATTGTTAGATCTGTTGAACTATTGTCTTCCTGGTAGTAAAGTTGCAGACACTAATAAACTGTCGCCAGTGCTCACAGACCTCCATCCCTCAGCTCACATGCAGTGAAGGTACCAGTGAGGTCATGGATAAACAATCAGTTAAACTTTCAATCAACAATTCTCTTGCGTTTACAATCCAGAGCATTTTTTATGTCCTCTACAAATCAGATGGCCAGCTTTTGTTAAGGTCACCAATGATTTACTGCTCGCCGCTGAGTCTGGGGGTTGTTCAATTTAATTCTACTTGATTCCCGCATTTGATACACTTGATCATGATATCCTTAGAAATCACCTTGAAAACTGTGTTGGTATCAGAGACATGATAGGAATTCTGCATTAAAATGTCTGAAAGCAACAAGACATTTGTTATATATTTTGTTTAATTGTGTACTCACATTATCCCAAATATTTCCAACAATGTTCAAACCAGAGAAATCCACAAGTGTACTAAAGATGCCAATGCCTTTCATTCCTTCCTGATTTAGTCCATTGCTACGTCCAGGATAGGTGAGTTGGCCAACAAGACGAAATGAAACTTTAAAACATAACATCGTCTGACAACATTTGTGCCTGCGTCACATCAGATATATTTTCATCAGCAGTGGTGGTTGTTAAATGGTGTGCTCATCACAAGCAAAGTGATCATTCGTGTTTATTGGGGTTGCTCACTCGGTGTTTATCCGCCCCCAGATTTCTTCACTGCACATAAGCTGTAAACTAATGTTAGTGAGCAATGGCACGCACCAATTAAGCTCTCACCAGAGACTCCGGTTCTCTCTCTTCTTTTCCCCTCTACTCTCTGTAACATTACATTCCTGACATAAAGTACATTTCCCCTTGAGCACCGGTGGTCAACATAGGTCACCTCCACAGATCACTGCTGCAGTCAGGTTGATAAACAGGAGTGAAGACAAATCATCTTTTTAATCCCTAATGTTAAAACAGTTAAAACATCTCTGAGCGCTCCACACTTGACTCTCTAGCTGGCTCTGAGCAGCTAATCAACAAGTATTCCCCCCCGTTATGCCACACTTGGCATACAGAGCCCGGTAGCAGCAGAGGTTATTGTTTGTACATTACATTGTACATTAAGGACACTGCTATTACCTGGTTTTGCTCTTTCCTCTCAGAGAGATCTTTCTGTTATAATTGGAGAAATCTTCTCATTCTCAGCCCCGCTCTCATTTGGGTCTGTTCATTGTCCTGTTCATTGTTCTATTTCCTATGAAATGCTTCCCCTGGGTCAGATAGTCCACAGGTATAATGTTAATTTCCACTGTTATGCTGACAACACACTGTTTTATGTGTTTTCTTATGCTGTGGCCTGTCTCTGACATCAAATGCTAAATCTCACGAAACTTCCTCCAGCTCATTGGGTCCAAATCTAAGGTCCTTTCATTCATTCAAGAATTTAGAGAACTGGTAACCCATTCCAAGGTACAAGGTACAAGATTCACTTATTTATTTCTTAATTTTTCTTTTACAACAAAAGGTTGTACAATGAAACATGTCCCTACTTCACATGACAGTCTCAACTGGCAAGCTTTAAACTTTGGCTAAAACCTTTGTCTTTCATGTTATGAATGTGTTCAGGTCATTTAATCTCTGACACTTTGATGGTTATTGAATTAATTCCACATTCATGAATTGAAGTTAAGTGGGAAAATAAACAAAAGGATGTTACACGTATGTTATCATGGGAGGATGTATTCAGGATGCTCTGGCACACATGGTAATATATTGGATTGGGGTTGGTAGTGGAACGATAGCCAACTATGATTCCCCGTGTGTGCATATGTGGTACCCTAATAAAATGGAATTATTACAGGAGCAAATTAAACTCAAGCTCCCAACAGACTGACATTACTTTGCCATTTCATGGCTCCTGCAGGGGATCCACTGTCCCACCCAGACACTGTCCCACCCCATCAGAAACCAAATCTTCTGGGAGTTGGAGCAGAATGGAGAGCTTATGCCCACCCACTCCCCTATAGACCAAGCAGGGGCAGCTATAGGACAGGGCACTTCGAGGCTGGATTTTAATGAGATGTCAGAAGAATTAGGGCTGGTATAAATCCCTGTATCCCCTAATTTCCCCCTCATTAATAACACAGAATCTGTGCTCATCAAAGGGATCCTGCAGTGAAGCCTCTTGGTGGGGAAGTTGGCCAGAGAGGAGAGAGGCTAGTTCCATCGTGTTATAGCCTCTGCACATTATTGACCTGTGAGTGACACGAGGGGTTGGCCCCAATGCACAATCTGGGGTATGGAGAAATGGTGCCATCAAGTTTATTAGGACCAAAAAAGTGTTGGTGATGTGTTTTCAGCAAGAGAGCTGTTCATCACTGATCATCAACTCTGGTTTGGTTGAAATAAACCTTTAATTCACCTTGTTGTGGATGTGAAAATATCAGGAGAGGGAGTAGGGAAGAACAGCATGTAGAGCCACATTTTCACATCTACAAAGTGAATTAAGGATTTATTTCCACTAAACTAAGAGGTGGTGATTACTGGTATAGTTGAAGGACGATCAAAGAAGGTTCTGGTGAGTTTTGTTTTACTGTGAAGTTTTAAGAAAATGTGTTTTACTAAAATAAAAATACAGTTTCGTCAAATGGAGTATGGTGGCTTTGGCGAGTGGTTGCTTCTGGTTAAATAAAAAGGATCTTAGTCTTTAAAAAAAGATCTGTCTCTGTATCTTTCCAGACTGCGGCGGTTTCACTCAATACTGGACCAATTTCAAAAATTGTCATTTCGATGCGAAACATTGACTGTATAAAATGGTGGACAGAACCATAGTGACATCACCCATAGGTTTCAGAAGAGCCTGCATGAAGCTCAATGTGGATGGCATTGGCTATCGCCATCTTGGCAGTGCCTGACTCTGTCTATCTCCCAGCTAATCAAATAAAGGCAAAGAGGTGGCTGGAGCTGAAGCGAGCCTAGTTAGTTAAACAAGCCCACCAAGCTGGAAGCTATGAAGCTAGCTAACACTAACAAGCTATCTGTGTTCACACATAAAGATTAGCACATTTCGCATAGCATAACTTGCGTGAATTTGACTGTGGGTTTATTTGCCACAAAACTACCAGAATACCTTGTACATAAGCAGCAAGATAGCAGGCAACTGGCAAAGAGGGTGTGTGTTTGTGTTCGATCTGACTAATCACCAGACAACCACCACCTCCTGTCCATATGTTTATGAAATGTAGTAACGTTATAGTTCTCCTCCATTCAGCAGGCAATTAACAGAGTTATACTTTAGTACATCACCTTGGATTTTGGCACCTACATGACTCATCGCAGGCGAGAGTGAGGATAAATCCAGTTTTTAACCCCAAAAGATTAAGAAACAAACTCTACTTCCCTCGACTCCTGGTGTTTTCCTCCTGTCACTCAAAGTGGCCACGCCCTAATTATGCATAACTTTAAGCCTTAATATAATTTAAACGACTAAACTATAAATTCACCCTCCGTGCAGCTGTTATGAAGGGATAACACTAGGTGTAGAGACCCAAACCGTTTTTTGTAACAGGCTGCAAACATGTTTATGTCTGATTTTAACATAGGCTTTTTCTGGAGATTTACTCATTTTTGGAGCCAGCCTCAAGTGGTCATTTGAGGAACTATGTTTTTTGGGACTTTCACATAAGCCTCAATTCTAAGAGCCGGAGATTACCACTTGATGTGAAAACATTGGAAGATAGGGTCTAAGTTTAAAAAAACAAACAAACAAGTTACCCTTCAAGTGGCTTTCAGGTGGAGTTTTGCACTGCAGAAACCCATATATTCTGCTTGTACAGATGAGCAGATCCAACCAGACATTGTTTTCTGGCCTGATTCTCAATCAGCTGAATGACATTATTTGTTCATGCCCTCCAAAACTGCTACATGTGGCTGCTACAAAAATCATTCATCAGCATTCAACAGTTTTATGGTCTTTCAGCTCTATGATCAGCCTTTGGTTAGATTAAGGCACAAAAACAACTTGGTTAAAGATCAGGGTTTGTTTAGTTAAAGAAACCAAGGAAACCACAAACCAACATAGACTGTCGGGAGTTGAATGCATTGTCGGTCCATCTTACCATATTGGCTCCCTAAAGGTGTATAATGAGACTTCTGCTGTGATTGCACACAAAGTCAAATCAAAGATGAGTTGACAATGTTTTGATGAGAGAGGATAAAGGGGCCTGCTTGCTTTGCCCCAGGCTGTAGTATGTTAATATGGCCCTGCTGGTTCTGGTATTGGGCGTGTTGTTTTGGGCAGTCGAACAAATGCACACTCCTATTTCTGCTGAGAAAAAAAATCAATGGTCTGTTGTTTTCAAATCTCAAGCTGAGGACCCTGTTATTGTACTGACAGCCCAATAGCAGAATGGACAGTGGAGTGTAAATAGTCAACTTTTCACAACGATAAAATGTGGTAGAAGGATGCTCCTATCTGAGTAAGGGCTTTCCCAACTTATTTACAACACCAGCATTACTCATGGGTAACAGTTTTATTTCCACTCAGATTTCTGCAGTAGAAAAATACCATATATTTGCTGAGGCAGCTGTCATGATAATTGGCCTTTTAGAATCTGTTGGCCCTTTAGTGGAGAGCTATCGATTTCATAATCACTGCTGTACTTCTCTCACTGACCTCTACTGTACATGGCGAAGGCCGAGCCACCATGTTTCCAAGAGCATAATTAGAATGGATCTAATATCTTTTTTATATGCGCCCACGGCTCAGCTGTAGCGCGCTGCAGCCTCCCCCCTGCCAGACCTTTATTTACCCGAGTAGGCCTGCTGCATTTTGATAAGAGCCTCTGTCTGGAAGAATTAATGTAATGCCTACCCAAGGAGAGGGGTTTCAATTAGGGAGCAGGACAAGTTAGAATGGGATAAATTCAGCAAAATGCACCGGCACCTCATCCCATACATGAGAAGAATATAGACTCCTCCACACTTTTGAAGCCTCCTGCTTATTTCTGCCTCAGTGATTAGCTCTGTATGCATCCACGTTCGGAGCATCATTTCCATGCACAGCATCCATCCTCCTTTAGCTTGATGGACTGTCATTGTGTACAGACTGCTGCTCAATTGTGCACATTACCCACTTATTCTTTCTGTGAGAAGCGTTGTTAGATGCAGAAAAGTCCACACGACCAAACAAACTTGTGATGCATCTGGAGGAGTTAGTTCTTTCATTTTTTAGAGAAGTGGAACTTTAGGCTGGCAGAGAGAAGGCTTGTGTTGCTCCTGACGGATGTTGCCAGCCTTTACTCGTGAATTCCAAATCACCTCCCACTAATTATATGGAAAGGCCACACTGCAGCCAGACACTCTCTGCAAGAGCCAGACACCAGGTTAGAGAAGAGGAGCCTGTTAGAAGCTTTCATTTAACAAAATAAGCAAAACAGTGAAACAAGAAATGAAGTATCACTTATGACATGAAGTGGAATGTACCTTTATATCTGGCCTGGCGCCCTCCCCCGCTTTCTTCTTCTCTCTTGTCCTATCCTGCTTTTTTCTTCACCCCTCTCTTCTTTTCTTCTATTTTCTTCTCTGATCCCCTCATTCCCACCAAGAGGAACAGTGTTTCAAACCTACAGTGAAACATGGTGGTGGGAATATTTAAGTCTGGGGCTGTTTTGTTCTGTTTTGCACAGAATTGACTCCACCGTGACTAGTAGCGTCAGAAGTAGCACTCTAATCTTCAGGGACACGCTCCACCCTCTGGTTTGATCTTTATGGATTCATAGATAATGACTTCAAACACACCTCAAAGCTTTGACACAACTACATGGAGACCAAAAAAGACCAAGGAGTCCTGGCTGTCATGGACTTTCCTCCAGTCACTTGACCTCAACCCCATTGAACATTTACTCCCATTTAAGCATTTTTGTGACATTACAGAAACTTCTTTGGAACGCTGTGAAATCATGCTGTGATAACATCATTAGTTAGGTTTCTGCACAAACTTGTGGAGTCCATGCCCGCTTGAGTGCATGCTGTCATTAAAGCAAAAGGGGGACATAATAAATACTCTCTGCACACTGAAGGTAATTAAACCTCATCAAGTTGGAGATGGTCAGTTAATATGTATTATTTTTACTAAATTGTTATCCAGGTTATTTGCCAGTAAGCAACTTTAGTTAGTTGATGTTTATGCAGATACTATCTACCACAAGTGACACTAACATTAGCCCTCAGATAGCTCTTAAAACTTTACCTGTTAAAATTAATGTTTGTGTCCAAAAGATGTGTTGGACTTCATGGTGCAGTGGTTTTATGGGTGGCTCTGATTACTGTGAATTGAGGACATAGTTGACAAGCCCCCAGGAACCAGGCTTTGAAACCAATTTGACAAAGTGTAAAACTCTGGATCAGAATTTGAACCATTCAGTCCAATGCCACATGATTAAATAATTTTATCCCCTTACACGCAGGAATTCATCCAATAGTGGCTGAGATATTTCTGTCTGAGGCTGTTCACATTTGGTTTTACCATCGTTCCTGAGTGATCCAATCACAAGTGGACAACTTTAAGCCTGTCAATTGACACTTGGTGTTAACATGCATCTCGACATATGTCTTCTGTGACCACGTGTGATTGGATCTCACTTACCTGCTCTGTATGCAAATATACACTTAAATCACTATAAACATTTTTTTTTTTTTCAAAAAGAAAGACATATCTACAGTACATGTATAATGTTTGCTTAATTTACAAGTAGGCCCAACTAGTTAAAAATGTGTTGGAGACAGCGTTTCACAGTTTATAAAGTCTTAAATTGGGTGTTTTATTTAGGGCCAGGGGTCGGCAACCTTAGACACGCGTGCCGCCATTGGCACACGGTAGGTTAACCAATGGAATGGTAGCAATAAGTGTGCAATAGAGTTTTTGGAAAAATTGACGTGCCCCCTCATCCGCATTCCAAATCACCTCTTTTACAGACATTGGCAGTTGCGCGGCCTGTTATTTATGTTAGTTTGATTTGATTTCCCCACCTGTATGGAGGCAAAGACCCGCCCTACTCTGCTTGTGATTGGTTAGTGCCCGTTGCCTTCTTGGCAGAATGTGGTTGGGAAAAACAACGCTGCCGCAGCAGCCAGAGCATGCTCGGGAATGTTTGGGTACTCCAGCCCTCGTGGACAGAAGAGTGTTTTTTGTGTTTCTGAAGGACTGTGCTGTGTGTACTTGTCCTGAAAATGCTGTTTGCAGAACGTCGAGTGTTAAATGCCAGTTTGAGATCAAACATGAGAAAGACAAGGCTAAATCCATCAAACATGCCGTGTCTAGGTATGGGAAGCAAGCAAACCCCCTCAAAGTCTTTGCCACTGCAAAAAACAAGCTATTGCAAAGCTCACTGCATTATGAAACGTGGCATTCACTGACGGCGAGTATATTCAGGAGGCTCTCCTCTATAGCTCAGAGGTTTTATTTGATGGCGTACCAAACAAAGAGACAATAAAATCAAGAATAAAAGACATTCCCATGTCAGCCAGAAGTGTTGAACGACCAGCGAAGAAATGGCAGAAAACATGAGAGCACAACAGACAGCTGGTTTGAAAGAAGCCATGGTATTTAGTGTCGCACTTGATGAGAGTGTGGATGTGAGTGACATACCATGTTTGGCAGTCATGGCAAGATACAGTGATTTGACTGTGTGAAGACATAGCCAAAGTTTTTCTGGAGCATTTTGAGCAGCGAGGGATTATCATTAGCAAGATTTTTGCAACAGATGGTGCCCCCGCCGTGGTCGGGAAACAGAGGGGAGCGTTCACATTAATTGAGGAACAAGTTGGTCACCCCATCATGAAACTCCACTGTATAATACACCAAGAAAAACCTCTCTGCAAAGGTGTCAAATTCAGATCTTTATGAGGTCATGGCTACAGTGGTGAGTGTTGTGAACTTAATAGTTAAGCAATCTGTTCTAACACACTAACAGTTCCAGTCCCTGCTCGAAGGAAATGGACTGCTCGTACAAAGATATCCATCTCCACTCAGAGGTAACGTGGCTGAGCTGCGGCAAAGCTATGGAGCGGTTTGTCGGCTGCTTTGATGCCATTAAGGCCTTCCTGGCTGAAAAAGGCAAAGACTATCCAGAACTCGAGGACAAGAAGTGGTTTGTGAAAGTCATGTTTCTCACGGATATTACTGAACACAGTTTCGGGAATTTCAAAAGTATGGACCCATGTTCTCTTTCTTGATCAAACCCAACAGCTTTGATGGACATGAACTGGATTTATCTCTCATGGACTGGCTGGATACATAGGAGGTAATGCAGCTGATTGAGCTGAAGAGTTCAACGCTGTGGGTGACAAAGTTTTCAGAGCTACAGCTGGAAACTACAGCAGGGCCTGATCACGGAACTTGCATCTTCACCTGCTGGATATCTACCGGAGAAGTTAAGCTGTCTCAGGAACGTTGCATTGGCTTTGCTGACTTCGGATCGACATATCTCTGTGAGCAGATATTCTCGCGCATGAAGAGCTCAGCAAAGGAAAGCAGGGCCAGGGATCACATTGACTGGTAGGCATCTGTTTATTTGTAGCACACATGACTTTGCAGAATGGAGCACTTTGTCCGAGTCCCTTCTTTTCTCAGATGTGGATGTTTTCATAAGGCAGCAGCATTCTTGTACAGTGCTCATATTTCTGTTACACTTAATTCTCCCTTTTTGACATTTGCTGCCATTGCGACTGTTTATTTTATTGCTGATGAACACAGTTGTGATGGTAGGGTTAATGATTTCAACTCAGATGTGGGTGGCAGGCTTGTGTAGTGCTCTCATATATAATTAAAATGTCCCGATTATGGGAGAAAAATGTTTTTTAAAAATGTTGGTATGCACATTGCCTATATGTGGATGGAATAAAACCACTGGAGATTTACATTTTGATGTGGCATCATAATTAAATGTAACATTAACCTTAATGTCGATGTGGCACACTGATTAACAAGAACATTTAGAAATGGCACTTCATATCAAAAAGGGTGCCGACCCCTGATTAAGGCAATGTTGTCTTCTTTAAAAAAATGTGTTGAAATGGTGAAATCAGTTGAAACAGTGTTTTCAAACAGCTGCTAAATGTTGGCAGGTAAGACGCACTTCAGACAGAAGCAGACAGGCTGTACAGACATGCTGCCACAAACTGACACTTTTTACAAGGATGAAACAACTAAATGTCTTGCATTTAATGCTGAATTTACCAGAAGGCACAAATGATTCTAACTTATTCAGAATGATTCAGCCGTTTTGCAATGTTTGTTCATTTCTCCCCACAACACCTATTAAAATCACACAATTTGTAAGGGAGTCAGGGGATATTGCAGTTACTAGTTCACTGGTTAGTTCACTGCTAACATTGGCAGTTATTTACATTATAGTGCACTACATGAAAAACACACAGCGTGTTCTCTATTTTTGCTGTCATTGTAGCTTCTTCTTGTTTCACAGAGGACGGCAGTTGAGTGAACCAGGACTGCACACACTGCTAACAGATTGTGGTCACATGCGTCCTCAGTGCGTCTTGGGACGTTCACACCTCGTCACGTCCTGTACCAGCATGCATGTCGATACCAAATGTGAACAGGGCCTCTGTGAAGTAGCGCACCACCCAGCCTCTAGTGTGGCTAAAATTACCAGTGTGTGTTTGGTACAAATTTTTTACATCTTACAAAATCTCGACTCTTCAGCTGTGTGGTGGGGTTTGTTTTGAGATTAGCGCTTGTTGTTCGACTGATTTGGTGTATTTGGCTGACCTTTAAAATGTGTCTATCAGGACAAGTTAGGTGCTTGATTAGTGTGCTTCCTTCCAGTTTGATTTCTGTAATTACACATAATTTGTGTTCAGTTTACTTGAAATTAACATGAATATGGAACATCGCATCAAAACACAACTGGATCATCGAAACATGCAACTGCTACTATGGCTTTAACTAATTCTGAGAATTTTTTTGACTGCAACTCATGATAAATTGACAACCCTGAAATATTTTTAGTAAAGAAAGCCTCTTGTGCAGCATAGCTGGGATAACCTACATGCTAACAGCCTTACAAAGCTGTACACAGCTGTATTTATTGGAGAAGGCAGGCTATTCTTGACAGCCATCTTTGTGAGGCAGTAGGTGCAGAGATGCAACAGACACAAGAATTCTGCTTTAAATCGACATAGTTGCAAATACAATTTTAAACATCATCATCACTCGTCATAAAAATCTCTTCCCCAGAAACCACCACATTTTTCTTGGCCCTTTTCTGGTCACACTATCCATTCATACTGAATTCCCCCCACTGTGCCTGCTTATATTTAATTGAAAGGTTGATTAAAGTTTAAAATCTACATTTGGCACATTGTTACACAGGCTTTTTCTTCAGCTGAGAGACTTGCCAGTCAGTTTGAAGTTGGCAGAGCAGAGTGCGAAGACATCAAGGGGGCATGGGGTGAATCTGTGGCTTTGACTGTGGAGATCTGCTAAACGCTGTCAGAAAGTCACACAGTAACAACAACTGGGCTCACCCAAAGTCCCACTTGTGTCCCTTTTGACACTTTAGGATACTCCTGCCTTTTATATCCCCATCTGCTCCAGATAAGGACGTTTTGCTCCTCTATGGGTGGAAACTTCCTGCTATGATTTTGCTGATTTTGCTTGAGGCACTGTGTCTTTTTCTCATTTTACCTAATATTTTTGAGTATTTTGTAGTGTGCACAGTGTACTGTATCATCACCAAGACTGCTGGCTGAGGATTTTCCAGTTCATACTGAATCGTGTGAGTTCATTGTGAGATCAGAGCTGCTGATGTCAGTAACTTTCAGCTTTTGGCAGGATAACAGTGTATTTGTGACAAGACCCAATTTTTTTTTTTTCCTTATTGGCTTCAATCACTTATAAAGTCTGCCAGTCAACACAATCACCTCATCACAAAATAAGAATGGATAAAACAAACTACCACCAATAAAGTCAAAGAAGATAATCCAACCTGAGCTTCCAGCTCGGTCCGTTTTGCTTTTTCTTAAGAAAAGCAATACATTTGTCAAAATGTCTAGTTGTTAATCAAACTGGGTACGCTGGATTGGATGAATCATGTCAAGGGCTGCAACAAAAAATTATTTGTATTATTGATTAAACTGAGGATCATTTCTTAAGTAACAGATGTTTTGTTCCACCAACAGGCTGAAATAAAAAGATAATCAATTTACTTTAATGTGGAAGAAGGAAAATCAGCAATGACTCCCATCTGAGAAGCGTTTTGTTGAATAAATGGATATATATATATATATATTCATTTATTCAACAAAACGCTATATATACATACATACACACACACACACAAATATATATATATGTATATATATATATATATATATATATATATATATATATATATATATATATATATATATATATATATATATATAAACATATATATATATATACACAAAGCTGATGCAAAAAGCTAATGAAAAAAATTTGACAAAAACATCATGCGGCATTTAAAAAAAATGTGGGTGCAAATATAGAAAACACAACTAAATACAGCAAACACAACACAAAATTTGGTTGAGTTTCTATCAACTTAATTACAGTCAAATCCTACAAACACTGCAAATCACCATAACTGCCTCTTTAATCATCTGTTCACAAAAAGTCCAAAACAGAAAAAAGCAAATGTGAGAGAAATATATTAGTTGAAATTCTCCTCACATTGTCCCTGTCTCCTGCTGTTCACACTCAGGTTTGTTCCTCCTCAGATTACTTGAAGCAGGGCCTGATTGCTCCAATTAAGCAGATCGCTGTGCGATGCCATTAAAGATAATTCCTAAATTATTTATGAAGGCTCTTTCTGCCCAATGTGACAGCCGTTAGAGAGGGTTCCTTTTACTGCATCAATTAACCCTACATGGTTTCAGCATTAACTTCGTGAGGCTCACACTTGTCATGAAACACAAAAACCTTCAGCTGATTGCTTTAGTGAATGAATTAATAAATGAAGGTGCTTTGTTTTGCCACAGCTCTTCTACAGTTTTTGCTGCAGGACAGTGTTCCTGCTCAGGCCCCAGCTCCCTTTTAGCAATCCAGAAACATCACAATTATCTTCATCCAAACCCCCCAAAGAACAGGGGTTATTTGGAGGACTGAAATGGTCACATGAAGTTGATACAGTAGAAAATCTAAAAAATGCATGTGCTGCTAAAGAAGCAGCTATATCAGTGAGAAATAAGAAAACGTGTAAAATGATCATTAAACATAACACCACTTGTAATATTCTGAAATTCTTTTCCAGTTGAAAATGAAAGGACTTGTCAGAGTCTAAGAAATGCAAAACACTTGGTCAAAGATTAAGGCCGCTGTCACAGGCCTTGCACACGGCGGCGTACAATGCAACTCACATAGTTGTCATTTTTGCCCATCAGTGCACCATGATGGAGTGTTGGTATTACATAAAGTGTAGTTAGGCGCAATGTTGGTGCATTCCTATCTTCAGGCAGCCGAAAGTGATTGTGCCCTAGATCAACAAAAACCTGGTCTACAGTCAATGGCTACAGTCTGCTAATCAAAGGGCACATTATTCAGATAGTAAGGTACATGGTTTGCAACAGGCCTACACTATGATTTATTATTAGAGAGGCTGCTTTCAATTTCAAGCATTTCCATGCGTGCAGTAATGCCACTGCAGCAAATATCGTCACACACTTTTGTGTCTCGTTTAATGGGGAACCATATTTATTGTTTCTGCTTCTGGGGGATTGCTGCAGGTGATGTCAATAATATTTACATTATTAAGGATTATTTAACCCATGAACATCCCACCCGCTTGCCATATTGGTGCATCAGGGCAAAGCATTGCCAGATGTTTTCCTAGCGCACCGTACCTTGTATGAAAGTCAGAACCACAAGAACAAATAGGCATAAAAGTGTAATCTGAATGAACACATTAAAAATAGATAACTTTGCTTGTTGGTTGAACACATACCGTTGTAATAAAGTTCAAGTGCCACCACCTTGTTGCTTGGAATATGAGATGAGCAGCGAGAGAGAGAATGACATAACGTATCACGTTCATCAACATAGCCTATGACAGCCTCACGTGAGATCTGGGATCCATATTTTGCTATTCTGATCATGTCAGGATATTAATTCAAACGAGACAGCTTAGACAAAAAACAACGGCTAATGTAATTGTCACAAAATAGTCATATTATTTTACATCATGGCATTTTTGGCATTATTGATCAGACTTTGTTTAGAGGGCAAAATTATTGTACAAATACGATAATTATCATCTGTCAATGCTGCATGTGCAGAAGCGATCCTCAGTTAAGTATCAGTCCATTTGCTCAAATGCAGTCAAATGGAGTTGTTGATGGGGCAGACGATAAGAACACAACTGAGGCAGAGGATCCACTGGCCAAGGACCACATACCTGTCCCTCAGTGAAGACATGAGCCGCTGTTTAAACAGCAAGGTGTAGGCGCACCAGGCTTTTAAAAGGAAATGAGACATGACACTGCGATTGGTTTAATTCATTTCATGCCCAAAACACACAACACACAACTACTTAAGACTCTGAATACAACCTAATTAAGCATCTAAATCTGACCCCTTTGCACCTAGATTATCTAGATAAGCATAGAGCATAGAGTCCTTAAATTGAATGCATCAAGTCTTGTTTTATGTTAAAAATGATTGTTTGGCCACTTATTATTACTATAAGTAACAAAAATGTATTAGGACTAGATTCCGATATTTAGTATTCAAATGCATAGACAGATTACTGAATGGGCCTGTTGGGCATAAGACCCACATTATTTGTTGCGATAGTCGATGCTCCCAGTCATTTTCTGTTTCCGACACGTAATTAACTCTAAGTAACCAATTGTCATGTCGTGGTCACAGTTCGTCATTTGTCAGTTTTCAGTCTTACTGTCTAATATGAGCTGGCCTAAGTGCAGACGCCAGAGGAGAGAGTTCTCTTATTACTCATGTTACATAAGTAGCTGGTACAGCTACAAGGCTTATCAGTAATTACATCCCAGAGACCTAAAATCTTTTTAATAGAACTACCTGTACTGTGACCCAATTAAGAGAGTAGTAACATTTTTTTTAAATAGATGGATTGTGCAGCCCCTCAAACTGAATAGCTTTTGTTGTTGTCTGGTGATGGAAAGACAGCTCGTAGCATTTAAAAAAAAAAGTATTTATTTATTGTCATATGCGCAGTTAAAATGTTACCCTGCGTAAGATACAAATTTATACATAAGATATACAATGTACAATATGCAGATATATTATCAGTGCAATCAACATGATTAGTGCAATAAGCAGTGTTAGGTGATAATCTGTGCATAAACTGTACACATACAATGGGTAATTATGAGTGTGCGAGAGAAAAACAAGGACATCTGCCACAATGAGTGCCATTTTGAATACAAAGAATTGAACCGACAAAAGAAATGACAAGATTGAATGAAAAAACGACATTGGGTAACTAATCAACATATTAATCAATACAATGAAATGGATGAGTTTTGCGTTCTGTGCTTTTCATAGTCTCTGACTGAAGGATTGCATGTGAACACATACATACATTGCACATGCCTCAGAGTGTGAACTGAAGCAGTTTCTTCTTTCTCTTTCACGCTCAAACACACAGGCACCTTCCTTTCCCTGACTCAGTGTTTAATGACCGTGATCATTTGTATCTGCTCCAGAGATTGTTTATTGCCTGTCACACTGATGCCGCTCTTAACCTCACAGAACGCCACGGCCCTCAGCCCATCCATAATAAAGAGGACAAAGTTGTCTTGCGTTGCAGGTAAAAAATTAGCTGCTCTGCTGGTGTGTATGTAGCAGATAGTGTTCCAGACAGTGCTTAAGCTGTGTGGAGTGTTTCTGTATGAAGTGGGATTGAATTAGACAGGCTTCACTGTGGAGAGAGCCGAAATTCAAGAGGTTTTACGCATGTAGAACAATGCTGCAATAACCTCAAACAGAGCAAAGGGCTGAAAACATATTCAGATGAGGAGAATCTAGGCTGGCCTACTAAATCATAATTAAAAAGTACTTCAGTGGAGCAATACTGTAATTGGATAGCACATATGACAGCACAGACTATAGCTCCGAGGCTGTCTTCCAAGCTCAACTAGCTGCTGGCTTTTGTGTAAATTGCTGGGCTGAAAGGATTTTAGACCACAACTGGCGTAGCACAGAGCGCTGGCCAAATGAATTTACTCACAGAATGCAGACAGGCATGAGATCAATAGTAATTAGATTAGTTTCATAATGTGTTTCACTTTGCACAAGTTTGTTTACATGGGACAAGTTTGGTTGTGAGTTCCCAAGGTGAAAGTATCCATTGGTGAGGAGATGTTAAAGGGGAGAACTCATCTTCCCTGTAAACCTTTAACACCTCCAGCACTGTGACCAAGAACAGACACACTCTTGTTCACTATTCTTTAATGAAGTCACGTCATGTCTATCAACATCTGTTCAAAGGCGTCAGCGGCTTAAGCCAGAGCTAAGTTTGTCTTCATTTGCATTTCACATTGCCCCCTGGAATTGTTTTGACTCATCGTCTCATTTGCTTTTATTCATTTTCATTACAGTCGTGAGCTAATGGAAGATTTGCAAATGTGCCGTGACACACTGCGCGTGATTACTGCTCCGCTAAGAGTTGCTTGACAAGTGCGCCGGCCTCTCACCTCTGCATGCCACGAGCTAGATAAGTGAAATGAGAGCTGTCACTAAAAGGCATGCAAATTCAAGTAGTTCCAGATAGAATAATCTTCTCACTAAAATTGGCTTGCAACACAAACTCAACAGTTATAATGGACAAGTGATTCACGTGTAAACAGACCATGACAATGTCAATAGTATTGTATATATTGTATGTGTATGTATGTGTCAATTTGTATTGCATACCAGGCGCTCCTGCTCTATCTTTTGTATAAAGGGTTTTTCACTGTCTTCATATAATGTATACATATAGATATATTCTGTTCTTATAAGGGGTGTTTTGTTATTGTACATTGTCCATACTTCATTTGCATCATCCATCCATTATCTGAAACCACTTATCCTTTTCAGGGTCATGGGTGGTCTGGAGCTGATCCCAGCCAACATCGGGCAATGGCACCCTGGATAAGTTGCCAGTTCATCACAGGGCTGACATATAAGGACAAACGATCATTCACACCTACAGACAATTTTTAGAGTAACCAATTAACCTAACTTTTTGCATGCGTCTTTGGATTGTGGGAGGAAACCAGACTACCCGGAGAGAACCCACGCAGACACAGGGAGAACATGCAAACTCTGCACAGAAAGGCCCTGCCCTGTCTCAAACCAAGGTCCTTCTTCTTCATTACATTTTGGGCAGAAACCAATTAATTTCAATGGGATCTAAGTGATCAATGGATTTGAACACAAAGTGAGATAAATTTGCACCGAGCATTTGCATTCAACTTTGGTTAACTCTGACTCCCATGTTTAAGGGAACAAAGAGAACTGAGGAATTCAAAATGGAAGTATTCCTTCCTAACATCATCTTAAAATCCATCGTACAAACCTCAAGCTTGATTGGTGTTTCCAAAAAACCTTTTAACTTAAAGCTGCTGTAAACATTAGTTGTGATGCAAGTTGTAATATATCTAGAATTAGCCAGGTTGTATTTGGTTATAACCTCCGCCATGGAGGTTATGTTTTCACCTGTCAGTTTGTTGTTTGGTTTGTCAGCAGGATTACACAAAAACTACAGAACAGATTTCCAAGAAAGTTGGATGGAGGATGGGTCCTGACCCAGAATAGACGGATCCAGGAATTATTTCTTTCTTTCTTTAACATTACATTTTTTAACATTTTAATTAATTTCTCAGGGAATAATGCATGGACCTTGATGAAAAAATCTGGCGTATTTAGGTGGCTGGTATCTATGAATGAATTCAAAAGGGACTTATGGACCTTGGCGGAGGTATGTGCTCTACAGATTACAATAGTTTGCATTCTTTACTTGTTTTTGGAAGGCTTAGGTGTAGCTGAGGGTTAATACCAAGATATTCAACATGAGAGACTACTTGGACGATCTCTCCATTCACATAGACTTTGGGATCACAGTCATTCTCCCCTCTCCCCCGCTTAGAAAACTCTCTTACTTCAGAGAACATTAGCCATTAGGAAACAATGCAAGGTGTGACATGTGCAACACTGAGCTGATAGACACCATGTGTTGCATGGGTTGTGTTTGCTAATTGTGTCCTGCAGTTGATCGTATCTTTACCACTTTAAATATCATATATATTTACTTAAATATATGTTTGTCAAACATACAGTGGGAATCATTTCATTACTGGAAATAAGTTGTGTTTCTAATTTATGGCGTATTTCTATGTTTGATTTCTTTACATTTTTTCTCTCTGGAACATAACTGTGAGGCTTTATATAAATTGCAACATTCCATTACAATCTCTTGCACTGGCAGGAAAAAGGCCACATCACTGACCTGCTAAATTTGACCAGTGGATCACTCATGTGAGATAATCTGTTAGTTTGATGAACATATGTCACCAGAGTGTAAGAATCACTTGTTCCCAGCATTGTGTGACTCTAATATGTTCTGTCATTATCTGCTCTGTGATGTGGATTGAGGTCCTGTGGCTCCCAACAGGAACCCTCCTCATCATCCAAGTGCCATGATTCAGGTCAATTTCCCCTAATTGTCATCTTCACTTCAATTGGCAAAGTGTTAAATCAATTTCAGGGTCACATTTGTCCTGGGGTAATCGTGCCCTGCTAATTGGCCCCGCAGCTGAATCCTGTCAGTCACTGAGGGGGCCAGGGCAGGGTGTGGGGAGGGGCTGGAGAAGGAGATCAAGACCAGCTGCTGCACCACATTATGATGATGTCAGACTGTCTTGCCCTGACTTTATCTTAGTGGGAAAGGTGTGGAAACACTTTGAGAATTCCAGTTGATTGTTGCCCCCCAGCAGGAAGTGATCACTTGAACTACAGTATGTTGGAAGTTGCTGATGAGTTTGTAGCAGCAATCAGCTATGCCCCTGCTAGCTGATAGCTGTGTCTCTCTGATGTACTTAAACCTGAGGTCAATGATTGCATGGTCAGTTATTAGGTATTTTATGTTTTTGCTAAACTCATGAACCGTTGAGAGTAGAATAAAGATTTTGTACAGTGGGTTCTTTGGATGAATGATGAGTCAACTGATATAGACCGCATTTAGTACATTTCATGTTTAGATGACCCCGAACAAAACTTATGACTTGATTCCTTGACATCTCTCACCATTTGTCTGGAATTGGTTATCTACATTATGAAGGCATGGCCTGATGTACTTACAGTAACAGGCTGCAACTCTTCCATGCTACATCTGATTATGAACAAATGTTGTAGATCCAGGACAGTTGTACAAAAAGTGTACCCCCAGGGTGCACTATAGTAACAATATATGATATTTTATTTAAACTTGGTAAACTAATACTAAAGCATGGCGAAATGTGATTCTATGTGGCTCGACAGTACAAATCACGTTTGAGTGACTATGCTAGACTAGCTGTATGAACCCAGAATTTTCTGACAAATTCACCACTTACAGTACTTTTTGGATTGTTTAACACATGGCTCACCACAAGCAACTGCAGCAGTTGCAGAAAACACACATTTACTTCAGGAAATGCAAATATTCTTCAGGTCTTCTAAGTTGTACTGGTGCAGATATATTGCTGCAAAAGTTTTACATGTTTTGGTGTAACCTTTTACAAATACTTAGGGGGCAAACAGTTTTTAGATTTGGTCTTTGAGCTTTTGGCCAACAGACAGAGGAGAACTGAGCAGTGGAAGTCTCCAAAAAGCCTTACTTATTAGTAATAATAATAATAATACATTTACTTTCTAGCACTTTTCAATTTACTCAAAGACACTTTACAGGTTAAGAAGCAGAATAATAAAGACAACACACTAAAAACATTGAAAAAGAGAGACAGAAGTTATATATTGAAAACAGTATTGAAAGGTGAGTTTTAGTGAGTGTTTTAAAGGTTGTGAGGTCTGTACAGTCTCTGAAGTGTTTGGGGAGGGAGTTCCAGAGGGAGGGGGCAGCTCTTGAGAAGGCTCTGTCACCCCAGGTTCAGTGCTTGGTCCTGTGTGGTGGAGTGAGGAGGTTTGCATCGGAGTGGCTCAGAGGGTAGAGCCAGCGTCTTGTTATTGGAAGCTCGCTGGTTCCATTCCCCTGGTCTGCACGTCGAAGTGCCCCAACTGCTCCTGATGTGCTGGTCGGCACCTTGCATGGCAACCACCGCCATCAGTGTATGAATGTATGTATGAATTACTGTAAGTCACTTTGGACAAAAGCGTCTGTCAAATGCCGTAAATGTAAATGTAAACAGAGCAGGCACCAGTAAATACCAGTTCACATAACTGAGCCAATCTCTTTGTTGTTAGAATATTGGCTGCTTGGTCTTAAACTTTCTTAACTTTAATCAGTTCCAGTATGTGTGAGGTGAAGATTAAATTAAAGCAGTTTCTGAATCTTGATTTATTTTGAAACTACAATGGATAATTTAAAAGCATGTAATAAGTGTTTTAGAGGCAGTGTATTTGCCTTTTACTCCAGCCAGTAAAACAGCAATTACACTGCCATCTGTCTGAATCAGTTGTTAACAAGCTGTCAAGTTATGTTACAGCATTTTCACAGTTTAGGGTTCAATATGTTGTCAGTTATAATAACATTTTACTCAGTGTTCAAACTGCTGAAATGTTCATGTTGTCCATATTTTGCATTTATTTTGAACATCATAATATATTTTACATTTGATATCAGCGTCACAGTTTGAGTGAAAGGCTGAATCTTTGAAAGAATATCTTAGTATTTGGTATGTTCCCCTTTTGCTTTAATTACAGGATGGACTCGAGTTGGCATGGACTCCACAAGTTTGTGTAAGACCTGCTGACTCATGTTATCCCAGCATGATTTGACAGTGTTGCAAGGAGCTTCTTGTGATGTCACAGACTGCTTGGCTTTCTCAGTCTTCAAGTGCCTCCCTAAATGTTCAATGGGGTTGAGGTCAGGTGACTGAACGAAAGTCCATGACAGTCAGGACTCCTTGGTTTTCTTTGGTCTTCAAGTAGTTGTGTCAAAGCTTTGAGGTGTGTATGGGCTCATTATCTGTATCATCATTTCCCTTAAGAAAATGAACACAGCATCCATTGAGCAATTCTGGTATTTGTTTTTTTTGTTATTTGTCCTTTGTTTCACAATGTAAAACAAATAATTCAACCAATTTCAAGTGTGTTCACTTTCAGTTTCTATAGTTGGTTTAACATGTTGGGCTAGAGTGGCTTGCCCTTTGCAGTCTAGTGTGAAGCTGTTTGTATAGGGGCTGCTGTGTCCCCTGATGTTAGAAATTAAGGCAGTTATAATGTTATCATGACACATATTGATCACCAAAATGACAAAAAGTAGTGCTTAGAAAAATGTAAATCAAAACATCTACAATACCATGAGAACTGGGCAATCTCCCATTGATGATGAAACTACTGATGTGCACTCTTTCTTAAAAAAAAAAAAAAATCTTTGGCCTGCTGTTTTTGATAGGACAGGAAATGGGATAGAGGGAATGGCAAGCAGGAAAGAGCTGGAATTGATCCCGAGTCACTGCGATAAGGACACAGTCTTAGTACATGGGGCACACACGCTACCAGGTGAGCTACTGGGGTGCACCAAAGCGGACATGGTACATACGGATACTTCTTTTTAAAAGTCTTGGAACTCAAGAAAATTGTCCACAGCAGTAATGATGTCATCATCACAGTCAAAATGGTGGCCACTGAGCTTTTTCATCCTGGGGTAGAGGTAGTAGTCTGAGGGTGTCAAATCAGGTGAATGCGGCAGATGAGTTCAAATCCATTTCTGGATGGCAGCCATCGCCACTGTGGACTTGGAGTGTTGTCTCAGACAGTGCTGACTTGCAATTTTCGATTACCTGAAGCAGAAAATACCACAAAAGTTATTCTTTTCAAACTTTTGCATAATCACTTCGAGTTGAACTGCACATGTATTGAATGCAAGCTGTATAGCTCAGCTCCTATTTTAGGCCGTGACAGGTCAATGCAACAAGCTATAAACATACAATCACCTTTCAAAGTTTATATGACAGGCCTGTTAGCAAACAGTTGCTTATTTCCACATCCAGACACAGAGCAACATCATCATTCATTTGATGTTGAATTTGTGGCCACCCTGAACAAAGTCCAAACTTCAGTCTCATTTCAAGGTACAAGGTAGATATAAGGTCTAGTCCTTGAGTCCTGCTACATCTATTTGGAGTGCTGAGGATGAGTTCAGAACTCAATATGATACAGCCGGTGATGGTGGCGTTGTTCGCATACTTCATGAAAGAGTTCTCCTGATGTCTAGGAGTGCAGTCAGTCATGTGAGCAGGAGGGGACTGAGCACACAGCCTCGTGGGACTTCTGTGTTGAGCACTAACGTGAGGAGGTGTGACTGCAATTTGAACTCTCTGGTGTCTGCTAGTGAGGAAGTCCAATATCCAGTTGCAGAGCATTGTACTCAGGCCCAGAGTGTTTAGTTTTCCTGTCAGCTTCATGGGTGAGGTTGTGTTGAATTCTGAGCTGAAGTCAACAAACAGCATCCTGATGTAGCTGTTCTTTTTTTCCAGGTGTGTGAAGACTGAGTGGAGGGCAGTAGATATGGCATCTTCTGTGGATCTGTTGGTTCTGAAAGCATACTGGTGAGGGTCCAGGCTGGCAGGGCTGTCGTCTTTGATGTACTGAAGAACCAGTTTCTCAAAGCACTTCATCAGGGTGGGGGGTGAGAGCCACAGGGAGGTAGTCATTAAGACTAGATGCTGAAGAATTTTTAGGTACTGGAACAATGATGGCTGTCTTGAGGCAGGAGGGAATAGTCTCCTATGAGTGTGAGATGTTATAAATATCACTAATAACATCAGCTAGCTGATCGGCACATGCCAGTTATATTTACCGGAACCAGCAGCCTTATTTATATTCACTTTCAGCAGGATTGTCCTCAAATCTGCTGTGGTTAGTGACAGTGGCTGGTTTTTAGGAGGCAGAGGAGACTTTACAGCTAAGTCTTTGTTGAGGAGATCAAAGCGAGCGTAAAATGTCTTTTAGCTACACGCTCTGGTATGTTCACCATCCAGCCCTTGTAGTCATATAAGATATTTTTTAGTGCAGTTTTAAATTATTATTTTTTTAGAATATTTCCATAAACTTAAACATCTTGGAGATACCATGCACAGATGGACTTTTGATACCATGCGGAAATCATCGGAAAAAGGAGGCCACTGAACATTAAAAAATGTAATTCTAAGCTCTGTCTCTGTCTGATGGGGCTAAAATATAAAATACAGTATTCATAGTAAATGGGTATTACCCCACATACTGTATGTCAGATCACTGGACATCACTCATTCTGAAAAGCATTGGTACACAATTCATAACAGCTTTATGTTAATGTGATTGTGTCATGAACATATATTGATCATGGAGTTATGTATTGATTATGCATTTGCCCGCTGTGAGTAAAACTGCTTTTCCGATTGAAAGGCTCAGCTGGTCTCATACATGATTACTGCTCAGTGTGCACTGCTGGCAGTGTATAATCAACATCACACAGCACGCGTGTGAGTGTGGATATAACACGTATACCCAGTGTGAACCACTCACTACATTACTAAGAATTTTGTTGGAGGGCAGTTAAATGTAAGGAGGTCATCAGAAACAAGAATTAGACTGAAATTCTGGTACATGCATGAGTGTGTAATCTTAATAATCACAGCTGAATGATCTTAAACAAAGCTTAATGACGCTTGAAACCTTATCTCTTTTTACTAACTTCACTATTCATTCAGCGTTATGTCTGTTTTACATTAACTTCATCTTGTAACATAGCCATATAGTGATTATAGATTAAAGTCCAGCTCATTTTGGTGTAATACAGCTTAACTCTATATCAATAGCCCGTTGCTGTTGAGGGATCAGCCCCAAACAGATGATATAGACATTTATATCATCTTGTGTCTGGCTTGTCAGAGTGCTGTTAAACGATGGATGATATTAGCCTGAGGCTGGTTCAATACCTAATTTAACCTTCCTCTCTTCTGTCTTAAATGATACATCAATCAAACATGGCCGTTGACTTGATTTACATTTCAAGAGCAGCAGACGCAGACACACTGCTTAACAAAGTAAAAATCTCTACTCAAATACAGATATTTTGCATATTTTGGTCCAGCTAATTATTTCAAATATTTAGATTTTTGTGATAATTTGATATATTATTATGTTATGTCATAAAAAGAGCCAAAAATATGATTTACACCCCATCAGACCATTGAACAAATTAACTATAATAACTACATTTAATTAAACATTTTGAATAATTCAAACATTAAACATTTTGAATAATTAACCACTTAAGCCTTTTAAATGGAATAAAGAAAAATCTAATTTCATGAATTTCCCAAATTTTTAGTAAAGTTTTAACATTTAACAGAATTTTAACATTTTTAACTTTGTATTATTATTACGGGGTGGCTGTAGCTCAGTGGGTAGAGCAGGTGACCAGTGACCAGAAGGTCGCGGGTTCAAACCCCGGCTCCCCTGGGCGGAACTGAGCCACATGCCGAAGTATCCTTGAGCAAGATACTGAACCCTGAAACTGCTCCTGACGTGCAGTTGGCACCTTGTGTGGCAGCCTCTGCCGTCAGCGGGCCCTGCGATGAGCTGGCGACTCATCCAGGGATATACCCTGGCCTCCGCCCTATGAAAACTGGATTTGGCCCCAGTAACCTCCGCAACCCCCTGAAAGGGGTGGGTAAAGCGGCAACATCTCCGCGACCCTCACGGAAAAGCGGTCAAGATAATGAACTGAACTGAACTGAACTTTGTATTATCCTTTTGTATCTTATACTTATAATTTTCCAAACTCAAAATGATATATTATTTTAGCACAAACTCATTTAACACAAAATCAATTAAGTCAATGCTGCAATGTGTTCCTTAACCAATCTACACAGCAGTTAACATAAACTTGAACATATTAAGCAGCATTTCAAACACCATGAAAGTAAATAAAACATTTCACCGACCATTGGCGTCTTTGGACTGAACCTTTGAGAGAACTTGGAGCTTCTTCTCTCTGAAGTTTGTTTGTCTGAATGACTGAGATCCTCCATGTCTTCACAGGTGCTCCAAATCAGTGACAATGACTGATCAAGTAACCAGCAGCCAGTTTGCTGCTGCTGGTGCACTCTGGGAAGTGTAGTTGAGACCCATTCCTGAGATTCAGCTCAACAATTGCATTGATTGTATGGAGTTAACATTTTGAGTTGATGGTGATATTTGAGCCTGACACCAACATCAACCAAACATCATGCCTTTCTTGGCAGCAGTTGTCCAGACATTTAATTATGGTTGGCCGAGTGATTTCACCATCTTATAGCTCTGCTGCTAGTAGGGTAAAATTATTATTATAATTTATCATTATTTTAGTATATTAGTATTTAGTTCTTCAAAATATTGGACTTTCTAAATGGATAATATATACCTAAAGATTGTTTTCTAGAATTTTCAGTATAAAGGACTGTAGAGTTTCTTGTATTTACTGGAATTCACTTGTATTTTACTATGCCACTTTGTTTAAGTAATGTGAATTTACTTTTTCCACAGCCTATCCACATCAGAAAAATGATCATATACTTTAGGTCGACTGTGAAACCCATATTGACCTTTGTTGTTAGGCAGTGACCTCTTGCTGTCGTAATAATTATTACAGCAGCAAAGGAGGAAGTCAGGTGAAGGTAGTATAAAGACCGACAAAGTCCACAGAGGGAGGAGGTCAGGAATGGATGGCTGGGTCGAAGAAGCGCAGGACTTTTATCCAGGAGGCTGCTGTTCCTCTCCAGTGTGAAAGCGATAGTCGAGGGTGAGTTATTTCAACTCACTGACAAATGTAACGTAGGTATGTTCATACATACACAAGTCATGTAGTTATTTTAAGCCAACAAACTGTGTTGCTTTCTACTATTGCAGGAATCCAACCAAAATGAATAGTTTAGTGCATTGTGAGAATCCTTTTACAGTATGTTTAAATAATATACTTGGCAATATTCAATTTTACTGTCAACAAATCTCTTAAAAAGACCTAACCCAACAGGTAATGTCTCAGTTTTGTCTCTGACCGAAGTAGCACTCACCAGATATTCAGTTTCTTTCTCTTTTTCATTTTTGTCTTTTCTCTGTATTCTCATAAAGTAATATCAACTCAGCAATCAAATGAGAAAGAATTACAGTACGCTACAGTGGATTTTTGCACCTCCATGGCTCGTTGTTGCACACAGGCTGAGAAGCAAGATTCAAGATTAAGCCAATTTTTTTTATCCCAAACATTTAAATAACAAACTCTGTGCTCTCCCCTAGCTCTAGATGTTTATTATAATAGTTGGTCTATTAGGGTGTTGTACAACAGTGGAGCAATGCCTCAAAGCTGTATGCTCATTATTAAGTGCATCAAAAGTCGAGCAAAGGTTAGATTTTCTCATTGCCTTACCTAGTCAATGGCCTGGAGCTGTTCATTTTTACCAGTTATGTTGTAATGGGCATCTCTACATATTAGTTATGATTGACTTACTCTTTCTCATATAATGTCCTTACAATAGAGACAACAGATAAATATTAGATTGATAACATGTTGGCGTGTTATAAAAAAAAATGGCTGTACCTTGACAGTGGGGAGGTAAAAGTTTGTTGAGATACAGAGATATCAAAGAAAAAAAGACAAAGCAGAGCAGAGTGAATGTGAAATCTTGTTAAATCTGACTATATCTATGTTAATGTGTGATAGAAAAGAAAACAGTATCAAGAAGTTTATTCCACAATATTGCTTCATTTGTTGATGCTTTTAGGGTAATTTCTTGTGTAATAGCAAACTGCATATTGGATATACTTCTCTCAGAAACATGGTATTCTTCTGTTTTCAGATTTAGACTCTACATTTCCTCTAATCACCTGTAATGCAAAGGAGGACACCCAGTTCAGAGGGAATTTTCACACTAATATATGAACACCGAGACACAAATCAATTGCAGAGGGCAAATAGCTTTTTGATTAAGATTCCCTGGCTGCCTAATGAAGAAAGCTCTCTCTATATATCCCTCCTCCTCTGTAGGCTTATTGGAGGGGAAGTTAGAATCTATTAAAATGGAGAGCTCTTGTCTGGAGATGCGGCACGGTTAGTGGGGAACATGTAGACCTCTGGACGTGAGGGATGAAGCAAGAGAGGCATTACAGATGGATGGCAGGCAGTGGGCGTATTGATCGCACCCCAAAACTCATCAAGCCATTCCAAGAAAATGTCCAATGGATCCAACAACCAGTCCATTTGGCTCTCATGATACCCTGGGTGGCTAATGACAGATCTACAGCTATATGTCATAGAACCATAAGGCAGGCTGTGCCATTTGTCACCAACTCCTGTTACAAACAGTTTTTCCCTCCACTAAAATACTGATACCATTCATCTGTAGTCATTGTGGCTGTTAGATGATGTTGAGGCTGTGAAGTCAACAGAAAAATGAAGGGCAGGGAAGCTGCGGAAAAAAACAAAACAAACTACTAGATGGTATGATGTAAATATAAGGCTCTGCGAAAATGTATGTATGTATATATATATCTTGGCCATTTTCACCTTGGTGATTTTGATAGCCATCCACAAGCTTCTGGTAGTCCTCTGGCTGGATTTTAACCACTCCTCTGGACAGAATCAGTGAAGTTCAACTAAGTGTGTTGACTTCCTGGCACAGACTTGTTTCTTCAGCACAGTCCACATGTTCTCCATGGGGTTCAAGTCAGGCTATTCCAAAACCTCAATTCCTTTTGCCATTCTTTTAACACTTTTGATGTGTGTTTGGATCATTGTCCTGTTGGAACACCCAACTGCACCCAAGTGCCAATCTTCTTTCTTCATTATTCCATTTACTTTCTTTAGAGCAGCAGATCCACTGGCAGCAAAACCCCACAGCATAATACGACCAGCACCAATGCTTGACAGTAGGTATGGTGTTCTTGGGGTTAAAGGCCTCACCTTCTCTCCTCCAAACGTAGGTCAGTGTCAGAGTAATGGGAGAGAATTGGTTAATAATTTTACTCATTTTATTTAAAACATTTAAAAAATTCACTTTGGGATTTTCTAGTGAATTGATTTAAAGGAAAGAAATACATTTGCTATTTCCTGAGGATCCTAGAACCTCTTCACCTTCCCCTGCATATCCTTGGACCCCACTTTGGGAACTGCTGGCGTATCCATCATCCACTCCATGTGTCCAGCAGTGCTTCTCCTCTCTGCTTGCCCTCTCTGGTTTCATAAGAGGCTTTCTGTGTCAGTGAATTTTCTGCACCCATGCTTCCCGTCCACACACTAACCCCAGGGGCGCAGCCTTGTTTTATGTATGTCCTCTCCCCGTTGCAAGGCCCATAAATGGTCTCTCAGTGGGGAGAAGTGGGCCAGGGCTGCCGCATGCCACTCACATGGGATGAGCAGGGCAGCTGAATGCCACTGATGGTCTGCCCTGAGCCTTGTTGACTGTGGCTGATTAACCCCCCCTCCCATTCCCTTCCCCCATGCTTGCTCTCTTCCTTAATATACTTTCACACACTGCACTCTCTGACTTCAGGAAACTGACTGTAAAACAGTGATTGCACGGGTCATGTACTTGGCAACTGCCTGGTTTTGAAGGCAGCAAACATCACCAATAAATCCATTATGACTCACACTAAGCCTGTGGAAAAGTTGAGTGCAAAATAAGTATGGCAGGAGCCTGAAATTCCTGAAATCACTGGGGATACATTTTTGTTGGATATCCACTCAGATGGCCATGGCGTAAAAGGAATATTATACACATACAAACACTGCAAGCAGTAGAATAATGTTTCTTTCTTCTGGTCTAAGTAGACTGAGAGGTAAAGGTACGAAAATAGATACGTCCGTTTCAAACAATGTTCCCGTCATTGCCCACATACTCCATGTGTCCTTCATGTCAGTATGGACGTTAAGTAATACAACCTCTAGAGGCTCAAGGGTCTTGCATGGACCTCCACTCTTCCTTTACCACCATCCAACTCACATTTTATTCCCATCCGATGTCCTCCCAGCTGTTCTGTCATAACTGTTTGTCAATAACTTCTCACCAACTGATAACCTCTTCTCAAAAAGTTCTGCCATTTATAAAACTTCTTCCTCTTGTCCTGCGGTCGTGTCTCGCTTGAACTATTGGCTACATTGCTACACTGCCCCCCACAACAACCGGAGGCACTGCTTTGTTGGTCTGTATCCATAAGCTTTCAGAAAACGTGGAGAAATACGGACTAAATGAATGGAGAGTATGAACTAAAAGAACTCTGGTTGTTTTGCCTGCTAAGTTTGGTTTGTCTGGACTGGTGTGGCAGCTATCAGTCAAGCTTGTGACAAACAACTGAGCTGAGACCACCTAAAAGGGAGGGTTTGGGTGACGCATAAAGTAGCGGTACAATTACATGCATCTTTTTTGTACTGTCTGTACTTGACCCTACTGAAGAGAGGCAGAGAAGCACAGGTGAGTGGAATGAGGTGGAGTAACGAGAGAGCAGGAAAGGTGCTGATAGGCTGAGACAAACACTGGCCCCTGGGCAGGGATAACAAGGCTGACACAGGCCAGGTGTTGAGGGAAAATCAGGCTGGAACACAGGAACACAGCAGGGAAGCATGCAGCAAACTGCAAAGAAACCACACAAAACTCCCCATAACACAATAAAAGGAGACAGAAATGACAGGACCATGATGGTACTGAACTTAACTTGATGCACATAAATCGCACTTCATCAATACAGAGGTGAATGCCACTGGACGGTAGTCTTTCAGGCAGGTTGGTATAGTTTTAAAGACTTCTTTAAGGACATGGATATGACTGACCTAACCAGGGACAAGGATGAATGTCAACACCATCACCACACCGTCATCTTGGTTGTTTAACTCATTTGCTAAAGACACATTAGCACAGACCACGTTGAGGGTGGGGTTATATGTCAGACTGACATGACCATGTTTTGACCACTCACATTACTGGGGGCATGTGTCGTAATTACTGTAAGAAATATATTTTTCTTAGGACGGCAAGAAAATTATCCAACCATAGTGAACATTTACAGGTAGTAATCACCTTGGCTGAATGTAGGGAGATGAAGCATCCGTTAGTCGACCAAGCACAACCCTGTGTGTCTAATCATGTGAGCATTTTAAAATTAATGATAATAATATGCCACCAAGACACTAATTAGAATCAGTGAAATTAACTGTTGACGTGTTTGTATTTGTTCTCTGGAGACTGGATCTAGTGGCAATCAGAGGGACTGTGGGTGAAGATACTTTGGTATATACAGTATATATTTTGATAGTTTTTCAATTGATCATATGAGTTGGTTTCATATTTAATTCAAGAAGTTCCTCATTCCCACATCATTACAGATTATAATGTATGTGGCTTTACTGTATGTATGCTTCTAGAAAGCAGCATAATTGCAACTAGATAAACACTTTAAAGTGTTTCTTAAAAAAAAAACCTGAATACCAAGTTCCAAATGGCTCCCCATTTATTTTGCTGGAAGTGGCTCATTAGGTACACTCACCATAAAAGTTTTTCAGGCCTCTTTGGGTCCATACAGGATGAGCATTAAAGTTCCTATCTAGTTGAGTTGGCTGAGATATGTAGCTTCAACAATTTAACTGTCAGGGTTTTCTGCAAGGAATTAAAGCAAGGCATAGTCTGAAATAAAGGTCCCTGCTTAATGTCAGAATATATTATTATTCACTTTTACAAAATATTAAGCTTCAGGGGAAAGAGAAGAGGTGCTGTATCACACAGCAAAGGCCACATATTTAATGAGAAGACTTGTTAACAGTGTCATCTAGTATCAGAATTGGAGCTGGAGATGAAAGGAGATGAAATGCATTATGATACATTGCTGCTTCAGCTCAGCAATTAGTGTCTTTAACTGGATTGTTGTACGTAAAAGATTAGATATAGCCTACCACAAACCATTTCTCCTCGTCTTTGTATTGTGGCTACTGTAGCTCACTCGAACTCAGCTAGGTTTTCAGTCTGTGTGTGAATAGAAAAAAAGCAAAATACACACATTAGACACAGTACTTTTTCATAAATGCCCATTTTGTGTAAGAATGGGCATTTATACTATATGTATATCTGGCTATATCTTCATTGAAGTTAGCTCTATTTAGGTGTAGCACTTTTTACATGTTTACACGTTACATATACATTTTACTTGACTATGAGGTTGAAATGGAGTTACCAGTAAAGGGAGCAACTGACAGCATATTCAGCATTTATATTACATTACATTTAGCTGACTCTTTTATCCAAAGTGACTTACAATAAATGCATTGAACCTCGAGTAAACAACTCCCCCCAAAAAAAGAATCAAGCAGGTACATCAACTCCAAAATGTCATGTCTCGTCTCCCTTCAAGTCATGCTTGTTTTTCTTGTCTTTTAGTTCTGTTTTCTGTTTTATTGTGGTGTCTAAATTCTCCTCTCGATTCAGATCCCTTCCTGTCCCTGCGTGTTTTCCTGCTATTGTGATCGTCTGCCCCTCCCTGATGTGCTACACCTGTCTCATTATCCCCACATGCCTTGTGCATGAAGTCTGCATGCTCCTGTCTTCTGTGCCAGTTTATCTATGTCTTCCGTAGCAATCGTTCCAGCATTTCCCCTAGTGACAGCCTTCCTAGTGTTTTTTTTACCCTGTTTTTGATCCTGACATTTGCCTCTGCCTAATCCCTCTGTTTTGTTTGCTTCCCCGACTGATCTCCTGTGTACCAAACCTGTCTTCAGTAAAGACCTTTTGCCTTTTAAACTGAACTGTCTTGAGTCGTGCATTTGGGTCCTAATCTCGTGTGCCAGACCTTGTCACAGAAAATATGCTGACCTGCTTTGAGTAATGCATTTGTACTCGGTAGAGCGCATACCTCAACCAAGGCCCAACAGTCCCCTTTAAAGCCTTTAAGCCCTAATCCAATATCAGATAAAACACATTTATCTATGATTTAGTACACTTGATGCAAATCCAAATAAACATCCAGATAACACCTAATTATGCCAGATTTTTTTCATCAAAATCCATGCATTATTCCCTAAAAAATTTACAAAACTGTCAGAAAGCACTTTATCTCACAATGTTAATGAGAGTGAAAAAAAAAATCCTGGATCTCTCCCTTTATCTGGATCCACACCAGAAGCTAATGGGGTCTATTCTGTGCCCAGACCCATCCTCTATCCAAGTTATTAGTAATCTGTTCAGTTGTTTTTGTGTAATCCTGCTGACAAACCAACCAACCAACCAACAAACACATGGACACGAGCGAAAACATAACCTCCTTGGCAGAGGTAAAGATAATGAACAGAAAAAAGACGTTTTCTTTTTTTATGGGCCTAGGTGCAGTCTGAGAAGATGAGATTTCACTCTGCATACAGAGTTTCTGCTGTGCTGATGTACATAGGCTCATTCCACCATTGTAGAATCAGGACAGCAAATAGTTGTGATTTTGTTTTGTGATAACTGACCCCCCCTTGGGAGTAGCAAGCCCATTGGCAACACCTGAACGGCCAGCCCTAGTATAGTCTATGTGTGGGAAACGGCGTGACACCACAGAGCTCTCAGTGGTAATAAAGAGGTCATGGGATGGAGGTTGATTTCAGGTGGTGTGCAGACATCCACTAAGAGATGTCAGCCAGACATGCAGAAGTTTGTGCTGCCACCTGGCTTTCAGACTGGGGAAAAGACATCATTAGTTGAGTATCATCTGCATAGCTGTAGTATGAAAAGCCATGTGAATACACTATACACTTGATGCAAAGAGAAAGGAGGAGGGCACCCAGAACAGAGCCCTGAGGGACACCAGAAGTGAGATTACAATGTACAGACACAGATTCTCTCCAATTTAAACTGCAAGTGTGGTCCTTGAGGTATGATGTGAACAGGGAGCATGCATAGCCTGACACTTCAAGTTCTTGGAGGTGATTCACCTCATCAAATGCTGCAGAAAGGACCATCAAGAAGGATGAAGATGAAGGCAAGGGATCCTGTTCTAACATTGTTCTGTAATCCTCTGTGATGGCAAGGAGGTCAATCTCAGTTGAGTGGTCTGCCTTAAAACCTTTCTAGTACGGGTCAAGAAGGTTGTTCTGGTAGAGATATGCAGAAAGAGTGAAGGAGTGAAGATGGCAGGCTCAAGTGTTTTCGAATGAATAAAAGAAAGGGGGACAGGTCTTTAATTCTTTACATCTGAAGGGTTGAGTGTGGTTCATTTTGCAAGAATGTTCCGTCAAGGTAGGTATGCCGTCATTGATTGGTCGCTCTCTAATGTTCCAGATAATGAAACAATTGAATAGTTTGTGGACACTCACTGAAATATTCTTTGACACACACATTAGCGGGAGATTGCTCTGTGTAAAAAGAAAGAAAATACCAGAAACAAGTGTTTCTCTGCAGAAAAGGGCATGCTGTAATAACTTTGTCTGTAATATCCTGGAGGGACATGCACAATATTAAGCATTCCATAGTTACAATATTGATATGACATATACCCACCACTGCCCTAATTAAAGGGTCACTATGTAGTTCCAGAGAAGAACTTCAAACTCAGAATTTTAATATTTAAAATATTAATGATAAAACTTAAGGTAATAAAACTGTATATATATATATATATATATATATATATATATATATATATATATATATATATGTATATATATATATATATGTATATATATCTTCCATAACTGAATAAGCAAGCTGTTCTCAGAGGTCCCGAGAACAAAGTTAGAAGCTAGAAGAGTGGCGGGGTCTGCCAAGTAAAACAGTATGAAATTGTGTTGTTCTTTAAGGTCAGTCTGTTTATTTAGTTTGTTCAGGCACTTTGTCAATGAATGAAGTTCTCTCTTCTGATTTAAATTTCTTCCCCAAAACTACACACTTCAATATGAGTGTGTTTGGGGAAACTAGGTTGTGTTTGGCTAAAATATAAAAAGATAACTTCTACAAAACTCTTAACAAGTAAAAATGCTTGTAGTTAGAAAAATAGGAAAGTCTCCTGAGAAGGAACCATTTTCAATTGCTTTGGCACTCCCATATTCTCAGTGGGTTTACAACCACCCACAGACCTGCCTGCTAAACTCAAGTGGACTAATAACCCATACAGCAGACCCAGAGGCAACTAGCTTCGGGAGTGTAGATTCCTTCAAAAAGAAAAAAATATGTAGGCCAAAACTAACGCTGCTAAAAAATAGATGGCAGAGGGAAAAGACATTTCTCGGTGAATACTGAACAGTCCATCTCCAGTCTCTGCATTTCCTTTGTATAGAAACTGATGGGGTCAGCGCAGACTGCTTTGAACCATAAGCACAGTGTAGATTTAACAGTCAGGTAAATCCCACTGAGGCATCAGATCAAAGTGTCAGATGACAGCACTCTCTTTAGACTGTGCAGCAGCCAAATGTTCCACTTGTTCCTGAGCTCACATAGTTTGATCGCAATATTTTGTACTCTGTAAACGCATGTGATTTGCAATCTTGCTCCAAATTTGTTTCGGCCCATTATCTGAAGATTACTGTAAGAACATTACAAATGATGTTCAAATGTTAATCAAGCAAAAGCAGGAAACTCAAGAAGACGATATTACTGAATAAACAACAGTCAAGCCAAACACAAGGAAGCCTCACCTAAGGTGAGTTAAACAAGAAGGCAGAACAGAAAATGTAAGAACACAAAAAGTCAATATGAGTTATTACAAGTAGAAGGAATAAAAGTGATAAAACAGGCAAAATCACAAAAAAGGAAGAGAGGGAAAAGAAAGAAAAGAAAAGTTAAATAAATAGAATAAAAATAGATAATTTAAAAAAGTAAATGCAAAAAATGAAATAAATAAAACAATAAAGGAAGATTAGATGATGACATCAAATCCAAGGTATTACGAACAGATAAAAAAGGTTATGAGCAGTAAAAGGAATAAGGGACAATAAATAGATAATAATAAGAAAATAAAAGCAGTAAAGGACAGTAATAAGAAGGGAAAAATACATCACAAGGTAGCAATTAAAAACAGATAAGTCGTCTCAGAGCAGTAAAAGGAATAAAAGATGGAAAGATGAAAATTCTGTTATACAAGGATGACTTCACTTAAAAGCAAGTCTATAAAACGGGTTTTTAGAAGTGATTTAAAAGAGGTCACTGATTCTGCAAGCCTAATCTCCTCAGGTACGTCGTTCCAAAGTCAAGGCCAAAAGCGCTGTCACCCTTAGTTTTGAGTCTCAACCAGAAGGGTCCCACCCGAGGATCTAAGGCTGCGAATAGGCTCACATGGGGTCACAATTTCTATTATGTGGCTAAGGGCTAGACCCAGATGAGTTTTTAAAAGTAATCAGCAAAATCTTAGAATTAATTCTAAAAATGGACAGGGAGTCAGTGAAGAGAAGCAAGGATAGGAGTGATGTGATGTCTTCTGTAAGAACCAGTAAGAAGCCTAGCTGCTGCATTCTGGACAAGTTGGAGGCGGGAGAGAGGCTTTTGGCTGATGCTGGACAGGAGAGAGTTGCAGTAATACAGTCAAGAAAAGATAAGGGCATGAGTATGTTTTTCCAGATCAGAGTGACAGTATTGCTTTTGTTTTGGAGATGGTTCTTAATGCAGGACTGGACAAGGTATACACACCACCAGCCTTTGAGATAATGAGACGTGATTATGATATAACAGATTGATATCTCAAGATATCGAGCCAAGATAATAATATTGGTTTCTTAGCATAATAGCATCAATAATTAATAGATAATTACTATGGTATGATTACTGTTAAAACAGCATTCGTGATCATGAGTAGATGAGATCTTTAAGTCAAGAGATTCAATAATTAGCAACCGGTCCGTCCCTGTGGTTACATGGTTTTTGTGGGTCAGTGATTAAAATGACTGAAGTTAATAGTTTTCAATTGACTTATGATTAAAGCAAGCAGTTCATGCAATTGTCCATCGCTCCTATAGCGCACAACAACACATTATAAAACAACATCAATAAATACTATGCACAGCAAACATTAAAGATCACACCATAGATATAATACAAGGATTCACAATATACCTGAAATCATGCTGCTTACTCTGGTGGTGTCCATAAGGTTTACCTCATGTCACTGTGTAAACAAAGTGGCAATTTGTAATTCATGACATTTACACCACTAGCACAGGAGCTTTGGACCTGAATGGGACCAGGCTAGGTGGTTAGCATGTAGATATCTCTGCAACACAATACATATACATTAAAACTGTTCTTTCTTCCCATTCTGTTGATAATTGTAGTTATTTTTTAATATTTTCAACAAAAATTCTTTGTAGCACCTTTAAGCCAGAAGGGACACTGAAACGAAAATTGTGAGCTGCTGTAGCTTACAAGTTAAGGACAGTGTTTTTTTTTTTTTTGTTTTTTTTTACCAGTGTTGAGAAAGTCTTATACACAATTGAGCATGACTGTACTACAGCTGGTCAGCTTTTACCTGACTAGATGCAAACTGACATTAGCTTGACTTGTCGTTGTTGTCAACATCACATTCAACTCCACTTGGTATGACAAAAGGGAATGTGGAGGGGAATAGCGACAGAGCTTCAGCATGACAATGGTATGTGTATAATCAAGCTTCAACAGGTGTAAATACAAACCGTCTTTGAAATTAAACTTTCAACCATGCTAATGTAACATAAGCCTACATGAAGCCAACATTTACAGTTACAATGGCTGCGTCCCAATTCAGGGTCTGCAGCCTTCGAAGGGCGCATTTGAAGGCCAATTACGTCACAACGCCGCACGAAGGCTGTCCCAATTCGAAGGCTCCTTCAAATGCAGCCCACAAATGCGGCCTTCTCTTCGATCTTTTTGGAGGACGCACCGCTACTATCCTTTGCGGCCTCCCATATCCCAAGATCCTTTGCGCGCCGCTCAGTCCCGAAACAGAAGAGGGAAAGAAAGAGAAAATGGCGACATCAAGTGACGCAGACATGACATTCAAATGTGAGTCTTGGGTTTATACTCGGTTTTTACTCATTTGAACATCCAACGCCAGATATGTTAAACTTCAAGGGACTATAAAACCTCCAAATTTCAACTTTCAGTTAAAATACGTGGTAAATGGTAAATATAGTTGTTATTCACCAATGGGTTAATGTTTATTTTGTAATGTTGATAATTCAATTTAGATTTGCCACATTGTACACACACAAATAAATGTACACGTTTGATAGATTTGAACCAAAACAGACTTTAATACATGAACATCTGGTGACGCAACCAGGAAATACTCCGAAGGCTGGACCGTCCCATTTAACAACGGTGGACGCGGCCTTCAAGGTCTCTCTGAAGGACCCAGCCTTCGTGGGCCGCAAAGGCTGCGTCCTTGAAGGATGCAGCCCCTGAATTGGGACACAGCCAGTGTCTAATGTCGCTTTTTAAAGTCATGTCAGTTTGTTTGCTGAAACAAAACAACGAGTAGGCCTAGGCTGTGTTTATGGATGAACAGTTATGGATGATGCACTATCTGCACCTAACCCTGATTCGACATTTTACAACAGGGCCCAGCAGATGCAAGAAGAAATGGAAGTTTCTTAGACCTGTCAACTTCATTCAGGAGGTAAGCTGTAACCCCTTTTTTTGCCATTCCTCTCATCTGGTAACAATTTGAAAATATGGTATCCACACAAAGCTAGACTTTTTTCTGTGTCCATTAATGCAGTGTTGTTGTTTTTTTTTACACCATTTCACATAAAACTACAATTAAAACCTCACGATTATATCCCCCTGGTCACCAGTCAAGTTGCTGTTCCTAAGCTATGGTATTTAAAAATGGACAGAACATTATGTGCATGATATAATGATGTCACAGTGAAGTTGACCTTTGACCTTTTGGATATAAAGAATGGGCATAGATGGATGGACAACCCAAAAACATGGCCTCCAGCCATGGCTATCACTGGTGCGAAGGCACAAAAATCAAGATGCTGTTATTTCTGTGTAAAAGTAATTACCAGTCATTCTGTCAGTTATTATTTACCAAATAAAGACTCCTATACATTTCTAATTAAAATTTTTCTACAAGGCACAGTACTAATCAGGTGCTTTTGTATAGCACCCAAAGCAATCTGGATGGCGAGGAAGAGCAGGAAGACGATGCAGGGCCATTAGAACAGGCATCTGACCGGGCAGAAAGTGATAGAGAGTGTGGTGCTGTTGCTCACAGGTCAGCCAAGGCAAAGAGGAAGAGCAGTGATAGTGTGCTGGAGGAGTACTTGAGGAAGCAGACAGAGAGAAAGAGAGAGCACTGCAGAGAGATGACATCGCTCTGTTTCTTTTAAGCTTTGCACCTGCGATGAAGCACCTGACCCCAGAAAGGCAATCCTAGGTTAAGCTTAAAATGCAGTTGTGTCATGAGGCAGAGTTCGGAGCTGTGTATACTCAGCAATACCAAAATTGTACTTTGCTGTAGTATATATTTAAATGTTGATATGTATTTCACATCTAGTTGTTTTAATCTGATACAGATGTCTCTCCCTTAATATGACGGCTTGCCGCTGTGTTACCGCGGTGACGCCGCAGCGGTAAAAGGGGGGGTTGCACTTAATAACTGTAGATGCTAGGTGGCAGCAGGGTGCTTGAATCATAATTATGGTAAAATCCTGATGACAGGATTTGTATACCCCCTTTGACCACAGCCTTTGTGCTCAGCAATAGCAGGGTGGCACTGTCTGTATTTTGGCTGGTTGACTCCACAGGAAGTGGATGTACAGTATGTAGTCTAACACTATGTTAATATGACTGCTTTGGCTGATATTTAGCTCTTCTGTGAACTAAGTAAAATAAACTAAAGATGTGCAACTACATAGTTTTCAGTTGGCATTGCATATACCCACTTCTAAATCCCCTCTGATGCGCATCTTTGTTACATTGTTTGAGGGAACTATGGGTAACTGCATACTTGTGGACACAACCATTACTAATGCTAATGTAGCTCCTCAGGGATTAAAGCTGTTATTTTTTTTTATTTTGACAATCTTACCCCTCGATTCTACCAGATACGTGTCCGGTCCAGCTACGCTCCGTCCGGCACACAAATCACCTGCCTGGAAGTCTTTGCCAAGATGGGAGTTTGCAAAGATGCCTTTGTCACTGTTGCTGCCAAAGCCTCCAATATCAACAACCAGTAATCTGTAGTATGCATCCCGGGAGCAAGCAAGACTACAGAGAAGCTCTCTTATAATTGTGAAATAGTTATCCAGAGTTGGGAGGTTCCTGAATCACAATGTGCTTTCCATCTAGTGCACCTAGGCAATGTGGAAAGCTCCACCGCTCAAATTGTCTGTCAGTACTCATCCACAGATGAATTGTTTGGATGTGGCATGTCGGCATCTTTCAATTCTTCCCAAATGCAAAGTGATTTGATGTTAACACAGGATCTGTCACTCATTCTAGTCTCAGGGACCAGATGCACCAAATCGACATAAAAGGCTGACAGTTGCGTCGCCCCTGGTTGCCTGTGTCTCGGCAATAAAGCTGTACCTGAACACACCGCAGCAACTACAGCCAATGGCATATTACCTAAGAGGAAATGCCTCTCCATACCACCAGGTGGCGGTAGTCTGTATTCATCGTTCCAAAGTAAAACCGGAAGACTCAGGACTGCGTATATACAAACTAATTTTGATGATAAAGCACCATTTTTGACACCACTCTTGCTAATATGGCCATTTCTACTCAAGAATATGTCTAACAAATGGCAACTAGTGAAGCGGCGAGCGTTAAATAAAGAGTAACTGCACTAAATAGGTGAAATATTTCTTCCTACAATGACAAGCTCAAAGAGCTTTCCTTTTCTTTTTTCTACACATAGCTTCTCTATAAAGTCAACTTGCAAAAACAATCTTCATATTTCCTCACTTGACATTACATTACCACTACCACAGCTTCAGTGTTGACCGAGAAATTCATGCGTAGAACATACATGTCATTCACTACAGATTGTTTGGAACAAAACGTGATCTGCTAACATGCAACAACATAAATAGTAATTGAGTCTCAAGAGAGAAAACAGTGTGTGCAATTTACAAAGTAGATCTAGGTTCATTTTTTTCATTTTAATTTTTATGGGTTGTTAATTTCATAATAGTTTCTCATTAAAGTTCTGGAAAGAATGCTGAAATTTGATCCTAGAAGTTTTCATTCAATTTTCCATTTAATTTTACGCAACATTTTTGTATGTTCAGTTGACCTGCTGTGCACCTACTTAAAGTTGATCTGGCTTACACAAGCAATTCATTGCAATGAAATAACTGGAACCAATTTAACACTCTCTCCATTATCCCTATAATTCCAGCCAAATTACATGGTTCATTCTAGGAAACTCTCCAGGAACAGGAAGGAAAGCTTTGAGAAATGACATACTAGTAAAATAAAGCATTACCTTTCAGACTCATGCAATAGAGAGAGAAACTCGGCAGGTAAATCCACTCTCCCTTTTTGTATGTGTTGTGGAGCTGTGTCGGTGATTTGTACTGGTGTGTGTGTGTGTGTGTGTGTGTGTGTGATGACTCCACAGTGGAGGTCAGCAGGGCAGCGCTGTAAACTCAGCATCGTCCTCCTCCAGCAGTAGGCCCCTTCCAGCTCTTTAATACATGCCTGAAAAGCTCTCCAAACACTCTGGCGGGGGTGGAAAACAGTGTTTGCATGGAGAGGCAGTGAAAATGAATTCAAGGCCAACTGTAAAATCAGAAGGAGTTTCCATCAACCATGCAAATGAGAAGGCAAACCTCTGTAAAAGCTGAACTGTTCCTGAACTAGTGTTCCACCTAGAAGCATCATTTCTCTCTACTAGACTCTTAGACTTCACTTAATTCGCCTTCATGACCCTGAAAACACACCCTGAGGATCTGGCCTCTGTGTTAGCTTCATAGTTAAGACTAAAATTAGTTATTTTAAGGGAAAATGAAGACAGAGATGACAAAATCTAAAGCAATCTCTTCTTTAGTCCAAGGTTTGTTTATTACTCTTTCACAAAAAAAAAAAAATCATTTATTCTTTTATTAATCCTATGTTGTCACAGAGGAGAAAACATACAAATCTAGATGAGGCCCATTTGATAATGAATCCCAAGTTTATGCTTTATTATCCCTCAAAAATCTGTCCAACCAGAAGGAATGACTCCATCAGTCATTTCAGAAACTGCGCCAATACGACTTTTATAGTCCAAGATGGTGGCCTCTGTGCTGAGCTTGCTGGTACTTTCTCTGTCATGCTACTGTACAAAACTGTCCTTGACCATTCCCCAGAATAAGTGTTGGCACTGTACGTTTCTGCAAACCATGGTTAATTTGATACATTAAAGTTTTCTTTATGTTGTAACTCAACAATGCTGTGCTTATGGTCTGACTAGGTTTAGGCACAAAACCCACTTGGAAGACATCATGTTTTGTGTCACTCTTAGAAATGGCTTGGCATCCTTCTCACCGGTAACTCCACCAACAGCAAATTCCTTGTATTTGTACATATTCTTGGCTAATTATTCTAATTCTAATTAAGATTCTGATTTATGTCAAGTGACTACCAGGGGAGGAGGTTGCTGTTTGTTTCCTATTTGTTACAGACATTAGTTCCTTTTAACCAGGACCATGTTGGCTCCCTAACCTTAAACACATGCTTGTTATTGTCACCATGTGAACAAAAGTCCTCTAACCTTAGCAAAGCAGCCTTTTTTAAACCAAAGCATGATATTTCTTAAATCTAACCAAGTTGTTTTAAGTAGCCCAGGCCTGATCGCCCTGTCGCCAATGTCCCAACAAGGGTCTTCTGACTCAGCCATATCTGCGCCACCTGCAATTCTCTGGCAGCACTCCACTTTCTGCCTGTTTGGACCTTGATGCAAGCTGCTGCTACATTGGGGTCCCTGGAGTCTCTGTACTGCATAGCTTCTCTTGTCCGTGTCACCACAAACTATTCTGAGAGGCCAATGAAGGGGAGCTGTAGGGGGTTTGTGTACCCGTACAGAGCAGCACTGCTTAGGCCCCTTGGCAAGCCAAGCCACTTTCGCAGATAGCTACTGATCTTGTTCTCCAGAGCTTCCACAGTTGACAAGGGGCAGGGGCCACAAAACCCAGGGCAGAATGGCAAGCTGGTATATCAAAGCCTTGAAAGGACCAGGCAACCCAGACTTGTCAACCCTGGTAAGCCAGGCTTCAAGGTCTCCGCAGGTTTTGTGGATGGCAGCAGTGTCCTTCAGGCTGCTGTCAAAGAGTTTCCCTAGGCTCTTGACCAGCTTTTCTGACTACATTGGAAAGATAGTCTCGGAAATTGTGAAGCAGAACTTGTCCACAACTTTGGTATGGACCCAGAGGCATTGTAGGGTTTCTTGCAGTTCCCTGTTTCAGTGTGACCAAATATCTCAGAAACATAGCTTACAGTGGTGGTAGTCATTGCGTGCAGTTGTCAGCATCCCCCTTTGCTGTTGTTTGTACGATTTCGCACACATCATTGTCAAACTGCTGCCACTCAACCTTGTTGGTTGCTGGAGGCCATTTGATATGCTGGAGAACTACTTTGCATGGAGTCTGGGGAATAGGTGCCTCACCAGGAACTGGTCCTGTGCTCCCATTTCTCCTTGTCCAAGCACTTAATTCTGGCCTGATGAATTTTAAGGCCACACAGATTCTTGCCCTCTTTGCCGCAGATGCATCTTGCGTTCATCGTCGTCTGGCAGTTTGCATGGGTCGAACTCCTTGGGTCCATCCTATTGGGGATCTCATTCTCCCCCCTCTCGGGATCCCCTGAGGGAATATTTAGGAAGGTTCACTTGTAGCTTGCGTTGGTTTCCTTGTCACGGAAAACACAAGCTGGGGTGTTAGCCCAACCTGCACAGATTGCTGTCTTTCTGTGCATTCCAACAGAGGTCTCCCGTGTCAGTAATATGCTGTGTTGTTCCATCTGTAACATCATGCCCTGTACACCTTTTCTGTCCGGAGTCGAAATTCACACGGTCAGAGATCCTCATCAGGGATGGAAAATCAAACCCTGAGGCAAATGAAAATCAATCTGAAATAGGAAAAATAATGTGATTAAATCAATCCATCTTCTAATGAATTAAAAGTACTGATATTGACCCATCAGTTTTATTCAATTTAATTCATTCATTCATTAAATGTTTGTTTTTTAATTGTATTGTTATTATTTACTCTTTATTGTGTCTGTGTTTACATCCAGTGAAAGAGAGCTCTTACATTTTCGGCTCCTCAGGGGCAAGTAGAGTTGGCAAAACTGTAGAAAAAGTAGTCATCAAAATAACTAGTGGTAGAATAGAAGAGTTTATTCTGAAAAAACAAGAAGTTAACCATGAGTACAAGAAAAAAGAAAAACTACTGGCACACTACTGATTTTTTACCACCTCGCCTATTTGCTGTGGATATGACTGAGATCCTTTCAACCACAGATGGTCTTCTTTAGGAGGGTACGCCTGTATTTATAGTCAGTGAGCGATGAATCATCACATCATCATCTCCTCATCTCCTCATCATAGCTAATCTGCTCCACACAGCAGGTCAGCATTCCCAGTCTGTGTCTCTTAAGTGTGATCACAACATTCCAAAAATGATACTCTACTATACTCTGCTAGTATAGCACCACGTAAAGACAATTTTAAACTTACCTTCTTTCATTGTTGTCCCTTATATCATATCATGATTTGGCAGGGCACTGATTCCTGAAATAAGGAATAAAACATGACTCATAAGAAAAGTCTGATTCATGATTATAATAAATAAAGAAATTATGATCAATCTACTTAAAAAGTTAAATGTAAAGGAATTGTTTCTGCTCATACATTAATGTTTTAATTCAAATAAAAAATATTTAGCAGAATAATACAAAATTCTGAATGCGTTAATATTCATATCAAAGTAAAAGACCTGATAAAGTCCATTGTCTCTTATTTTTACCCAAAATATATTAATGCCACAAGACAAGTCTGGTCCTGAAAGTCTCATTCAGGCCTCATGTTGTAGGAGTACCCGGTGTATGTATCCAAAACATGAAATTATTACCACTTACAACAGTATGATTTGTGTACTTAGTCCACTCCAGATGTGTATGTTATTCCCCTCCTTTATGAATATTCGTGGGCTGGGTATTGCAAATTCCCCTTCCTTAAATGTTTTTAGGCACATTCAATTTTGTATAGAGAGGTAGTTCTGTTTAGATAAAGCCATAGTGAAGTTATGACAGCTACTGGCCTGATGCTATTTCTTTTGTGCTGTGAGGCTTTTATCTACACTCAACAACAATATAAAAAACAATACTTGTTTTTGCTCCCATTTTTCACAAGTTGAAGTGAAAGATTTATTACTTTTTATGAAGACAAAAGAATTATTTTGAGCACAAATTTTCTAAAATCCATGTCAGTGAGCACTTCTCCTTTGCCGAGATAATCCACCCACCTGACAGGAGTGGTATATCAAAATGCTGATTAAACAGCATCATTAGTGCACAGGTGTGCCTCAGACTGATCACAATAACAGACCACACTAAAATGTGCAGTTTTATCACACAACACAATGCCACAGGCAGGAGAGGATATTTGATTTCACTGTTGAGAGGGGCAATAAACAGGTACAAGGTAATTTATTTGTCATTACACAACACAACACAGGGTTGTATAACGAAATGAAAGTTTATAAAGTCCTTCATGCTACGTACATTACAGAACATGTATACAGTTATTAATATAGAAATATACATAAACACGTAGTGCATCTTTTGAATCTGCGTCAGGGTGAATGTAAGCAGCGGCAACAAGATGGTGATGATAATGTGGTCGGCATCTTTATCTCAAAAGCTTGACATCTGGGAAACGCTTTCCATCAGCTCTGACTGTGTGAGCACCAAGCATTGATGTTATAAACACACAGTCAGCCTCTCCTCATCCAGCTGTAGTCCTGCGCTCTGTCGGCTCAGAACACGGTCCGCCCGTCTAGTGCAACAGCTTGATCCGAGATGTTGTGGTGGAGACAGGTCTCTGTGGGCACAACAGTCTCTGATTTCATGTTGTTTGGGCCAGTCTGAGTCCTATTTGTCCGTCCTCCACTGTCCCCCACTACCTATTTACACAGACTGCACTTTCACCTCCTGCCAGCTCTGGCCTGCAGGTGTCAATGTCCAGGTGTTTTAATCATAAATTCAATAAATATTGCGCTATGGAGCTAAGATTAATATTTTGTCCAGTTGCGAAGAACAAGATGACATCATCTAGTATGCAACTAACCTAGCCATTACAAGCTGTGTGACCATTATCTTCTCACAGGACCCATCCGCCTTCGCCTCACACATGTTCATACACAATTAAGTTTTGAAGTTTTATTCATCTAAAATTTAGTCTTGTTTGCTGACTTGCCTAACCTGAAAGTAGCAATTCTGACCTAAGCACCGTTGCTTTGAGAGTTTGAGATTTCTCTGCTTTGAACAGACAACTCCATTTAAATGTAGATTTTCGACATATTATGTGTAAGACATATAGAGATGTAGAGATTCACAGTGTTTAGTCCTGTGTAGCGTATATATGGACGCTGTAAGATTCAAAAGCCACACACTCCAGCAACAGCCCTGTGCTTTGGCTTGACAGCACTTAATACAAGACTGAAATGTCAAAGGTGAAGCAGACATCTCTGGGCCAGTCTAATAAAAAAAAGTGATGCTGCAACAAGTACTACAGCTGAGGCCAGCAAGACAACAGCGTAACGTCAAGCTCCTGAAAAAATGGAAGGTGCAACAACAGCCAAAAGACTAAAGATGTTTCAAGCCAGAGTGGCAGGAGAAGTTCAGGCAGCCGACCAAACAGAGACACATCACTAGAAACATGTTGGTATGGTTTGGTGTTCCTGCTGTTCACTCCTCCAGCAGATTTTGGACTTACATAAAAATCTGAATATTCTCATCTTTTCAGCACAAGTATCAGAGTCACACAGCTGGTCAATGGCCCAGGCAACCTGAACACGCAGGCTCACTCCACAGGCGCAGCACACAGGCCGTTGGGGCCTGGAAAGGTGGACGGAATAGACAAACATTCTGCACCATTTGTGGAAGGTCAGGTAAGAAGAATCACAATGGAGCATAATATTAAAGAAACAGTTTGGGAACAACTAAGATATCCTCAAAGTATTTAGTCATACGGATTGTATGACCGAGTTACCTTTTTTAACTACCCATATAAATCTCACAATGGAAGAATTATTTATATCTGGCGTGAACAACTATGAAATGAAAGACCCTCTCCTGCGCTCCCTTTTCTGTCCACCCCTCTCACCTAATAATTTCCATGCAGTCCCTTAGCCAAACAGGCGCTCTCATTAAGTCCTTCAAAACCCTAAATTCACTCCCATTGTTAAAAGCTGTGAATCACTGATGGACTTTTGAGAAGAGAACAAAAACAGAAGAGCAATTTTCTTTTTACACTCAACACAACAAATGTGGAGAAATATAGTGTCGGCTACAGGTGACTGCCTGAATACATAATCAGTCTCAGACTGTGCGTTATTCACTGAAGGAGGAATAACAGCCAGGTGTTGAACACATGTCCTTGTGGCTGTTACTGCGCTGCACTGCTCATGATTTCCCCACACACTGTTTGACTTTCAGGTTTAAATGAACTGGAAGCATCTAAAGTTAACTGACAACTGAAGCAGAATAAATAGAAACAAATGAGTGTTGTGATAAGATGATTTTTGAAGGAATAATACCTTTCTCACTACAGCCACCAATCACAAAACAGGGAGGTTGTAGCCAATCAGCAATCATCCAGGACTACTCTTCTGCCAAACAAATAATCCATCTTAATCCAACATGGCAGCTGTGTAACTGTGGCCTCCCACAATGCCACTTTCTGTCCAACAGATAGAGCTCTAATGCAGCTATAATGAACATTTGACATAGTTTGTTTCCTCACTCTGCTGACTCACACAGCCGGAGACATGCGTGATTACACAAACTAATGCCCACTGCTTATGATTTTATGTGATTAAACAAAATTCCTAAAACCAGGCAGTGAGAGCTGCAGCATCCACACCGCCTGCCAGCAACTAATGGGCTCTCAGTAACCGCAGCCAGTGAGTGCTGCGAGGTAGGGCCTCCTTTTAACAGGTCAAGGGCATGGACTGGATTTTTTAATTTGATTTGATCACGAATATAAAAGCTGAGAATGTGTATTAACAGTACATAAATGCTTCATAAGACGCTGTAAGGCTCTTAGAAGTGTGTGATTATACAGTATACACTTGAAATTAAAATTAAAAACTTCAATATGTCTTTGTATTGGCTCAAAAATGATTATAGTGTGTTATAAACCTTTTATTAGTTGTTTGTATACCAATTGAAAAAGCTAAAATGGGGGACTGAAGTGAAGCGTTACCACAACTTCCATTTGACATAAACATGGCAATGCTAATCTGAGGAAATTTCCACAATACACTGTAAAAAGCAGTGACAATGACCTTTTCCAAAGTAATTCCTGCCCACTAGGCCTTCACTAGTGTCACTACACATTGAGTCACCCTGAGCTGTAGAGGGCTCTCTGCATCAAGGTGGAGGGTATAAATAGACGTGCACACTCGCCACTCGCCACCATGAAGTAAAGCCTGTCACCATTGATACTGAGGGACGCCTTACTCTCTCAGCTGAATTATCGCATACATGATTTTTGCACAGACTTTATTGGTTCTCAGAAGATGAAGCGTATTTGCTGTCAGGATCATTCAGCATTTCCTGTAGTGCCACCATGAGGTTGATACCACGGCTGACCTGAATGCTCTGAAGCTTCAAAGCTTCCACTGTTGCTATGATAGTCGATGTCGTATTTCAGTCATCTTTCTCTTCCCTTCCCATGTTAACATTCTCAAAATCTCCAAAATCTCTGTCTCAATGGGAAACAGCAACAGCAGCCTCTGAGTTAACAATCTCCTATATACACTGTGTGTGTGTGTGCATGTGTGTGTAATGTGAGTGAAAAAGAGAATTTCCCCATTGTGGGATTAGAAGGGGAAAAAAAAAAAAAAAAAAGAACGTGGCAAAACACCCTAACTCTAACCTGGTTGCTAACAGTACGAAACTAAACAAGTTAGCAGCACCTACCTATTCTTTAAAAGGGATTTAACCAATTTAACTCACTGAAGCTTCAAAGCCTGATAAATGGTTCTTGGGATAGTTCTAGTTGATACTTTAATTGCTTCAGTACTTTGGTTTATGAACAAATCCCTGCAAAACCTCACTTCCATTGAATTTCCATCAACCTCAGCTGTCTTTGTGTTTAGTGCTAATTAGCACATGTTAGCATGCTAGCATACTAAACTAATATGGTGAACACAGTGCACACTAAACCTGCTTAACATCAGCATTTTAGTGTTTTCATTCTGATTATGTTAGCATGCTGATGTTAGCAGTTAGCATTAAGTTACACTGTGCCTACACCCTTAGAGAACCACTAGCATGGATGTAGACTCTTGTTAAACGCAGTGGTCTCATTGTATGTCTTTTTAGTTTAATCTCTAACATAAACCTGCCCAGGGACTGCATATTCTAAAGACTTCTGGCTAAATCTGACACGTTATGTACATTATATTGTGTTACTCCATGTGTGTTGTCCCTGAAAAAATGAAGTTGAAGTAAGAGGCCCACGGAGGCGGACTACTTACATAAAAGCACAGCCGTACAATAATCTGTTCTGGGGGCCAGATCAACCATAGAGGTGGAGTGGCAGTGTCCTTTGTATTACATTGAAGGACCATACTGACAAGAGTTAATACAGTACACACAACACAACCAGTTTTTCTACGATTATGATTGCACAGATATTTGGCAATACAGCAAAATGCTAGATTACATATGACAACATTTTAAATATTATTCATATTTTATGTATCCATGCATGGCAACTACAGTATGGTTAAGGGAAGGTAAAGATCATAGTTATGATGGTGTTGCTACATAAACCAAACATTGGTATCGGACCCTGTGTTAGTATATCCAATGCAAATGTAGATAATGTAATGCAAAATACCCCATATAAAATGTAAAGAGAGTGTGAGCGATACGCTTCAAAATGGTTTAATATTAGACTAATTAGCCATATGAACATGGAAATTATTTTTTCATGTTTCCTTTATTCACTGCCACCTGCCCTTCTGATTATATTGTATTATACCGATCTTCTCTAACATGTTTTCATGTCACTGCAGGTTGAAAGAAGATGCTGCTAAGATAAACAGCTTTACTCGCGGGTTTAATTTGGTAGTGTCAGTAAGCATTGGCAATAACACTCACTGTCCAAACAGATGGTGTGACGTCATGTCGATACTGGCCTTTGGAGGTTTATTCATCTAAAACTTCAGCTAAACATGTCAGATTTGAAGAGTGAGAATTCTGATAGTAAAGGCAAAGATGCATTTCTTTACTGACAGCTCCCTCAGTGGACCATGATGCAATGCAGCCATAAGACAGGTTACGCTTCAAGTTAGGAACAAGACAAGATACAGTCATAGACACATATACCTCATAACAGAATCACTACATCAGTACACTTTTCATATGCCAATGGATCTTTGCCTTGTGAAAGCAAGAGGGTTAGACCTGTTATCTGAAAGCTGTCCAAAGGAATTCTGGGAGGAAAAGGAAGAATTAGACAGCAGCTTATAGGGAACTATAATACACCTCTGGTATTAGGTACTGGATTTGTTCTCCAAGGCTGAATGTACAGATTGGGATTGTTAGTGAATTGGATGGATTCATAACATGGCATGATTTATAAGGTTATGAAAATGGTAGTCATGGTTTTAGGGTTTTTTTTCTATTCCATACACCTGTGCATCTGCCAATCAGATGCTCAGATTAAAACCAATTGAGTGTTTCTGGACGTGCATCTGATTCACTGAGAGCAAAAATACTGTAATTTTATATTGAACTGCAGAAGGTGAGTTGAGGAGAACTGTTCACCCGGTCTAGCTCAGCTCCACCTCAGCTCCACTGATGTAGACAGGTTTGTATGGGGTTTGATCAGGTTTGACCAACAATCAGCTCCTTGGTTTTGCTGACGTTGAAGTTGACGTTCTATGCACAACTCTGCAGGATTGTTGATTTGCTCCCGATATGTACTCTCATATTTGTTTGAAATTCTGCCTATGATGGTGGTGTCATCCACAAAATTCACAAGAGAGGTCTCTCCATTTCTAGGAGTGCAGTTGTGGGTGTACAGTGTGAACAAGAGGGGGCTGAGCACACAGACCTGGGGGGCCCGGTATTGTGCACTAGAGTTGAGGAGTTGTGACTGCCAATCCGTGCTGTCTGGGGTCTGTTTGTGAGGAGGTCCAATATTCAGACTTTCAAGATTCAGATCAGATTTTGTTGAATGTTGAGCTGATATCAACAAATAGCATGCTGATGTAGGTCACGTTTGAGGTGTGTGAAGACTGTGTGGAGGGGCAGTGGATATGGCATCCTCTGTGGATCTCCTGGTTTTGAATGCATGTTGTTGATAATGCAGGCTGGCAGGAATATTCACTTCATCAGAATGGGGTGAGTGCCACAGGGTTATAGTCGTTAAGACACTACAAACTTTTTAACTACTTTTGGACTGGTATTGAGGTCTCTGCTAATGTCTCTGCTTCGCCTCTTGGATACCAGCTTTCAGTCTTGCACTGGCACTGTTTTTTTTTTTTTTTTTAGCTTTTTTATGAGTTCAGAGTAAGTTTGCAGGAGAAAAGGGAAAATATGGAAAATAGTCCAAAACTAGAACGGGGAAGGGCTCTAAACATGGTCCTGGGTATTTCCCCCCCTAGTGGGGATGTTGAGATGCTGGTGGAGTTTGCATTTAAATGAATTCTCTGCAGATAATATGGTCGATGTGTTAACATTAAGAAGTTGGCATCTGGGAAACCAAAGAGTCAATCTCCCCTTGTCTTACTGGAGTCTTGTTTTCTGTCGCATTGGATCATGGTCCACCCAACAAGTGCAATAGATTGGTCTGGGAGCCAGGCCACTGTAAAGATGTGGCCACTCTGTTTTGAGTCAGCATGATTCTTGTTTGATCCATTTTATTGTTCTATGACCGAGGTTAGCCAAGAGCAGGCTGGGTAGAGGAATGGCCTTTGGTCCAATGTGGGTTAGCTTAGTTCTGATCCCAACTTTTCCCCTCTCTTCCTGGGGTGATCATGCCACATACAGTATTATTTTTTGGTCCTGCTAGTCTGGCTTGTTGGCTGAGACTGCCTCAAGGTCTGTTGTATTTAATCTGATCCCCACAATTTCTTTTCTGACATTAATGAGTGTATTTCATTCATAATCAGTGTGTGCTTCAGAAATTAAAGTAAAAAACAAACAAACAATTAAAACAACAATGTACCAGAGTTTAAGGTAACAACAGGAGCGACATCTGTATATGAAACCATCACCATGGTCAGGAAAGCAAACTGAAGAAATGGCAATGACATCAAAGCTCATAAGAAAAGGGACTGCTACAGGACAGTTTTGTGACAGGTTGAGTAAAACTATTGCAGCTAAACCAAATTCAGTTCAATAAAGAATATCATTTGATTAAAATGCACAACAAACTCCAGCTGCAGCACTGAAATATGCACTTCACCTTAGACCTTATGGTATCTGTACATATTGTGATCCATGACACCCCATCTGTCTGCCTGCCTGTTCGCTATGGCAGCTGCCATATAGGATTTGGATCAAAGCCCCGTTGGTCAGCGGATTGCCTGGAAATTTCCATGTTCTAAGGTCGGGAAGAAACTGTGGGCAACATCAATCCAAATTCATGAGACTCACAGGTGACATGGGACGTCTGCGAGGTGCACTTCTCTGTTTGCGAAGCAAGGATCACTTAGAGGTCAAGGAGAAGGAAGGGTGGACATATCAATACAAACCAGAGACGGTGGAAATACCTCTGGCAATTCAAAATAAAGAAGTGGATAAAGGAGGAAAGAGGAAGATGAAGAATACGAACAAGGGTCAGAACTCAGAAAGGGCTTACTTCATACCAAACATTTGGCAAACCTAAAACTTCTTTTCTTATTAATATTTCTACACATGGAAGAGCATTCATTTCATATTTCTGCTATAGTGGCCCTGCTTGTAAATTAGTAGGACAGATCACAGTTGTGATAAGCGGCCATATCATGTGAGATCAACATATGTTATTATTGAAACAGAATTTCACTTTTATTACTGTATTATTAGTATTATTATTATTGTACAAATCACCTGACACCATAAAAGCTACACAAAAATACATGATACATGTATATCCAGAAACAGAAATAAAGAGCTACTAATATGTATATCTATATTCAAGATTCAAAATTCAAATTTCTTAAATAAAAGTCAACTCTTACTCATTAGCCTGAATAATAAATAATAATAATAAACAATAATAAAACTACACAGCCCTAATGTTTTATTACTGCATCTTACATGTTGTGATGCCATCAGGTTTACAAAATCTGTCCACAGACAGACAGATGGACAGACAGGCATATAAACACCTGGGAAAGCACTCAAAACGGCTTCTGTTGTATTTCCTGCTAGAATAGAACACACACACACACACACACACACACACACACACACAACCACAAGGTGGAAACAATAGCAGCTGCTAATGAATACCAAGATGTTTTAAGTTGGTCAAGAATTTTTGGGGGGCTTAACTGTGTGACCAGCATCTGACTGAGTTCTACTGCTTTACCACTGGACCATGGTAGCTGGCAGCTGTTTGTGCCGTCTGCCCGACTACAAAATTCACTGAGAACACTCTGTGGTTGTTCTTTTCATTGCTATGGGCTGTATCTTACACCTCGAACAATGGGTGCGCAGTGCAAGTGTCACTGTTAGAGTGACGCCGACGCAGTTGCCATTTTCAAGGCCCAGCGCCCACGTTGTGTTGATAGCAAATGTACTCGCGCCCACCTGTGCGCCCCTGGGCGTGTTGGTCTTAAAGTGGGGTGTGGTCAGGCGCACTGATGGCGCCGCAGCAGAAAGCAACAGTGCCGTAGACCAACACAAAGCTGGTCTCAAGTCAGAGGCGCAGTGGTTCCTGTTATTTAAAGGGCAATTTATTCAGACAATAAGATGTGCCGACACAGGTGGGTTCACAACACACCTACACTCTTATTTTATTCCATGAATGCAATCACTGCACCAAACACAGCCATTTCATGGAATATTCTTGTAAATTTACAGTTACATACCAATGATGGGAAACTATATTTGTGTGTAATATATGCCTGAAATATTATATTACTGTCTGTATTTATCTCAACTGAAGAGAGAAGGCTTCATTGGAAACTGGCTTATATTAAAAACTAGAATATTTCTTCTGTTTTTAATTCGAGTGATATTCAAACATACTTTACACCTCCCTGTTTTCTGCCTCTGTTTCTTCTTGTCTTGATGTAGTCAGCATGAAGTACATTTCCACAGCACTCACTCCATTAGTACAACAGAGTAATGTCATACTTATTATGCTGCTGCTTTCACTTTCTTTTTAACATTCATTTTGTCCTCACTTATTGACTCAGTCCAGTTGTTGTTTTTGTTTGCTGTTTTTTTGCTCAGTATTAAACCATTTCCAGTGACTCAACACTTCCATCCCAGATGTTTCATATTAAGCCTTCCAAAGGATGTATTCACTCCCTTTCCTGAGCTTGATAGGCTTTTAAGGTGAGGCAACCAAGAGAGCTATTGTGTTTAACTGACAGTGGCTTAACAGCTATTATAAAAATGGAAAAGGAGAAGGTAAAGGCCTTTATTAGCTCTTTATTTGCTTATGCTATGGCTCAGTTGATGGATTTACATAATGGTTTGAAATATACTTCACGCTGAATTTACCATGCATCCTATGCTATAGGTCCACCCCCTTTATGTTTTTTTTTCTTCCCTTCCCTTTTTTGACTCCCTTGATAAGAGACCAGCCTTCCCTGTAGCAACACCCCTGGGTATTATTTGAAACTTGGTCATTATTTTAATACCTGCTTTGTTTTGGTTTGTGTGTGAAATTAATTTTTGTGAATTTTGGCAAACCTGTGATTTCCCTATTGCATTATACTGTACACTGTGTGAGTGTTTGTACAATTTGTGTAACATTGTATAAAGAGAGAAAGAGAAAGAAGATGAAGATACCTTCTTTTTTGATCTTTGTTGAAATGATTATTTATTCATGCAGGGATTATGTGACAGTTATTTCAGAACTGAGAGCAGTGTTTTTATTCTGTCATTAGGTATGTACAGACAGACGACTGTGATTTCAGTTTCTGTATCCTTCAAATGGGTGTGTGAACTTTTTACCCAATATTTGTACATACATTTGTCACTTTGCCAGGCGAGATAAATTCACCCACAAACTTCTAGATTGTACATGCTATTCAGGCTGGTTCTCTTTGCTTCTCAATGGTTTCAGTGGCCTACTTTTGGAAACACTTGTGTATTTACAGAAGCATCCTTCGTAAATTCCCTTCGTTTGAAAAAAAAATAAAAATCCTGTCCACACAACCTTCATTTTACAAAATATCTTGGTACACACACGAGAAAACCCTTACAAACGTTGAAACAGGCATGCTGGGCCAATAGGTGGAGATAAAGTCTACATCGCAGAAATGTAAAAAAACAGTGAACATTCTGAGCATGCTGTGTGAACTTTTACCGCTTTGGCAGTAGTGACTTAAAAACATAAAAAGTAGTAGCTACTTACTTAGTTATTTGACACCTATTCCCTTACCTTTGATCAACACCTTTCTTGCACACTGCTGAGGTGCTGTGGAGAAACCAAAAGCAAAAGGTGATTCATTCGAGAGGTGGTGGAGGTGCTCCTTACAGAAAGTAACAATGGGCATGCATGAATTGAGGTGGCATGTCCTGGTTTCCCAAAATGCTCTATTTTACATGTGCACACAGACACAGAAACCAGAGTTTTAAAAAAATTGCACTGTAGAAGGCATTTTGTGTACAGGGCCTCAAATACACCAGGAAGGCAAGACTAATAAGGGCCAGGTAAGACTTAAAGGGTAATCAAAAAAGGAGAGAAAACACAAAGACAGGAAGTGTAAAACAAAACATGAGACATGATGATAAAACCTACAAAATAAAACAGGAAATGACTGAACTAAAAACCCAAAACCATGACTGCACATTGGCTGTGGACCAGATTTACCATGAGGTGCAGAGTCATCCAATAAGAATATAATTCTTGCTTAATGTAATTCTAACCCTATGCTAATTTGCCCAACCAAAAGGTTTTGCAACACAATACTTTCTTTCCTTCAGAGAGTTTAACCTTAATCATCCTCACAGCCACAGCCACTGACCAAGGTGAAGGCAGTCTCCACAACTTCAGCTTGTAAAACCAAAACTATGGGCAAGATTCAAGCAGAGTGGAGTCATCTGTGTCTTGTAATTTGGTTTAACTGACCCAGTGTCACAGAGGATCTGAAGGTGGAACTTTCCTTTTAGGGCATGGTTGGAGCGAGTTTCATCACAGAGTTTACAGACTGATGTCGTCAGACCTGGAGAGTGAAGTCTTACCTTTCCAGATTGTCCAGGGAGTGTGGAGCAAATACACAAAGTCTCTGTGTGTTCAGAAAGCCTTAACTCTCAGCACCACTGAGCAGCGGAGGAGTGACTGGCATTGATCACTGGCAGAGTATCGTTATTTTGTAAGACGAGACTATAAAATGTTCCTGATTGGCCCTTTAAAGATTTATGGATAAAACAGACAGGAAGAAGAAGCCATCTGCTTCATCTCTATTGCATCAACACAGACATGTCAATTCCAATGTCGAGTATTCGCTGAAGAGGCCTCGTCCTCGTCTTCACGTGTCAAGACCAGAGAGCTGGCTGCTCCTGAAGAATCCCATTGTCATGCCTCAGCGGTCCCTTTACTGCCTTTATGTATCTGTTTGCTACCCCGAGGCGACAGGAATTGTCTGTGCTTAAACACAGAGGAAGAGAGGAGTCCTCGCTGTCTCAGATCTCCCCCCTCTCCCCCCCATCTCTGTCTCACTGCATGTGGTTACTGCCACTGTTTGTCTAAATCATCAGAGGCGAGCATGTCCTCTGTGAAGTATTAAGCGCCACACTTCTTGCCCTCATCTTCTGTAAGTCTACAGGTCTGACAGTCTCTTCATTCTGCAAGAGAGCACACGGCCACACACTCCACCCATCCACACACACTCCATCCACTGCTGGATTTACAGTGGGCTTTGACTCGTTTCCATTCTGCACAGATCTGATGCTTTATGCTGAAAGTAGGGGTCTTTTGTGCTTTAGTCTAAGTAATCCTGATGATGTCACAGTAGTGTCATCGGTGTTATCTCAGAATGGGTTTGAAAAATACAAATTAAAAACAGTAGTGGAAGAGTGAAATTTGAAGGGTGTGGCAGTTTACCAGGTTTAATGATTAGGGTGCAATATAAGATTATTGGTTGCATTATGGGAAATGTAGGATCCGGTGTTTATGGGACTAGGAAGTGAAAGTCAGTATTTACCAGCCTCTGCTGCTTTGATTCTGACCACTCAAATGTACACTGTAAAAACTGACAGAGTGACTTTACTTCAAAGAAAACCAGGAAACCAATAACCTCAAAATTATGAAGTAAAGTAGCAGTTTCAGTCAAAACTTTCTGGCTCGTACAACTTAAAGTTTATAGTTGTTTATAGTTAAAATTTGCAAAGTGGCAGGCTGAGTCAACTTAACTGAACTTTAGAAAATACACGTTTAAGAGATTAAAGGAGCACTACGTCATTTTGGAGAAGAAGTTTAAACAATATTAATGAGGTAGTAATACAAACTCAGAAAAATGTATTTTTTCCATAAAGCTTTGGCTTTACCCTCAGCAGACAAATTCAAACCAGGACCAGTTCTAATGTAGTAATATAAAATCTTTGGCTAATGTGCATTATATAGAAGTAGTCTGTCACTCATCCGTACCCACCCCAGCACCATCACCACTCCTCCACCCTTAGCTCTAATACCAACATGGGCAATTTCAAATCAGCTCATTAGCCTCATAGTGACACATATGGAGTATCTAACAAACAAATTCAGTGTGATAGACACATCTAAGCCATGCCCTGTTTTGCATACATATACTCACAGTCTCATTTCATGACTTAATCACCAATAGCAATTCATAATAATGGCATTAAAACTACTTGGTGAGGTTAAGTAAAAGATCATGGATTTGTCACCGCTGGCTGTTTGCCTCACAGTGGACTCAGACCCTGGTGGACTGGGTGAAAGTCTTATGAGTAAACTTCCCCGCCATCCTCTACTTCCTGCCAAGGTGGACTTTCTGGCTCTTTGTCTTTTGTCCCCATCATGATTGCCCCCTGCTGGCACTGCACCTTCATACACACAAGTACTTTTCGTGCCCAAGGAGGAAAACTGCCCCCCTTACATGACCTGACCTGACCTCTAGTGGATCGGCCGGTCACATGCTTTGTCAGAAGATGGGGCTGAGTATTTCTTAACCACACAATTTGAGCTTTTCAGTTTAATTATTAAACATTAAGTTAGCATATCATTTTGAACTTGAACTCATGAGTACTGACATGGTTCTGAAAACTCTTAATTTTAACCTGACTTCAAACTGACAAATGTATCACATTACACTGAACTGAAAAAAAAGTTGTTTTAATGAAATTGAGATTTAACATCATACAATTGAATTATTGCCATATTTTATTACATTTTGACATAAATAATCTAGAATACAACTTTAGCAGATTTGCAACACTTCTACTGAGACCTTCACTGTGGCTCTACATCAGATGATGAAGTTGTCAGTGACAGGGGAAAGGTCATATGTGTCATATTCAAAGTTCCACTGCCACTTGTTGCAGGTGGATTTGTTGTCCTGCTGAACATTTGATTTGGCTTGGCCCAGGCAGCAGTGTCATCCCCTCGTCAATCTCATGAAAGTCACCCAGTCATTCTGGGCCGAGCTGCTGACAGAAGCTGATATACACTTCAGAGGCGTGGAGGATACCCCCGACTGCTGAGGGTTATGATGTTGGGAGAGGGAATAAATGATGACGATATCAAAGGGAGGCCTGCCTTCTGTGCCGCTCTCAGCCCGCCTCATCTCAGGCTCCGACACCACTGTTCAGTCGAGCTGTAGGCCTGTTTTCACTGACATGATGATGAGAAGCATGTGGGTCTGAAATTAACTTGACCTTGATATCACAAGGAATCCTATGAAACTTTAAAAGGTTTAGCATCCGTTTCCAGCCTTTAATCATTATCTAAATTTAAATGTAGACTGCTGAAGTGAAAGGATATCATCTGTGGATTATGAATGTACTTGTCATTGCTTTCTTGAGATCAAATAAAACGTGTATGTGAATTGCATACAAAGGCCTATATCTATAGATGTACATCTTAGAAAGCAGAAGTCATTATAGGGGTTTGAAAAGATGAAAAATTATAGAAAAAATGTTGAGCATCCTAATGTCCTGGAGCCCCAAATACATATCAATGTGGGGTGCTTTGAAGTTGAACTTGACTAGTTGTATAACCTGTGTGTTAGACAGGCTGTCCTTGCCAAAAAACAACACGGCCGTTTGTTCAAATGTTTGAAATGACCTGTATTTACTCTCCCCTGTAAAGCCTCTTGTGGTCGTGCAAATAATGGCTGTTTCCTCCCAGAATCAAAGGAGGAAGTAGCATGAAATTGTTATAGCGCCACAAAAACTCTGAGGGAGGAGGTCAGGGTAGATGTCTGAGCACACAAAGCATCTGACTTTAACTGATCAATCCTCCAGACTGAACAGTAAACTACTGTATGTTGTTTGTTGTTACCTTCAAAATTGACGAGTTTTCTGATCTGCCCTCACTATGATTAAGGTTCACTCAAAAAGAAATATTTACACATCCTCTTACCGAAACAACCTTTGTCGTACTACAGTTTGGTTTGGTTCAGGTCAGAAAACTTGGTTAGGTCTTAGGTTTAGTTACGTACAACTTCACTTATGTTAGGTATGTGTCGCCACTATACTACGTTACAAAGTTGACATTGCTCACTGTTGACTTTTGGTTTCACACTGGACACAAACAGTGGTCTCCTGGATGAATTTTTTGAATTACAAGGGTTTCAAAAATAGTCCATTGAGTCATGCTACATCTATTTTGGAAAATGGAGTGTTGAGGATGAGTTCAGGAGTCTCACGGCCAGGGGAATGAAGCTGCTCTGTAGTCTGGTGGTATGGCAGCAGATACTTCTGTATCTGTTGTCAGATTGCAGCAGGGTGAACAGACTGTGGCTGGGTGGGTGTTGTCTTTTAGTATCTTTGGGTTCTGTGCTGACATCTCACTTCACCGATGTCTCTGATGCTCTGTAGATGGTACCAGTGATGTTCTGGGTGGTTTTAATCACCCACTGTAGAGCCTTCCTGTCCTGGGCCGTGATGAACCATGCCAGTTTGTGATTCCAGTCTATTGCTCCTCTGTAAAAGTTGACCAGAGTCTGGCACCGAAATTTAGCTTTCCTAATATTTCCGTAGGAAGTAGAGCCTCTTCTCTGCTTTTGTTACCAGTGTGGTGATGAGTGATGACCAAGATAGGTTCTCAATGATGGTAATTCCGAAGGAACCTGTGACTCAGCTCCACGATGTAGACAGGGGTGTGTGTCGTTGCCCTTTTTTTCTAAATAATCAAACCCTTGGTTTGTTTTCTCATGAGGACAGGCTGCTAAAACGTTGACTTTAAGTATTATAATTACATGTAAATGTACAATCTAGTGTGTTTCTCTTTTTATTTGACTTCCTCCTTTGCTACTGTACTAATTACTATGGCCAACAACAGATGGGTCGTGACAGGCTGCTTTCACAGCTGACCTCGATGGTTGTTTTTCTCATGAGGACAGGCTGCTAAAACGTTGACTTTAAGTATTTTAATTACATGTAAATATCCCATCTAATGTCACACAAAGTGTTTCTTTCATGTTGTGTCAGTGTGAATAAATTACATATTTTATGAATGAATTAATGCACATCTACGCATAAATACACATTTATTCAATTATTGCATGTATGAAGTGGATTAAGTGGATTTTACATGAACATATGTTTCACATGTATATTATTCAATTATTAAACATAAAAGTAATGCATTTCAAATTGGTTATTCTGTCTCTTATAATAAATCACACATCTCATCATTTATACACACTGACTCAACATGTGATCCTTTACATTGAACCCATGCAATAGAAGTAGAAAAAAAAATGTAAATAGAAAATTACATTTAATTATTACTTACAGTCAATGTTTGAGGCAAATCATTTTTGAAAAAAATAAAAAATAACCCACTTCCACAGGAAATGACACATTGCCTCTGTTTGGTGTTCCAGGGACCCGTGCTGTAAAACCTTAAAGACAATTTTTATCTGCTCGATATCTGTCATTGGTGTTGAAAGGTCTTTTTACTGCTTTATATGTGAGAAGCAAAGGGAAACTCTCTCTTTCTCTCTTTTCAAAGACACAGATCACAGAGCTGTGTCTGCCAGCCCTGCTAGCTCTCACTTGTTTGGAACATATACCAAAAAAGAGCTTGCATTTCGTCACCTTCATCAAATGATCATCAAATGTGCCAGTCTGTGGGTTAAAGCTTAAAAAGGTCAGATGAAAATATATTAAAACATATACAGTATATTCTTAATATTTGGACAAAAATAAAACATTGATTTTGCAATTATTATAATTGTCATTATTATCATTGAGGAAGTAAAGCAACTGTCAGGGAAACACAGGGGTTAAGATCAAACTACAACAAGGCCCCCTATTGTGTTAAAGGAACAGTTCATCTTAAAATGAAAACTCAGTCATTATCACCTCACCCCTCGCTGATGATAAGTCGGGTCCACAAAACATTTCTGGAGCTTCACAGCAAAAACAGTGTGGCAGCATTCTGACGGGGACAAAACAAACAAGGATGGCACTCAGTAGAGCGCATACCTCTGCCGCGGCCAAACAGCCTCCTTTATCAGCATCAAATTGTACTCACTCACTAATACCAGCCACCTAAATACGCCACGAGAAAAGAACGAAAATGTAAAAAAAACTACCTATCTCGAGAAAAAGTCCTGATTCTGTCCCTTTATCCTGATCTGCACCAAAAGTTAATGGGATCTATTCTGGGCCGAGACCCATCCTCCAACCAACAAAGAAACACAGTCAACCTCCTTGGCAGAGGTAAAAAGAGAAAAAAAAAAACAAGGTTCCATACAACTCTCAGATAACCAAATTGATTTGAAGCTGAAAGTGTCGACGGTGTAAATAGAGTCTTTTAAAATCTATCTGGGATCTCGGGGCTTCCGGAGATTTGGATTACTCCGGACTCTTAGACAACTGAAGTTGCTGGGGAGTTACGAGCTGTACAGAATGCTGCAACTCTATTTTGCTGTGAAGCTCCAGAAGTGTTTAGTGGGAACTTCACCTGACTTTCCATCAGCATGTGGGGGGGAGGAGGAGATGATGACTGTATTTTTATCTTTTGGGTGAACTTTTCCTTTAACCTTGCCCTGACAGGACAGCTCTATAGCCTTCAGTCCTATCAACCCAAACTATGACAAGAGTTGGAAAAAATGAACTTTTGTGTGCATCACAGTGGAGTTAGCATTCCTCGCGTGTCTGAGGTTCAGATCCAGGTTTGAAGAGCAGCCGGTGCCATGCTCCATGCTCCGTGTCAGAGCTGCCACAACACAGCGGCTGGTTAAGGGTGATGGAGAGAATGCGGCAATCCATTGGCTGCAGGCTTAGTAAATTTCAGTCGGTGTAGTCCAATGGCAAGCTAGAGAGAGAGAGAGGGAGAGAGAGAGGGAGAGAGAGAGAGAGACCTGGTTTCTCTATCACTAATCTTGTCCTCGCTATACACTCGCTCTATGAGAGCAATTAGATTCAGCACCGTTTCCAGTGCCTCTGCAATGACTCATTGAAACATCCTCTGTGCTGATAAAGCCGCATCTCTATTCTCCCTCCACCACACACACACACTCACACACACACACAGACTGACAGACGCACGCACACACACAGGACGTATAGTTGGGCTGCCTTCAGTACATCGGGACTGCGCTTCTTACTTTGGATTTGCAGCGCGGCAGGCTGGACGTGGACTTTATTGTATTTTTCCTATGTGGTGTGTATTTCGCCTGAAGTCGGGACTTACGGCTAAGAGTCAGACGGTGGAGATACAAGCTGAGGTAAGTGCGCTGCCGGCTTCATGTGATGCTCAGCCTTACAGCTTTTTCCTCCCAGCGGGAAAACGGACTCAATTTATAGACAAGCGGCTTAATTTCTGCGCGTTTTCAAGCGTTGACCCCCTCCCCTCCTCCTCCTCCTCATCCTCCTCCTCTGATGGCTTGTCCGGACGCGCTTCAGTCTTACAAAGGAGCATAATCCACAGGGAAATCCATCCAGAGACATTTAGCCCTCTGTTAACCTCAGCTGGATCGTTTTTTACAGTCAGAACTTCCCAGAAAAAAATTAGGAAACAGACGCAATATGGAGGTTTTTCTAAAAAAAAAAAAAAAAAAAAAAAAGCCCGCAGCAGCAGAGGCTCATTCTTGCGCACTTTCATCCGACTCCAGTTGATGTTTTGTTCATGTGTAAATGTTGATGGGAGAATGAGTGATAGAAACGGCTGCAACCACCTCAGCCAGCGGTGAAAATGCTGATCACAGATCACACATCAGGCTCTGTGTTATTTGCGTAAAAGAGTGTTTGGAGCGTTATTCCTGCAGACACCGTGGTGCCGCTTTCACCAAACTCGGTGCCAAAGCAACAGCTCGGTTAACTTTAATGCGTCAGGGACGACGAGAGAGGCGGTTTGTGATCCAACCAGCACAAAGCGCTTTCCCTCAAGACGACAAAGCGTTTAAACCCATTTCACACCTGCGTTTCTACCGCAACTCTTTTGTGTCTGAACGAGGTGCAGCAGAAAGACGAGCATCTTCCAGCGAGCTCTCTGCGCGCATCTCTATCCAAGCAGCCACAAGATGGTGGTGTGGATATCTGGATGTGGATTTTTAGGGGAAAAGAAAAAAGGGGGGGAGGCGGAGGGGTGAGAATGGTTTTGTGCCTTGCATGAATTTTTACAGCTACACCGCTGCTAATGCTGTGATTTTCAGCTTGTATTCACGCTGGGTGGCATTCACACTGGCTCTGCACGGACTGACGCTTCACACAGGCTGCTGGTTTAACATGGGATGACCTTGTGTGTGCTGCCGTGCACATACCTGCTCCAAAATGAAATTACAATGTTCAGAGTGGCGTTCAGGTCCCACAAAGAGAAGGGCACAGCAGGACACAGAAAAACAAAATCTTTTTAGGAAACACAAGATCTGTTAATATCTTTACAATAATGCTGTTATGTGTGTGGGCGTGCAGAGAAAAGGTGTAGGTGCAACCTCTTATGCATTTTAATCCTTCTCAGGTCTCCACTGCTCGCGTTCAGGGGATAATAACTGATAATAACTCAATCCCCAAAAGGATTAAAAGTTTAATATCTTCCTCCAGTGCCAACCCCATCTCCAGAATACATGTTGGCAAAGTACGTTCTGCAAAACCAGTTAAAAAAAAAAAAAAGTTTCTATATTGTGCAACTTTGTTAAGGTTTTCAATTTGTCTCTTGTCACACAGCTGTGCCTTTGGTCTGGTTAGGGTTTAGGCACAAAAACCACTTGATTAGGGTAAGGAAAACGTGTTTTGGCTTTAAATACCTGTTTCTTGGCACCACAAACATGGCTAGAGGTGTCCAGAGGTTTCGTTAAACACCACTGGTTTTGTTGCCACAACCACGGCTGGAAGTGTCCCGAAGTTTCGTCAAAAGCAATCGATTCTGTCGCCACAAACACGGCTAGAGGTGGCCTGAGGTTCCGTCAAACACACCTGGTATTGTCACCACGAACACGGCTGGAGATTGCCCCAAGGTCCCATTATAAATATCAAGTAGTTTCTCACATGCAAATGTTGACACGCAGACTTGAACTGCGGTCACTGGTTTGGGCAGCCATCTTGCCTCTAACTCTACCATCATCCCCTCCACCTCGCAACATGAAAGGCCATAAACATGTGATGTGAACATGATATGACACATTTTTTTAATCTCAATACAGCTTATGAAATGCACAAATTTGAAAGCATCTTCAGAGACTGCCAACACTATCCTGGTGACTGGGCTGCCGGTGCTGCTAAGCTCCGTCTCATCCTGCCGAGGCTTCCTGTCGTTGCCATCTTTTGAAGAGAGGGGAAAAAAATGGCCGAGCAGGTGTTAAATTCACTCTAGGATGGCTGAGACAACATTTGAAGATTAAAGTAATGCTCAATGAGTTGTTGTTTGACAGTGATTGAGAGAGATGGACATGTCCTACTTTTTGGATGTTATTGTAAAAAAAGAGTTCCGCTCAGTTCTGTGTCCAATCAAACAGTCATCCTCTTTCAATCATTTTCCTCTCCCAGATTGTGATTGTCCTACAAGATTTTGGTCCATTTTCAACAAACTGCACAGACACAATCATGTCAGTCAAAATGAAAGTCAAATATTTACGACATGCACACGACATGGCTCCATAATCCGCTCCTCTTGCATGTTCCAAATAATATCAAGGATTCCTGGAAGCATGTCAGGGGACACGTGCAGGAAATTGTTTTTTGTGTTTTTTCTAAGAATAATCTTCGGTGCGTGCAGGTGTCTTTGAAGTATCCACCCACGGTTTTGCTTCGAATCTCCTTTTTTTCCTTTCATTTTTAATTCCATGGATGTCTGACCTCAGTTTTCCATGTTTGCTTTTGAGAATGCACAAATGGAAATGACCTGGTATGACAAACTGAGGCCAACAAAAATCTGGCCAAAATATTTCATTGTTAATGTCTCACAATTTGTAGAAAGGCACTCAGTCGAGTGCATACCTCTGCCAGGGCCCAGCATTCCCCTTTTTTGCTTGCTCACTCATAGATAGCAGCCACTGAGATACACTTTTTTCATAAAGATCCAAAAAATGTCCAAAAAATCTCACAATATTAAAGAAAGTGAGAAAAAAATCCTGGATCTATCCCATTATCCAGATCAGCACCAAAGGTTAATGGAGTCTAATCTGGGCCGAGACCCATCATACCATCCACGTTTAATGGAAATCTGTTCAGTAGTTTTTGTGTAATCCTGCAGACAAACCAGCCAGCCAACAAATGGACACTGTGACAACATAACCTCCTTTGCTTTCGTCATGTCTTCACTTCCACTGCAGGCCCTCCATCATATGGTACATCAACATATTCATCATTCATCCGTCAGGTCAGGGATGACATGTGGATGCTGAGCAAGCAGCTGTTTGCTGATCCGTCCAAACCGTATGCACACAAACACATAACTAATAGGTAGAAACAGGAGCCGAGTCGTGTAGCGTGTTGTGTTTGCCATGCTTTGATACATTTTAATTTGCGTAAGGAGAGCTACTGGAGGTCTGAAAGAGGGATTATTGCACAGTAAGACGCCCTGTTGTCTGTCAATCCCACACACACTTATCACTCCACGATCCTCTGTGCGTATTGTGTGTTTGCCAGGTGTGTGAACTTTATGTTTAATCTTTGACCATGTGAGATATATTTGGAAGAGTTAGGGGTGTTTTGCATCTCAGATAAGAAAATGTGTCAGCATAATTTTTTACTAAATGAGTTGCGTATGAATGGAGCTGGTAGCACAAGCTTTCAACCAACACTTATGTTTGGCTGCCTTAAACAAGGTGAACCCGTCGGAACCCAACAAAAATTTATGTCATGTCTCATGTCTGAGCTTGGGTCAGGTTTGGTCACTTAAGTTGGCATGTTGCTTTCAAGTTCTTTTAGTGAAAATATAGTGTAGAAATAAATACATATAGTGTAAAAATAATTGATAAGTGATATTAAGTGAACTTATAAGTGATGGGCCTACTCTGTGTTTGGGCTAATTTACATGGCAATACTTGTTTAAAAACATTATAAAATGAACTACAATTATCATCAATCAATGTGAGGCCATAACAGTGTTGACGTTATGCTGTATGTGACGTCTATGTATTGTGTTGCAGAGATATCTATTATCTAGAGAAGTTAGCATGCTAACCAGTTAGCCTCTATCCACTTTGTTCCCAACAGGTGTCAGTCCAATAGTAAACAACAGCAACACTCCAGGCAGAGGTAACTGAGGTTAACTGAGCTTACTCGCTAAAGGTAGCAGCAGTTAGCGATTACTCTGGTGACATGCCCCTATTTGTTTGAAGAAATAATTTGACAGGTGGCCAAGTCTTACATATTGCACCTTTAATCTAGCTAAGGATGAAGGCCGTAAAGCATAACTTTAAAACTACTGACGACCGTGCAGGGAAATCAACTGCATGGAGGCATTTTGATTTAATCATCAAATTGGACTGTATGACAGAGTAACGCAAACTCAGTGCTTCTGCTTACATTAACTCAGGCTTGGACTTAAAACAGTTTGGGTCTGGCCTGCCCAGGGTCTAATTTATTGTAATTTTGTCTTGACTTGAAAAAAGAAAAGAAAGAAAGAAAGAAAAAGATTGAATTTTTATGAGACGGTGGCTCCGGTGGTCAGTTTCCTGTTTTGCTCTGTGGTCACACTAGAGAAAATGAAGGCTGACCTCTCTGTGTCACACCAAACCTGAAGCATGGAAGTGTCTTGTTAATAGTTCACGCATACAGATGAAGAGGCTGTCTCTCGCCTCAAGCTGTTAAGCACATCATTTACATTCTTAGCTATAAGTGGGCTCTCATTTTATCACACGGCTTCTATACATGCGAATGAAAAGGTAGTTTGTCTCTCAAGAGGTGCGTTTCCCTGCGACATATTTTCTCTTTCAAGTCATTATAACTTGTTGAGAGCATTGTTGAGAATTAAAAAGCCCTGATGAGGTTTTTCTCCATCATTTCTAAAATGATCTTACATAATTATAGATACATAATTATCTTAAACCTTCCTCCACTTCCCCACATCGTGCCACTGAGTTACTAGCATCACCAGAACCAGCATTATGTATGTCACTTAAGCAACAAAGGCTTATTTACATGACGTCACTTAAAAGTGCAAATATGTACAAATTTTAGTACAAAACTTCAGAAACTAACGAACATTTTAACAGTCTGTGAAGAAATAACAGTTTTGATGCCAAAGATGTGTTGAAGGGATATCTACTGACGCATGCTAACCAGCTAGCCTTGGGCCTGAAAACCTCTTTCTCCCAGTGGTCTAATGTTCCTGTGCTAGTAGTGTAAAAACCAACACTCCCCTGGTAGGGGCTAGCCGCATGGCTAACTGAGTTGACAAGTTAACAGTAGCTACAGTCGTGGATGTATAAAAAGAATACAGTTAGCAGCAGTGAGCAGTTATTCTGTTGATATGCTGCCCTTATTTGTTGGGAGTATGAATTCAAGGTGGCCAATTCTTACACATTGCACCTTTAAATATGTTAGTAAGTTAAAACAAAACTCATTATTGACTTCTGGTTTCACACTGGACACGAATTACACCACCCTGCCCTAATACCTATACAGACTTTGTTGCTCCTTATACTCCTTCTCATGACTTCCTCCTTTACAACCATTATAATAACTACAGTTCTGGTGTTGCACTCATTTTTTTCAGGTTGGAGATAAAACTAAGCCAATCAGACTGTGTCAGTGGGATTAAAAATTGTGGAAGTCATCTTCTGTGACAGAGCCCGAAAAAAAAGCGTCAGAATAATGGCGAGGAATAAATGTGTACTCATTTCTCTGTTGTGTGTGTTGTATTGTGTTATAAGTCAATTTACAGGAAAAAAACAACTCTTAAATCAACATATTCGATTAACATGAGAACATCAACTGCTCAAGCGACCACTATGACAGTGATGGGGCAGATACAGAAGTCACAAATGATGAAATAAAACAGAAATGGACTTACATTAGCTCAGTTGGTAGAGCAGGCATCCCATATACAGAGGCTTTGTCCTTGCTGCAGCGGCCCGGGGTTCGAGTCCCGGCCTGAGGCTCTTTGCTGCGTGTCACTCCCCCTCTCTCTTTCATCCTGTTTCCTGTCTATCCTGAGCTGTTCTATCAATAAAGCCATATAAAGGCCAAACAAATACTTAAAAAAACAAAAAAGAAATGGACTTACATGAGCAAAATGAAATGACATCCCGGTCTCATTATGAGGTTAGAAATATATTCAAAAGGCTGCTGAAAGTGAGTTCTCATCAGTGAGAACTGGGAGGAAAAGGTGTAAAGTTGAAGGCACGCAGGCCTTTTTAAATTTTAATTTGTGGAAGACATCATCAATCTGCTGGAGGAAATGTTAATTTGCAAGGTGGCTCATTGTGTAGCAGCATCAAAGAAGAGGCCTGCTTTCATAAAGAGAGGCACAATGCAGAGAATCTTTTAAAGAGGACAACGGTGCACCTATTTAGAAAGTCAATCCCTAGATATTTATGGTGTTCATGGAAAGCAAGAAAGTAGTTGTGTAAAGTATGAATAAAAGAGAGCTTGAGAGAGAAATCTAAACCCAGCCTATTTTCACACCCACGCATAACACACATAAAGTGGGTCACAATTGTTAAATTGTCTGTGTTAAAAGATATAATGTGCAACAAATGACTAGACCTTTGTCATGTAAGTTTACTCAAGGTGACAGTGTTTTTTACTTGTTTGCCTGCCACTATAACTTCTGGTAGAGAGTCAGAGAGTGAGGAGGAAAGTCAGCAAATGAGACTAAATGCAACGTGAATAAAACTAAAACATTACCTCGTCCCTGAACATTTATGCGTGGGTCACATAGATGATTGATTATTTTTTTGTATAATGGCGTGTTCACCAACACCGAGGCGTTACATGTGCGAGTTTGACGGCAGGGTCGTTTGTGTTTACAACCAGATTACTTTACTGTACCTTAGATGTAAGCTAGCAAGCAACAGCACACACTGAGGGTGTGTGTGTGTGTCTGTGTGTTTAAATTCCGGTTAACCTCTCACTCAACTCAGCACTCACCAAACACTCTGGTTCTCTCTCTCTATCTTCTTTTCCCCTCTCCTCTCTCTAAAGTACATTTCTCCTCCAGTTCCAGTCAACAGGCAACATTACAGAATGCTGCTGCAGTCAGGTTGATAAACAGGAGTGAAGATAAATCCACTGTTTAATCACAAAAGTTAGGGTTTTCCTGTTGGCAAACAACTCCGGATCAGAGCAGAATCTGATGTGACTCCGGGCGTTTATTCCTCCAGAAAGTCTGGCTCTGTACCCAACTCTCTCCTCCAGAGCTGGATTGCTTTGAGTAGCTGAGCAGCAGGCACACTTCTCCACAAAACACTTACATATCGTGTGTTTGTTTTGAATGTTTGAAAGGTGTGGAAGTATTCTAACATTCTAACAAGCACCTTGTTTGACGCATACTGATTCCTCCATACCTTCAATTGGTCATCATTTTGGTTTTGTTCGAGGAAGATGTGAGAATATTCTACAATCTTCAGGCTGGACAGATATTTCACTTCACCATTGGGGGGGACAGTAAACAAAAAACATTCTCAGGACTCATTCCTGAAGGAGACACCCCTGAATGTTTTTACTGACAACCCGGGAAATTTTTTAGCCCTGTTTGTCGCGACAAAACCAGGTGTTTTTTATCGAGACCTCAGGACATCTACAGCGGTGTTCGTGGCGACTGAAACAGGGAGCTATTACACTCATGCTAACACTTGGCACCTTTCTTTAAAGTTAACTTTTGCAAAATATCTACTTACTGATATAAGTTATTGAGGGGGACAAATCTCTCTTTTTACTAGAAAAAGAGATTTGAGATAGCTATGATTTCCACCTATGACTCACACTGTAATCTTATTAGAATGTCTTTATGAAATAACTATAGTACTCATTTTTGCAAGAAGAGTTCACAACTCTCTTTCTTTTGTATTCTATTATTTTCCAGAGATACACAATATGCACCTTAAACAGCCTGGCAGCAGGTCTTACTTAAATGCGTATTTCAGTTCAAACTATTATAGCGTAGGCTGTAAGTGTTAGAATACAATGTGCACATTTGAAAGGAGAAATGGATACAGACTTTTGTAACCCTTGCAGAAGGTTTAGTAAATCTGATCCACATCATGGTCCTTATTATGCTTCAGATGATTTTTTTTCATGACAGGAAAACACACATGCAGTGCATAAAAACGCTAAAACATATACACGTCATGATATGAGTATGTAGCTAATCACCAGCTGCAGTGGTTCAAAGTGTCTGTGATATTTTACAGTTAGGAGGACGGGTGCCTCTGACAGGATCATTCTATAATGATTGAAATGCAAATGACAGAGAGCACCTTCATTGATATTCATAAGACTTATCTCCTATCATCATTAAGAGTGAGAACAATGTTCCCAACCTCCCGTGTGCTCCTGCCAAGGAGAGCCACGGAGCACGCTCTGAATTCAGCCCGAGCCATTTGAAGGACGCTTCATCATAAAATGCCACATTATTACAAATACTGTACAACACGGCAATTTATCACAGAAACATTTACAAGCATATAACCTCAGTGAACAATGACCAACAATTTCGCCTGAGCAAAGCCTCACTGCTTTCACCCCTTTTACTTTTCTGTGCTGCCATGCAAGCACGGTCACTCATATTCTTCATGTAGTAGTAAATTCCATCTCTATATAACCGCTGGGTGATGAGCAGCCTGTGGTTGCACTTAAACACCACACAAAATGATGTGCTCAATCCAACCTATCTCCTGTTGCTAGGATATATATGAATATAATTTAATTTAAATACAGTCAAAGGTAAGGGGGCTACAAAATGTCCCACCATAATTACCCTGTTATAGTAAAACATAACTGGAGCTGTTTAATGAATAGTAAACACACTGCATTACGTGATTACATGTTTATGTCTTTCCACTGTAGGTATTAATATTTATCGATGTATTTATTCATTATTTATTATTAGTACACTCCAAGCATTGTAAAGTGAGTTTCCCTTATTAATAAGTAAATGTGTATGTCATGTATGCACATTTGCATATTATTATGCTTTATACTATTGCACCTATTGTATAGTATAGTATTTGTAGAACCAGTATATTTGAATTTGAATATTTACTTTTACACAAAATAAATGTAGAAAGGAATCAGTTCTTCTTCCTCATAATTATACTCCTGGCAGGGAGCCTGGACGACCAACTGGCCATAGTGTGCGTCTGCCCCAGACCCTTAGGGAGCCTAAAGGCTTCGAGTCCACCGAGCAATTAGTTTGTGATACACCACTAAAGCACATTATGAGCTGCACACCTGCCAACACACCTCCCCATTTTTTAACCCTTTAACCTCCTGCTGCGCCCCCAATTGGTCATTTCTCCCATTAATCTCACGATTTCATATTGATACAAACCAAATGGGGGTGTTTCTGTTTCCTGTGGGATGTGTTGTGGTACCTGGCAAACCAACCAAGAGACAGAGGTGAGCCCACGCTAATGACCCTGCCTGATGTGCATCACTTGACACTGCGTTCCCTAAAGCCCTCCGCTCAGTTTGCCGCTTAAAATGGATGAAACAGGTCTGGAGAAGAATTGATATGCTTTCAAATTCTCAAATTCTCGTGACAGTTGCCTTCTGTGTCACTGCTGTCCTCTTGCTTTCACCCTGCACTCCTTTTTGAAGGTCTTCCTGGCAATGATGGCTCCTCAACGCACACACACACACACGCTCTCACAATGTTTGCTGCATGAAAGGCAGGCCGATACCACTAAAAATCTCCCTCAGCCAATGTTGGCAGATACGCAAATGGAAATTATAGGGGCCTTAAAGTAAGGCCTTTGATAGTTTAGTACATTACTGTGATAACAGTCACTACATAAATCTGTGCTTTATCAAGCTACAACAAACTAAACGCTTAGTAATTGGTACTCAGGTAATCAGGTATCAGTCCTTGGTCTCCTACTAATATTTATCTGTATGCCTACCTTTATTTCAAAAGCATCATATCAGTATGCAAAAAAAATAAAAAAACACACATTAAATATATTTATTTCAGAGGTTTGACCGCAGATAGTCGTTTCCACATCCCAGTTGTCTAAGTTGAATATTGGACCATGATTGGAAACAGTCTTCTGGTCTCAAACTTTTCTGAGAAAAAGCTTTAAATCAGTCAAACCTGTCTGAATCAATACTGGGTCTTATCCTGATCCTGAGGAGGCCTGGAGCGCAAAATAAAGCATTGGCGACACTGCACACAGTTCGCCAAAACCTCTCGGTAAACCAGCTCTACCATCAGTAGTAGTGGTAGCTGGTGTCCAAGCTACCATGACAACTGCTCTAAGTATGAATTCGGACAGGTGCCAAATTCTTACATGTTACAAGTACGCCTCAAAATATTTATAAATTCAGAGCAGGGGCCCAGCTGTAGACTCCTCATACAGTATGCAAGTTTGTTTTGTCACCTGAAGACTGAGCCAAATGAATGAGATACCCTTTAAAATGTCAGCAGTGCGTGTGTGTCCATGGAAATTCAACACTGTGATGTTACTCTACAGTCAGTTCAATCAATACATGTACAACTCTGTCCCTGTCGGAGACACTTTGTGGAGCCACTCTATTAACAGTGTATTAAACCATGTTGTGGTGGATTCATACCAGGTTATCTTGAGTTTCTACAACCTAGCAGCCTTCATTCACAATAATACGTGTTAAACAGGATGTATAACATGAGAAAGGTCCTCTGGGATCTGTTAGTGTCCAAAGAGACTCTCACTGACAACACGTGATCATGGTACACAATATAGTCTTCATTATGGCTCTTGTTAACAGCTTTGTTAGCACAGACATGTAAGGTAAAGTGCACCAGGGCAGTTCCAGTAAAAGGATCGTAATGAGCTTGAGAGCTCATGAGCTCAACATTCTTATGGCCTGAAGTTGTCCCTGAACCTGGTGGTGTGGGAACAGATGTTGCAGCAGCAGACAGAACAGTTTGTGGTTGGGCTGATTGAGGTCTGTGATGATCCTGTTGGTCTTCTTCCAGCACTGCTGGATGTAGCTGGGTGCTGAGGTTCTCCACAGAGTACCACAGGAATGACCATCCTAAAACCTGAAAATAAGTTATTTTTGCACTTCTGGTTCCCTTGTCTTGAAGCCAGTAAATCTTTCTGTGGTTATCACAAGTTTAAGAGAATTTCAAGTTTGTTCTACAGGCTGACTTTAGTTGCAAACTTTCTAACTCTAACTTTACAACTTCTAGATTGCTCAATTTATAGTAAAGTATGTACAGTATTGTGTTGTTGGAATCATAGTAATTAATCAACACTTTCAGATTGGACATTGAAGACAGCTTTTTATTTTGGGTGATTGCATTTACAGTTCAAACATCATTAAAGTCCTGTTCATCTGTGAAGATTACCTCCCTGAACAAGATGCGTGTCAGAGTGCCACAGCGTTTATTTTCTGCAATATCCAAAATCCTATTGAACAATCCCATAGGCTTTTTGCCGAGGGAACCAGGGCGATGCCAACGTCCGGATAAACCTCTAAAAATAAGTCATCCCTGCAGTACTCTATTGATGGCAGCTTTGTCCTGATGGGGCAGTTTTTCACTGGCTGCAGCAAGTGATGCAGCCAGTCAGCATAGTTCCATCATTTCTCAATGAAAGAGGAAATGTTTTTGTTCTTCATCCGCATCATCATCATCATCATCGTCATCATTAGGCTAAACATGTAATAGCAGATCATAATAAATAAACCCTTTGTGGACTTTGGGACATCTCAGAAGAGTACATAAAATCTTCTCTTCCACTGTCTAACTTCTCTTTTAGTTAGAGTTAAGAGGATGTGTGTATATTTTGAAATGTAAACGGAGCCCAGCAAACATCTGCCAAAGTATAGATTTCCAGCACCAATACTGAAATCCTGTATTCTGTAAGTTGAGCCATCTGTAGTTGACCACAGGTGCTTACAGCCAAATATCAAAAATAGCGTATCATGGGTGTAAAGAGATCATGATTGCTGTGTTTGTTGGGATGACATTTACCTGAGAAAGGTCTATTTGTCTAATTCTGACCTATTTGAAAGCTTTGAGCAGGCCACTCAGCCTCCTCTGAAAGACAGCTACAAGGAGTATTTTTCTTCTCAAATATCATTTGAAGGGCTTGTGTACTGAAGTATTGAAGATGCATTCTCTTCCTACTGCCCGCTCCACAACATTGTCAGCAAAGCAGAAATTACAAGACATTTTTCCCCTTGGTTTTTGCCAGTTGTCAGCAGGTGTCATTGATTGTTACCATGGAAACACCACTGCTAGCTCTGAGATGAGCCTGAGGGTAGGATGGCAAACTTCTAGTTTTAAAGGGTCGGTTCACCCAATTGAAAAAAATAAATACAATTTTACCTCGAGGGTGATTGAATTAAAAGTTCAGGGTTGTATTATTCTATATATATTTTTTATCATCAACAAAAACCAGAAATTAAACAAAACAGATCGGTTTCTCAATACTTTCGGGCTTCCCTACCTTGCTCATCTCCAAGGTGCGAGGATGAATCATTCATCGTCTCAGCTCCAAGCCCATTGGTTCCTACTAAAAACATGATCATTGCAGTTTTAAAAGAAGGCTCAATCATTTTCGCAAACAGCTGGCTGCTGTAGTTTGTAAAAAATGTTGTTGCAACAGGAAGACATAGTGCACTTTTTGGGGACTCTTTTCATCAGTGGATTAAAACTCTAGTTAGTATTTGGGGCAGCAGGACGGTGTACGTGAGATTAAGGTATAAAATAGCCTATATCAGTATTTAAATATACACACAATGCTTTTTCATTCACATTAGACTAGTTCAGGAGTAAGGCTAAGCTATTGTGGTATAGACCAGTCCAACATGTCTTTGTGCAACCACCCACTGAATTCTTTGACAGCTTAAAGGTACCCTGTGGGGAGCACATTACATTTACATTCAGTTCTCATTGAAATTGTGTGTGTCGTTGTGGCTTAAAACCCAAGATTTTGATTATGGAACCTGCACACTTGGCACACTGCTATATTTTGGCCCTTTACTGCTATCCAGAATGTGAATAACACAAAGACATTACAAAGACGTGATGTCTGCTGTCTGCTCCCACTGTAAAAAAATGAAGCCAAAATATCCTGGCTGCGAGCTCCACCATTTGCGCCTGTGACGTCATTCAAAGCCAGTCTGCGCAATAGTGATCGGGCAGTGGAGCCGTTTATCAAGGTTCAACCACCCAACTCAATCAAGTCAGCTGGAGGGCTCAGCTGTCAATGATAATGTCACATCTCCTCAAATATCAAATGACCTAAAAATGACAGAAACAGTCTTTGGGAAAAATAATTTGACGTGTACTGAGTTTTTAGTTTGGCCCATCTGCTAACATAGAGGGCGAGGACTTCAGCCTGCAACCAGGGGGTAATCGAGATTTTTCGGCTTCACTTTGGGTGGGCTGTTTTATATAAAGTCAATGTCTTTTGTTGCTGATAAATGGAATCCATTACATACATACAATCTTGTAGTTTTTTGTAGTGTGCCCAGCTTTTATGATGACTCCAAACCAACATTTTTTCCCAATTAAATTGATAACATTACAAAATATTCTTTAAGGTCAGGATGGCCGAGTGGTCTAAGGCACTGTATTCAGCTAGCAATCTCCCCTGGAGGTGTGGTTTCAAATCCCACTTCTGACATGCAGTGTTTTTCACTGGAACTGTTTCTTCTAATGTGATATTTGGAAAGAAAAGTCGCCAGTATATGCATGTTGGCAGTTCTGACATAACCCCTGTACAAGGCGCAACGTTATTCATTTCTGTTTGTGCACTTTGTTCCCTGAGCAAAGAATAGTCTTGTTTGTCTTTCTCAACTTGCCTTTTTATTGGAGCTTTGCTTCCGCCGCAATTAATAGCAGTCAATCACGGTCCCAACTTTTGAGTTTGTATGTGAAGGGCCAGTGGGTCAACAGTCTTAAGCTGTGAGGTGTAAACTTGCCAGTCTGATGTTGTCTCCAGTAGCCCTATTTGGTGCTGGATTAATTGTTTGTGGGATTTCCTTGAGAACAACGTCTAAAGTTGTCATTTCCCACAGCTGCTCTTGACTGTGACCAGTCAGCTAACTAATTCAAGTAAGTTAGCGCGTAAAGTTAGCATTTTTAACGTGTTATCTTCTGTGTCACTGGTATTGATGCATGCCTTCTTTGTAGTACGTGAGAAAGACTCAATAACACGTTCCAAAAGCGTTCTACAGCGATCAGAGGTAGCTCTTCTGAGGTTCCATGGTGTAATGGTTAGCACTCTGGACTCTGAATCCAGCGATCTGAGTTCAAATCTCGGTGGGACCTGGTTTTAAATGTTACAGGGCCTCGTGGGTGTTCCCACTGTAAAGGATAAGGTGGCAACACAGTTGTTCCAGGTACCCCTAAGTCCCGATACGAGCAGGTGTTCACTGTCGTCCAATCAACCCTAGAGACTTGGGATTCCAAATGTGATAGAAGAGGAAGGAGTGAAATGGATTCCAGTTACATTATTTGTGCACACTTTGCATTCTGTCTCATTCTCACCACAAAAGTGAGGCTTCACCGAACTTGCTGCGTCTGGCTGTCTGTGCTCATCGTTGAAAGGCCAGCATACTGCGAGCGGTGGGGCGGTTGAATAGCCATGAAACACCATCCGGCCAGCTTTGCAACGTCGGATGATGGGCTGTGTCCGAGCGTTTCTGTGACTTTCTATTGGCTGAAATGCCGTTGGGACGGTTCACTTGGCTAACGTTGGCTGAAAAGCTGATCTTCAAGTGGGAGATGCGCCAACGGTCGGGTTATTGAGGGTGTTGAAGACGTTTCACGTCTCATCTGAAAGGACTTTTCAGTTTTTACGGCCTGGTGGGGAGGCCCTGGTTGCCTTGGTTCAAAACTTAGATACACCAGGAGCTGGATGTCTGAAAACCGTCACAGACATGTACAAAGAAGTTGAATAGACTACGAATGAACCAACCAGGAATGTGTGCCTGCATGTATTGTCAACGCAGCGCCTTACTGGATGACCCTGCGATACCGTAAAAGTTGAGCATTGATATGTGACAGCACAGTCGCTATAAGCTTTTTTTAAACCAACATTATAAGGCAAGACCTATTGTGCAAATTCTGAGGATAATCTTGAAAGAGTGATGTGGTTAAAGTTCAAAAAGTTAGTTGAGTTAGTAAGTAAACTTTTGAGTTGAGATTTTTTTGTCACACTGTTGATTTTAAAGACTGAATATTTAAATGGTAGACGAGCCAGGGAATTACCACAGTCTGTATGCTACCATCATCTGGGAACTTTGGGACAATTCTAAATTTTTTGGCAATTCATCCAAGAGTTGATGAGGCATTTCACATAAAACATAAAGTGTGAACTTGTTTAAGCACTACATAGAAAGTCAGGGGGTCACCAAAGTTAAAAGGATTCATCCTCTTGGGATTATAAATCTGCAAATGGAATCTCTTTGCAATCCACCGAATATTTGTCAAAATAATTCAGTTTAAATGGAAGTGTTAGACTGAGCAAATTACTGAAATTTCCATCTCTGGAACCATTGGTCCACTCACTTACTGTGAGAAGAAGCAACATTGTCTGTGGCTAAATCTGGTGTTCAACTATTATGGTACAAATGCTATATGAACACATGGATTGTAACAATAAGTGATGCTATAGTGGATCAACTCTTTTTTATTGTCTTTCAGGATATCCCATCAAGCTGGAGACTGGGTAACGAAAGAGCGTCCTAGGCTCTTTCTTGCTTTGGATTGGAGAGTCGAACAGCAGCCACCCATCTCCATGCAGGCTCTCAGAATGGGGAGCTCTGAGAAATCTACTTTTTTTGACTGGGGCTGCTTCGCTCAGCTCACAGCCTGAGGAGGAGCAGGAAGCATCTCGGTGGAGGGGCAGGGGGGGCGCAGAGGACCCAAGGGTGGACCATAACCACGACCTGCCAGGCTAAGGCTTAGCACAGCAGGAGCATGTCAGCACCCGGAGGCCCTTCATGCATGTGTCGCTCCACGGCCAAGGCCTACCTTCTGCTGTGGATGGGGCTGGCATCCATCCGTGTGGCCGCTGTTCAGGCCCAACAACACCCCGTGGTCACCACCAATTATGGAAAATTGCGTGGAGTGAAGGTTACATTGCCTAATGAGATCCTGGGACCAGTGGAGCAGTATTTAGGGATCCCGTATGCACTGGCTCCAACGGGGGAGCGAAGGTTCCAGCCACCGGAGCCACCCATGTCCTGGCCGGGCATCAGGAATGCTACTCAGTTTGCTCCGGTTTGTCCTCAGTTCTTAGAGGACCGCTTTTTACTCAATGATATGCTCCCTGTCTGGTTCACCGCCAACTTGGATACAGTGGTAACCTATGTGCAGGAGCAGAGCGAGGACTGCCTTTACCTGAACATCTATGTTCCCACAGAGGACGGTAGGTCAACTGTGTCTCTTGTGTTTTTTTCTACCTCTTCCTGGATGTCTTTGTGTTGTTGGCTATTGTATTTCACGCTTGTGAACCTTGAACTTCCAGGGTTAGGGTTCAGTCTCACAATCATTTTCTAATCACAAGAAATGGTATATGACTTGGTAGTTGAGATTCATCTTTAAATGGATATCATTTCTTGAGGATACAATTATTGTCTGTATCGATAGCGCCCACTAACACTATAAGAAATTCATGGCGTGTACGTTTAATGTCATCATCATTTGAAGGGAAAGTTATTCTAATCCTAACTCAAGGATTTAAAAGGATTAATCCTAATCCTTCTAAACTTGTCATATCAGGCCTTCCACACAAGTCTGAACTGCTGATTGTTGATGATTGTTAAATTGGCTGGGAATAACCACTACTGAAGTTCAATCCAAGCAGAAATGATGAGGGCCTTTCTTTTTTTATGTCTCCGTGCCAGCAATAGCCGTGGCTTGAGGCATTATGTTTTTTGGGTTGTCCCATTCCTCGGAATGAGATATCTCAAGTACGCTCAGAAAGAATTTCTTCACAATGGTCCATTTGGACTCAAGGATGATCTGATGAGATTTTGGTGGTCAAAGGTCAAAGGTCAAAGTCACTGACCTGGACATGGAGTCCCATTATCGCGAATGCCATTTCTCAGAAACGCTGTGAGGGAATATCTTGAAATTTGTCTAAATCGTCCACTTGGACTCCAGGATGAACTGAATAGAATGTGATGGTCAAAGATCACTGTGACCTCACAAAACACATTTTTCGCCATTAATCAACAATTTGCACAAATGTCAAATAGGACAAAAAGATGAAGTTATGATGTCTTATATCCAAAAGGTCAAAGGTCAACTTCACTGTGACATAATTTATTCAACACCACAGTTCAGGAAGAGCAACTTGAGGCGTGTGTGGAGCGGAGGCATACAATTGCAAGATGGTATTTCTATTTTCCTTAAGCAGACAGACAGCTGGCCTGACCTGATCAGGGGACATTGTGGTTATATGGTGTGTGTCTGAACTGCTGGGCCACCAGGAAGCCCCAGCACTTTGCATTTTTGTCTTTTTTTAGGACCCTGTCTTGTGAAGGGACCTTGTGTCAAATTTAGTTTTAGAGCTTATCATTTCAGTTGATATTATGTTAAGATATATTAAGTTTGACATTAAAAGCCAGCAGTAGCTATTCCTGTCTATGAAACAAATTAAAAACCTAACATGAAGAGGATGGCTCATGCTCTTTGGGAGAGCTTGTATTTCCAAACATCAGTCCAGAAAGTTAATTAATCTGTAATTGTTTTCAATAATGGCAACTTAACCATGCAAAACACAATGTTTGAGTGAGCAATTCTTTTTTACTAGCCCCTTTCATGCATGAATTGTTGGGTGACAAAGTCATAGTTATTGTTCAATGTTTGTTTTTGTTCTCAAACAAGTGAAAAATCATGTCATCAACAGTATAAAAAGTGTTTTAGGAATACCTGTTAAATCCTTTTATTCTCAGAAAACCAGACAGGTAAAAACATCTTATTTTATCCAGATGAAAATAATATTTTTCTTGTACCTCATTCTTCTTTGAATGAGAAAACATCTGTCCATCTGTACACATCATGCACCAGTGGGTATAACTGACTATTGGGGCTATATTTACCCTATTTCATGCTCTTTTTTTACTAAAACTATTCAAGTGTAAAGTATATCATAATTAATAAAATAAAATAAAACATGATAAATAATGCAAAGCCTAAATTGGCAGAATATACCCTTTTGCGCTTAACATCCACTGAAGTGGACAGATGTATTTTCAGTCACAGAAAGAAAATGTTGTAGTAAATTCTGTACAAAAGTATTTCTAACACCTTATGCAGTTGACTTTATTTTCCTTTTTACCCGAGTATAAGAGGATTTAACTGTTATTCTAGAGACACTTTGTGTATTTCTCTTCTCTTCACCATTTTGAATTTATGATGCCATATCTCAAGATGACCGAGATAATAATCAGATGGAAGGAAGAAAGCCAAAATCAATTGTAAAATTCATACAATTGCTTAAAATGTAGCAAAGACATTAATATCTTTTAAATCAATTAAAAGAAAAGTCAGAATATAACGTTATGTCTGTCTCCAAGATTACATTTTCCAATCCATCTGCAAAATAAGCAAGCAAATTAAAAGCATTCAGGAAATATGCTAAATCATTATCATTAGCTTGTAATGGATAATGCTGGCAAGTCAGACAAACTAAAGTAACAGTCTCAAACCAGTTTTGGACGGTCAGAGTTCTCACCATGATCGCTGAAGAAGCTGACTATTGAAATGCTTGACTTTTTTACATTCTTTTGGGTCTTTGTAAGTGACCCTGCACACTGACCTATGCATAACTAAATCTAGGCACTCCTGCCCAGCAACTATGTGACCCCTATAACCCTGAGTTGTCTTAGTAAGCTTTGATTTCTGTCTGTGTCTGCACATTCGCCTGGAGCATAGTCTTATTTGGGTTCTATTGAGATCATAGAAAGTTAATGCAGGCTGTGTTCCAGTGTTTGTGGTTAGCACTTGAGCTCTGCTAAGCTAGAGTCTCAGCCTGTCCTCCCCGTGCTAAATACAACAAGCTTATTTCCTTTCTTTTCTGAGCTTCAGGGACATGGGCTCAACCACCCCGTCACCCTCACTTCACCCTCCGTGGATTAGGCGATTAGGACAGATGACCATGTCCTGTGGCTCTGCAGTGCAACTTGCAGACTTGTGAACTTCTGGGGCCAAGGTTGTGTGCAGTTTAAGAGCGGGGGTTAGATCATTCACAAAATTGTGTATTTTTTTTATTATAACTGCAATACCAGCAGATAAGAGATGGGATACTGCTTGTCTGTAGTGATCGCAGGGCAGTAAACGAGGATAATGATGGAAAAATCGTTATTAAAACAATGTATAAATTACACATTTACCGACTAGCATGCTAAACAAGCCACAATATTTCCCGACACCCTGCTTTTTGCCACACCGTGCAGGGAAGTTTCCTCAGACAGATTTCAGTTTGAGTGCACCATTAGAGAAGAGAAACATCGAGGAGCAGAGTGGTCAGTATGACACGACTCTCTTGTTGCACTGATTGAATTAGTGCTGTGGAAATAGCAGGGTAGCTGCAGGGTTTGGCTTAAAAGGCATTGAATTTAGTTTCCTAAAGAACATCCTTTGAAGGTATTAAAAGGTTTTACATTTTATTTACAAAAGCATTAAATCTTGTCTCTTGCCTGTTGTAGGCAGTGTTGCGAGCGCTTTAATGTTTCTGTATGTGATTGCGGGTTGTCAGGAGACGTTACACACCTGTAAATTGTAAGTGTGTCAGTGCTGTGATTGTGCTGCAGGAGGCTGTTCAGTCAGCACCATCAGAGCTGCAGCACACGCTGTCTCTACTGCTGGCTCCCGCAGCCTGGAAGCAGCTTTTCACGGCAGACATTTTGACTTGTCAAAACAGAAAAGCACAGGTGGAATTTCTGACATTAATTATGGCTGCATCCCATTTAGGTGAGCTTGTTCCAAGACTCTGGTATTGTGCATGCCGGGACACTTAATAGAATGGAGCCATTGTTAACGTCATTGGTCACACTTGCTTTTCCTGCTTTGACATGTCAAACTGTGTGCCGTGAAAAGGGTCCGCTATTTTAACAAAGACCTGGATGAACTAAAATCATTTAACCATTTGTAATTGGTTAATCCATCTGTCATTTCTGTCATTTTTCTGCCACTTATCTGAGGTTGGATGAATTGGATTAATTATATCAATTGAAATTATTGCCATATAAAGCTGTGAAATATCAGAAAAATGTGATATAATAATAGATAATTCTAGGCCATATCATCGCCGCATACTTTTATACTTGGTAAGATGATATTAAATTGCATTCTATGTGGTATCATAAAGATCTTAAAGTCTTAATTGCAACTTGGTAAAGCCTGCAGGAATCTTAAGTGGACATTACACTGATCAGAAAGCTAAAAGACACATGTTAAAATGAACATAATTAAAACTGGGAATGTTGGAAATAAAGGCCTGTCATTAGAATAGTCCATTTTACATAAAGGCCTAGGCCTCATAGAAGTCGACATCAATTTATGGTATTTCTTGAAATCATGCAGCAGGATCATTTTCAACCCAATCTCCAGAATTATGTTAGCCAAGTACGTTTCTGCAAAACCACAGATAGTTCAAGCTGAAGCTTTATGTTTCCTTATGTTGCAACTTTACATTTGTTTATTTTGTCTCTCTTGTCACAGTGCTGTGCTAATGCTCTTGTTAGGTTCAGGCACAAAACCCACTTGGGTAAACTTGGGAAAACATCATGGTTTGGTTTAAAATACTTGTTTTGGTCACCACAGATACAGCTGGAAATGTCCTGAGGTCTCCTTAAAAATATCCAGTAGTTCCACACTTACAATGCGGTTGCCCATTTGGCCTCCTCATCGCCTTTAACTCCTCCACCATCCCACCCACCTCCGGATGTGAAAGACAAGTCATAAACATGTAATGTCAACGTGACACATTTTGTGGAAACATAGCCTATGACACGTACATATTTGGAGCTATCTGTGGTTCGCAGTAACGTTAAGTGCTCATATTATATCCCGGTAACTGGGCTGATCATTTTCCAGAATAGAACCAATCACAAAGTTTGTTTACAATAACTACTGGCCCAAACCCTGCATCACACACAAGCCTTCATATCATATCATTGATAACAACACTTAAACTAATGTTAGATTGGAAGCTGAGGGGCCACAGGAGAAAGAAAATGACATCTTGAGTTTACCCAAAACTAGCAGTTAGTCTGAGACGTCGCTATTTGGTAGATTTTGTTTATGAAAGAAGCTTACAAAGCTTCACATTACATAAAAAAGGCACAGCAGCAACATCAGATAGGTTGGACCTCCGTGTTTAAATACGTATCTATAAACTTTGGACATAAAAATAAATACATTTCTTGCTGATCTCCACAATGCAAATCAAGTGCTAGTTTTCTACCTGGAAGTGACCGTTATTGTGGTTCGGTCTATCTGGAGCACTGACTGGTTTCTGGGGCTCTGGGCAAAATATAATAAAGCAGCCGTGTGTAGTCTGCTGTGTGCTCTGTAGCTGATGAAAACTTAAAGGCCACATGATACATACACAATGCAGAGAGTCACAGGAACCAGAGGGGTTCTTTCATCAACAGAGAGAACTTTATAGTTGTATAGTTAATATGATTTTTTGGTTAAGTGACTGTGCAATAAAGGGGCACTATGTAGTTTTGGAGAGGAAATTTAAACTCATAATTTTAATGTTTACAATATTATATATATGAGTTAGCTAGAAAGGTGGCGGGATCCACCACATATAAACAAAACAGTATGAAATAGTGTCCTTCAGGGTCGGTTTTGTTTATTCAGTCATGGAAACAAAGAAAGTTTGTTTGTTAAGGCAGAAAAATCAATCAACGAGGATCTTTCTCGTTTGATTAAAACATCTTCTACATAGTGCACTTTGAGTTAGTTTTCCATCTGCATATATGGAAACTTTGCAGGTTTCAGCCTGCCAGCACGGCTGTCAATCAAACACTTCACACACCTCTTTAGAGGCCTTGAGAAAAATGAACATTTCTGACACCCCGAAGAGGTTTTGTTCTTCCTTTGAATAATGAAAGAAAAAGTATTAACAGTACATTTAAAAATCACTTTGACATGATTGAGCTCTTTTCATTTGTGATTTTAGTTCGACTTCATTGGACAAAGAAGCTTTATTCTCAAATGCAAAGGCTTACAACAGCTCATGCATGGCTTTTCACAATGCATTTGTATTTTCTTTTTCACTGACTAATGTGTCATAACCTCCTTTTTCCTTTTTCTTGAAGTTGCCAGCAGTCTAATGAGTGAACAATGGTTTGTCCAACGACAGGAAATGCAGAGCCTCTTGCCACAGCGCTCTCTCAGTCTCATGTCTTTTTGTACGACGACCAGTGTTGGCCAAGTTGCTTTCAAAATGCAACATATTACATATTACTAGTTCCCTCATTACATTACAATATTACTTTTACAATACTTTTTAGTTACTTTCAACAAAATGCCCAAATAACCTCTATATTACAATTAACACATGAAACACAGCAGACCTATACCTTCTATAATGTAGCCTATAATGACATGATGAGACAAAAATATCTTTTTCTATGCCTTTTTACTTTAGTCCACAGAACAAGGAATGCATGGTGTGATTCAAGAATGTAAATTAAAGTAAAGAACTTATAGGCTCGGCTGTATTAAACACACAGAGCCTATATTAATATGGTCATGTTGGTGTGGATGGGTTCTTAAAAAAACTTCACTTCGGTCAGCAACGATTATAACGTGTTACCTGACATGACTGTAGTAATATATTACTGAAATATTATTAGTAACGTGTTATATTACCCCATTACCGCTTAAAGAAATATATTACTGTAACGCGTTGCTTTTGTAACACGTTACCCCTAATGCTGACTAAGACTGATAAGAGTGCTTTTACCCAAGAGTGATGTAATAAAAAAAATAAAGAGAAGCACAGGGTGTAAGGTTCTGGATTGTTCTCAGGTTCATCCATTATGTGTTTTGCACTCCGCTGTTTCAGTGAGCACTTGTGATTTGGAGTGGGTGTGACACTCATATCAGCAGTGCACTTTACCCATTCAGGTCGTGCAGGAGCTGCCATGTACAGGACTCAGTGTGCGTTTTGCACAACGTGTGTTGAACATAACCTGGAGTGGTCGGAGGTCGGGGGAAGGAACCGGCTGGCTGAGCTGTTTTAGGAAGCAGCGGGGCAGTGTGAATGGCCTCTGGAAGGATAGCGAAGCACATTAACGTGTGTGTCTGCCGGAGATCTTTGACAGCTCTGCGCTAAATTTAGTCTGAGCTCTTCAGTACATGGTAGATTAAAAAGTGCAGGAGAGAGATAATCTCACAATCCTGCGTCGTGCGCAATTGTGGGCTTTTCTCAAATGCCTCCCAAAAAAAAGTTATTGTACTCGAGCAGAGACTGAGCTCAACAAATCAGTGGACAGCCGTCCTGTGTGTACGGTCTGATACAGTTTGTTCTGTGCCTGCTTGGTAGCAGCCTGATGGTCTTTTCCCTGTCTGGCACAGATGTGTGGCTGCACTGGTGACTAGAAAAAAAGAGCTGTGCTTCTAAAAGTCTCTGTGTGCTCAGCTCTGTTGCAGCTCCTCACTGAATCAATGTGTTTGAAAATGTAGTTTCACTCCTGTGTTTCTGTACGGTCACAAATCAGCCTTATTTGCTGTTTGCTGATTGTTTTCAGCCATTTAAGAGCTCTGTTAGGTTACTGCTGATGCTTTTATTGTGACGAAGCTATAGGAAATGCAAAATAGTGTTGTTTTAGGAGCAGGTCCAACCAGTAATGGACATATGGACATATTCTTTGCCATTTGGTTAGTAGATACATTTGAAGTATAAGCAGGAAGAGTGGAACACATAGAGACAGTCACAGTGAGCTGCTGCAGGGGACAGGCTCTTCATGTGGTTTGTGGCCAGGACATCTCCAACATGTCATCAAGGCAAACTACTTCACCTTGGTGTGTGGTGAGGTGGACAAACACCATCGTCACGGGAGTATGGCTCCATCGCTTCCAGCCGTTCACTGCACGGCTCGGCACATCTACTGGACCAACCCCACTATGGAAAACATATAAATCATGAGATGTATCGTATCAAGCTAATCTAGTTCTATGGGTGATTCACTGTTTCCGATTGCAATTTACTTTTTACGCCGCTGAAGTACATATGGACAGCCGTACATGTCCATTTGTTATAATTATATAACCTCAGCAGCACTGCAATGAGTTTTGAAGAGGGGAACATCCAGCTTTGCATGACGTAATGGTGAACTTTTCCACGACAACATCCTTTTAATCTTAGTCTAGCCTGCTGCTTTGGACAACTGAAATATGGTACAAACTATGGTACAACTACTTTTAGTGTCAAAATAGTAGGAACTGATTTGTTTTTAAAAATTCTATTGTAGTGGTCGTCAAACAGGCAGGATGAAAAGGTTCGACTACAATGGGGTGTCTCGGATGCTGTTAATTCAGGCACTTTTATGTTTTCAGTTTGAGAACCAAACCAACCAACCAGTCAATATGCTCTTTTAATAAGGTTTGAAAGAATGAAAAATGAATAGAGTGAATGTATCCAATGTGCCCAACATACAAATAGATAGCAAGGTTCAGTCCCCTAGGGTTATCTTACAAAGCAAAAGCACTAGAACTGACATGAGACCATCGTCTGACCTGTTGAAACAATTGCCATTTAATTATATCATTTAATAATAGTAATGTCTGAGCTTCCCCAAATAACACAAAAAACTCAAACTTTCTATGTCTGCTTCTGCTGTGTCCTGTACTTACAGCCCCGACTGTTGCATTTCTTTCTCCCTCTGTCTTGGCTTTATGGATCTATAGAAAAATACCAAAAACAACAAACTCATTGGGGATTCAATACTTAGCTGGTGCTTTCAGAACCATGGACAGCTCTGTTTGTTGCGTGCAGAGATTTTGAAACCTGATTACTGTTGTTAGTACACGGTAAATACATGATTTTTCTATGATTCTCCCCCTCACAATTTTTACCAGCCCCCTCATACACTTCATCCTGACTGATATTATAGGAATACTACAGGCAGCACCGTTTCTAGTCTTGTGATGATTGATCCTCTCTCTCCTCCATGACTACCCGTTGTTTCTCATCACTTCAATCATGAGGGTGACACTACTCTTTATAGTATATAGGCTATAAATATGGTAGAGAATTGAGTATATAGTATATAGCTTGGAGAATATTATAGATCCAAGACTAAATTGACAGGAGGTCGGGCCTAAGAGAAACTCTGGTTACTTTAGCACCACGGACAGCACCATCAACACACAGCACAACGAGGCTACTGATGTCTCAAAGATAAATAACAGAAATTCACTGTCGTCAATATGACTGCATATGACCGGAATCATTAACAGTTGTCTGATTTTCTTTGCCTTTTGTGTAATTTATCTATTTTAAGTAGGGAAAAATTTGATTCAACAAAGTTATTGCATTTATAAAATCTGTCAATAGAGCGGGTTCAGGGGGAGTGAGAGACTTTTTTCAAAGACGTCCTCTTAGCCTCTTAGTCAGTCACTTACCTTCTGTCATGATGTCCATAGAGGCTCTTGAGCTCAGTTCTGTTTCCTGCTCACCCAGCTCTGGTTCTTTTGCCCATTCCAACAACTCACTCTGGGCTTGAAAACCTCCTCCTGGTGGTCCAACGCTTCTGTGCTATGGCTGTAAACAGCAACACTGTGTCTCGTTTGGGAAGAGTCAGCTAGCTGCATGGTTAACTGAGCTAACTAACTAATAGCAGCTTAAGTTCAAAGCAGTTTGAAATGTATTTTATATTTTTTTTAGTTCATTGCAGTTAAGTGCTATGTGTCTTAGACCATGTCCACCTTATATTTTATATTGAGCTGTGAACACATTATGGTTAGAGCTTCTTCCCAAAGCCACAAGGGTCAACAAAAAGCCCAAACATATTCAGTTTGCTGGGGGGCAATTTGTAAAATAAGGCCAGAATTTGAGTTGAACTTGAAGTAGTTAAAAAAAATGAACTAACAACAAAAAGTTGAGGTAACACGTCTATGCACTGTTTTTCAGAGATGTCTACTGAAGCTAGCATGCTAACCAGCTAACACGAGCCTGTCCTGTCTCAGAATACCACTTTACACCGGCAAGAAGGCATAGTCCGACAGCTCCTATAGTTTCAGCTAGCTGATTTATGCCACCTGTAAGCGTAGTAAATGAACAAAAAAACTCCAAAAATGTCAAGAAATTTAAATACTCTCTTTTCAATTTTCAATACAATACAACCGCACTCTGTCTGTATTCGATTACAGAACTAAGACGAGCTCAACTGCCTCATTGACTCATCATAAAACACACTTCACTATAACTCAAAACTCTACATAAACTATAGAAAACTCACTCACCTCCGGTTTGGTTGAAATAAATTCTCAATTCAGTAAGATCTGAAAATATCCCAGCTCTATACGTCGTTTTCACCCGCTGTTGCTTCTCTCCTGCTGTATCTTGTCATCCAAAAGTCACAGTCCTGGTCAGATCCACTGAATTACCTCCATAGCAAACTGACTTGAAGGCTGTGTCCAATCCCCATCGGCCGTGGTAACTACAGCTGTGATCCAATACCCGGTCCAGGCAAACTCTAGGGCCACTGGCTCCACAGCTAGCTGAACTATGAGCTTGTTAGCTAAAGGTTACTAGCTACAGCCAAGGATAACTAGCAAAGAGCAGCAGTTGTTGGTGAATCAGGTGATACGCTGCCTGCTATGTTTTTGGAGCTACCTTCGAATTCTGGCCATATTCCACAAATTACACCTTTACACAATTAGATAATCATCAAAATGTAAATAAATTGAACTCTCTGTCAGTCAACTAGTTGATAATCATTGGCTATTTGCAGTATAGAATTTTTATTACCTGCAAAACACCTGGCAGTGTGTCCTGAATGCCAGTTTCAAGGTTTGAAAAATGTTAAAAAATACGCTGCTGTTCAGCACAGCAACTCAGACTTTATCCATTTATCCAACAGGGCTTTGAAAGGTTTTCATCAGACCAGGCATTGTGAAACATGATGCACTACATTAGTCCAGGCAGCACTATGTCTCTAAGCTATTTTTAATGGATTTTTGAAAGCAATGGGAGCCAGTGTGTGCTTCGAGATGAGGTGAACCTGTAGAAAAACACACCACTGTGACTTCAGACTGTTTGTGTAAACCACCGAAAGGAGTTATGAAGTTTTCATCCGAACACAAAAGAAAATGTGAGGCTTGTTTAACATCTGTAGTTTGGTAAATGCACCATTTGAATACATTTTCTAGATGTAGATAATGTATTCAAATAGCCAAATTTTTGTATCGCATTATTGCTCATTATTGCAATTAGAGGAACGAAAGTGTGAGGAGCGAGAGAGAAAAGAATTACACTAATGTGTCTGTACAGTACGAGCTCAGCAGGGAGTGACATGTCTATCCCAGTTAGAGCTCCCCTCGCTGCCCATCATCTTTATATCCCCTGAGTTGGCCTTTTCATAAATCCGGTGTAATGTCAAAATACCCTGCCAGCCGAGGATCAGGGAGGGATTTATAGTTTTACTGCACCTCAAGTGGGTTGACAGATTAAGCGACGCCTATTCTTTTGTCATCTGATTTGGAGTTGAAAGAGGAAATCCACTATGGCCGGCACTGAGCATGCCCAAATGACTGTATTGTCAGAGCCCTTTAGATTTCCTTCTGAATCCATTGGCCGAGGAGACAAGGTGCTGGATGTCTGCAGCTGAAATGCCCGAAAGCTTGTGTGCATAAAGAGGCTATGAGGATATGGATGAAGTGTGGAAGAAAGAGAAAGAGAGGCTAGTTGGGATAGTCTGTGTGAGTGTTAAGGCAGTAAAGCTGGCTTTATCAGCCTCTGCAGTAGACTGGCTGGGGACGAGGCACGCAGCTATATAGTGAATTAATCAGAGTGAAGATGTTTCCTCGGGTGGGTGGGGGGGGCTTTCTCAGAGGGGGAGACAATGCCTCGACTGCCTCGTCTCCATTTTTTAATTGTCGACATCTACCGCATTACGTCTGTTTTACTGCTCAACACTCAACTCAGATGTAAAACCCAGCGCAGTGTTAAAGCCGCCTGTTCCCTTCATATGCCCTTCCACAGGCACGACCAACGGCTTAATGTTTCAGCAGCAGCCCTGATTTATTCCAAGCTCCCAAACCAAAAGACATTTTTCAGCTTTCTGTGCAGCGGTGGAGCAAGCTGTTCTCCTTAAATTAAAATACTCTAGTAAGGTAAACTGAGGTAAACACAGAGAGAGAATGGCTGTAAGACTGCATTTTCCGAGCCACTGCAGCTCAGTTTTATTTACTTGCGTCTTGATGCCAAACACATCAAGTGATTATGTAATTTTGTAGGGCGTAAAGTCAGCACTTCCGCTTTATTTGCTGTAGCCTACAGTCCAAATCTGTGCCACACAAACTGCCTGCACTGTTGTGGAAATAAAATGGACAAAGATCAGCTTTGTGAGTTTCTAGTTTCTATTATTTTTCTAGATTTCGTTGCTATAAAAGTGCCAATACTGTAGGAAAAAAAACAATATTTTCACCTTCTTGCTGCTACTTCCACACAGTGACATCAGCTGCTATAAACACTTGCATAACACTGGAGTACTGAATATTTATAATGCTCATATAAAAACAAATACAATTCACATTGTTCTTTGTATTTCTTTGTTTGTACACATTTACTGTTTTATAACCAAATCATATTAAGGTATATGATTAAATGACATATTTAGCTTTTTTCTCTTTAAAGGATAAGTTCACCTAAAAATAGAAATGTAGTTATTATCTCTCCCCGTGTGACTATAAAGGCAGGTAAAGTTTCCCTGTCCACAAAACACTTCTCTTGCTGACATGAGCCGATGGCAGTAACAACATACAGTCTGTCTATTAGCTAATGCTCGCTAACACTTTCTAGCTGTCAACATTTTCCACTTATTGTGCCAAGATGATCCTGCTAAGCGTCTGTTTGTAAAGCTTCCCTCCTGTCCATCCAGCTGGCTACCCCACAGGAAAGTGTTTTCATTTGAGTGGCTGTTTGTGACACCAAGTAACACTAAGCCCCACCCCCAAGCTGTGATTGGACAGTTGATTGTTTTCTCATTTTGCACGGACAGCATCTCTCTGTCTTTAAAATGAAGCTGGATGTGACTTCACTGTGGCATGAAATGTCATGTCAGAACAGTGTTCCTTCAGTTAGACTGAGACAAAACGCTCAGTGATTGTCTTTACATGTAATTATGACACTCATTGCATACATACAAAGGAATGAAGGCAGGAATCAAAGAAGGAAGGAAGGAAGGAGGGAAGGAAGGAGGGAATGAAAGAAGGAAGGACAGACAGAAGGAGGGAATGAAAGAAGGAAGGACGGACAGAAGGAAGGAAAGATGGAGAGAAGGAAAGATGGAGAGAAGGAAGGAAGGAAGGAGTGAATGAAAGAAGGAAGGACAGACAGAAGGAGGGAATGAAAGAAGGAAGGAAGGAAGGAAGGAGGGAATGAAAGAAGGAAGGATGGACAGAAGGAGGGAAAGAAGGAAGGAAGGAAGGAAAGAAGAACAAAGGAAGGAAGGGATAAAGGAAAGAAGGAAGGAAGGAAGGAAGGAAGAAAAAAGGAAGGCATAAGGAAAGAAGGAAGGAAGGAGAAAGGAAGTAAGGGATAAAGGAACGAAGGAAGGAAAGAAGGAAGGCATAAGGAAAGAAGGAAGAAAGGAAGGAAGGAATAAAGAAGTAATGAAAGAATGAAAGATGGAGAGAAGGAAGGAAGGAAGGAAGGAAGGAAGGAAGGAGGGAATGAAAGAAGGAAGGACGGACAGAAGGAAGGAAAGAAGGAAGGAAGGAAGGAAGGAAGAACACAGGAAGGGACAAAGTAAAGAAGGAAGAAAGGAATGAAGAAGGAAGGACGGACAGAAGGAAGGAAAGAAGGAAGGAAGGAGAAAGGAAGTAAGGGATAAAGGAAAGAAGGCATAAGGAAAGAAGGAAGAAAGGAAGGAAGGAATGAAGAAGGAAGAAAAGAAGAAGGGGGGGGAGGGATGGAGGGAGAAATGAAATACAGTTCATGTCTTTTCTTTTTTTGATTTGGTTTGATTCAGGCATTTTAAATCTTCCAGACTGGAGATTTAACTGCAGCAAAAAATGTTTCAGCAGCAGCAGAGATTTATTCCAAGCTCCCACACCGACATTTTTCTGCTTTTTGTGCACTAATGTGTCAATTAGTTTCACATAAATAGATACGCTGTACAACAGTAAGGTGAAAAGAAGGACCCTGGGTGAAAATCTGGTTTTAAATAGAGTTGTTTAATCAGGTGCCTCACAGTGACTGTCCTGGGGCCAGGTTGTATTTTAGCACTAGAGTACCGGTTGGCTTAATAATGCAAAATTGGAGGCGACAGGGCACAGAGGGCAGGGGAGCAGTCAGTGGGAGTGGTTGGGGACAGTCATTTTTTACAAATAATAAATCTATAGTATGCAAAATGATGCAGAAAGCCAGTTGGTTGAAGACAGGAGCTGCGTTTTTTTATTTAATCAGTACAGAATTGGAGGTTTGATGGAGCCAGCACCTATGGACCATTATAGAAAGCCCAGCTTAGGGCACATGAGCTAAGCTTCAGCTCAGCCCACCATGACAAACATTTGTCAAATAAATAGGAGTGGAATTAATTTATTACATTTATTCTCATTTGTTGTGTATATTTTTGTCTTTGAATCATTTTAACAATCAGTAATTTTACTTGAACTTTTTATCTCTGTGTTCGCAGCATTTCAAGTAGCGTCTGTAACGTCCGTGTCATTATCGGCTATGGTTAAGATTAGCATAATTGTGCCTCAGCATGACTTAAAAACGGTTAATTATCACTGATGCACTGATACACCACCCAGGGAGCATACTAAATGGCCCAAATCAAACTCACCCACAGTGTTGCATAACCAACAGGTGCATGCTGGGTCGAGCTAAAATACTATGCTAACCTGCTCATGGGCGATCCTCCAGTAGTCACTTTTATGTTCACTTAGATGTGTGAGGCCTCGCTGATGTTTTTGATAATCCCAGATGTGTCGGCGATTGTCTGGAATAAGCCGATTACCTGGACACTAGTTTTGTGCTGCCGATGGCGTGTTTCATGTTTCATGTTTCTGAGAGGAACCACTTTTACAGTTTATCTCATAATAGTGTCATCTCAGTCCAGCTGCCTTTCAAGAGGCTTTAATTGGTTTTGTTATATAATGTATTTCAGATATGTTCTTCTAACAATTTCATAAGTAGGGTTTTTTATCATGAGTTTTGCCTTTAAAGAGCACAGCTTTACAGAAATATGTGTAATTGTCATGTCTCCCTAAAAGCCATTGACAGCTTGACAGTGGTGAAAAATAAAGTAGGCCCAGTGCTCTTTGTGGTAAACACTGTTGGGCAAGTTACTTTCCAAATGCAATATATTACACACTTTTAGTTACCTTCATTTTAAAGTAATGTATGACGTTACAAAGTAACTGTCTGTGTAGAGTAATTTATTACTTATTATATTACTTTTTAGTTACTTTCAACGAAATGCCCAAATAACCTATATAGACACACAGAGACTGAACAAAGAACTTCTAGGCTCGGTCGGAGCCTATAAGTGGCCTAGACTACAGTTATGTGATGCTAATTGTAATGCGTTACATAACTGTAGTAATATATTACTGAAATATTTTTAGTAAAGTGTTATATTTTATATTACTGTAATGTGTCACAGTACATGTAAAGCAAACACATCATCTGTCTGTGTCATGTCTACTAAATGGAACTTGTTGGGACTAAATGGGATTTAGGTGAAGGTTAGTGCATTAATACAGAAATTTACCAATTTACAAAATACCGCTGTCATTAAAAGAACAATAACCTTTATCATATGTATATTACATAGCTTGTTTATTTATTTATTTATTTATTTATTTATTTATTTTTGTTTATTCAAATCACCTCTGACTTCACTGTGTCCATACACTCAATATGCAGGATTGACTGTATGTAAACGTTGGGCTTTAGTGTGATCAGGTCATTGCAGTGGATACAATTTCATTTTTGGATTTCAAGAGTCTTGGATTGCACAGGTTAGTGACACTGTCAATATGAAGTATATATACTATGTGTATTATAATCATTATATAAAGAATATTGTCTGATTTTCTACAGGTAAGGATACATACTATACTTGATTTGATTTGGTCGTACAGTAGCTATATTTTTACATTCATGAATTTTAAATGTGAAAGTTTTGCCTCGGCTCTTTTTCCTTTTCTGGCTGCACAACATGAGGTCAAAAGCTCAAATGTCCTTTAAGCACTTTCAGTCTGTTCAGATTCTAGTTTTACTGGTATATATTAACAATTAATAAGAGCCATTCTGAGGGCCTTATGAATACTGTCAAACTTGGAAAAACAGACTCCTTCATGACTCCCCTTATCCCAGTGTTTATTGTTAGATCTAAGATTTTTGCTATTACCAGAGCTGTGATCTTGTGGCCCTCTTTTTTCAGCACTAAGTGGCCGTCAAGTGTTCGAAGTGCCTCGGAATGCAGCTGCCATTTTCTCTTTTATTGCATGGGGGCTTATGACAGGAGTATAATGCAGGGAGAGGCTGTAGGACTTCAGACTGAGTCACGACGCAGCAGAGCGTCTTTTCCATGAATTCCCCTTCTCTCAGTCCGCTCAATGTTGCATCAAAAGCAACAGATATAACAACAGCCAGGATGTGACATCTGAATCTGTAATCTTGTGACATGCAGCGCTTGGTTGCCATCAGGCTGTCTTCAAGGTAGCCCTGGAAACAATACAGGATGTCACGTGATGATACAAATCAAGATGGAAAACAGTTTGGACACTTCTTCACTTCTGTTTCTCTTCAGGAGCTTGTTGTCAGTGTGACTGCTGTCAGCACACACAATACAATTATTGTTCCTCTGTGGCATTTTTTCTTTACTTTGACTCAAAAACATACCATTAGTCTATCAACATGTGCGTAATGTAATTTATTTTCTTGCCCGTGTTTCTCAAAGACTGTGTTTCTAACTGTCAGTTGATTGCTGTCAGCAGCAGTCATACTCACCACACAAGCATTCTTCTTACTAACTATATATTTTTCTTCTTTGGCTTTATTTTGCACACTGCAACCTAAAAATCCATGTATATCATTCCAGCACATTCTCACTCCTCTAGCATTGCAGTAGTTCTTGAAGGGTCCAACTAGTGGAGTAGTATAAAGAGCAGAGAAGTCCGAGTCAGGAGGTGGTTGGTGTGGCTGGATGGGTCATAGACTGGACCTTCCTTCTGAAGACTAGACTCTGTCCTGTTTTTGACCAAGAGTCAAGAGCCATTTGTTAACATACATAAATGACAAAACTAATGCAACACACTTAAGTCACTGTATGTTATGTGACATTGAGTTATATCACTTATGTAACCCTAACCCTATTTAACAAGACTGAAGGTAGTTATTTTAACCCAAAGTATGATATTTTCCTAAACATAACCAAGTAGTTTTGGTTTGTCAGCAAGCTTTATTCTGAAAGTCTAACTGGAAATTTCTCAGGATGTTCTATTAGTAGCTTGACCGCAGAGGCTTTATTTCAAATATATGTTTTCATTTGTGTATAATCACCTTTACCCAGGCACCAACACTTCTTGGTTAGGTTTAGGAAAAGATCATACTTTGGGTTAAAATAACTACAATCAGTCTTGTTAGATAGGGTTAGGGTTATGTTTACTTAAATGACGTAACTCAACGTCATGTAACATAAGTGACTCACTGTAAGTGTGTCACAAGTTCTGTCATTTACATACGTTAACTTAATAACCAACGTTATTTGGAAAACGTTGGTTATTAAGTTGGTTCAGTCATGGGAGCTAGGAATAAAGTGGATAAGTTACATCTAAGTTTTTTACAAGTTAGACTGTATATAAAAATATCATATTAATACATAAATAAATCATAATAACTCTATTGGTCCCTTCAGGGCCATTGTATTTATAACTTTGCACCAGTACACACAACAAACTTTATTTGAATTTCCGAATGCTGAGCTTTGCACACTGATCAACTGTTTTCATGCTGGCTATAAAGTCAGCCACATGTTTAATTCACTCCCATGGCATCTAAAGCATCTCAGCCAATACATTACAATCAATAAGCTTCCACAATAAATACAGCAAAGGTGATTGAAAAATCAGCGTCCACGCTCAAGACAGCCACACAGCCACAGTACATTTGACTTTTCTGAGTGCATAAAGCAGCTCTGAAATATTCATTTCACGAAACGAAGGTTGTACATATACATCTTTATGTATGTATTCTTATTTACTGGGGCTGGCGTGTTTTGTGTGTGTGTGTGCGCGTGTGTGTAGGTGTGTGAGCATGAACAGCCTGAACAGATGTGGTTGTTCACGCTTGGCCAGGTTACACTGACATGGCACTAGCCCGTATTTGTGCAGCTTTCTCTCTCAGTGAGCAGCTATATATTGTGCAAACACTCCACCATCCCAGCTATGCTGCCACATTATGTGCCTGTTGAGACCTATTCTCCACCATTTGCTGATCAGTGAATGCTACAGCACACATCATGGAGGTGGGAGCACAATGAGATGAGCAGATGATACATTCTGAACAGTGTTAGAGTTCAAGGACTATTGGGCAGCATGGATACTAAGGCTTTTTTTTTTTTTTTTAGCAAAATCACTCATTTATATCATGCCTGCTTTGTTTTATGACAGTGCATCAGCTCTTGCAGCAATAAGCCAATATTGTACCTCCCATTTTAAAGATACACTCCATAGTTTTGCTTTAGCGGCCAATAGTATCATCAAAATGATTACACTTCCTCTGAGCTCACTGGTGAGGTTTGAAAACTCACCACGGCTTACAGATCACAGCGAGTTGCAAGAACAAGTTGAGGAAACAGAATTTTGGAAAGTACCCTTTTGTTTTAGAAGATTGATATCAATGTCATGTCTGCATGTGAAATACAGAGTCAAGTCAGGATGCGGTTAGCCTAGCTTAGCACAACCACTGGAAGCAAGGGGAAACAGCTAGTCTGGCTGTGTCTGAAAAACCTGTTTCCATCTTTTGAAAGGGGATTTCTAAAATGTAAATGACAGTTGTCAGGGCATAAAACCAATGATCTGTTGATCTTTACAAATCCTGATGCAGTAGTCTAACAATAGCATAGTGCTGAAAACAAACCGACAAATAAATCAAAAATTAATTAGAATCAGTTGTAATTAAGGATCCTATAAGGACACTAATTAAATAGATATTCTGCAGAAGGCTTTGAGTCCTGTAAATTGCAGATCTCCAGCCCAATTCACCAGGATATAATGTTAGCAGTTAAATTTCTGCAAACCACAGATACGTCCAGGGTTGACATCTGTACCAAACGTGGCATGTCACGTTCGCATTAAATGCTCGTTAGCGGACTTTCACATCTGGAGGTGGAGGAGACAGAGGAAGTGTTATTACAGCCAGTGGGGCTGCCAAACAGCTGACTGCAGTTCAAATCACATCAGTGGATATTTCTAAGGACACCTGGGGACATTTCCAGGTGTTTTTGTGGTGACCAAAACCGGCTATTTTTCACAGGAAGTCGGACCATCTCCATCCATGATCGTGGCGACCAAAACAGGTATATTAAGCCAAATCATGATGTTTCCCTAACCAAGTGGTTTTTATGCCTAAACCTAAGCAGAGCATGAGCACAGTGTTTTGACAAGAGAGAAAGAGAAACATCCAGTTTTAACTTGTCTGTGGTTCTGAGCTAACATTTATTCTGGCAATTGGGTTGGAGATCTCCCAGCAGCTGCTGGTGAGCAGTAAAAGAGCTGAGAGTTCAACATGAAAAGAATTTTTCAGCATTTAGAACAGATAAAGCTATTTCTCTGAAAAAGACAGTGGAGGGAAGTGGAGCCTGAGCTAATACCACACTGCTTTTTTAAGTAAATATGCTTCCATCTTATAAGCTAACACTGCTGCCTGCTGCCCATTCCTGTCCAACAGGTCAGTGCTATCTGACAAGATCAAGACTGAAGGAGAGGTGACCTGCCACTCAGAATGAGAAGCACCTCACAGATGTTATTTTTGAGAGCTGTCGTGTCTCAGATGTTGCTGTTAGTTCGGCTTGTTTGCTGCTGTTCATGTTTATTTGGCAAGCCACCAGCTGGCTAAGAGCGCTCCAATTACAGGCCCTGTCTCTACAACTAATGTCCATCACCTCATGTTTAACATCCAAATACCGCTCTGGGTTGGAGAGCTTGAAAGAGTTCTTAGAAAATACTTACACTAACCCTGCCACTCATTGTTTTGATCAACATCTGTAATTGGAACCAAACACAGGTATACTTAAAGAATTGTATGATTCCACAGTGACAGTGACTGTTGGGGGTGTTTTTTTCTCTGATCTGACATTATTGATCTGCCCTTGTCCACCAAAATCAGACACAACAGTTCATGTTTCCAGGCTGATCAGAAGTGTATTTGTACAGACAACAATTTGTGTGCAGTACAACACAAAAGATACCTGAATCTTTATTAACATTATTACATTACATTATATTATATTATATTATATCATATTAGGACAAGTTCAGCAGCACTCTATCACTCAGACTAAAAGTCAATATGAGCGCTGCAGATAAATGTTTAACTTAAAATGAATAATACATACCATTCAAATAAGACAATATATCAAAAGTATTTCTTTCAATTTCTTTAGATTTCTTTCCGTTGATAAAGTTATATTCAGGGCATACAGACATAAGCAATCACAACAAAACCAAACAAAAGGTTTCAGGGACTTTAATGGAGCCTGGTGTTAATGTTGGGAAAGACAATAGTGCGAGTCCACTCTCCTTTTTCATGTATGCCAGAGATAAGAGAGCCACATCACATATGATGTTGGGAATAGACAGTACAGCAGTGCCAGTAGTGTTGACTTTGATTTTAGATTGGTTGGTGGGCTCAGATTCAGTCCTGTTAGATTGTTTTGAGCTTTGAGGTGTTTGTTGGCAGATGTCTTTGAGCTCAGTTTGTACTTTTTACTCTGGTCACATTTTTTTTTCTTACAACTGAGCTCCTGAAAAACTCCTGAGCCAGAAAATATAAAATTATACTGTGTTGCCATGAGAACCAGCAAATATTAGTCTTAAGCTGATGACACATTATTAAAAATGCACAAATAGAATGGTTCTTAAGGCACCCAAGGGTGCTGCAGCACCCATTTGGGAACCAATGGCTTAAAGTGTTGTGATGTGTTGATTTTATTTGATTTGTTTAATTTATTTTTTCCTCATTGCTTTATTTGTTTGTTGTCTTTTTGGAAGTATTTTTTGTACTGCTTTAAAATGTGAATTATATAAAACTATGACTTCAGTGTTTTAAGTGTTGTGTTGGTGAAACCAACCAGATATATATTGTAACCAATCAGATGGAGCACAGCTTATGCAGTGAGAGGCGTCTGTTCCACGTTTTCTATAAGCAGTGAGCATTTTGCATGCTACTTATGCACCCTGCTCAGCTTGCATTTTTAGACACGCTCTGAACAGAGTTTGAAAATAAAAAAAAAACCTTAACTCAGAGCAGAAGAGTGCCTATCATCATGCCCACACAGATCACTGTTGCCTTTTTGAGGAACGGCCTCAAAACACTTTTAACATGCACAGCACTGCTCTTTTTTAAACTGTTAATCTTGTGACTTACAGCAATGTGGTGCGCCTCTCTCTGTCTGATTGGGCCCTAATGAGGCTAAGCTAAGCTAACCATCTCCAGGTTATCTCTTCATATTTACTGTACAGACGTGACACTGGTGTTATCGATATACCTCATGGTAAGAAAGTGAATAATTATACTAAGAAAAAATTGGGGAATTTGGATGAAGCAACCCTTTAGATAGCTAAAATACCTCAACAGTTAGTAACTACTAGTCATACATACTAGTCCACAGTAAGTATATAAGAAGGGGAAATTGTATTTGAACAAAAACATAATAATAACATTTTTTTTCTGTGAAATACAATATGAACTTCACATTTAGAAAAACGAGTTATGGATTAGATTTTGGCAGCATGTTAGCCAAGAGACCAAGAGGCAGTGTTGACGATGAGAAGATTTATGTCAGTCTCATGTTTGTGTGTTAATTGCGCAGCTGTCAGGACTATGACTGTCACATCTGACAGAGATGGTTCTGACCTGAGAACATGCAGTCTTTGTTGCTTTGTTTTTAATGTCTTTCAACTCACAGACCATCCTTTGACCGATCATCACATCCCTGAGAAACACGAGCTCTTCATGTCTGAGTGATGGGCTTGCTTTGATGCTGCACACTGATTGTACAGTTAATGAGAGTGTGTATCACACCAGTGTGACAGATTTGTTTCAGCTGATGGAACTGTTTGGTCACAAATTGCTGTTTTGGCCCTGCTGGGCTGCTGTTTTGCTCCTTGTTAGTGAAAGACTTCATCACACCACAGCTTTTTCAGCTCACAATGAATCTGTTTTTCCTCACACAGCACCCCCCTAACCTTTTTCATGCATTTTTAAATCAGATTTTTTCTTTTTCTTTTTTTGTTTTTGCTGAAAAAAAGATTTTTTTTTCTTTTTTCTCTATTTTTTCTTTTTAAATGTCTCCCCTTACTCTACTTTTCTCCTCAACACTAGGGGCCAACTCAAACAAGCCGCAAGGCGCAGATTTCAACAGTAATGATGGTGGCGGTGATGAAGGTATTTTTCTCTCTTTTTTCCCCTTTTTGACCAACAAAATAAAAGCCTGACACTTGTGCATGACAGCAAACCCGCAGACTTCTTTTTGAATCAGTTTCTTTTGACCTCCCTCTCTTTTTTATCCCCCTCGAGGTGCATCTGAGTGCACTCGTCTCAGCTCCTCATTTTTGTACCAACCTCTTTCCTCTTTGGAGTCATGTAAATCAGAGGATCTTACCTGAGGTGAGAGGGCACCTCTAAACAGGAAGGAGGTCCCAGTAATCCTTATCTCACCTGTCGCTGCCGACTCAGACGTGATCTGAATTCAGCTCTGCATGTCATTTTGCCTCCTCTGATGAATTAAATTTTAAAAAGCGATCATGCCCCTCTCCTCCCTCTCTACATTTCCTTTTTTTTCCTTCTCCCATTGCTCGGTGAAGCATGAGCACTAACCCATGTTGTTTTGACAGTAGAAATTTGCTCATCAGTGGCTTGGAGAAAGAGAAAACCTCTGCCACGTTTTTCTTTTTTTTCTTTCTTCTATTAACACCTCGTTTCTCTGCATGAAAATAACCAAATGGTGCCGCACTTTTTCTTGACTGTGTTGGGTAATCTGTGGGGACCGGCAGATGACTGGAGGTGAAAAAGCCATAGGAGACATTTCAGTTAAAGGGCACCATTTGTCTTCTGGCGGAGAGACATGCAAGTGCCAGGAAAAGCAGTGACATTTCTGAATCCCATTATTATGGCCAGTTGTTCAGTTTTTACGGATGTTGCTCGAGAGAGTGATATTTGACATAATCCTCAACGTGCATTCTTCTACACGAGTAAGCATCAGCCGGGCAGCTCTGCGTGCTGTGGATAGACTGAAACCAGTCTTTAAAACAGATGTTTTTATTGGATTGTTCACAGAACATAAATATATGAAGGTGATAACATCACTCTCCCGACAGAATGGATTTTACTTAAGGTTAAATTTAATCGTAAATAATGACAAGCTTTGAACAAATCAGACCTAAACATACAAATTCACCGGGTCTCCAAACTAATTTCTCCTAAAGATAGACATATTCTGTGTATGAGCTCTGCTGCCATTAATGCTCTTTATACAAGGAGCGCTGCAACTATCTACCTCGACTCCATCATTTTCTTTTTTCTTTCGGGTTCTTTCAAATCATCCAACTAAGGAAATGTAAAAAGATTACATATAAATAAGTCATCTATGGGAATAAATATGCTCTGCACTCTCAGTGACCGCTTCCCATTATACATGGGGGTATGGAGATCCTGAGTGAATTCATTATATTAACTACAAATTACTATTATTATTATTATTATTATTATTATTATTATTATTACTATGTCTATTATTATTATTATTGGACTACTGGATGGATTTCCACAAAACTTAGATGGAGGATGGTTTTGGATAAAGAGACAGATCCAGGATTTTCTTTTCTTACTTTATTTAATATCGCAAGATAGGATTTTTTTTTTGACATTGTTGTTCATTTCTCAGGGAATAATACATGGATACATGGATGAGTGAGTACAAGTTGATGAGGATCCTCAATCTGATGAGCTTAAGTCATGTTAAGTAGTTATGGGAGCTTTAACATTGACAGTTATACAGGCTATCAAGTTTCAGATCGGTTTATTTTAATATAGACATTTTCAATCTTCCATATTGTATTGAGTTTTATAATAACAAATGCTAGAGAAATTATTGAAAATTAGAAATTCACACACTTGATTAGTTATTTTTTCCAACAACACTGCAGGCAGGTTGTGACTGAGTGTGGCAACTAACAAACAAGCACACAAACAAACAAATGTGATATATAAATAAATACATAAATGACTAAAAGTTAGTTAAGTTTGGTGATTATCAACACACTGATAACCTGGTCAGTTCACAGCAACACAGTTTAGTGACAAATCAACTACAGGCCCAGTTTTCAAAGTACAGATGTGTTAATCAAGAAGAAAAGTAACAACATCAGTGATGCTGTGTTTTACCTGGTAGTAGGCCTGCGAGTGATCAGCTGGTGTAGATCGGTGATCTGTGCGCAGCACTCATCAACCTCATCAATTACAAGCTAAGTAATGATGTAAGACATGATAAAGTGAGACATAAGTACAGACAATACAACAGGTGTTGTTAAATGTTGATTTGGTAAATTAATCAAGGTTCATATCATTTGCAAAAAGTTTAAATATGAATTAAAGGGAAGACGATATAACATCTATGGAAGAGAAGAGAGGGCGTTCAGGGAGTCTTGTTATTAATTAACCTTAAACATTTAAAGGGGATAAGCTAATGATGTAAATGTGCATTTGGCTGAATTTAGCTCAGTTTACTGACTTGCATCAGATGTATTCAGCGTAGGTTTACAGAGTTGTCTATCTATGTTATAATTTAGTGAGTAAAAGACATTTTTATTCTCAAGTGAAGTAAATGTCTCTGCTTTATTGTTATGCAGCATCACATTATACCTCCTGTTCTGAGTGAGGTGATCTCAGATAAATCCTCCACCGACCTGCTCCGACTGCTCCACCTGCACAACGATGCCGGGGTAATGAGCTGCTGTGCTGGTAGATCAGATGCTAATTACATGCAAAGTCTGGGCCCAAATTGAGTGAAAAGGCTTTGCCCTGTGCTATTACATTTACATTTACTTTACATATTACATTTGTTGGGGACTATTTTCAGCAGCAAATTAATCCACATTTGGTGCTCTACTGAGTTTTTCTGGCAGCAGGACGGTGTGTGTGTGGGATTGAATCAAAATAAAGTGCAGTGTGTGTGTGTGTGTGGGTTCATGGTAATGAAGGAAGAGGCACGTAGTGGAACAGTGTGTCTCGCTGATGTATTTTTAATAGTTTTCAGACAACAATGAAGCTTTATGGGCCGTCAGTGCAAACCTATGCACAACAGATTGGCAGGTAAAGGTTCAGCTTTACATGCTGTCAGAAACAGGCTGATCAATAGCAGGCAGACTTGGAAGATGAGAAAATGTGTAGGGCAGAGGGTCCAAGAAGCAAGGTTACAGATAAGCAAGGATCAGGCAAGCAGAGATGAAAGCCATAACGTAATTGGCAGACTCATTAGAAAATCTGACCAAGAATGAATAACAATGGGCTGGTGTTCATTGTAGGCTGCAAGGCCAACAGGGAACAGGGAGCAAATGTGCTGATGACGGGGGAGGACAGGTGATGGGAAACAAAGGGGTTATGTGAATGGTTAAGGGAATGGCAGGATCTGAAATGACAGTACAGTATAGCAAAATGTGGTTAAAGTCGTTTTATAGAATCATCACAAAAAATGACCACATAGGTCGACTGTGAATGCAGCCTATTATGACCCATATCGACGTTTGGTTTTAGGCGGCGACTTTTCTTTTCTTTCTTTATGTTGCATCTTTACGTTTCTTTAGGTTTGATTTTCTAGTATATGTTGGGACAATGCAGTACAAATGGTCTGGCCAGGTTTTGGCCAGAAACCACTTGTTTTGGCTTGAAATACCTGTTTTGGCTGCCAAAAACACTGAAATGTTAACTGCTAACATTTATCCTGGCACCTGGGCTGTTATAGTACCTCTCATGACAAGTAAACTGATGTTTACATGTAAAGCCCCTTTAATCCCCAGGCTTGGTGGTTTGTTGCCTGGCTCCTCACGTTTACATAACAAAGTGTCCTAAAAGCAAGAAATATAACTCCAAAATGAAAATGCACTTTAGGGGATTTGCCGATTACAACCAACTGAACACCCCTCATCTAACCCTTACCTACCTGTGATGAGCCATTGTTTGGTTTGTCCGTTCTGAGTTACTGTAGATACATGACGGTGCAACATGGCGGACTCCAGTGAGAAAAGGCTCACTCTAAGGTAACAACATTATAATGTTTCTTAGTTTCTGGTCATTATACACTAATGAAAACATAATTATGAATGTTACGTTCCATTTCGGCCAATAAATCCCCTTTAATCATACACACTGGACCTTTAAATTGTCTGCGAATAAATGCAATGAAGGGGTACACTAATGTTTAAAACTTCACCTTGCAGACTTCTTTTATGTAAGCTGATTTTTTTCCTCTTCACAGGAGAATGATCTCCAAATTGGTTTTCTGAAGTGATACCTCTTATTTCCTTTTGGAAACTGTAATTTATTTAGTCTTGCTTGGCCCTTATCCTCTAAAAGCTTGAATTTCCTCTGGGGTTTCATAACGCCGGTTAGGAAATACCATCATATATTGGATTTGCACCTAACAGATGTAGTATAGTTTACCTCAGATTAGAGGGGCCAGATCTTTGGGAGATGGTGCTGTGTTGTTAAAACTGATTAAAACGCACCATCTGTCCACAGCTGTTGTGGAAATAGACAACATCCACCTTAGAATTTGAGGAGTAAACCCAATGCATTTGATTATGTAAGCAAACATATTCCTACTCAGACATCATTAGCACAGTTTTAGTGAATAGAGATGAGAAAAGCAAACAAATGCATTTCAGCTTTTGATGATATTATGTGCTACAGTGAATTTACAGGAAAAAGACAAACACATTGACACTTTAAACAAAGCCTCCTATATGGTGAAAGGTCTGGATAAAGAGTGTGTTCAAGCGCTACCTTGGCTTGCCTGTGTTTTGAGGAGAGAACGCAGAATCGATGCACTCTGACTGTTTGAACATCTGCAGTGGCAATGAATTACTCCTGTGGATCCCCTGTGGTTCCACCTATACCTCAGCGGCTGCTGCAGAGAAACCTCGCAGCACTGCAGACAACCCTTTCAGACCTTGTGTTCAGTTGTTCCTTCTGGAAGTTTGCTCTTTACCGTTAAATGAGCTTTTGTCAGAAGTGCTCGCCTTGAGAGTTCTATTTGAATCAAATGTACCCTCAATTCTAATTATTCAATTATGTCCCCAGAACAAGAAGTGTTAAGGGCATTACTAGAATTGCTTTTTGAGATTTTACTGTAATTACTTTGCTCCTTTGAAAAGAGACACTGTGGAAAGAAGATTACGGTGCATTCAAAGCACAAAGGCTGCATGTACAGTATTCAGTATACATGTATATTCCCATACAAAAATCGGGTAAAGTACCACCACAAATAGTGTATTTGTTCTCACTCTGAGAACAAATACAGTCACTTGGTCAGTGACCTTAAGCTTCCCTCTAGCATCAGTTTTGCATGTGAATGGCTCTTTGGTCAAGTTAGCAATATGTAATGTGCATCTTCACATTAGACTTTCAAAATAAAGCTTGCTGACAAGCAGTTCACATATTTAGACATATTATAACTTTTGGACTGTTCTCAACGTTGTCAAATGGTCACAGTTTGGTTAGAATTAGGCACCTAAACTATGTGGTTAGGTTTTAGAAAATTTCATACTTCAGGTTAAAATAACTAGGTTCAGTCACGTAAGTTACGTAATGTAAGTTGGGTAAGTGGTACAAATCATGTCACATAAATGCATCACTTACTTCACATTAGTTACATCATTTACTTACGTTAGTAAGTAAATGAAAGTAAATGAAACAGCATACATTGATACAGTATGTAGTGAAAAGGGGTCTACATGTATGACAATACTGTCATTTGGCTTCTATAATATATATTATATTAAATATAATGAATGTACATTTTCATAAACATAGGTAAGATATACAGATATGTATCTAAAAATCAATTACTTTAAATTTATTTTTTCATATACTGCTATATATTAATATAGAAAAATATATGGACTGGAAAATATATGGTAATATTTTTACAATATATGCAAAATGTCAATGATCTGTTAGCAATATTGAGAACATATTTGATATATGTATTGCAAGTACATCATTAAATCTATATGTCAATGCATATGAGATTCACACTAATTGACACACTGTTTAATTGACACAATAGGCAAAAAAATATATTAGGTCTACATAAAGGGAAAATGTATTTCATTGCATATTGGTATAAAATAAGGCTATATTAGGCACATGGCTATTCTGACTGGCTGGCAGTTGTGGATTAGTATCTAGTAACCAGACAGTATTACTGGACATCTCTGACACTCTAATGGTTTGCTGCTCTAAATGTCAATGAAGCTTGAAACATGCATGTCTGATATATAGAGATGTGGCATGTAAGAGTTAGAGAGGGACAGATGGACAGCGATAGAGCTGTGTTTAACATGTCTATGTGTGAGCAAGGGAGAGAGATAAGCAGCCTGTATGTGTGTGAGCAAGAGCATTATGTTTCTGTGTGATATCATGTCGCAGAAGCAGCACTGTGATGTGTGGAGGTTGAGTGTGCTATGTGTATAGTCAAGTAAACAACATTTTGTCAGGATTAAAACTTAAGCTAGCCTCTTGAAACATACTTCTTCCTTTTTAGGGAGATTTTGCCTCGTGATGCAAGCAGCAGGAATACAAAATGCAAGATCAAATATCTATAATAATTATTAGTTGTTCTCCCTGCTGCCTTTTGGCAAGTGATACAGAAGTATCCGCTGCTACAGAGAAGCTTTTTTACTCAGGCTTCTGAACTCATCCTCAACACTCCACCATGATTGGATTATTTTGCCGACTTATACTGTATATCCTTTATTTAAACAGGTCAAAGCCTCATTGAGATTAAATTCTCCTTTTAAAGAGTGTTCTAGCCCAGAGGGCAGCATAAACACCTTTATAACAGTAAACACAATACATACCATTCAACTGTTGTACACTACAAATGAGTAAACACAATATTCAGCTAAAGTGCAATACAAGATCAGAAGGAAAAAGCAAAACAATTTTAGTGGAGATTTGAGAACAATCACATTAACCAAGAGAACCTTTTACACGATCTTTTAAAATCAACTTAAATTCTGCCATGATAATCAACTCTGACAATTTCAGGTCCTTATGTTAGATTATTCCAGGGATTAGGGGTAGGGTATATAAACTCCTGTTTGCCTAATTCTGTTCTAACTCTGGGCACCAACATCTGTAGAATACTGTGAGAGCACAGGCTATATTGATTTTGGTTTTTACAGCCCAAGGAGGGATTTATATGAAAATCAACCAATGTGTACACAGGGATGGGGCAGCAGCATACAGGCTGCAGTGGCGTGCGAGATTTCCACAGCTAGTAATAAAAGAAAAGGGCACATTGATAGACAGTGTCCAACTTCTCTAAGCACTGGTGCATTCATAAAGAGCAAATAAACCAATAATGGTAAAAGCGTTGTTGAAATCAAGCGTTTCCTTGCCTGGAGGAAGAAAAATGATTTTTTTTTCCAATAAAGGAACCTAGTTCAGCTTGGAAACAAGGTTCTCAATGTGTGATTGGAATAACAAGTTCTGATTAATACTAATACCCAAATAATTATATAAAGGTACATGGTAAAAGCTAATTTATTCGTCATTACACAACACAGGGTTGCATAACAGAATGAAAGTTTGTAAGTTCCTTCATGCGGCACAAATTATAGAACATAAATACTTTTATTATATACAAATATACATAAACATGTGGTGCATCTTTTGAATCTGCGTCAGGGTGTATGAAACAAGATGGTGGTGATATTGTCCATCAACTTTGACTGTGTGTGAGCACCAAGCATCGTTGTTATAAACACAGAGTCCACCTCGCCTCATTCAGCTGTAGTTCTGCACTGTCGGCACAGAACACGGTGCGCCCATCATGCAACAGCTTGATTGGAGATGTTGTGATGGAGAAGTCTATGTGGGCACAATGGTGTCTGATTTCAGGTTGTTTTGTCCCATTTTTTTCCCTTTCCTGCAATCAGACATTAGCCAGGAGCAACCATAAAGCCCACTGTATTCATCCAAAACATGATTTCTTCTCCAATGATGATGACAGTATTTTCTGCCATAGGCAGCATGTATTTCTGCTATGAAGCTGGTTAAATGACGGTCAAAAAAACAAAAATGTAGCATAATTTGGAGGAGCTATTGGCTCCTGCATCCTTATGCGCTGCTGTTGCCATAGCACATGGTGCTATAATCAACATTATACATTATGACCATTTCATCCCCGTGAGCAGTTGAGATCATTGGAAGAATAAATGGTAACTTTTTTTCACTTGAAAATAGCATGAATTTGACTTATCCTTTACATAATCATACTGTATGTTCACAAAATTTGTGCCATACACAGGCTTATATGACCCATTATATCATACATTATACAAACATAAAACATTCCACCTTAATATTAATACACACAGTTTTTAAAAAGCTGATATTGGATCAAAATATATGTTAATTTACTGTATGTTAACATACACTATTGTATATAGTCTCTACGTTTGTGACCACATTCTACATTTTTGGTCCTTGACACTAAACTCAGCAACCATTTCTCACTAGTTGTATTGCTCTTCCTGACAGATTTGTGTGGCTTTGGCCAAACAACTTGTGTGCGACTCTGGAAAGAGGAAGCAGGCTGTTTTTGGCATGTCACTAGAACTGTATTGAACAGGAAGTAGGTTGCTGTCAGTAGAGAGCATACAGGGACAGGCACTGTTGATGGCAGTGATAGTGGTGGAGGCGGAGGCAGCAGTGGGGGACGCACTTTACATTGCATCCATTAACTGCCATTTGTATTCGTCCCACTAACAGTAGAAAATGCTGAAAGCAATGGAAAATTCAGACAGACCCCCTAGAACAAGCTCCCCCCTCCCCTGAACACCACCCCCTGCCTCCCCCCACCCCCCTCACCCGTATAAAGATGAGTAATGTGTGCCACGCCGCGCAGCCAGTGGAGGAATATATTATCCCCCCGGCCCGGGTGGCAGTGATGAATGTCCGGGACAAACTCGCTGCACAGTCACCCAGGAAGCTCCACAGGCCCGAGAGAGCGCAGAGAGCGAGAGACACACAGATATTAAGACAGAGAGAGAGAGAAGAGCACTTGAAGCAGTTTGATTTCTTTAGTTTTAAGTGCACTCCACGCTGACAGGATTGGGACACGGTGCCCCGAGACCACCCTCTCCTTCCCCAGCCATAAAACACGACTCTAAATCTGCAGGGCGTCTTTCTGTTGGATCAAAGTGCCCTGAGTGTCCCCCCTCCCCTCTCTCTCTCTCCCTGCTGACTTCTGACTCCACGGCAGCACTACACAAAAAGAGTTGGGTAGTAACAGTCAATTTGCCTGTTTGTTTGATGGAGAGCCAGCGGAATAGTTTTGTCTGAGCCCACAGAGGCCTGCAGTGACCATCAGATGCGTATCAGTTAGACACTGTGACAACTTAATGGCACCGCTCTTGTTTTATGTGCATCTGCCTCTTCAAGGTTGTTTCCGCCGCCCACACTGTTCCACCGGGCCTTTCATAATGTAGAACTGAATCACAAACAGGAACTTATTGACACCATCCTGCTGTCCTGCCTCTGTAATTAGCGGGCCTGTATTTAACCGAGAGACTCCGTCTGGTTCCATCCAGGATGTTGACCCCAGCTCCTCTTCAGGTTCTCTGTTTAGAACCCGTCCTTCCACCCCCTGCGTGGTTGCAGGTGAGGAGTTGTGAAAGAGATGCAGGCACATTAGTAAAGCTGAGGCACCCACTCAGAGCACAGCGGAGATTAATAACCTGTCTTTGTGGGTTGCTTTCCACTCCTCTGCCTCGCTGTTTTCTTTTGCGAAGGAGGAGAATGATACACTCCTCCCGCCCTGTGCCTGCCTGCCGCCCTGTCTGGCTGGCTGGCTGTGGTGTTTTCTGCTAAGCCCACTGAGGTGAAACATATGAAGTATAGCCAGCGTTCCAGTCACATACTGTCACAGAATCTCGTCACAGCCTGTGGCAACAGGAAGAGAAACCAATAATTGGTGTGGGCAGCAGGCATCCTTTTAAAACCAATTACACAGCACAGACTGGAGCTCTTTAGATTAGATTAGATTAAACTGGAGCTCTTTAGATTTTTTTATGGCACCAGAAATCCAGGCAGACTCTTTAAAACTGGAGAGATGCTTTCAAATAACGTTCATATTCCTGAGCGTATACTAAATGGAAAGTGTTGAATTTCAATGATGGCAGCTTCATAGAGATAGCAAAAATTGAAAACAAATGGTGAATGGAAACACTAATTATGTCAGAAACAAACAGCAGCAGAATGATGAGTTTGACCTGACTCTGTTGTTGTACTGATGCAGTTATTGTTTTGTTTGCATGAACAGCTAAATGAAACAGTATCAGAAAACAGGCTTTTCACTAAATTATTATGAAACAGGAAATTAGCAATAAACTCATGGAGGGCTCTGCAGCAGATGATTAAAACCACCCAGAACATCACCGCTGCCTGTCTACCATCATCCTCTAATAGGGAGGCATTATTCAACAGCATCGTGGCTCCTTTAAGAAACAGAGCAGTGCGGAGTGTGTTAGTGGTCGAGCAAAAGAAGAAGTTGGAATGGCAGTCTGGTTTTGATGTTAATAACTACGTATGACAATTAACCACGGCCCCATTCTCTGTTTGACGAGGAACATTGACCGTGAGACTGGAAGAAAAACTGACTGGAGGGGGGCTTTAAATGGAAGCTACTATCTTAGAATTTACCCAACTGGATCTCACTCCCACCTCGTCGAATACAGCAGCTTGGTCAGTGGCCTTAGCTTCAGCCTGGGACACTCCACCTACCCCTCTAGTGTCAGGTTTGCATGTAAAGAGCTCCCCGTTAAGTTAGTAAACATAAATATGCAATGTCGTTATACTTTCAAAATAAAGCTTGCTTTCACATACTTTGACATATTACAATCTTTCGACTGTTACTTCCTTGGCCTAGGACTTCATGTTTTGGTTTGTCAGCAAGATTACACAAAAACTACAAAGTAGAGTTTGATGAAACTTCGATGGAGATGGGTCTCAGCACAGAATAGACACAGGGAATAATGCATGGATCTTGAGGAAAATAAAATCTCGCGTATTTAGGTGACTGGAATCTACAGAATGAGTGAACACAATTTGATGCAGATCCATATAAAAATCCAGATCCAGTGGATTTAAATATGTTTTATTTCATATTGGAAAAGGGCTGATTGAATTAAAGGGGGACTGAGGTGTGCGCTCTAATGATTATAGTTAATATTGTTAAATGGTCGCCGTTAGGTTTAGGCAGCAAAACTTCTTGGTTAGGTTTAGGAATAGAGTTAAAATAACTACGTTACTGTACTTATGTAAGATGATTCATGTCACTCATGTTATTTTTGTAATTGATGTCAGATACAGTACTTGTGTAACATAACTTTAAACAAATCAATGTTGACACCTGAAGTTCAGTCTCCTGAAGGAGGAAGTCCTTTGTATGACCCATCCAACCACCCCAACCATCTCCTGCTCTTTATACTACTGCATTAGATGGGCAAACAATGCTAGGTGGGTAACTACACCATCATACTTAGAAGCGTAGGACTACTTAAAATGCTGCTGTATTTGATGCCCTTGGACTGAGAACGGGCTGAATTTACCATAAGCATAATATCATGGCTTTAAATTTCTCACATAGCAGCACGAAAGCAGGCCAGCTCCCCTTTCCCCTCAATATTTTCCTCAGCAGATGCTGTCATCCGACTGACATTTGAGAGACTTCCAAGCAGCCTGGTCGGCATGGCCGGGGATAATGGGTTCGTTCAGCTGTTGGTTCCAGGCAACCGCAGCTTACTGTAGTGCAGGAGATCTGAGATGCTGGGCCATGCGAGGACAACAATGATACGGATTCATCTCTTGGGTTAAAAGGAGTGAAATGAAACAAACATTTCCACAAACACTATTTCTGCGACAGACTGTCTTTTTTTTAAGTGTCAGTGAAGTCAGAGTGCATCCAGAGGACTCCATGTTAAACTCAGCTGCGGGCCTCTGATGATGTATATTCTGCCGGCTGATTTATTGTGAGCCCTTTTTGTTATGAGGATTTATATCTTCTCCTTACATCTTCTTTCATGCAAAGGGCCCACTCTTAATTTATAATCACCACCTACACATGTACTAATCACCCAGCTTAATCACAACTGGAGAGCCTCATAAACAACGTATTCATCTGGCCTAATTGCAGCGTTCCCTGCATATTACACAAAGAACAAATGAAGCAGGCAGGGGAGGAGACAGATGTAGAGATTGCAGGGTTAAAGCCATGGAAATGGAGCCATGAAGTGTTCCAGAAAATGTCAAACCATATCTCTAACACCATCTATCCTTCTATTTCACTGTACTGTTAAAATGATCAGTGTTCATGGTCAAACTTATTGGCCTGTGGCGTAGACACTGATACTGTTTAGAGTTTGCTTGTTGTTTACTACATCGAGAATGAATGCTGTCAGTGTTTCCAACATTATCAGGATTTCGCTCCAAGCTGTTACAGATCTTTATATTGAAGACTCAGACTGTAGTGGCAGAAGTATTGGTTCTGTAAATGAAGACCACTACATCTCTGCCAGGGGAGTGTGATCTCTATATTGAATTTTATCCCTAAATGCATAGGTGTCAAGGCACATTCCTCTGAGAAACATATCGAAAAAGAAAGCAGATCAAAATGACCCATAGTTACATTTGTAGTTAGGCGGCGCTGTTGACACTCTTGGGCCATAAAATGCTTACTAGATGCTGGATAGAATTAGATTTAATACCCTTTTCTTTTCATTCTTTGCAGATATCCACGATGAGAACGGGTTAAAGCCAGTCATGGTTTACATCCACGGTGGCTCCTACATGGAGGGAACCGGCAACATGATTGACGGCAGCATCCTTGCCAGCTACGGGAATGTCATCGTCATCACAATCAACTACCGGCTCGGAGTTCTGGGTGAGTCTACCAATCTGCGCCTTTAATCAGTTTTGAGAAGGCTTATTGAGTCTGAAGTGGTTTATTGATTTCGTGATTGATTGAATGACTAATTGGGTCCCGTTGTTTTACCAACTGGCTGGTCTTGCTGTGAAGTAAAGCTACGGTGGATGACATTTATGTTGCTATTCGGGTGTACAGACAGGAAGGTGGACAGTGGAAACCTTCTTAAGCTCTTTTTGATTACACTGTTCAATCTTTAATGCTTCTAATTCAACTCGAATCACTCATGATGTGTGTGTTATAATAGAGCAAATATATACTGAAGCAGGTTAATCCACTCAGACTCACATACACACTGCAGAGATATCTGATACACTATTTCATGATTGTGTGCATGGTTTGTGGGCTGCGCTGCCTCCAGCTATCAAGAGTTTTGTTTTCACAGTGCCAATCAGCTGCTAATGGTAGCGTAGGTGGTAGTTTTCATTTTTCAGCATTCTTCTCTATACTTCAAATGGTTGTATTCAGATGCAGCCTTGAATGACCCCCGCAGCACAAGATAAGCGCATGCAAATTAAACGAAGACTCTTACATTCGTAGCATTTTCAATTACTTTAATCATTCCGCAGCATCAAACATCCAGCAGCCTCCCAAAAATTCCATGCTGGGAAAATTGATCCGTTGTGATCTGAGTGTGTATCTACACCACAGTGCTGTGCATCTGATTTTGTTTCTGTCTGCAAGATGAAAGAAGTTTCTGGCTCGCACAGGGATTCTTTATCTTGCCTTTGACATAAAGGTTTGGCTTCTGAATGTCTGTTGCCCAAGAAAATGTTTTAGTCTGATAATATCAAACATTTTTAGGCAAAGAGTTTCAAGTCGCTCTATATTGGAGTCCTTCAGGAGTGGGGAAAGCTGTGGCCATTTTGTGACAGAAAATCACTCCTGGTCAAGTTGGCTGTAGAAATGGTTTCTCAGAAAGTATATTTTACCCAATTAAGTGTGACCTCTATATTGGTCAGCCCTACACCTCCGTTTTTTGCATTGACACCGAGTAGTTGGGGTTTTCAAACCGAGGGTTATGAGAACTTATCTTGTCATATCGTCCTTTTCTATATGAAAAGCATCAAACGATACCAGTTTGCTGATGTCTCTGAGGCTAACTAGCTAGCTAGCTAACATTACATTGTTATTGCTGATTTGTGCAATCAAGCCTCACATTCTGAAACATTTCAATGTTGCCCCCCCCAACCCCCCCTCTAAAGGCATATGACACCCAAAATGTAACCCAAGTCCCGCAGTGAAGTTGCTGTACTGCACAGGTTGCTGTTTTGGCTGTGGCCAGGTAATGAAGCAGTGTTCTTTTTATTTGATGATTAGAAATGGGATTGAGCCTCGGTGAAGGTTGTTTCACTGTAGCGGGATATTTATGAACGTCAATGATGGAAACAAGAAGTTGAGTTCATTTGAATACAGTGCTGTACTGAGGTCTGATGCTGCGCTGTTTAAGCTTGTACATGTTTGAAAAGTAATGATTGAGAGTCCTCAGCCACCAAGCTCGAAATGTCAGTTAAAGCAACCATCAAACATGCTTCAGAACTGCACTCACTCTGCCTTTTGCAAGATGGAGGCTGTATGAGAGGAAACAGCGGTTTGAAAATGCTCTCAACTCGACAGAAACCTCAGCCATTGAATTAAAATATTCTCATCACTGCAGTTTGGCATGAGTTGGGAGCTTGTAGAATGTTCTCACATTCTCCTCTGGAAACATGAATAGTGCTGTGTGATTAAGAGACAGGCAGGCCTCTCTTTTCTCAAATATCCTCTAACAAGCCAACAGTTCCTCCTACGAATGAAAGCAGACCCCGTCTACACAGTATAGCATCACAGATTTTACAGCTATTTTTTAGTTACTTGTGTAACTTTAGTTATAAACGTACCAAGGTTACTTATTTATGGAACTCTCAATTGACTTTTGTTTTGGAACTGGACACAAACAGTGGTCTCCTGAGTGATAGTCCTGTGTTTGTTTTAAACCGACCATCCATGCTGACTTTGTCGCTCTTTATACTACTTCCACCTTTGCTGTCGTAATAACTACTATGGCCACTAGAGTTCGGCGCCTTTTCTGATGATGATGGGCTGTCTATATGATTATAGAATAACTAGCGGCAATACAGAATATTATATGCAATAAACAGTTTCAAAGTTCACATATCTGCTGCTGTTTTCAAGTTCGTTGTATGGAAAATCAATCTTATGCTGTCCAGTTATAGGCAAATGATATTTGTCTTGTTATCACTTGAAGTATATATATGATCCTATTTAAAGGTGAATGTGCTTGTGTAGGTATAGCCTTGGTAAATAGCAACATCCCTATATAACACTCTCCTGGCATCAGGTGTAAATTTCTGTTTACCTTCATTGTTTGCAGATTTAAATTTAATGCATCTGCTGTGTGGTTTGCTTATTGTCTGTGAAGCCAGAGTACATCCTTCTGCTCCTGCTACCACCGCTGCTGCTCTGCTCTGCTTACCATTTGTTATAAGGCCGAGCTGTCTGCACCAGTCACTAAATTTAGTTGCCTGAGAGCCGGGGGGAAAAGGTGTTCTGGAAAAGTGTGCACTGCAGAGAGGAAAAAAGAGATGAAGGCAGAGCGACAGGGTGAGAGAGAATGCAGATGAGAATACAGATGGAGACAACAGAGAAAGACGAGTAGAACAGCGAGAAAGTGACAATGTAGAAATGGTGATCTTGTTAGGCTGCAGATTTTGATGTAAAAACACGCCTGTCTCCATTTTACAAAGCGTATGTGGCTCTGACGGGGATGAGTGTTCCCTCTCCACTAATTGACACACACTAGTTCACATTGGGTGCTCATATTAAATTCGTTGCAGTCACTGGAGGGAAATCATCTGTGCACAGAAAAGTGACAAAACTTAAGATTCTAACTGTGTCTGTCCAAACAGAGGTGGACTGGTTGGTGTTTGCTGTCATGTTGGTCCCTTTGGTATCATTAAGCATAGCAGACCAGTGTTGTGCCAAAAGTGGTTTTGCCATGAAGTATCTGGCCCATGATGGTGTTAATTTGGGCGAATAAAAACTTACTAATATTTCACCGCTGCCACTAGGGGTGTGAATCAAATTTTTGGGTGTCTCAATTCAAAATTTATTATGGATTGAATGAATAGAAAAGAGGGCACTCCATCTTTTTCTGCAGTTAACTGTGTGCTAGACCATTAACTGGGGTCCTTAATCTACTGAAATACAATATGAGACACAGCTGGAAATTAAGATAAACGATCTGCAGCCTTTTCATTTTAAAGTAAAGTGCATCAATTAATGAATTAATTAATTTGAAAACATGCATGTCTGTATGTTGATAACATAATAAGGGCTGTGCTCTGCTGTGAGAGCAGTCTCTCTGCTGCACTGTTAGCTCCAGGGGTCCATCATTGTACAAGATGCTGAGTTTTTTCTTCTCCTTCTTTATTTTTGTTCACCACAGAGTTTGTTTAAAGGGATAGTTCGGATTTTTTGACATGAAGTTGTATGACATCCTCACCATCAGTGTCGTGCATCAGCAGTGACTTTTCCCCCACTGCGTCCTGTGAGCCGAGGTCTGTCCCGCTGTTGTTGCTGAAGAAAGTAGTTACGGCTAGTTTGCGGGGTTACGAAGATAAAGCGTTTTGCTTCAAAAAACAATATCTGTTCAAAAGAGTAAAACATTTGCATCACAAAATCGTTTACGACAAAAAAGTCAGACCTCACGATCACCTGGCACTATTTCCCCTCCCTTTGTATCACTGCGCGCTTCCGCCTGTTGACACACCGCACCGCTCCGTCAGCTGTTTCACGGTGTTTACATGCTCGGATGTGCGAGAGAGCTAACGTGAGAGCTAACGTGAGTACTAGCGAGATTATTAGACAAGAGGATATATAAAAATGGTGCGGATTTGCGATTATCCGGGTTGCAACAACAAAGATCACACCAAGTCGCCGTATATATTTCACCACTTTCCTGTCACGGACATTGCTATTAGGCAACTTTGGCTTCTTGCCATAGGCTTGAACATTGAAGCGAGACTGCCAAGGGTGAAAAAGCTCCGTGTGTGTAGTGCACACTTCAGCAAGGACGATTATGTTCCTACACGCCCAGGAAAGAGGAAGAAACATGTTTTGAAGAGCGCTACAACTATCTACAAGCTAAAGACGGTGCCTTTTTATATGATGGCTGTTATTATTATTGTCAGCAACTTGGACCGCTTCTCTGTCTCTCTCTTCTCTCTCTGCCCGTTCTAACTCCATTTGACGAAGCTCGGTGTCTGTGTATTCGGGTTCATAAAGATATCCCTTTGGCTCTGTGGTAAAAGGAATGTCTTCATCACTCGTTTTGTAGTCAGACATATTTACGTTTACCATCCGAGCATGTAAACACCGTGAAACAGCTGACGGAGCAGTGCCGTGTGTCAACAGGCGGAAGCGCGCAGTGATACGAAGGGAGGGGAAATAGTGCCAGGTGATCGTGAGGTCTGACTTTTTTGTCGTAAAACGATTTTGTGATGCAAATGTTTTACTCCTTTGAACGGATATTGTTTTTTGAAGCAAAATGCTTTATCTTAGTGACCCCGCAAACTAGCCGTAACTACTTTCTTCAGCAACAACAGCGGGACAGACCTCGGCTCACAGGACGCAGTGGGGGAAAAGTCACTGCTGATGCACGACACTGATGGTGAGGATGTCATACAACTTCATGTCAAAAAATCCGAACTATCCCTTTAACGTGTTGAATGCTGCAGTGTGTGTTTGTTAGCTTGTTAGCGGTTGTCAGCTAGTCTGGTTGTTGCTGCTGATCGCTGCTCTGCTCTGTTAACGTTATGTCTTGACGTCTTGTGACGGACTTAGAAGTAATAACAAACAGAAGATCCCAGACAGAATTTTTTTTTTCTTGTATATTTATTTAAATTTTAAAGAAGAAATGTACGCACCCCATGTTTAGAAACCCTGCCTTCAAACAAGCTGCCAGGACTTCTTTAAAGTTGTGATGTCACCACCCACAGCTAAGTGGTTGCAAAAACACAGGCAGTGCTCACGCGGAAACATGTGGGTGGTGCCTGTTCAGGCTTGTAAGAGGCGACCAATCAGAGCAAACTGGGTTGGAGCGGAGCCTTAAAGAGACACTGAATGTTCAGACAGAGGGTGAATAGAGGTGCTGCAGTAATGGAAAGAATGAAAAAAATAATGTATATTTGAATTTACCTGAGCATAATAAGGGACCTTTAAATGCAAAGGGAATATTTGCAAAAGCTGGAACAGAATGAAAGTTTCCAAGTGAAAAAATAAGCTCTCCTATCGTCAAATTAGAAGTGTGCATTCTTTTAAACCTCTGTCATTGAACAAGATTTTTTTTTGTACAGAACGTTCCTTATGAAGTGACATCGAGGTCAGAAAGCGCACACTTAGATTCACATTTAAAAGTATAAGAAAGGCCTGCTGAATATAGCAGCACCCTCACAAGATTTCTAGGTGTTGTGGTTCAAATGATTCAAACAGATACCTCCAGCTGCTGTTGTGGAAGGTGCTAATGTGCGACGCTGCCCGGTGCAGCGAGCGTGTGAACAGTGTGAGGCTGGGCTGAAGCAGACATCTTGTGTAAGGAGATGACGAGGCTCTGCGGGCTTTCAATAGTGTCTGCGCCTGCAGGCTGATGAAGAAGAGTGTGAGTGGAGGGAAGAAGTCATCAGACACTCATCACCCTTCGCCACTTTAACCTCACACATCCCTTTGGACAGTCAGTGGCTGGATCGCTTACACCCTTACCCTCAGCTCGCTTTCCAAGGGTTGATTCAAAGGTACAAGTGTGCTACTGTATCCAGCGCCTGCATAAAAAGATACAGTGAGGGGGGATGCCAGCTGGAGTTACTTTCTCTTCCTGTTTATTTGCATGATAGTCTGTAACATCTTTCTTTATCTGCAACAACATGGAATAGATAGAACCGAATATCATCACAGCACCATTAAAGGGAGAAATACCTAACATGAAGGTTCCTCTTGATAGCCAGGGGTTTAATCACTTGTTATTCATAGTGACATCACTACAATGATGATGACTAATGAAAAATGATGGTTTGAACCATTGAAGGTCAGGTCATATTTAATTATGGTGCTTGACAAACTGTTTAGTTCAAAGCTGAAACTCAGAAGAATAGGCAACAAAATAAACATGCTCACAAAAGACAATTAGCTCGACAAGTGCTGCGTGACTCAGCAGACTGAAAGAGTCAGTGTGGCGTCAGGATGGGCTGGTTACAGTAAAATGGAAATTATAATGCTGTTCTCTGGTATGGAGGAAACAGCCCAAATCAAAAATAAAGAAAGAAATGATTAATAGCTCAGTAAATATGCCATTAAATGCACCAACATTTATAAAAGTTTGCATATATATTATTTCTGTTTTTTGATTCTGTATTTATTAACATTTATGTTAGTTATTTACTTTCTTATTTAATTTTCCATTGTACTCATTAGTTTAATCATTTGAAAATATATTGATTTATTTATTTAATTAATCAGTATTTAGTTCAGCATTCTTCTACATTTCCTTTTTGTAAGATAATACATGAATTAATATATATATATATATATATATATATATATATATATATATATATATATATATATATATATAGACATATATATATATTTTAAATCAATGAATTAATAAATAAAAAAGGCAAATCAAATGGGAAAGTAAATGAATGGGGTAATAAATAGAAATACAAATAAATACTTTAGCAAATTAAAACAGAAATATCAATATGTATTTAATGGCATTTATATTTATTTCTCCAATTATTTATTTCTTCATTTTTTTTTGATATTTGCAGTTTCAGTCCACCATACTCTGGATGGTAATGATTATTGACCAGTGTTAATAAATTATCATTCTTCTTCTTCTTGTATCCAGTTTGCAATACAACAACCTTTTTAATGGCTCTGTGAAGTTACTGGCACCTCTTGGTTAAGATCAGAGAATGATCAAGGTTCAATTTAATACAGAAAGAGTCTGCAGTGACTTGAGACATGAGAAATGATGTGTTTATTAACATTCAAAGCAGCTATAATCAGCACTATACATAGGCAGTAATTATCAAATGACAGTTTAAAAACATTACACTGTAAAAGTGGTCTCTTATGGGAATTATCATATGTGGCTCCCCTCGGCATCACACAGGTGTCACAGAGAGTTCCAGCTTATTGTTTAGCTTCCTGTCCCACAACTTCCTGTTTTGGTTCACCATAGCCTTATGACTGGCACAGTTTTCAGTTAATAAAGCTCTGATAGACCCACTGCAAACTACCTGCTCAGCACCAGGCAGCAGACAAGATACAGTTGGAGACGAGCAGGTGAACAAAGTGGGACATTTAGCAGCTAAATGGCGACTATTTCCCCTCAGGAGTTGGAGGAAACGAAGGAAAAGGTGTTAACACCTGGAGCACCTGGAGAGTGTTGGTGTTTACACCACTGGCATAGGAGCTGTGGACCACAGGGAGGAGGAGGTTTTCTGTTCCGGCCATGGGGGACCAAGTGGGAAATGCTGGTAGGGTATTGGGGAGAGTGAGTTAACAGGACTGGTAGCTCCATGGCTAACTGAGCTAACTAGTAGCTAGTCAGCTACAATTAGCAGCTGTTAGAGGTTACTTTAGCAACAAGTTAACCTATTTAAACATTAACACTCCCTAAATCATCAGATTGAAGCAGAGCAGCAGGATGACATCAAATGGAACACCAGAAACACAGATATGATCCAGATCAGACTCCTGGTCAGAGCAGCTGTAAATCTCTATAAGGCAGTGATGTATTAGTGAATTGCTTCAGGGCAATCCAAGTCAAGTCTTCATAAGCAAAGTGGATAATGCTTAATTTTACAGGAATGTTACTACCATATAATTTTTCAGGATTGCTGCAAAGAACATTGAAATTATATAAAAAATAGAAACTTCTTTCAAAGTAAACTGAATGTTCCATTGAATGCTTGCCTGTAGACAAATTAAACCATTTTCATGTTCAGTCTCTGTAATGCATCTGTCAAGGCTTCCTGTGCTATGCTAGCAATTATTGGAATTAACTGGGAGTGAACCAATTGATTCTTTATAATTGGTAGCAAATAACGCAGTGGTTGGTAAAATGTCACAAATTGCAAATTTTTCAGGTCTTTGAACAGAACATTAAAGTCACAAAAACATTTTGCATTTCTCAAAACTACACTAATGGTGATTTTTACATTGTTTTAACCAAATATCTAACGAGAATGAATAACTTAATATACAAAGTGTGTAAGGGCTGCTATCAGCATGTTGCTGTCATGATTATTATTTTTTAACTGTTCTCAGGATTTGCTAGATGGTTTTTGGATTCCAACTCTCGATTCAAACCAACTCAGGTCTCAAGTTTGACCCACGTATTCGGTCTAGTCTGTCGTCTGCAGCTCTGGTGTTCTTAGACAGCTGTTTTTTTCGAGAGGACCATCTATTGCTGTGTTTCCACTGCAATGTGCAGTTCAGCTCGGCTCGACCCTACAAGGTCGTTTTTGGTTTTCCATTGGAAAATGTTGTGGATAGCACCTGGTCCTTTTTTGGCATCACCTCCATCAAGGTTCCAAGCGAGCTGAGCTGATACTAAACTGTGGAGTGAAAGCACTTATTAGAAAACAAAACCAAGATGAGTACCAGGAACCTAAAGGGTGTCGAGTCGAGTTGACTCAGCCTGATCCATTGATGCTGTGGAAACACAGCTCCTGGAATATCTGGAGCTGCTGAGGAGACACTCTGCCTCAACAATTCAGGCTGGGGGCCAGGTCACATTGTAACTTTGTCTCTTTTAGGCTGGCTCTGCTGTGACCACTTGCACCTCTTAAATGAGAGAGTGACAAAGAGGAGTCCATTACAGGCCAAGGTGCTTTCTCTAAGTGGTTATGGTTTTCTCTCTACAAGTGGAAAGCTGAGAAAGCAATATTGGCAGCGAAAGTGCATCCATCCACGGTGCAACATCAAAGATGGCTATACCCGACAGAGTGGAGGGCAGTGCACTAATCCTAGGCATCTTAGTTAGGCAGTAGCATGACGTTTTCAAGGCCAACGCATGTCATTAGGGACAGACAGTGATGTATCAGCATCATATATCAACACGGCCATGGTCTAGGTTCCTCTCTTTAAAGCAAAATGGCTCACAGGATGTAGCCTGCACCATCACTGCACCGGGTCATCAGTGAGTAAAGATTTCGGTTCCAGCAGTGGGGAGCTGGAGGTACCAGGATGAGGTCTCTTGGATAACACTGAGTGCCATCTGGCCTCAGGAAGGTGTCACATGAGCCAGAGTGACGGTGAGCTTCATTACGCTGCAATGGGATCTGTCAGAGGCACATGGCACTCTCCATTTTCTCTCCTCCAAGCCCCCCCAACCCCACTGTCCATTGTGACCAGACGTGAGACGACTAGTGATGGCTGCCTGATGGAGATGTGTTGCTGCTCTGCTTTCTATTCAAACCAGTGGAGGAGAGAAAAAAGCCTGTAACAACTAAATTCAGCTTACCCACTATTTGACTGACTGTATTGATTCGTTACAATTATATGAGAGGTCCTTCACAATAGAGAAAGTGTTTTTGGATTCAGCACTGAATCCCATTAATGAATAAGATATTTGGCCTGAAAAAACTTGAACCCTCTATAGATTTCTGAAACTAATGCAAACAATGTTAGAAATGAAAGTTTCACTCTCTGTTTTTTGTCTCCACCAACTTAAACATTTGTCTCTTTAGCTGTTGAGTGCTCTGCTCTGTTCACCTGCTAGTCTCTAGGGTTTGTACTTCATTTCTCAGAGTGGATTTGCATTAGAAAGGGATTGCTTCAAAGCCAGTATGGAATGAGATAACACTTTTGATGAGCATGCGACATATACAGTATGTGTTATTTAAGAAAAAAAAAGAAAAGAAAAAGAAATTGCATCACATTGATGAAAATGATTTGTTCTAATGATTCTAAGCACTGCAATTTCTTTCATCACAATCAGCCTTCAACAGCCTGTCAGAGTGTGATGGAAAATAAGATATCCTGCTGATATCCTGACACTGACGAGTTGAACAACAAGTTACTTTCCTGTGGTATAACTTTATGGCACAGTAAACTGCTTGCTTAGTATGAGTCAGTGACCATGAGAGGGAAATCTCTCACAAGCAAGACAGATGTGATGAATCTCAGAGATAGAGGCTGTCAAACTGCAGCTCACCAATCAGCTGGAATAACCTGCACTCTGCCTAACCTCGATTATTAAAGAAAGAAGACATCTTCAAGAAAACAAGTCTGTCTGTTCGACAACTTGGTGCTTCAAAGCGGTTAATGGCTGACAGTTTTTCTTTATAAAAGGCACCCAGAAAAGGGCTTTAGGAGGAAAATGATAGGAGAGAAAGCAACTGACAGTTAAACCATAACTGTCTAGAAAACTAAAATCAGCAAACCTTGAAAAACTGAACCTCTCCTTGATGGATATTAGCTAGTTTGTGTAACAGTTGCTTGACAACAGCTAGTGGCCAGCAAATGGCAATTATCGTAAAAAGTAAATGGTGAAACCTAGTATAATAGTTTTACAGAGTCAAGAGTTAAAAGACTCACTAATCAATGCTAACATTACCCTCCATAAGCTAATGGTCAGGCCTGCACCAACATTAAGACTGTAGTACTCTGTTGAAGTGACAGAGGGTGTGTTGTATTCCTTATACATTCAGCTTTTCATTTGTGTTTCATACATACAAATCAACTATAATTGGTATGTTTACATTAAACACACCATTTGTAATTTCTGCCAGATTTATCTCCGATCCAGAGCTGTTTACTGGCGGGAGGAGAGCTCAGAGATTGCTTTTTAACATTTGGGATTAAAAAGCCAATTTATCTTCAGTCCTGTTTATCAACCTGACTGCAGCAGTGATCCGTGGAGGTGATCTCCACTGTCGTTACAGAGAGGAGAGGGGAAATGAAGAAGGAGAACCAGTGTCTCTGGCGAGTGCTGAGTTCAGGGATCGGTTGTCCTGAATTCAAAGAGACACACATACTTGGTGCGTTCCGTTGTTTGCTAGCTTACAGATAATGCACAATAAAATCATCTGGCTGTTTTGGGCGAATAAACGTCTGGATCTGAACATTGTTGGAAACATTAGGGATGATAAAAGTGTACAATATAAATATGTACCAACGGTCTCCTTGTTTTTAGACATCTTATTGAAAATCTCATCTCTCATCTCATCTCATTTTCTTGACCGCTTTATCCGTGAGGGTCGCGGGGATGTTACCGCTTTATCCCCCCTTTCAGGCGGTTGCGGGGGTTACTGGAGCCAATCCCAGTTTTCATATGGGCGGAGGCCAGGGTATATCCCTAGACGAGTCGCCAGCTCGTCGCAGGGCCCTTTCTGACAGCAGAGGCTGCCACACAAGGTGCCAACTGCGCGTCAGGAGCAATTCCGGGGTTCAGTATCTTGCTCAAGGATACTTCAGCATGTAGCTCAGTTCCGCCCAGGGGAGCCGGGGTTCGAACCAGCGACCTTCTGGTTGCTGGTCACCTGCTCTACCCACTGAGCTTGAAAATATTTTGAATATTATATCTTTAACAATTGTATTGTCTTGGTTTTACAGTCCTCAAACTGACACTAGTCAGAGTATTTAACCTCACCTGCCCTTCTTTATCTATCTTATTCTTTCCCTTTCCAGTTTTCTTTAATTCATTCTGCATCATTCTGTTCTATTCTAGTCTGTTAGTGGCCTCTAGTAGCCAGAGGGCAGGTACTCAGCCTCCTCTTTCTTTATGAATCCTCAGTCTCTGCAAGGACAGCTGTAGCTGGGAGGAGGTCATTACCACTCCAAATTCCCCCGCCGGCAGTTGACTGACGATAGCACGTGAGGAGTGAGAGGGAAATGTGTCGTCGCTGTCTCACGACCGTCGTCAGTGGCGGATATACACTCCAGTCATGAGTCAGAGGATGAGGTGATGTCTTCTGACATTACACAGAAAGGCAGAGAGCTGCAGCTGCAGCTCAGATCCTGCTGAAAGAAAAACAGGGGGAAAAAACACCCTGCAAAACACGCTTTTCGTGTTGGCCGGCATACATGACGAGGGTGAGGGGAGGAGGGTGAGCAGAGTCATCTGTCGCTTTGGCAAAACCGTCATTAACATGACAAATGGTGCTCTGTTTGTGTTTTTGTGTGCCACTGCCATGGTCCTGACTAATCAGCGGTGTCCACTACATCAGGCCTTCTCCTCTGCCTTCATGTGACAGCATTTTTTGATTTGATTCAGATTATCCTGTTAGAGAAATAGTTCCACATTTTGGTCACAGGTCGCCAGTTCAACACAGCACTGACATACTGTATAGACACAGGCTGCCATTTACGCTTACATTCACACGCAGAGGCAATTTTAGAGTCACCAATTAACCTTCATGTCTTTGCATGGTGGTAGGAAGCCGGAGCACCCAGAGAAAACCCACGCAGACATGGGAAAAAGATGCAAACTCCCCACAGAAAGGCACCAGCCAGCTGGCGGGTTTGCCCTGTGAACCTTCCTGCTGTGAGGCAACAGTGCTGAAAACTGCATCACCACAGTGCAACAAACACACAGATGTCCCTTACTTCTTAGCAGGGCTGTAGCTGCAAAAAAAGGTGGGCAAAATTAGAATGGATCTTACAACATAAGTATATTATCACCAAAAGTAACCGTGTGCATTTCTCACAAAGAGTCAGTATTGCCAGATATATGATAATTATCACGTTTATAGGATCATTTTGCCTTCAATGTACAACAAATAGTGCCAAAAGTGCCGTAATGTACAAAAAAAATCGACCAGTAGTAGTTGTTTTTAGTATGTTACTTCCTACACTGTCAAAAATAGGATTACAGTAGCAGTCCATTTCTGTCCCCAAAGGTACAATCTACACTAATGTACTCCCTAGGACTAAATATTAAACCTCAAGGTCACTATGTGTACCTTTTAAGGTCCAAAAAGGTACATATATGTGGCAGTTTTTCTAAATGTTCCCTTTTTAAAAGGTCACTTTTTGTTCCCTTAAATTATGGGTAAAATTTAAGGTACAAACCACAAGGGTACAAATAGGTAACCAATGTTTAGGGTACAACAGCTGTACCTTTGAGAATACTGCCCCAGTGACAAGACGATACCCCTAAAGGTACAACTATAAACCTTCTTTTCTGACCCACTAAATGCTGGATCTGGTTTTGTACAGATTAACCAAAAACACAATACAGTGTATTAATCAGCGAGCTTGTAAGGTGTTAGACGGTGTATTTTTGGACTTTGGACTGAGCCAGGCTCACAGTTTCTATTCTGTAAGGGGCTGATCACACAGAGACTCATTGCTAGAGGTGTGGTCGCTTTAAAAACACCCAGGAACAGCATGTTATGGAGAAAAACATCCTGTAGCGCCTGCGAAGGTGAGCTACATGCACACACAGCCTTCATATGTTACTAATGGGAAATGCGGTGTGACTCTGGCTGGCGCTGTAAAGTTGAACACATTTCAACAAAAAAATGCAGCGTGCAGCGCAGGAGAGGAGCGCCCACCAGGAACATGTACCATTGGAAACCAGGTCCAGACTAAAGCTCCATGCACGAGACTGACATCCACCCTATTCCTTTTTGTTGAAATAATATATGAGGTAAAAGAAGAAAAGTGAGGATATATAAGTGTGACTTCTACCTACTCCTTTTCAGACACTGTTACTTCTGTTTTGTTTGATTTTTATTATGTTGCTTTAGTTTTTGCTTAAAAAAAAAAAGTCATTCATTCATTCAAAAAGGCACCTCTGTGAAGCCAGTGACCCTCAACCGTTGCAAGAGACTGTGGCTCTTTCTCTCAGTGGATCTCTTACTTCACTCCATTTGCTTTTAGAGCTTATTGGAAAGTTGTTCCTTATATAACCCTGGCCTCTGTGTTTTCTAACCAATCCTGCCTTTTAAAGGTCAGTGTTGTCATTGCCCTTTGCTCAGCCTTCACTTTGAATCCAAACAAAAACCAAAGTATATTGATATTCATGTTGAAGTCGTGTATTCTCTCGCAACTCGGCTGTGAGAAATAACTGGGAGGGATAGAAAAACTGTTGGATCACAACAAAATGCTACTTGGAGGAGTCATTCTTGGCTCTGAAAATGTTACAATATCAAGCATTTATTAGCTTTGGGAGCTGCTCTCCACACAGACTGTCATGTACAGAATGCAACAGATGCACTGGAGGGATTTGAGAGGCTTGAAAAGTGCCCAGATGGTTTTTCCCTGGGAGGAGATGGATGTTCCTGCTGGCCTCAACCTGCACATGCACACGGCTGTGCCACGGCCGGCTGATAAAGTGTCTGATAAAATGGCCGAAAGTAGGATGTTGTTTAGAATGGGGTTTTTTGGTCAGCGGCTGTGTAAATCTCCATGATCCGAGGCTGTGTTGTTTTCAATCTCCCTGGCCGGCCCTCCAATGACAGATGACGACTGTAGCAGCAACAACAACCTTCCCACCCCCCGTGTCCCATCCTGTTTTCTCAGAGAATGTGTTAGATGAGTGTGATACACTTTCCTTTGACTAAATGCTGTTATAAGCAAAGGATAGTCAAGATAATTGCGTGCCGCAAATGAATTTTAAGCAATTACAGTTGGCGAGATGGCAGGCTCATTTTGCCTGAATTGAAAAGCAGCGCAGCAGGTCTGGAGGATAATGAAAGGGAACAGCAAATAGCTCATCCAAATGGACATTTTGACAAAACAAAACACAAAAAATGTCCTCAAAACATCTAAATCAGAGATGGCAAAGTGGAGCAGAATGACAGCAAAGATAGTCGCATTAGCTTTTAATCTCTGATAGCAGCGTGTCAGACAGTTGATTTGTTATTCTGGAGCTCACAGAGCTGGTGTCTTCATTGGCCTAGCAGTTACAGTCACTCAAAGAACATCAGCACGGTCCATTTCCCCCACTGCCTCCTGGGAGTATATGAGTCACTTCCTGCGACCCTCACCATATTTCCGTTCAATCAGTGCCTTCTGATGGAACTTGTCATGTTCCATACAGATGCCCATATATACAGTAATTTCCTCAAAATAGCATGCAATGTGTTTGTTAATATAACGGGCCACCTATTGTGATTGTGCTGTAGCAAGCACACAGTGGGTAAGTGCCAACCATTGCTGTAAGTATATCAATTTATAGCATGATTGCTACTGTGGCATTACTGCATCTGCTGCTGTTGACTACTGATGAGCACATTATCTCAGATATCTAAAAGTATTAACATCAATGCTGACCCATGATAGGTCAGCCAAAACGAAACCACTAATGCATTTAAAGATGCAATATGTAAGAATCTTAGTTTAGTTTGGTGTGTTTCACAGATATCTACTGAAGTTAGCATGCTAACCAGCAAGCCCCTTCCAAAGCTCCTGTGCTAGCAGTGTAAACAAGACCAACACTCCCCAGGTGCTCCGAGCTCCCAGTACAGATCGCTAGCTGCACAGCTAACTGAGCAAGCAGCTACAATTATAGCAGTTTCTCTGGTGATACACCATGCCCCAATTTGTTTGGAGTATAAATTGGCCAGGTGGCCGGTGGTTCTTGTACCTCAAGAGATGATAGTCTGAAAGTAAACAACAAGTCTCTGGGTTCTCCCGTTAAACCAGCTGCCCCCCAGTGCTCTACAGCGACTGCTTTTTGTATGAAGTTTAAGTGACTACATTAAATATTAAACCCATCAAATAGCAAAATCTCAATCCATCAGTATAGAAGGGTACAGTGTCAGCAAATACAGGCTAATAACATGTACAGCCTTTTCATATTTTCTGGCTGTATCGTGACTCTACTGTTTGACCTCTAATGTGGGCTCTTGCTTGGTAGCCCATAGTGGTACATGTCCATAGGATCTGTCATGTTGCCCGCTCCTCATTAGCAAAAACTTGAGGACTAGGCTACTTTATGCAAATCCGAGGCATCTTGTGTGACCTGCTGCCTCTGGAAACTCAAAAACTAATTGTTGTTAAGATAAAATGAAGACAGATTCAGCAACTGCATGTCTTATTTCTTTAGAAAGTTTCCAAATGAGCCCTTATGTTGGTCTGGTTTGAAATTCATTCAATGTGGCCAACACCCACATCAATAAGTTGTATATCAGTCATGTAGATTTGATTCTGTGATGCTTAGCCGTGCTTTGATTCCATCAAAATAGCAGGGAGTGTTCTTCTCCGTTTGTCCTATGCTCAACCTTTATCTTCAGCTGATATGTCACATTAGCATTTTATTTTCAAAGGACATTCATCTGCACAGTTAAAGATGTTACTGAGCCCAGGCCCCAGAATCTGAATGACAGCTGAGGTAAAAGCCGTAATAGGAAACACTAAACTGCGTTGAAGAGAGCTGACTAGCTCAACAGCTTTGTTCCACATGACTCAAAGGTGTCTGTGAATATACAGCTGTCATTGTGAGGTTTCAAATCACACTTGCTCTCTGTTATGGCTGAAGAGCAGAGGCTCAGTAAACCTTCATTCAGCTCTTGAAGACAGTTAGCACATCAAAGACAGCACTTCCTTACACTTGCAGAAAGGAAAAAGCTGCCATCAGAGGATTTTACTGAAGTTCTCTTATCTGCAGGCTGTCATTTCCTACATTGAGGTGGAATAAGAGAAATGGAAAGAGATGAGGATGGACATCCCTTCTTATAGCTTAGGGATTATATGATCAGCCAGTGAACTGGTCATGTTCTCACACGATGGGATAGTAGACACAAGAGACCCAAAAAACAGTCGCAGTGACATCAATTGTATCTTTTATTGGTGGTTTTCTTCCTGTGGATAACTGGTCAATTGTTCATGATGTGGTGTCAAAGCGAGACAGCTCTGCTCTACACTGCTATAGAGTTTGATAGCTGAAAATGGTCCAGAGATCTAAATCATAAACAGTAAATGTCAGGTTTCCATGTCAGAATCAAACAGGCATGGCTTTTTCTCAAGGCGTTGTTCTGCACTGACATTCAGCCATCACACAGGCAGGAATTCTCCACCAGCCACAACCCTTAATAAAACAGTCACATAATACACCATAATATACCATATAAAAAAAAAACATAACTTCCTGTTCATCTGAAGTGCATCTTACCTGCCAACATTTAGCAATTGATTTCACCATTTACACTAAATTATATGAAAAATATGAAAGAAAACAATATTTTATTGATAGTAAACATGTCAAAGTTTACAAATACAGTACAGAGTCACCAATATAGGCGACTTCTTTGTCACCCATGGGGAAAATCCCCAGACTCCTTTAAAAAATCACTCAATTTCATGAGTTGTTGAGTCAGGAGGAACTTAATAAACTCTATGAAATACTGTCTCTGACAAATTCTTAATTAGTTTGGCCTTCTTGTAAATTCTGCACATGTTCTACGTGAAGATATTTCTGACTTTGTCTAAAAAACATTGTGTCCTTTTGTCCTAGTCTACATGCGTATTTGCATATAGAGCAGTGAAGTAACATCCAATCACAGCGGTCACTTGAGATCCATGTTGAGACGCATTCTAAGTAGTGAGCGGCCATGTTGCCACTTCAGGCTGAGGATGGTGCTGCTCACATGCTTTCAAGTCTTCCTAGATATGTGAGAACGCTTGCTGCTGCTGCCCAGTGCTGTGTGCTATGCCACTGCCTGCAGCAGCTCATCATGGTAGCGTTAGCCTTCTTCCAAGACCTTTGGACAGCTGCTCAAGATGTGATCCACAGTTCCTCAACTAGGGCAAAGGGTCAGTGTCTCACTCTTGCCCCAGGTGTGGAGGATTGAATGAACTGAGAAACAAAATGTACACAGCCTGAAGCCAATTACAAGAACAATTTACATGCAGCTCACAAATGAAGGCAGCGATGCTTTTCACAAATGTTTGTTGCTATAAATTGCAGATTGTGCTGTCCTGCAGGGTGCTCACATGCTCGAGTAATGTGAGTAAGTAGTGATCAATAAATCATGTCAAAATTAACAGGAGTGGAGTGACCTGTATGTGTGGGTCAGGAATAGGAAATGTTGCAAGGTTAATAAGCATCAGCTGAAGGAGCTTTTTATTTTTTAGTTATAGGATAAATAAGTCATAGGATAGAAACAATATTTTCCAAGTGACCATTGGCCATTGAGAGCCGTGGTAACTTTAAGTTGAAATATCAATGAGGCTGTACCTTGTATTACAGAAAATGAGACATAATCTGTTCAGGACAATAAGCAAATCCATCTTTTTCTCATTGAAATCATATTAATTGACATGAAAGAAAAGCATATGTGGAACATATACTATGGTTTGGGTTTCCTCAGACTACCATTATCTCTTATATGATGCACAAGTCAAAACACTGAAATCATTTTTGTAGAAGATTACAGGAGGCAGATACACAGTTATGGAACTTGTCCACAGATTGTCTGCATTGTCATTCATTGCCAATGTAAGCAGCCAAGCAGTCCCTTTTTGTAGTGTTGTGTTTCAAGAGACGGTGTGTCGCATTGTCGCCCCTCATTTGCAGAAAGCTGAGGTCCAGGATACTTGTTGGTCCACTCTGAAATCCCGGACACGAGTGGCGTTCATCCAATCAGATGCAGCAGGAGTGTTTGCGCTATTCTAGGAGCGTCCAATGCTGGGCTGTGCTGCGAGCCCTCATGTGGACATGTACAGTTAATCTGTCCGAGGATCCCACCTGAAACTCTTACTGCTCCAAATGATTGGTTACATCTTGAAGCAAGAACTGTCTGGTGATAAAAAGGTCACAGAAGCCACAGAAGTAAGTTTTGATGTCCAGTCAGTCCCAATATCATAGTGATGACGTCTATATTAAATGGTTTTCACTTCATGATTTCTATTTATTTAATGATTAATGTAAGAAACCTTTTATTTTTCAATTTAGAAATTTTAAACACAGCACCCACAAAATGATCTGCAAGTAAAATCAGCATGCAGTATTGTGTTTCTTTTGACCTTTGTAAGGTTCAGGGAATTTTAAAATAGCAATGTAGCAATGATGTAAGGACAACATGAAAGCAACAGGCAGCTGATGTCAGAGAAAAAGCTCTAAAAACCCACAGTACACAGTAGCACAAAACAAACACAGTTAAAGACGAGCTGGTGATCATCATGGAGTATTTCACAGCTGAAGAGCCAGGTACTCAGGAGTTGGTAGGGACCAAAAGCGCTAAAATGAGCTAAAAGGGATTGAAAATTAAAATACGGCTCCAAACAAATGATGATGTTGCTCCATAAAGCACCATCTTATACTTGCAAACCCTCTGGATTTCCCTTGAGACTCCTCTTTTTCATTTCCTTCTTTTCTTTTTTTTCTGACTTCACAATTTCCCGTATTTCGCACAATTTATTAGAAATTTTTGCACCTCTTCCCACTATTTCTGGTATTGTACAGCATGTAGTCTGCTGTACTGTTGTGCCTTGTCCTCCTCAATGAGTGAGAGAAGGACAGAGAAAGACAAGCAAATTTCAGATGTTGTGTTTCTTATGAAAAGTTTTAAAGGAAAGGGAGTGACATTTTGTAAAGTCTGCCATGTCAGTTTTTCTGTTGATCAAACAGTGTCTTTTCCTGGGATTTAAAAGTAAAGTATTTAACCAAAAAAAAAAAATGCTGTTGCGGTGTTATTATTTTGCTATTTTCATTTTAACTTTAAAGTTACCAGAATACAGAAAAGTCTCTGAAACTCACATTTTTTGGGGAAAGGACTCCTAGACCTTACTTTGGTTTTCAAATCCTCCATATTGTTAAGGTCTCAAGAGTAAGTGTGTACTGTTACTGCTGGATGTGTAACTAAGCAACTGTGTGCTAAAAAGTTCCCAACTTAAAAGGGCGGCTGTGGCTCAGGGGTAGAGTGAAGACAGTTTGTTGCTGGTGCCAAAAAGTGACCAAAAAAATAATACTGCCAGTTAGATCTCAAATTTCAAAGATTTCTATATGATTGTAAGCAGGAAAAGGTTTCAGTGTGTCATTGGTTCTTCATATCTCCACCTCTATTTGTGAATTATTTGACATTATTTTATTATTGAATTATTTATTTTTCTTATCCATAATGTTCTACTTTACATTAGAGAACCAGCACAGTCACTCTCAGAGGCCAGACACACCAGCCACCATGACTTCATTGAAAAAGCTGTGGTGAATGTATCCAGAAGTAACGCATTCAGTGACCCAGGCACCCACCCACAGACACCTCATGAGCCAAAAGAAAAGATCACTTTCCAGCTCCATCCATCTGGAATCCCACACAAACAACTAGATTCATGCCAGAACTGAATTGAGGGTGAAGAGGTAAACTTTTTGTTCCTGTGAGACCACTGGAAAAGCAGCACTGCCTTGGCTCAGGCCTGCACAAATCCAATCTTACATAATGATGGAGTACAGACCACAGAGCAGCGGACCACCAGAACACATCAGGCCTCATCAGGCACTGCTCCACCAAAGAGGGGTGGGCTCATTTGCATGATATCTGTGGGGCAGAGCGTTCCCCAGATGCAAAGCTGATTAAAGAGTGATGTCGCTCAACAACTTGAGGGCAGAGACGGAGAAGAGTGAGATGGCCGACCACCAAGCGGGCCAACGCTGCTTTGATGTTCTGAAGACACAAGCATGGAGGCGGCGGCGGCGGCGGCTGCTCCTCTCCCTAATTAACCCATCTGAATCCTAATGAATGTGTATGAATATGAGCTACTGCACTCATACAACCCAGGTTCTTAAGTCTGTACTTGCAACATTTTTTCTCTATGCACCATGACCTTTATGCATCAGCGCACATTGTAATTTGTTCTTAATATAGACAATCATCTGGCAGGAAGACACAGATCATTCAGTTTAACTACTGTGCCATTCAAAGGCCAAGAGCCGTAACTGGAATTTAGAATTAATAGTTTAAAGTTGTCAAGCTTACTGGGTAAACTGTGACAGATTGATTTAAAGTTATTCCTTCATGGTATGTCTTTTTGTACCTAACTATTATTTCACCACAACATAGATAAATAAAACAAATAATTAATTAATTAAATGATTTTGAAAGAAACTAATTTTTTTTTTCATTTAAGAATGAATAATAATCTGGAAATTCATAAAATAAATTAATTTACATCTTTATATGTTTGAAGAAGTGATTTAAAAGTAGCACAGTGTAAGTGAGTTCAATCAGAGGGCGCAATATTTAAAGCCGCAATATGTAAGAATTCTAGTTCATCATCACTATCTCCTCCACCTCCTGACAAGAAAGTCTGTACTGTGAAGGTGGTCTGATATGACATTTTTGTAGACATAGCCTATATGACACATACAAACTTCAATGTTTCAGTGGTTTGCAGAAACATTAAGTGCCAGCATATTATCCTGGTGACTGGGCTGACTGCCCTGTTTGTTTGCAGTGTGACTTCTTACGTATTGCACCCTCTAAACAAGAGGAGTGTGCAGCGTGTTCCTTCATTTGAGTTTCAGAACATTCAAAGTGAGTTAGGAGGGAATTTTGTTAAAAATAGCCCCTAGCCTGAATCCATCCCGTATGACTGAGATGAGTGATGTCCTGTTCTCTCTTAGCACCCAGAGGAGATCACCTGTCACACTTCTGCTCTTCATTGCATTCATGTGTGATAATTACCAAAGCAGCCAGGACTCGCTGAAAATGTTGAGGAGCCATCTCAGCTATAAAGGGCAAGATGTACTGGAAAAGCTTCTGTAGCAATTATTTCAATTATGTTTGTATATTCCAATAATAGTACATTGATTTCACACATTGTTTTTCGGGGGGGGGGGGGGGGGGGGGTTGAGGTTGCATCAAGCTGTTTACATCTCTGTCAGCTTCCCTGCAGTAGCTGCTGCCTGGAAGAGCCGCGGCACTCTCGACAAAGAGGATTAGCAGCTGCTTTGACATGCTTGTATGTTTGCTTGGTATCGATTCCTTATGTAATTTTTCTCTGCTTTGCGACCCACTTCTGTTGACTTGGCATGATGCTCAGGGTAATGACTGCAGCCTTAAACGACGGCAAGTCAGGGCACAGACACCGACACTCTGTCATCAGTGGCCTCAGGAGTCACTCTGATAAGTAATCACAGATATTGATTGTTTATTATATAGAATAACTCCCCTCACCCTCCACATAACCCTGCCGCAGCTTGAAAACTACATGGCTCCAATTTGATGCGGGTGCTCCAGAACTGTTCAGGCGGTGTTAAAACAGCTCTGTGGCCCGACATAACCAATAAATGAAGCCTGATGCTTGGTTGAACAGAATGTGTGTGCTGGTGCTCTGTTGCCCCTTGTTTTGTGGTGGAGGTCAGTTTTCTCATCTCCCTTGATTGATTTTCTTAACTTAGAATGAACATCAGAACAACTGGAGCATTCTATGGTAGAGTTTGTCAGTAGATACCAGCTGGAAAAACACCAGCTCTGCTGAGCTTTTATCAGAAAACTCAGCTGACGTGGCTATTTTCTGTCTCAGCCTGATCTCTGTTGATCCTCCTCTGCCCACCAGACTCTTTCTTTCCTTATTCTACAGAAAGCCTTCATTCATCTCATGTCTCACCCCGTCTATGTGTCTCTGAGACTTGTCTGTTCGCCTTTTTATGGTCACTTGCATCAGCTGGTCAATTTGTCTGCCTGACTGTGTTCTACAGCCGTCTGACCAAGCATGGTAAGGTCACAGTGTGGAGGCATTCACCTATGGAAGATCACTGCTGCCAGAAAAAATGCATACTGATAGTATATAAGCAGTTTGGTCTGAAAAAGTGCAAGACAGGAACGGTGAAAAGTGCTCAGTATTATCTCTTATGGAACCTTTTGTTCCATATGTTAGAGATAAAATATGTTTTAGGAGACACCTAATGTTACTGTACCTGTTCACTGCTTCCAAAGTGGAGAATTATTTTTGTTTTGATCAACATACTGAGCAAATGTTTTCAATGATCATATTATACAGTGTTCAAAATGTTCAATTAATTTGCAAGATATTCATTTTTAATTATTTTCATTCATTGTTCCTCTGATTTCCACTGGAGGCAGCTAGAGCATGAGTAATGCCTGTCTGAAAGCACTTGGTCAGAGATACAATATGCTAGATTTATGCATTAACATTTCTAATGATTAAACCTTTGTTATATATTTTGTTGAGTTGTGTACTTACATTATCCTAAATGTTTCCAACAATCTTGGTCAAACCAAGAGACATCTTGAATTTTCTTCTCCTTTTTTGAACTTCTGGGAGAGAGTCAGAGAGTGGGGAAGGAAGTTGGTGACTGATACTAAATGTGGCGTGATTTAAATGTTCAAACATTACCTCCTCCGTGAACATCTCTGCCTGAGTCAGATAGACTTTCATTGGAAATGGTGGTCGCTGAACAATAAAGACAACAACTCCCATGATCCCATGCTGCTCACGTCTTTTGTCTTGTTTTGATAGAGAGCCCCCCATTGGCAGAAATGTCATGTCGTGCGGTTGAGAAAGGATGGGAAGCATGGCGGTTGTGGATAGATATTAGAAGTCAGTACTGAGTTGAAGCATGTGACAAACCGTGTGTTCTTTATATAACCCTTTTTTACCAAAACTTTTCAGCATCATTTTAGGACACTAAGATAGGGGGTAGAGGAGATCCAGGGGTTAGCCCTCAATCTGTCAGTCAGCTGGTCCCCCGTCAACTCATAAATACTGCAATATAAATAAGGCCTTTATAATATATTTCGATATACTGAACTGCAGGAGCTGGGCAGACACTATTGGGAATTAAAAAGGCTCTAGGTTTGGAAAATAAATTCAAACTCAGAATTTTTATATTTACGATATTACTTAGGTAATAATACAAACTAACTGTATAAACAAGCCGTTCTTGTTGAAAATAAGGTTCTGGGACACTGTTTGAAGCTAGAAAGGTGGCAGGGTCCGCCACATATAAACAAAGTAAAACAGTATAAATTGTGTTGTCTTTGTTTATTCAGTCATGAAAACAAAGAGAGTTTGTTTATTTAGTTTGTTTTGGCAGAAAAAAAAAATCAGCCAATGAAGATCTTTCTCTTCTCATTAACATTTCTTCCCCAAAACTACAGAGTTGCTCCATTAAGTTGCAACGATTCAATTTGTTGGCCTGCTGAGGGGAAGTTAGGCAGAAACTAGCTAGAAATTAAAATGGCATGATCAGCCGAAGTTAAAGCAGAGACCTGCTGGAAGTTTCCTGGAGATGTATTAAAAAATACCAGCTATTTATTAAATGCTTATTGGTGAATAGCAGAATATTATTATTAAATGATATTGGTGTATTTATTGTAGTAGGGCTTATTTCAAGAAATGTCAAGTATGTTGTTGTTACCTACTTATCATGGAATTTCCAGACCTGTAAAATTAATATTACCAATCTTTTTTGTGTGTGTTTTCTGTTTCTGCTGTAATGTAGTTTTGTTTTTTTTAATGAGGTTAACAAAGCAGCGGCTTCATATCAGAGGGATTAGTATCTGTGTTTGAGGGGTTTTTTGTGGATACAGAACAAAAGCTACTTCATTTCTCACAGTAGATTAACTGTGAAGATGTCCTGTTGTGTTATATTACCTGAACAAATATTACATACAGATACAATAAAAAGATAAAAATAAGACTATTTTTAAATTAAAGCTAATTATGGAACCATTTAGGCAACATTTTATTTCATATGAATTATTTATACACAGTCATGTACAGTACAGCATCAGTGTAGTGTCTTCACAGCTCTTCCCTGGCTGTGTGTTGTGTTGTTAGCAGAGACGTGGCCATTGTCAGCTGGCTGGTTCACGTGCGTCTGGCAGCTCTGTGGAGGTTGACCTGTTAGACCCTGATGGATTTCATAGCCCAGCTTTTGGAGGACAGATGGTATGTGGTGAGGTGACAGTAGTGGGTTGCAGTGTGTGTTTGCACCCGGGTGTGTGTGTGGGTGTGTGCGGCTGTGTGTGTTTGTGTAAGGGCAGCTGATGAACAAGGGGATTTAATGCCTTGTGACCCAGATCTAGCCTGGGCAGTGATGTGTGTCCAGTGTTCAGTGCTGTAGTAGGGTTTCACTGTGAGTGTGCATGTGTACAGCTCCACATGCTGCAGTACAGTATGTTTGCACGCTGTATTATTTGCTTTTACTGCACAAATCTGCTAAAACACAGCACTAAGTCTGCAAGACAGCAAATAATAGCAGTGACTACAGGGACATAACGACAATGTGTGTTGGAGCTTCTCCCCCTCCATCACTGTCACCCAGCTGTCCCACACCTGGACGAGCTGTCACTCCAACGGAGATCCCTACTCTCCCTTCCTCTTCCCCCTCCAGCCCCCCCATTACTTCCCTCCATCCCGCCTGTCCTCCCTGCGCTCCTTGCCACAGTCGGTGAATTTGCCGCACACAGGCTTGATACCTGTGACAGCTCTGTCACACATCATACACCCTTGCAATATGTACGCCATCGCTGGCAGAGAAGTCGGAGGAGGGGCCGAGCACAGCTGGGGTCAGAGCAGAAAGCTTGTTAAGCCTCGCTGCCAGGTCCGCTGTCGCTGCCTCCAATTTCCACTTATTTCCTTTTTCGCTGTCTGTCGTGTGCTGAGATGACAGTGAATCCGCACCTCATTCTGTCCACATATGAAGAGCTCTGCTGTGCAAAAAACATTCTGATCTGCAGAAGTTTCAAGACAACTATTGTAAAATACTGTATTATATGTAAAAAGCCTTCAGTTAAACCTTCTCTTGAGGACTAAAAGTTAAAGTGGTCAATATGAAGAGGAGTGTGGGTTTCGGCTCGGGCTGAAATCACTTTCAGGGAATGAAAGCAATTTTTTATGCATTCAGATAAGCTTGTGAAAGAAAGAGAAAAGGGAATTAATATGAATAATAAACAAGGAAGGATGGAATCAAAGAAAGAGAAGGAAAGAAGGAAGGGGAGCAATAAATAAGATGAAGGACAGAGCGACTTTTTTTCTTCCAGTTTTCTATATTAAAGAATGGAAGAGGAGAATCAGGACAGAAAAAGGGATAAAATCAGTGAAATAAAAGCATAAAATACGAAGGAATGAACAAGGGGGAAAGGGAGAACAATTGAAACGAAGGAAATAAAACCAGGAACAGTAGCAAAGAAGAAAAAATGAAGAAATGAGCACGAGGAAAGGTGGATAGAAATGAAGAAAGGGGAGCAGAGAGGCAAGAAAAGCAGGTGAGAAGGACATTAACTGAAGGACAGAAGACAAATTTGAGAGTAAGAGAGAAAGAAAAGTAGGACAAGCAAGAGGGAAAGAGAAGAAGGAGCGGCAGAATAGGCAAGAAATCAATAAGGACAGACAGAAGGAAATGATGATATTTTATACATATTATCTTCAGGAAGGACAGATGGAAAGAAGAGAGAAGAGATCAAAAGCACGAACGAATTACGAAAGGAAAGAATGAAAGCAAGAAAGGAGAGACGGGGTGAATGAAGGATACCAAGGAAGAAAATGATGATGAATAGATGGAAGCAAGAAACCAAGGATAAAGAAATGGAAAGAGAAAATAGAAAGCAAAGGAAAAAAACACAGGGAAGGACAAGAATAGAAGCAGGAAATCAGGGAAATAGATTGAAAGTGTAAGGGAACAACAGAAAGAGGAAAGAAAAAATATGAGGAAATGAGGAGAGAGCGGTGAGCAAGGATGAAATTCAGAGGGGTAGGAAAGGAAGAGAAGTAGGAAGAAATCAGAAGAGAGATTTACAGAAAGAAAAAATCAAGGGAGAAAAAAACATATCTCATGTTGAGAGGATGCTCAGTCCAAACTGTACCAATGTACTTGGTAACTATGTATCTTTGATGTGTGTGCAGTTCTGACTCTGATTTGAATTCTCATTTTTGCTATCAATTCATTTGCATCCTCATCAAAGAGACTGCTTTACACATCCAAATGCCCACACACATCGGTGCAGTAATAATCAAATCATTAAAATCGCCTCCTCGTCCTTGCACGAGTATCCTCAAGGTTGGCTTTTATCCGCCGGTATGACTAAGTGACTCCTTCACCCTGTTTAAAAAGCCTGTTTCCCGGGGGCCATCATGCTCAGCAACATCTACATGTTTCATTTCGGAAACTTATTCCTCTCCGTGTGCCCTCATTCCGTCCTCTGCCGAATGCAGATCTGCCATGGCTGGCTAGGTTTCGGGAGCAATTTGGAAAACTAAGAGGGGGCTGACATCCCCACTCAACTCAGCCGCATGACGGGAGGGTGGTGAGAGTGGGTGAGTGTTATGGGGGGCAAAGTCAGAGAAAAGACGAAATAATTTGGAGGGGAAGACATCGTGCAGGCCTTTCTTTTTCCTGGACCAGATAGACATGTGGTTGCCCATTTGATTCATCCTCGCTGGCTGTTTAGCAGGAGCTTTGTCAGAGATTCGACATCAGGCTTGTCAGTCTTCTAACAGCCTGTGTGTGAGTGTGTACCGTCACGTGGATGGCCCGCAATGATGAGGCTTTAATGATGTGGGTGTCGAAGCTGCAGCAGACCTGCCTCGGGCCCGCCGTCACGGACAGAAGTTAAGGAGAGGAGGAGGAAAAGGAGGTAGCCCTGACTCGGACTGACATATGGTCGGAGTTTGACGAGTCCGCTGACATTTATGAAGTGACAAACACTCGGGCGGTCGCAGGCCTCGGGGTCTCACCATCACACTCCACACTGGAATGTGACAGACCGAGTTTGCAGTTTGTTTTTCAAGGTGATTTGTCCGGGTTTGTGCTTGTTTACACCGACACTGACCTGTGGATTTTAATACCTCATCCCTTCTGTGTTTGCTCATCGAGGTGAGTTTACCGAACACAATGTGACACAGTGTAAAAAAGCCCAACAACCTGGGTTTAGATTTGATTGGCTCATGTTCCATCTGCAGTAACAACGCTCAGCCTTTACCAAGGTGCCACCAACTATTCCCACTGTGACACTCCTGCTCTCTGCTGCCATGTTCTCACTCAGCTGACAACATGACTACCTGTATAATCACATTCATTTAAAGCCTTGTTATTGTAAAATGAGACACTGACAATCCAAAATGTTCTACATTACATCATGTACTAGAATGAGAGACCGGAATAGTGTTTGTTGGAGTTCAATCAGTGTTACAACAAGATCAGTACCATGATGGTACTCAATCTACCGAGCATTGGTGATACTGGTGAAGTGAGATGTCTGCACAGAGCCCAAAGGATACTAAAAGACAACACCCACCCCAGCCACAGTCTGTTCACCCTGCTGCTATCTGGCAAAAGATACAGAAGTATCTGCTGCCATACCACCAGAGTACAGAGCAGCTTCATTCCTCAGGCTGTGAGACTCCTGAACTCATCTTCAACACTTCACCATGAAAAGTTATTTTTCTGACATGATTATTATGTATTCATTAATCTGTAGGTCTCAGGTTTTGCTTTTTGGGTGTGTAGCTTAGGGAATTAAAACAGACATTTCGTTACACAATGTTGTGTTGCATAACGACAATTGTGACAATTTTGAATTTATAACAGAGTAGGGGTGGAAAAGAGTGTCATGAGTCTTTTTTTTAATGATTGCTGAATCGATTTTATATAACTAGCACTTTGTCCGTTAGCTCGATGCTGTCACATAATAGGAATTCCCAGTAACATGCTAACCGATGTTAACTTCGTGACCAAACAGTCCACCACACTGACCAGTGACGGTAACTTCAAAGGGTCAAACCTCAAACTCAAAATTCCCAATGGAGACATTGCGTGCCAGGAGAGGGCAGCACATATTCAGTAAATACCTTTATCTTTTCTATTTTTTGTATCCTCATAGCACTAACTTGAGAGCAGGAACAGCTAAACGTAGCACTTCATTAAGTTTTCATTTTAATCATTCTATTGTACATTTTATTTTCCACTTTCTATTTCATTTTTCATATGAAGGATGTTTATTCATAAGCTCACATTTGTGCTTTATGCAGTTTTCAGGGACTCTATTCAGTTAGGCCTAACATTTTATTTTATATTTCACATATTATTTTCTTAGGAACAGCTAAATGTAGCAGTTTCCCTCAAAATGTATTTAATTTACCACTTTTATCTGCAGTATAGCAATGGTGCTGCTGAAACAAAACTCAGAAAGACTGACTGACATGTGATGTACATTGTTTTGGGAAATAAAGCTCATGATACTGCAGTCTCTTAAAAACTTTTTTGCCATGGTTAAAATGTAAATACAAAATCACAATAAATCGTAATTTTAAATTGCAAAACATATAGAATTGCGCTACATATTAAATCGGCACCCAAGTATCGTGATACTATCAAGTTGGGTGTATCGTCCCTGCCCAAGTAAAGAGCTGAGTTAGGGTAGTGTCCACTGACTGATAATTATGAGATGCCAAGACATAATTGCAAGTCCTAGCCCTGTCTCAAAAGCAATGCATTTCCATACGAATCACATTAATTGTCATTTTACAGATCATTAACAGTATCGGTTTTGTTCTTGCTGTCAGTAGTCTCCCATAATAAAATGGCTTCTGTGCTCTTGCACTGGTGATGTTTTGAATCTAGACTGAGTCTGTTTTTAAAATATGAGTAAGTTGGGATTTAATTTTAGGCTTTGGGGTTGCTATTAACATTGCTAAATCGCCAAGTAGCAAGTAAAATTCGGCTTCCCCTGGGGCCCCTAATTCTGCCTGTCAACCGGCTTGCGTTAATTGGATTAATGGCAAATTTGTTTTTGAATATGCGCCAGTCAAGTTAAGGGCCTCAAAGCGAGGCCTGCATTAAATGCTGTCTTGTCTACCTGTGTCAAAATTAAAACTAACACAGCATCTAAGGGGGCTCACAGTCAATATTTCCCCTGAGCACCATTAGTCGGTTAATATAATGGAATATTTACATTTGGAATAAAATCAAAATTTGTTTTCACTAATTGGCCATTAGACCATTTTCTTTTGTTTCTCCACTTATAAGACCTGATAGGCCTTTTCTTCTTTCTAAATCATGGATGGCAGGAGTGAAAATCAAAGTGAAGAAGCCTTGAGAAATATAAACTCATGGATTTTATACTGTGATGGTCAGTCAGTGCCGTGCTGAGACAGCAGTCAGATAACACAAATGTATAATGACAAATATTGGCTGTCATTGGCTGCTTGTATTGGTTAAGGGGGATTAATAGCAAAAAGCGGCATCATTACCTGCACAGTTAAGACTAATAAGGCATTTCAAGTCGAGTAAAGTCCCTTGCTTTATTTACTTACTTTACAATTCCTTGCTTGCTGTAACGGCATCTTTTCCCATTTAAAATGCCTGCAGTGTGCACGGCTGCTTGTGCCCGTGAATTGTTTGTGCAGTTCTGCAAGCTGTGCAAATGTCTCCCCACGGATGTCAAATAGATTCTAATTAGCTCTGCAGAATTTAATGAACATACGCCGGTGGATCACTGGGGTAGAGCCCCGGCTGAATGGATGTGTAACCAATCGCACTTTTCCACAGTCGAGAGGGGTTTGCTGCAGCAGAATGACTCTGGCACATCCCCACTCCCTTTTTTCCCCTCCTATGTCGATGGCTTTCACTCTGCATGTGTATCCGGGGAAGCATTTTGCTGAGGGCGAAGAGGAGTAAGGAGAAAGCTTGTTTTACATATTTTAGTTACATATTTTACATATTTGGTTTCTGTTTTATTTATCTTTGTTGTCCTTGATTTTTTAGTTGGATTTACCTCAATCAAACCCTTTTTAGCTTTAGAAGTTAATCAAACATCACAGTGCAGTGGATAACATTCCACCACCTGGTGTCCTTGGTGAACACACTGTCATCACATAGAAATGCTTTGAATTCTTATCTACCTGCTCACAGATGAAAGTTAAAATCTCATCCAAAACACTTCTGGAGGTTCCTAGATATTTATCACATCAAAAACAAAAAGGTCTCAATGTTCTGTTCCATGACACTGCACTACTTTAAAGGTTGACGTCACCCGAAAAATGTCATGGTTTCTATGAAAACTAAAGACATTGTCAAGGTTAGAAATAATGATTTTTTTGTCCTTCAAGCTTTTGCTTTCTTCAAAGAATTGTCAATTTGCAGCAATTACAGCCTTGGCATTCTAGCTGTGAATTTGTTGAGGTAGTCTAAAGTAATTTCTCTCCATGCTTTCTGAAGCACCTCCCACAAGTTGGATTGGCTTGATAGGCACTTCTTAAGTACCATACAGTCAAGCTGCTCCCACAACAGCTCAATAGGATTGAGATGTGGAGGCTGTGCCGGTCCCTCAATTATAAGCAGAATACCAGCTGACTACTTATTCCCTAAATAGTTTGGAGCTATATACAGATAGAGTCAAGTACTCTTCCAGCATCTTTTCATTTGTTCTGTGTCTCATAAACTCTCTTCCACGGTATGTGATGCAAACACCTCACACTTAGAATTATCAGTCCATAACACTTCTTTCCAGTCTTCCTCTGTCCAATGTCTGTGTTCTGCCAATTTTAATATTTTCTTTTTATTGGACAGTCTCAGATATGGCTTTTTCTTTGTTATTCTGCCTAGAAGGCCAGGATCCTGGAGTCGTCTCTCCACCTTTGACATTGAGACTGTATTTTGAGGGTACCAGTTAATGAAGCTGCCAGTTGATCTGTGAGGTGTCTGTTTCTCAAATGAGAGACTCTGATCTGATCTTGTGCTCATGTTCAGTTGTGCACCAGGGCCTCCTACTTCTTTTTCTATTCTGGTTAGAAGAAGTTTGTGCTGGTCTTTGAAGGGAGTTGTTTGTATGAGATCTTCAATTTCTTGGCAATTTCTCACATGGAATAGCGTTCATTTCTCCAAACGGAAATAGACTGATAAGTTACAGAAAAAAAGGTTATTTTTTGTGTCCGTTTTGAGACTGCAATAAAACCCCCTAAAAAATGCCGAAACTCCATATACTTAATTAGCCTGAGGAAGGCTGATTATATTGCTTCTTTAATCAGCAACAGTTTTCAGCTGTGTTGACATAATTGCACAAGTTCAATTAACCTTTTAACACGACAAACTAGGATTGGCTAACACAAAGTGCCATTGGACCACAGGAGTGATGGCTGCTGAAAATGGACCTCTGTACACCTGTGGAGATATTCCATTAAAAATCAGCCATTTTTCTGATAAATTTAATGTTATTTTAATTGGAAAGTGCTGTTGCTTTAAAAATAAGGACATTTCTTAGTGACCCTAAACGTTTGAGTCGTAGTGTACATCATATTTACAGTGCACCTGATATGAAAAAGTACTGAATCTAAGTACAATTTTGAGGTATTTGCACTGAAGTGTTTTCATCTTGATTAATATATTAAACATATAAAGATCAGCTTTGTTAGAAGGAGTAACTACTTCATGGTTTGACATCACTTCATGATAGTGTGATTATGAGGAGATGTTTTTTCCAATGCAGTAGACAACATGAATCAATGGTATAAAAAGGGATTCTGAATTTCTTTTATAATCTGAAAACTACAAAGGTAAAACTAATATTTTTCAACTAAATACGGTGTAAGAATGACTTTTTCCAGATTTAAATAACATATTTCTTGTACATTTATCTTACTGAAATTTAACTGTGAAGATTAAAATCACACATTAAGGAAATATTACTTTAACAGATCCTCTCTATGATAAGGCCTCGAGATGTTATTGCTGCATCTACTATTGGATGTGAGCAGTGACCAGCTACTAGGGGTGATTATCCAAATCTTAAATTTGATTTGATTTTATTGGTCACGTCTCTCTGCATTTTTATTTTTTGTTTAAAAAGATAGGCATATTTTCTTTTTTTGGTGGCTCTTTGTGGGTTAAGCATTTTCAAATAAAGATTCCTGTGTTCAACAAAAAAGATTCAGAATCAAAATCGTGACACCCCTACCAGCGACACCAATTCTGGATCTGAGATTACTGTTCCTGATACACAGGCAGCCCTCACACCACAAGACTGTGATTCAGTCACACACCCAATGTACAGACACAGAATACATGCATAGATTTGTGTATCTGTGCCCAAAGCTGGCTCGCCCTAGATCAGCTAATGAACTCACTGTTGTTTCCTTTGATGCTGTGAAACAGTCATCTCTCATTGTCAAAGTAAACAAAGAGGAGAAGACTTGTGCCTCGTTATTGGGAGAGAAGTCACATCGCATCAAAGAGTTTCTCACTAAAAATTAGAAAAACCCAGACAACAGACTTACATTGTTTACCTTCTTCAAAAAACATCTCAAAATTATTAAGCTGGGCAACATCTGTGTGCGGCTGGCATTGCATGAACTATTGAGCAAGAAGATTTACAGGATGGAGAATCTGGGCTGATGAGTCAATTCATGCTGCTATTAAAGCTTTTTTCCTCACTCCTTTTTCACCTTTGCTTGTGTTCTATAGTTAACAGCCTATTTATTAAGATCTTAAAACATGACTTGAGGTTCCTCACATCAAAACCTACGGAAATTTTGAACCCATCAGTGTATTTGTGACAATCACAAGGCATGATTTTAATACTGCAGATTTTGCAAATGTCACCAACTTTCATTGTTGTCAAAACGCCATTAATGAAGTTCACAGAGACATCCTTTTCCACTGATTTAGAGAGCCAACGCATGGCTATTGCTACTTTATTTAAACACAGAGAACATGTCTATGAGACCATGTAAGTTTAGCTAGTTGGCTTTATCACCTTAACTCTAAAGTTACAATTATGAATGGTGTATTCGAGCATGTTATCACTCTCAACACATCAAATACAGCAGCTTGGTCAGTGACCTTAAGCTTCAAACTATAGTTCTACATACCCCTGGAGTGTCAGTTTTGCACATGGTCCACAGTCAAGTTAGCAATCGTATGTAACATGCAACGTCTGGTTAGTATTTCAAAACAAAACAGTCATTTCACAAACAGTCCACATGTTATGACATATTATGACTTTTGACCTGTTATTGATGTTGTCAAATGGTTTGGTTAGCTTTAGGCACCAAAACTACTTGTTAGTTTTAGAAAAAGAGCATACTTTGAGTGAACATAACTACATTCAGTCACATAACTTCAATTAAGTTATCAGACAAATGGTCACAAACAGTAGGCGAAGTCCGCTCCCTGCAGTTCAGTTCCAGTGTTTGACCAATGCAACCACCTCCACCATCCCCCCCATGACTGACTTCTTTTTGCTCTTCATACTACTGCACTATAGGGGTGCTTCAAGAAGTGACGCGTGAGGGGTAACAACAATGTCAAACTTAGAAGAGTAGGGCCACTAACCAAGCTGCTGTATTTGATGCATTGGGGGTGAGAACTGGCTGTGTGTTCTAAAGGCTGTTTCTGCTTTGAAACAGCACTGATCATTGCAGAAAAGCCACATTGAAACAGGAATTTCTCAGTTCTTTTCCAGAAGTCAAAATCACATTTGCATTTTTATTAACACAGATAATAAAAATCAACCCAAAAATGTCCATCCTAAGACAGCAATGTCAAACAGTGGAAAGAGTACTTTGAAGGCTTATGAAACCCACAAAATCGTCCTCTATGGAGGAGACAGAATCTCTGATCAGATCACAATGGATTCAACCTCTAATACCAAGTGCTGGAGTGGAAGCTCATTTAACTTAGAACATGGTTAGCACATCCCAAGAATACCTTTCACTTTTTCAGATAGACCGATAACAGAAATGCTCAATGAGAGAATGAACAGCTAGACAAGAAGGGATATCAGTATCTTTCTGTAGTACATCATAGACATGTAGTCTATCATTTTCTTAACATGCCTTTCTGAGGCTGGAGCCACTGCATTGTTATACAGTAGAATACAAAGAACTTGCCTCCAGTGAATGTGCAGTGATTTCTGTGTGTTTTCACCTCCCAGCATTTAGCTGTGTGTGCTCCATCACTAACACCAGAAGTAAGTAACAGTACACAATATGGAAAAAGTTAAAATAGTCCCATTAAACTGGTAATTAGCTGCATAATAAAGTCACAGCGAGACAAAACTGCAGAGCATGTGTTGTTGAACATGATTGATGGCATTAGTCAAGGCAGCACTGTGTCTCTCAGCACTTTATAATGGATTTTTTTGGGAGGTAAGAGAGAGCCTGTTGTAGCAGTGTCTCAGAGGCAAATACATCCCAGGTTTTTTTCACAGGCGTTAATGATGATAGAAAAAAAATGACACTGGTGTCATCCTCTAAAATACCCTCAAATACATGTAGTCTGTGGAGACAGGACGTAGCCTAGCCAACCACAGCTAATCTGCAGCTTAAGTGAAAAAAAGAGGTTGTAGACGAATGTCCACATTTGTCTTTTCCAGTCATTATCATAATGTCATTCTTGGTGTGACTCATTGCTCTGCTGTCATCCAAACTCTGCCACATGATGTGACCCTCAGATGCATCGGCGTGGGCTGACGTGCTCTGACAGCTGTGGTGAGTTTGTTTCGCTGCTGTACTGTCAGTCAGAGGAGGTTATGTTTAACACCAGGCATGCCCCTTGTGGGCTTAATGCTTTAGCCTAATTACAGACATCAGCCGCAAGAAAAAGCCTGACTTTAATTGTCTTCTTTTCACCTTCCCCCGTCCCCGTCTGACCCGGTCTGGTGGACGACTTCATATCTGACAGACAGGAGGCTTGAACGTGGCTAAGGCTGAGCGGAGCTGACCTTGCTGAGCTTATCCCAAACTATTCCCATCCCATCATTCCCTTTGATAATTAACATTTAATCTGGGAGCCGCCGCAGAGATTATCTTCTGGACAGAGAGCACAATTAAGAACCATTACTGTCACGATGTCAGTTTGCCAATGCCTCTCCATAGGATAGAATGATAAAGGACCTCTACTGTTTTCTATTCTGCTCTCGTAAAATAATAGATTACATTCAAATTCGACTTTTCTTTTTTGTGCAATTAATTTGCCACTCACTGTTAGTGTGGATTCACAGAATGTTAGATGTTTTTTTTGTCCTTTACACATACAGTATCTCAATGATCCGAATCTTGCAGCTAATTTCAGAATGTCACTGAAAAGAAATCTTAGACAGCCCGCTTACACTTAACCACTCACAGTAATGTGTCTGTCACAGATCCTATTGAAGTATAAATGCAACAAAGTGGCAGAGGTGGATTGAAATCCAGCTTGAAAGGTCGTTTGAGATGATTGCCAGATGTTTCAAAGATGTGAAGGGATGCTCATCTCAAAGATTCATATGGAGTCTTCTCTCAAGTGAAACTACATCAGTAAGCAGTCTAGTTGAAGTACTCTCTGTAAATGTGCCTGCTGTGATAATGGTAGCTGAAATAATACAGATATTATTCATTGTTCTTACTGTCACCAGCACCGTATTTGCATATAATTTGCTGCTTTCATAGTTGTTTTTTTTAAATACATCTGATAGCGATGTGATCTGATCACAACACACAGCATGGTTAAAGGAACAGCTAAAAGGGTGGGCGTGCACCTTGTCTGAAGTGGTTGCACAAGCTTAGCAGCACTTTGCAAATGTGAATAACGTCAATTTGGGATCTCAGGGCTTCTGGAGACTTGGATTACGCCGGACGAGCTGTATGAAGCCATCTTTGGCTGAGTTGGGTATGAGTAGATCATTTTTATTGAATTTTCATTTCTTGATTGCTGATCCTTTCAGAGGAAATTATATGATTTGGAAGAGGCTTACATATTGGGAGGTGCATCGATTCAAGTTTTTCTCTCTCAATACTGATGAAGATAATTTAATTAGTTCTCTTTCATTTAATTGAAGGCAGACATCTCTAGTCCAGTCTGCATTGGAGGGACAGATGTTGACATAGTGCAATCATACAAATACCTGGGTGTGGTGCTGGACAATAAACTGGAGTGGTCTACAAACACGGAGGCAGTCTACAAGAAGGGCCTGAGCCGGTTTCCCTTCCTGAGGAGGCTCAGGTCCTTTAATGTCTGCAACCAGATGCTCCAGATGTTCTATCAGTCTGTTGTTGCGAGCACCATCTTCTTCGCTGTGATGTCCTGGGGTGCGGGCATCAAAGCGAAGGACGCCGACAGACTGAACAAACTCATAAAGAAGGCAGAGTCTGTTGTTGGCTCTAAGCTTGTCACCCTGGAGGAGGAGGCGGAGGACAGGATGCTGGCAAAACTGCTGGCTATCATGGACAATGTCTCTCACCCCCTCCACAAAACTCCGGACAAGCTTAAGAGCAGCTTCAGCTACAGACTCACTCAACCTGCTGCCTAAAGGAACAGCACAGGGAATCATTCCTACCTGGTGCCATCAGACTTTATAACGCCCACTCCAAAACACACAAATATTTTTTGCGCTTTAAATTATTATTACTGTCAATAAAACTGCACCTAATGCTCTTGCACCTTATGTTCCACTTACCTTTACTCCTTGATACCTCAGTATTCTATTTTATTTACCTCAGGTAAGGTTATTAACCTCAGGTCCAACAGGACAAGCTACTTTACAGCCCTAAATCATAGAAAACCAGATTCTAAAGCAGCCTATATTGAGATGATAACAACAATATGATACAGTATAAAAAACACAGATAAGTTCATACTTTACATTTCATTATGTTGCAACTTTACATTTATTAAGGTTACATTTTCCTCATGTTATAATGCTGTGCTGATGCTCTTGTTAGGCTTAGGCACAAAAAACGCTTGGTTAGGGTTAGGAAAACATGTTTTGGCTTAAAATATCTGTTTTAGCTGCCACAAACACAGCTGGAGATGTATCGGGGGTCCCGTTAAAAACACCGTTTTGGTCGCCACAAACGCAGCGCCCCCTCCATGTACCGACAGGAAAGTCAGGTAATAAACTTGCACTGTAAACGTGATATGACAGATTTGTATTTATCTGTGGTTTGCAGAAACGTTAACTGCCAACATTTTACCCTGGTGACTGGGCTGCTCTAGAAAACTCAGCAACTCTCATATGCATTTTTGATTTTGGGGTGAACTGTCACTTTAAGTGCATACACTGTAATATTGTAGTGTTCACTGCTGAAGTATTACACTTACCATACCAAATGTAACTATGATATATCAATCCAACAACAAAGCCCAACAAGCTTCTTCAGAGTTCAGACGAGGAAATAGAACCAGACATTTCTTCATTTCCAGGCTGAGTGATGTAATGAAATTGAACACATGCATTAACTCATATTGCTCTCTGGTCTGTGAACATTTTGTGCCCAAAGCTCGAACACTTGGCATTCAGCCAGGTCACCGTCTGTCCACAGAGCTGCAGTGCCATTTCACTCTGTGTCATTTTTGTCACTCACGCTGCTCTGTTGTCATCTGATGCTGCTACTTTTTAGCATTAAACTCTGTAGAATAGCATGCTGTGGCATTTAGATAACACCCTGATGGTATTTCCAGGACTTGGCAAAAATTCATTTTTAAATTTCAACTCAGATGTTTTGTGCAGATTAAGTCACGTTGGCTGCTCCAAATGCACCTGAGTGACTGTGCTCGTATTTGGCTCTGGAAACACATTTCCGTTGTCAGGTGACGATCTATCATGGCTCCAAAATGCCAACATTTCATCAGCTTGTTCAGTTCAACCACATGGATTTTGTCCTGAGGGTTTGGAGGTTTGGAGCTCTGTCCCTGTGACGATACTGATGTTGTCACTGTTGATTAGTTTTAGTTTAAAAGAATTAATTGATCCATTTTGCATATCTGTTTCTGTTCCATTCCTGTCTTTTAGAAATTACTTCTATATAGAACTATTTCTTTCCTGCTACAAAGCATAACTGTTGCCAGAATTATGTTCACAGACAATTGGTTTTTTGTGTTTTTTTTCCAAATGAAGGAAGTTCTAATTGCACCCCACTTAACTTGTAGGAAGGTGGTCAGAATGGAGGGTGGCGGTAAAAAGTGCAAGCCTCTGACAACAGTCCTCCTGCGGAGTCCTGTGTGGTTAAGTTTAGGCTACTGAAGCACTTAAGGCTAAGAAGAGGTTGTGGTCTTGTTTTTTTCTTGTAAATAAAAGAAAAATGTTGTGTTTACTTTTACTTTCGTGACTTCCAAAGGGGGGCATGACCTTGAAAAGTTTGCGAACCACTGCCATAATGCACCTAACAGCATGTTTTGACATGCCCAAACTTAGAAAACTTCTTGAAAGAAACAAAAACGTATTATTTTTTTGGACAGTGCTTCACTTGAAATAGCTAGAAATCGATCAGTGCTGTCACTCATTATACCTCCCGCCTCAGTGCTGTTCAAATCCTGTGGCTGTGACCACTCTGTGCTTTGTCATAACTGACCTAAATTAAGCTCCGAGGCCCTGTCAAAGTAGCCTTAATACAAATGTGAGGGATTAATGCTTTCCCCTCTGAGCGGTGGGAGCGCTGCTGATGATGAAGGGTTTCCTCTGTGCTCAGTGAGAGATCACAGTGTCACTGGCAGCATAGCAAAAAACCTTACGTAGAAAAAAGAAAATCAAACAAGCAAGCAAACAAACTCTCCATCAGTTATTGGCCAAAAATATAACAGCTTTTATGTCTTCTGTCCTCAGCTTCTCAAATCTTTTTGATCCAAACATTTTATTAGCTAAAATAATCATTTGTGACCTTCCTATTAAAAACACTTCTCCATATCAATCGAACAGACTTTACACGGTAAAAGTAACACAAAGTGCTTTGCATGCGGTCACCTAACTTCCTCCTTCCAACAAGAAATGTAAAATAAGCTGCTGCACATTGACCTCAGGCTGTAAACGCAGTTTTGTCACCAGTGTATATAACACAATAGGCGGTCCAGTTTAGGATGCTACAGGACGTGTACCTGGATTTGTTTGATTCTTGTAGCATGAGCATATCACACAGAAGCATATATGAATCAGACACTGGTTGGATTACTGGTTACTGCTGGGTGAATCTTTGATAGCACAGCACAGATTTGCATACAGTCCTGACTGATTTGTTTTATCAAGTAAACAAGCCTGGAGAAAATCTGAAAACCTTGTAGTAGAGACAGTCGGGCGACGCTAAGATGTCCATCATGTTGTCACATCTAGTCACCAGTGGTCAGCTAAGGATATTCTATTAACTCGTCAGTGCCAGCATGAGCCATTCTGCATTCACCAACCATTTCTCTCACTCTCTTGGTTTTAATCAGGAAGGAATTCCAGCAGTTTGTATGGCTCTAGGGCTATATACTTTATTATGGCCTATTTGGCTATATGTGGGGGATACAAAGATATAATTGTACCAGATATAGGGCATCCTATCCTGCCACCTTTCTAGCTTCAATCAGTGTTGATTGACTCTATTTTCCCCTGAGAACAGCTTGTTTATTCACTTATGGAAAAAAAGAAAAAAGATTCTGAGTTTGAATTTCTTCTATAAATCTACATAGTGCCCCTTTAACACAACAGACACATTGGCTCTATTTCTGCTCATCTTATAAATGAGGAACTTGACTCTCCACTTTCCTATAACAGATTTTGAAGGTGTGGTAAATCAGTCACAATCAGATGATACTCATTAAACATGTTTTAGCAGATTCTGTTATGTCATCTAGTTATATCATTTTGAGTTTTTTTTTTGCTGCTTGCAAGTATCTTGAGTTGATGTTGAATATTATGCGTATGTATGTCATCATGCTGTTGTTTTTTGCCCAGAAAGCATCTGGTCTAATATACGCTTGTATTGGGTTCAACTCAACTCAAGTGTGTAGAATTAGACTACTTCCAGATACCCTGAGGAAAGCAAGTGTGCACAATATTTATTTTAACCTTTGCACTTGGGTGCCTCAATTAGATTTTTTATGCCACACCACACCTGTGGACTAAGGCATATATTTTACTTTTTCCTTATTAAAGCTGCTCTATGTTTTAATTTCATATTAAGTGTTGAATAGCTCTGTATTCCAACAGTAATCACTGTTAAAGACTGTTTGTTCAGTAACCTTTTTCTCTACTCTCCACGCTCATGCAGAAGAAGGGTGAGGACCAACACAGACCAGCAGGACAAGCTACTTTACAGCCCTAACTCCTAGAAAACCAGATTCTAAAGTAGCCTGTGTGGAGATGATAACAACAATATGATATACATAAAAATATTAACAGTATTCAGCTGCTGTCAATTAAACTGACAACTGCCAAGACGTCCCACTCTGTGGTTCTTAAATGAAAAGAAAAAAGGGCAAACAGCCCACTGAGTTGATGTTTGGCCAATTTACAGAATTAATGGTAATTAGCTTCATGCGTGAAACAAATGGTCACAGACTTAACGTTACATTTTTATAGAAAAGTTATTATCTTCAGTCCTACCAACACAAATCTGTGTGTGGTCTCATTTTTGTACAATTAAACTCCTTTGATTCAGAAATCAAAGACACCTAAAAAAAGATCTTATGTCTTTTAGATGTTGTCCATAGGTGGTAGGCTTCGTTATGTATGCAGTCTATTTTCAGGACATAGTCCTTTGAAATGAAGCTTTGACTAATCTTCACACATCCTCGGGAGCTCCTGTAGGCATGCCTCGCTCCTCGGCTCCTTCGCAGTGAGGGATGACAGGAGACAGAGAAAAGGGGTAACAGAAGAGAAATGAGAAAGACTGGAGGACGTGTGTGTGTGTGTGTGTGTGTGTGTGTGTGTGTGTGTGTGTTTGTGTGCGTGTGCGTGTGTGTCTGGGGGGGAGAAGTTGAGAGGGGAGAGCAGCGACAGACCTGCGGTCATCCTACAGGGTGTATGAGGCTGCCAAAGGCCTTGTAATCCTCCCCCACCCCTGCCCTCCTTCCCTCTCTATCATCCCCACCACCTCACCATGACAAACCGGATCTGCTCTCTATCAAAGAGCCACAGGCTACCTCTCCTATTTTTCCTCCTTTCTTACCCAGCGGTCCTCATCCCATTTGTCATTTACACTGCCTCGGTCTTGGTCAGCTCGCAGGGACAGGCTGTCACTGCCAGGCTTGGCCGCCGAGCTCATAGGCCTGGCAAGGAGGAGCCACCAGTTCCCCCAGTGGCAGCATTTAGAAAGCCACTTAATGGGTTTAGGCGCATTTGCTAATTTGTAAACAAGTTTCGGATGTGGAGCTCCCTGCCAGGCTGGTTGGTCTGGCACTTGACTTGCAGACCATTTCTGGTGGAGTGAGATCAAATTCAAAGGCTTTTTCATACTTGACTATTTGTGTTTTGGCTCTTGAGGCAGTAGAATTCAATGCTGAATGGCTTACTGACAGTCTAAGTAATGATTAATTATGCTGGGATCATTGGAGGCGGATTCAGAGGATTTTCAATGCAGAAAAGAAGACACTTATGGGAGATACAGTAAATAGTCGCTTTTTTGGCTTATTTCGCTGTGCAGATGAGCAGCACACACACCTCATTCACACATTTCCTGCCTCTAAAGAGAGCCAACACTGTGTCCACACAGGAGGTGTAGCATCAGCTCCAGTGCTCTGTCTGTGGCTACACAGGATGCATTGAGGCACAGTATTGAAGTGTAGGTCTCCCACGATTTGGCAGCGCTTTGAGCCCAACACACAATCACTGCTGTAACGCGTGTAGAAAACAGACACAAAGCGTAAAAATACGCCTCGGAACGCAAAACCTCAGCTATTACACAGTCTATGTAGGCAGCTGGACTGATTAAAATAGAGGCACATCTGTTCTGTCAGATGTGTGCGAGACGGATGACTTAAAAATGCGGCTAAAATGAATCTTATATAGACACAGTGTAATGCTTGCAGGTTGGTTTGTGTTGAGCACAGTTTACATAATCACCTCTGTGCAGGCAGTTATTTTCTCACGCTGCCTTCATGCTGGCACATGGCTAAATATTCTGTATGATCAAATTTTCATTTTGTCAATATGGGGGGTGGACCGAATATATCAGGATGTTCTGTATCCCTTAAACAATTAACAGACTCTGCATTCATTACACTTAACATTCTCATACAAGGGTGGTATTATTGTCCATTCAAATACACTGTAAAAATGTAATTTTACAAAATTCTTGATATTTTTATAGACTTTTATTTGTATTTTTGAAATACACAAACGTATCCATAAAATTACAAAAAAGACTGGTAACTTACATGTCCAATATGAATTAATGTGATACATATGTTACTGTAAATAAGAAATAGCAGAACATTCACTTTTTCCACATTAAAAATTGCAAATTTATAACAATTCCTCAAATGTCTGTTTGTTTATTTATTTATTTATTTACTTATTAATTAATTTGTTTAAGTTTAATACACTTTTCAGTAAAAGAAGGACTGGTTCTGTTGTTTTACATTGATTTATTTGTTCATTGACAGATGTAATTATGTCAAATAAATGTGTTTTTATCAACTTTTCAGCAATGCATTAAACAAATGTGACATTGCTCCACCATTACAATTAGCTATGATACGCAGCAGACAGTGCTTGAGTAATGGAGTCATACAATGTGCTGAGCAGTTTGCAGTTTTATGTTCCCGGCTAATATTGGTGTGTTGCTTGATAACACAGTCACTAATACTGATGTGTCTGTGATAGGCCGACACTGGCTGATAATGTCAAGGTCAAAGTCAAGCAATAGTGCATTGTTGCAATTTCTAAGTCTCATTACGAGTTGTAGAACAATATTTTGATGTATTTACTTCCTTCAAGGAGGTAATAGAAACACCCACATCTGTTGGTAGTTTGATTAGTTGGTCGGTTGGTTTGTTAGCAATTTGTCAGATGCCCAGATCAGACCCCATTACCTTTTGGTGTAGATCCTGGAATTTTTTTCTCACTTTCTTTAACATTGAGAGCTTGAGCATTTTTTTGTCGTTTCTGGGGAATTTTCAGGGAATAATGCATAGACCTTGATGAAATATGAGGGTTAGGGTTATGAATATTTATGTGACTGGTAACTATGAGTGAGTGCAGAGGGCTCCTAGTTTAAAATGTAAACCAAATGTTTAATGGCTGGTATGTTCTGGTTTTATGGTATTTTGATGAAGAGGTTTTGATTAAGTATTAAGAAAATGAGATTTTTAACAGTGATCGATCATAGTTGAAGGTTATTTCATTGTTTTTATAAGTGGTATTTTACAGGATTTCTTGGCACCCTTGCTGCCTGGATATTACAGTTTTCTTTTTTACATCTTATTTTTTAAAGTGTTCCTTTCAAGCAGACTTTGGCTGCCCAAGCAGAGCTCCTCCTTTTCTTGTACAAGCAGGATATAATTTCACCCAGCATTTTCTCCTTTTACACGTATTCTATATTAGTCGGTTGTGTTTTAGTATTTTACTATTATGTCACTGTAATTTTGAGCGTTGGCACAATAATTTCCTTCAGGATTAATGAAATTCTATCTTATCTTATCTTACCTAAAACACTGGACAGCGTAGTTTTAAACAGGAGGAAATGCATCTGTTGAGGACTATTTTCGGAGGCTGACTAATCCACATTTTGGTCCTCGAGTGAGTATTTCTGACAACAGGACGGTGTATACAGGATTGAATCAAAATAAACTAGAGTGTGCGTGTTCATGGTAATGAAGGAACATGTCATCCAGTGAAACAATGTGGCTCATTGTTGTGTTCTTTTTAGTTCAAACAGGCAACAGTGGAGCTCTATGGTACAGAGGATGTCAGGCTTTGGATACACACACAATACTTGTTAACACAGCACATGGCATTTGGATTTTCAAACAGGCTTCAGCTATTTATTATTAAAAAGAGTCGGATACACTTCTATCGGAGCTCTTCACTGGTCAGGCCTCACCCAAAAAGCTCAGTAAAAACTAACTAAGCACAACTCTGATGCGATAATAAAGCTATTATTCACAAAGTACAGCCTGCTATTTTCATTATCTACTGAAGACCAGCCGGATAAATTCTGATTCCTTTCTTAATATTACCAATTTAACTCACTCAAACAAGTTAGGGATATTAAAGCTTTGAGATGAGATTAATAGTAATAATGGATGCTGCACTTCACTTCTAAGATACAAAGAGTGCACATGTTTTGAACTCTCAGTCTGGATTACATCAATGCCAGAAACCTTCCTGAAAGTTGAGATCTGTTTTTCTCCTGTTTGTTTTCATCAATCCAGGGTTTCTAAGCACAGGAGACCAGGCAGCCAAGGGCAACTACGGCCTGCTGGATCAAATTCAGGCTCTCAGGTGGATCAAAGAAAACATCCAAGCCTTCAAAGGAGACCCGAAGAGAGTGACCATTTTTGGCTCTGGCGCTGGAGCATCGTGCGTCAGCCTACTCACCCTCTCGCATTACTCAGAAGGTATGTCTACTCGCTCGCAGGCATGCATGACCACAACAGAGATATATACGCACAGACAAAGGGCCTTTCATCACATTGTCATTATTGCTATATATGTGCATACTCCTTACGCTTTCATACATTAAGAATGTTCACAGTGAAGAGCCTTGTTTTTGTTTCACACACAGGTGTCAAGGGCAACATTAAAACAACATTTAGAGTGTTCTCTGTGGACTGATTCACATATTCAGGCATTTGATGGTGTGTTTACAGGTTAAATATATGATATCTAGAATATTAGTTTTGCTGCAAACAACTGTTCGCCTTGTAGAGATAAAGGTGAGTAATGGTGTCCTGAGCAGAAAATGACGTCACACTCCCTCTGTGTGTGTTGTAATCTGAGCTTCTTGACCATGTGTGCACGTTAAATCAAATCAAATCAATTGTATTTATGTTGCATAACCCACAATCATGTTGCCTCAGTGGGCTTTACAATCTGTACAAGAAACAACGTCATCCATCCTCAGAACCTTCATTTGAAGGAGGAAAATGCACCATAATAAAAAAAAAAACCTTGTAACAGGGGAAAAAGGATGGAATAAACCTCAGGAAGAGCCACAGATGACGACCAGACATGCAATAGATGCCATGTGGACAGAACAAAACAACAAAATCACAGAGGTTACAGATTTCAATGACAGAATATCTGAAATAAATTAAATTATATTAAAATACAAGTGAAGAATGTGGATCCAGGAGGACGGCTGAGCAGGCCGTCACACGAGCCACATGACCTGGAAGAGGGCAGGCCACACAAGATAATAAGCAAAAAATATCAGGGTATAAGGATTTAGATTTTACAAAAGTAGAGATATAAGGAGGTACAACAGAGGGAGCAGTGATCCACAGTACGGTTAGGGTACCCAGGGGTATGACGATCCAGATCCGTCAATTAGTGCGTGTGAGCCTGCATGTTACTGCATGTAAGTCCCTTTCTGTCCTCTCGCCATCTGTTTTCAACATGGCCGCCCGGTGAGAAACTTTACAGGTCTGCAAATTTTCATGGCAAGTGGTAATTACGAAGGAACATATTTGAAATTTCTTTGAAATTACCCTTCGATTATAACAATAAGTACCTCCAAATTTATTGAAAAGTATCCCAACATGATTTAAAAATAATATTCAGCTCTTTACAAGCTGGCCACATCTTTCATACATTTCTAGAAAACTTCCAGCTGGTTTCTGCTTGACTTCGGCTGATCATACTATTTTAATTTCCAACTAGTTTCTTTCTTACTTACCTTCAGCTGGGGTTGCAGCTTAATTTCTTGACAGCGGAGCACTTCACATGCAAATCTGACTCTAGAGGGATAGGTTGAACATCATAGTTTGAAGCTTAAAGGTGCTATTAGTAGGAAAAGTTGATTTATGAGTCTCAGTCCCAACTTGTCAAATAATGACGCTATGGGATCAACTTTACTTACAAATCGCACCTTTAAGGCTGTCATGCAAAAATAATGTGCCCAGCCCGAACAAGACACCATTATCATTACCAGAAAACAAAACCAACAGACCAGAAACCAGAGTAGCAACATATCGACAACAAATAGCACTAAACAAATAAACCATCCTGAAGTTTTTCCAAGTGTAAGAAACAAAAGTAGCCAACTTAGAACCATTGAAATTAAACAACCATTCAATTATTCTGTAATCACCCGTGCCCCAAAACATTTCTGGATGTTGAACAGACATATCAATTCAATGGAATTCTTAACTCATCATAATAAGGACAATACAGAAGAAAATGTCTCAACTACTCCTAATTCGCATAATTGACAAGCTGCTGTATTTGAAGCTGAATGGTTGTTGAGAGAAACAAAAATACAATGTGTTACAGTTGTCCTGATGTATGATGGTGCCACTATATTCTCATTCATTGCTCTCCTTATGTTATACTCAGGAGCGGCTGAGTCACTTTCGCCATCTAGCTGTAAAATTCAGCTTATCAAACAGGTTTGAAAATGTTTACATCAGCCAAACCCCAGTAGCGATCACCCCCCGTGAGTCTACCAGTGGATAAAGCTCCATGTTTATGGTGACCCCTGATGAGCTTCCTTTTGGTTCCACTATCAGGACGATATTTCTACTTGTGCACAAGAAGTATGTATTCGGAAAACTGCAATGATATATAATTTGTAAAATCATGCCAACCACGAAGGAACCACAACAAAAAAAACGAAACGAAAAACACAACACTGCAACACAAGATACAATCTAATGGATGGACTGCCATTCAATATTCCTAGCACAATCACGCACCCACGGGAATATTTCCTTTCAAAATAAATGAGCCGATAATTTTCCTTTTCCGTCCTCAGAAACTTCATGTTTTGAGCCTAATAGCTGGTACAGCTGTGACACTAGCTGAATCACCATTATGCAACCTGCTATCACACGTTGCATATGCCTGTAAGCTGTGAGCAGAAAGATGTTTCCTTCTTAGTTAGCACCTTTTTTTTTCTTAGTCTTGACCGATGTTTGAACCTGTTTTGATTCTACAAAAAACAGCTATGACAGCTAATATTACAGCGTCTAGGGGCCAATAACTACGCTGCAGATTTGCTCTTGTTTTAGGTTTTTAGGGTATTACTATCACAATTTTTTGTCAAGTGTAGCCTCAGTGAGTTTCCTGATTTGTCATGCAGTGTTTGGATACAGGGCATACAAAAAATTTAATTTGTGGCAAAAATGTAAAAGAAAATCACAAGCAGACAGACCAGAAGCACTAAAACAAAACACCACCTGTGCGAGAAGAATTCACTGAATCAGTTCAGTAGCATCAGTTATTCAAATTGCCTTTTCTGCCATCAGATTACTCATCATATTTTATCACCACATGCAGAAACACCAACCAAAATATGTGTTCATTCAAGTGTGTATTCGGCTTTAGTCTAAAAGCATTAGAGGAGAAGAGCTGAATGGGAGAGGATTCTGGATTATCATACTGTATTTACATTTTTATTTATATGTATTATTAATGGAGATTATAACTAAGCAAGCCAGAATGACTTTTTTTTCCATCCCCTGGTTTGCACAAATGAATAGCTTCGTGTAACTCAAATGTATACAACCAGCCATCTGTCAGAAAAAAAAAGGAGGATTTGGAGGATTGGCTCTCAGAAAGTGCTGCTGCAGTTCTCAGGCCATTTTCCTCTCTGTGTGAGACAAATACAGATTTTTTGAAAGATGCACCTTCTTACAAAATCAACCTTTTTATCTTACTGGTAGAAGTCCATTGGGTTGACCTTACAGACAATCAAAGTGAGGAAGACTTGAGGCTGTTTTCTTTTGGTCTTCTGTTGCTGTTATTAGGTCTGTTTCATTTTGTCCATCTTGTACTTGAGGGAATAGGAATAGCTTACTTTACATTTAGATAAAAGTCCTCATGTTCCGATGGATAGAAATCATGGCTGAGAGAGAGTCAACAAACACTCTCTGCCCTGCCAAGCATTCTTGGTGATGTATAATACATCACCAAGAAAGGTAATGTTCCTTTTTGCATTTGCTATCGGAGGTCGGTTGTTGTAAATCTGCCATGAAGACAGGAGTACCATCAGTTTGTGCATCAGCAAACATACCAAGGTCATAAAAACCTTCAGTCACTCTGTCAGTATAGTTTTGAAGTTACATCTGGCTTGAGGTTTAACTGAAGCTCCACATCTGACTCACAGCGGCAGCAGTAAAAGCTTGTATTGCTAACCAGGCCTAGTGGAGGATGTCTGCTGTGTGCTCAAAACATACTTTTCAAGTCGGCCTGGTTGAGTCACCACCGACGTGTTTGCATAAGTATAAATAGCACACTCTGAAACAAAAAAAAGCACATAACTCTAGTGTTCTAGTGTATTGTGGCCTACTTGCTGATTGGCAGTCCGTGAAGCCGTGTTCCAAGATGTGGGAATTGCCTAAGGTGTTGTTTCTATATGAACAACAAATATCTTTTATGTTTCGCTTTGCTCATCAGGGACACAAAGATGTAACGTCAATATTCTGAATCGTCCTTTTAATGCTTTGTAATGTTTATTTGTGCGAGCATGAAAACAGACAAAAGACAGAGCTTCAGAATTCTGAGTTTGACTGGGTTTCTCTCAATGTAATTTGTTAAATGAACAGTAAATGAGTGATTTGTTAGACTCCATTAAGTGGATCTCTATATGCCATTCATTTTCTGCAATGAGCTAATATTGTATAAAGCTACTGTTGCAGGGTTAAACTGAAAAGAGCTAAATAATAAATAAATTATGTACTAAGTAAATTTTACATTTGATTAACTAAGAGAAATATGAGGTGAATACTGAATATTAATATCTGACAAAGGTGAAATGAGATGAGCTGACATAAATTCAGCTAATCAATTCTTAACATCTTAACATTTGCTTTGTAAACAGAGCCACACAGTACTTAAAGATTCCTGAATTGTACAAAATAAATCAATACCCATAAATAACGTTAAACAATTGCAGGCAAATATGAAAAACAATGTTACGATACGAGTGATGCAGATTGCAGGCAGGTGCTGAAGCGCAGGAACTCCTCTCCAAGAGTCACCCTATGAACTTCCTGTTTCCCCGTGATCAACTTCCTGTCACATAAGTCACATGTGACAGGCCAAAACAAACCACAAATGTACACTAAAGAAAATAAAAGACAATTCTATCATAACAGTATAATGCCACTCCCGGTACAGTATGTGCTGTGGCGGTAGCTACAGCACAACTCTGTTTACATTGTTTCTCTGATTTACTGTTAGAACTGAGCCTGTCAGGGCTTAACTTTCAATCAAACCGAGACACAGAAATGCCTCTTCAGAGGCTGAGAGAACAAAGGAACATTTCTGATATTTCCCCAAAGACCTTTTGTTTCATCATTTTAATGATTAAAAAAATTCTAAAACTCTAAATTTAAAAATCCCTTGGAAATGATTTTTAATAGTTTTTTGGATGAACTTCAAATTTGAGGGAAATAACTTCACTGGTATCACATCAGTAGTGGTGCTCAGTTAGGCAGATGACATTAGTTTGAGTTTGACATCTGTATCGGGGAGAGAAAAATGGTTCCCTCTTCCATGTTTTTAACTAGAGCAAACGTTTGCTGCATTTCACCTAATTATCAAGTATGAACTCTTTGCTGCCAGCATTTGTGTGCGTGTGTGTGTGTGTAATTTTGTTTCACTAATACCAGCTCTAATCTCAGATCTGTTCCAGAAAGCCATCATTCAGAGTGGCACAGCTCTGTCCAGCTGGGCAGTCAACTACCAGCCTGCCAAGTACACGCGTGCCCTGGCTGAGAAGGTGGGCTGCAACATGCTGGATACCATTGACCTGGTGGAGTGCCTGCAGAACAAGAATTACAAAGAGCTGATTGAACAGTACATCACACCCGCGAAGTACCACATCGCCTTTGGGCCTGTTATTGATGGCGATGTCATCCCGGATGACCCTCAAATCCTCATGGAGCAGGGGGAGTTCCTCAACTATGACATCATGCTGGGGGTCAACCAGGGTGAGGGGTTTAAGTTTGTGGATGGCATTGTGGACAGTGAGGACGGTGTGTCTGCCAATGATTTTGACTTTGCCGTGTCGGATTTTGTGGACCATCTCTATGGCTACCCGGAGGGCAAGGACACTCTGCGCGAGACCATCAAATTCATGTACACGGACTGGGCGGACAAGGAAAATCCGGAGACACGGCGCAAGACCCTAGTGGCTCTGTTCACTGACCACCAGTGGGTGGCGCCAGCAGTGGCCACAGCTGACCTCCACGCCCAGTATGGCTCACCTACCTATTTCTACGCTTTCTACCACCACTGTCAGAGCGACATGAAGCCTAGCTGGGCCGACTCGGCCCACGGTGATGAAGTACCATACGTGTTCGGAATCCCCATGATCGGCCCCACAGATCTCTTCAACTGCAACTTCTCCAAGAATGACGTAATGCTGAGTGCTGTGGTCATGACCTACTGGACTAACTTTGCTAAAACAGGGTGAGTACTCCCTTTTGTTGTCCTTCCCTTTCTTTGGGTTTTCCTGAATTTTGATTCATGTTATACCATCGTTCTTACAGTATATGAGATACATACAGGTATCTAAAATTGCACCCCGTCTACCTACAGTACTCACTCAGTCAAACACATACTGCTCTTTGCACTGTCCATTGAGAGTAAACGGCCGTTATCTGCTTAGAAATTCTATTAAAAAATTGCTCTTCATAATCTCAGAGCTTGCTTCATGATAATCATGTTTTGATGTTTCTGTAGAATCAAAAGTAATCCAGTGATTGTTGTCTAAACATGCAAGATTCAAGGTTGAATTTATTAATCCATAAAGTCATGGAAAACACAGTGCTCTCATCCTCGTCTACCAAGCTGACTACAGATCATGAAAAAATGGGGTAATATAATTCAAATAGGCTTTACGCCCTGTTTGCATATTTCTGGCTGTTCTGTCGTTTCCCCTGATTAAGGAGGAGGAACACTGGTTATTGTGTGGTCATGTGTAACAGACAGGCGGTCCATGTTGCACAGGCCAAACACAAACCGCGGGTAGCTAATGCACTATAACTTTACACGCTGTAGATTTTCCACAGTCTGAAAAAACAGGGATGGGTAAAGACAACGGCTGATTTGCTGACTCTAGACATCCACCCACAGGTTGTCTGGACTGAGCCCTCACTGACTTTGACCATATGCACTGTGACGTGTCCTTTAGTGTGCACCATCAATGTGTCAAGTCTTGAAAGGGTGCAGGACCTGGAGGAAGAAACTCCCAAAATGGACTTTAGGTCTCAATAGGTTACATGGATATGACCGATACTGAGATCTTGACCGATAATCTTATGAACGAAGTCAGGAAAGTCTTGGTAAGTGTGGATTTGGACAGACTCCATGGCAGCAATTTACTTTGAGTTTACACCACAAAGCATGATGGGAACTGTAACTGTAAATCCAAAAAATAAAACATATTCATAATAATGAAAGATGGAAAAACAACAGGAGTGACCAAATTAATACATATTTTGAACTTTTGTACTCAAGTCACTGTTTTGATGACTTGCAACATGACTTGACAATACATTACTTGAGACACGAATTGGACTTGGAGGTTTACGACTCATGACTTGACTTGAGACAAGATGACTTGAATGACTTGTCAGTGTTAATTTTATGTTTTCAGTTTAACTTGATTTAGAATTAAATTTGCCCTAACCAAGGACACGACTTGACTTTACCTCTAACCTGACGTGACTTGTTCAAGAAAAAATGACTTGGGAGTTGCTTGAGACTTGGACCACATGACTTGAACCACATGTCTGGTTGATTAACAGTACTTTTGATAGTCTGCAGACACTGTTGATGACCTATGAACAAATACAAGTACTTTCAAATTGCGTAACAGTTTTTTTTCATTATAAGCATCTTATTAGATATAGTACCATTGACCTGCCAATTGAGAGCATCTGAAAAGTGTCACTTATTCTGAAAGTAGCATGCCCAGCATGTAGTGACAATGTCATATGCCGGTGAATAAAGTGAATGAAAACGTCCTTGGGTTCCTTTTGCCTGTTCAACTATGCTTACAAATAAAATGACCTTCAGCCTTCAGAAAATACATGTTTGATACTGCAAAGATAGATTTGGGATATGGTATAAACAAAAAAACTTTTGTTCTGATTGAGTATTAATGATTAACTAAGGAGTCAGAGAGATCAAGTGGAGGTTAATACAACAAGTCAAATCCCCTCCGGTGCTGTGGCAGTGCTCGATTTGATGAGAGGATTTGCCTGCTGTTTATATTTGGATCACGTTTTTGTTTCACGCACCTTGAGATTAGGTATCAGGGTGTTTGCAGCCTAGTCATACTGAAAATTCACTTTAAGGTGAATAAATAAAGTCTTGATCAGCTTCATAGTTCACTCCCCTCTGTTTGGCCTCCATCCAGCTGATGCTCAGCGGGAGATTGGCTGCCTTATAGGTATTTTGGGAAGGCTCTTTTCTCTCGCTTCTCTTTTCACTGTGCTTCTAATAAAGCAGTGACTGAAAGCAAAATTTGTCACTGGGAGTGTGGCCATTTTTCAACAGCTTTGCCCCACTCTTTGCAAAGTCTCCCGTTGTGAAGTAGAGCAGATTGATGTTTTGAAACTTCTTGATGTCAGAGCACAAGAATATGGCAGTTTAGATGTACACACAATACGACCGAATGCGACTGTTTTTATGTACAGGCTGGGTACGTGTGTTGCTGCCAATATTCTTTCTTGCCGAGCTGTCACGCCACCACCATCCCCTCCACTTCCTGTCTTGAAAGTCAGCTCAGTCAATATGTAAATGTGATACATATTGTAAAAATGTGAATATGGTACTTATGACACGTACAAATTAAATGTATCTGTGGTTTGCAGAAATGTAAACTGTCACATTTTATTCTGGCTGCAAAAATGAGCTGCTGGGCCCTTATTAACCCGCTCTACCTCCGACTCTGTCAGGGAGGGCTCAATGATCAACATCAATTAGCTCAGATGTCTTTCACATTATTGTTTAGTTTTTATTCACTGAGGAAAAAGGGAGTAGTGACTGTATTTTTGTCAGTCCAATCTTCCTTCAATGGCAGGGTAACATTCCTCTGGGCTTCACAAACACTGCAGCATGACTTCATCTAAAGAATTTGAGCCATTAGGTCAAATGAAAATTAAAAGGTCTCAGAAAGACTCCCGGGGCCCCCTCTCCTGCATGTTTTATGCCACTTTTCTGCCTGATCAAGTTTGGAGTTTTCCAAATGCTCTGTTTCAAAGCATGCATGAGAAACATGGTAGCCTTTAAAAGCATGAAAGCCCCACAGTGTTTGGTTTGTCCATCCTGGGCTACTGTTGTAAACCAACATCTTCTCAGACCTAACTTTTGATACTGTATACGGCACCTTGGTCATTGACGCTCTACCTTACCCTCTAGCATCAGTTCTATATGTGCGGGTTCCACGGCCAAGTTTACAGTAATACACAATATGCAACAGCTAGTTAGACTTTCAAAATAAAGCTTGCTGACAAACAGTTCACATAGCATGACATATTATGACTTTTGGGGTGTTTTGGTTAGGTTTAAGCACAAAAACTACTTTGTTAGGTTTTAGGAAAAGATCATGTTTTGGGTTTCATGTTCACTCTCAGAACTGATGTTACTCACATTACATAACACAAGTTATGTAACATATCTTTAAAGCAAATGACTCTTGACTTTTGGTCACAAACAAGATGAGAACCATCCGTATTAACCGTATTATATATTTACAGTCCAGTTTATGACCCATCCAACCACCCCAATCACCCCAACTCTGACTTTGCACTAGAGGGAGGGGTTAAGAACTGCTGTCAGGCCACTGACCAGGCTGTGTTTGACCCAATGGGAGTGAGAACAAACTGGCCCCTCTAAGATTGTATGAGAATCTGTGGTGGCCATGGAAAATGTGAAAGGCCCTCTCTAGAGCCAGTGTTTGGTTTGTCCGTTCTGGGCTAGTGTTGAAACATGGCAGACCCTGTAGAAGAGGACCTGCTCCCTTTGTAGATGTAAAGGTCTCATTAAAAGGTAACGAAAACACCATTCTGAGTTCCAGGTTATGATAAGTGATTATATTCCATTTCTGGAAATCTAAATCTAAAATCTAAATCTTACATTTGGGCTGCATGTAATTTGGGACCTTTAAGGCTGCTCTGGTGTCAGTTAGTACAAGGTAACACTAAATACATTACAGCTCATCCAAGTACAGGGGAGCATCTGTTCCACCACTCTGGCGACTGAATTTTCCGTTTTCATACACCTGTCAGACTGAGAGAAGTACAGCTTTAACATGTAAACTTATGGCAAGAGTCACTGTACTTAGCACCAGATTGGATGCTTCATTGAAGCATATACAAACAAAACATGTATTTTGCAGTTCAGTGAGCTTGGAGGGCTTAGAGTGTTGTCTTTTTTTATTTATTTATTTTTTGAGCAAATTCAGTGGGAGAGAAGTGACATATTGTTTCAGCATATGTTAGTATTAAGATGACAGGCCCACCACATGCTGGCAGTGCCTTATGTATGGTTCCATATGTAGCCACCAGTTGGAGGGCAGACCTTGCATTATAGCTGAGTACAGCCTTTTTAATGAGGGAACCACATTAAGGGAAAGGCACAGGTGGAACTGTGTACATTGTGGACCAATGTGTTAGCCCGACCTTTAAATGATCCCCTGTAGCTGTTCCCATGGGGACGACTAATCTTCCTGGGGTCCATATTAACAAAATACACTTAATTATGAATAATATCAGCGTTGATGGTGACACATTTTTGACCTTTCTGTTTTGTTTCTGCTTTAATGCTCAAATAGTTTATTACAGATTCAACTGATCGCAACAGGACGTAAATGAGCTCACTCATTTTTTTAGGAGTACTACTGGGAACTATGGGAAAAAAGCAGTTTGGCTCCAAAGAAAGCTGCGTGTAATCTGATAAATTGCTGCCATCCAAACATTTTCAAAGTAAAACTCCATATGCAGATTTAGTCTCTATAGCAGAACAAAGTCAGAAATATTAACAAATAAACACAATTTAAACTGACAAAAAAGAGACCATTTAAAGCTGAGTCCAGTCAGTTTTGGTCTAATGGTCAGCGTTCTTTCTCAAGATCAACATCACTAGCATGGATTAGCAATAGCATGAAAAAGCAGCATGAACATCAGCAGCACAAAAATAAGTTATTTGACAACAAATACTAGGTGAACCAGGAAAAGAAAAAGGAAAAGGAAAAATGAACTATCATAGAAATACCAAAATACACTGGAGGGGGTCTTTAACTTCTTAGCCTACTCACACATGGTAGAAGCACATCAAAACCTAGCACCCTCTGCTTTACAGATTATATGCTGCTTTTTCTGGAGCCACAGGGCTTTATACTACTTTTTTTTTCGTATATGCAGTAGTACTCCCCAAGACCTGTAAACACACTTGTGTAAAATTGGAGGAGTAACCCTTTGAAATGGGACAAGGTAAGTTTTGAAATAGCAAATAATACAATCCTTTTGTTCAATACACTCAGGGGTTAAAGCCTTATTTGGTCTAGTATGACTGGCAGTTTAAGGCAGCTAACATTGGCAAACTTTAGATAAATGTTGTGTAATTGACATCACAGTGTCAGTTCAGTGGCACTGACTTTGTCGCTTTCTAAAAGGAAACACCAAACTCAGGGAAGTAGTAAGTGAAGATGATGAACCCCTCTCCTAGAGACGGTGAACTCAGCATGGCAGCAAAAGGTTGAGAAGAGCCTAAGTCAGCATCATGAGTGTTTTGGATAAATGTGGGAATGAGATGAGCTGTTTATTTAAAAACAGCATGATATTGGATGCATTATAGTCAAAATGAAATATAGGCCAAGCCAGCATGATTACTTGGCTCAACAACTATTTTAGTAAGTGTGTGAAGGTTGTGATCTGAAAGACTCAAGTCAAGTCAATGTTACTTATACAGTACCAACAAAACAACAAAAGTTATCTCATGACACTTTTCAATTATACCATACTTTAATAAAACACAGATGTTGCAGAGATATCTGTTGAAGTTAGCATGCTAACCAGCTTGCCCCTAGCCACTTTGTACCTTCAGAGGTGAGTCTGATAGTAAACAACACCAACACTACCCCTGAGCTCCAGGTCTGGGAAGACTGCTAAAATGCCCACCAGCTGCACAGGTAACTGAGTTTACTAGCTAACGGCAGCTACAGTTAGCAGCAGCTAGCGGTTTCTTCAGTGATATGCTGCCCCCTATTTGTTTGAAGTACGAATTCAACAGGTTGTGTTATCTTACACATTGCACCTTTACAGAGACAGTTTACAACTTCCCATATAACAGCATAAGTGCATTCTTAATGTAAGGATTTTATTTGAAAACCAAAAATGTAAAGAAATAACAATTTGGATATTATGACGTTAATGTATTGTGTTGCAGTGATATCTAAGCTAGCATACTAACCAGCTCACCCCAGCACGTCCAGGTCCAAAGCTCCCTTGCTAGAAGCATCAACACCAACACTGCCCCAGTTCAGACCGCTAGCTGCACTACTAACTGAGCTAACTAGCTAATGGCGACTACGGTTAACAGCAGTTAACAATAACTCTGTTCATATGCTGCCCACTACTTGTTTCGAGTGTGAATTCAACCGGTGGCTATTCCTAAATATCCCACCTTTAATCTCATGCTGCCTCTATTTATGTTAATTATTTAACTGATTTACTTTAGGGCCAGTTTATGTAAATAATTATGGAAGAATACATTCACAAAATAAATATAATAATGTGGCAAAATAAAGGCATTAAATATTTTTTATTCATTTTCTGACTAATTTGCATAATCATCAAAAACTTCCAGATGTGGTTTGAAAGAACAGGAATGCTCAAATGGGACTTTTAGTTCCTTTTTTACTTCCTGACTTTAGTTCTTGGAATATTTCCTGGGGCTATTTGAAAATGACTAAAAATGGGCAAAATGCATGTAGTCAAAGTTGATCTTCTGAGTGGTCCCATGTAAATCCTCCCACAGTAAAGGAATATTAGCTAATATGTGTCGTGGGCATCTGATGGTCCATCAGATGCCATCAGTGATGGATCTGTATAAGATGGTCATTACAGCCAGCTGACACACTGAAACATTTGTATAAGTGCTGGAGTATATAGCAAGCCTGAGCATGATTCACCCCAGGTTACCATTGAAGTATTTAATAACAGGTTTCTGGTATTACTGGCATTACTTTTTAAATGCAATGAAACAAACAGATTCTATAATAGAATATAAAAGCAGAGAACATTTTCTAGAGCACTGGAGTCTGTAATTGTTTTATTTTTTCAGATGAAGGCTGTGGCTCCATGTGTGCACATGTCATCCTTGAGCAATGGGCCATTGGTGTGTGTCTGTGTGTGCATGAGTATGTGTGTGTGTGTGTGTGTGTGTGTGTGTGTGTGTGTGTGTGTGTGTGTGTGTGTGTGTGAATGGGCGAATGAGAGGCAAATTGTTGAAGTGTTGGATAAAAGCACTATAAAATGCAGCCATTTATTTATTTTAGCAAATAAGCAGCGGGCCTGTGGCTCAATTGAAAAAAAATGAACAAAAATTGAAATGCTGTAATTCAAAAATAGGCAGTTACAAAGAGGCACAAGCAGATGGTGTGTGTGTGGAGGTCTGTTGACGCATTTGCTGATTTACTTCCCTCTCTGCCCTCCTTTGTTCTGCACAATCAGTGGAACAACCTGTAAAAAAAAACTGATTGTGTTGTTTTACAACTCTTTGTCCAAGTGATAGACGTCTTTTGGGAAACATAGCTGACCGAACTTTCAGTTTGTGCGCAGTTATGATCATTTTAAACCAACAACACCACCCAAAGGTTTGGCTCACGATGTTCCCTGATATATGGATCTGTTAATTTCTTATGACACTGATCATTTTTTTTATTTTTTATTTTTTTTTTTACAATTACAGTTCATTTGGGATGCCACTAACAGTCCGACCAATAAGTCAGTGGCCCGATATTGGGAAATTATCAGTTACCTTTTTGGCGTTAGCCATAAGTAGCAGGTAATTATCACTTATTGGTGTCACCTGAAAAGTCCATTTTGTGCATCACTAATGTAAATAGTATAAAAGATTGAAAGTAACAATATGCATTTCATATTACTTGCTGTACTGGTAACCTTGTCACTTTAAATGTCATTATGCAATACAAGATTGTATAATGAAATGTTTGTTTTGTAATTCCCTAAGCTACATAAACAAAAAACAAACACTATACAGAATAATTAATAAACAATTATGTATTTTTTTTAACTATACACTTTTAAATATATAACAATCATTTAAAAAAATATATTCATAATGGAGGGTTGTGGAGTCTCACAGTCTGAGGAAAAAAGCTGCTCTGTAGTCTGGTGGTACGGCAGTGGATTCTTTTGCAAGATGGCAGCAAGTTGAACAGACTGTGGCTGGTACGGGTGTTGTCTATTAGTATCCTTTGGGCTCTGTGCAGACACCTCTCTTCAGCGATATCACCGATGCTCTGGAGAGGGGCACCAGTGATGTTCTGTGTGGTTTTAATCACACTGCAGAGCATTCCTGTCCTGGGCCGTGCACAAACCATGCTAGTTTGTGATGTTCTCAGTTGGGATGATAATGTCAGTTATACCAAATTGCTAGAAAGTGTGGAAGTGCACTGTATTCATTGAAGGAAAGAAAAACTGAGATATTGCCTAATTAGGACTATGTCATAATTATGAGAGCTCTCGTAAATACAAAGGCATTTTGGCATAAAGACAAAATAAGACTTACTAAACTATACTAAAACATATTTATTTCGAAGACACTCTTGTCAAGGTGACTTACAATAATTCAGATTCAAGGCTGTGAACATCTATTACATATCAATATTGCCATGCATAGACTAAACTGTGCCAACGCATTCCCACTTCCAACTCGTCAAATATGGCAACTTGGTCGGTGACCTTAAGCTTCAAACTATGATGCTCTACCTACCACTGTAGCATCACTTTTGCACATGCAGGGCTCTGCCGTCAAGTTAGAAATAATCTATGCAAAGTCAGGTTAGACTTTCAAAACAACGATTGCTGACAATTTTTCACATTATGACATATACTGACATTTGAAACATTATATACGTAAAACGTTGCAGTTGGTTAGGTTGAGGCACCAAAACTACTTGGTTAGGTTTAGGAAAAGATCATGCTTTGGGTAAAATAAGAACATTATTTCATAGGTTTATTCACAATACATTACATTATGTAATTTACAGAAGTTACTATTAACTTTAAAACAAATCAATCTTTACACTTGAATCTTGGTCTCCTTAGGTAAAGTCCTGTGTATAACCTGTCTAACCACACCAACCACCCCTAACATGGTCTTTTCTTGCTCTTTATTACGTCAAATTTGGACGTGTAGGGCCGCTGTCCAGGCTGCTGTATTTTACACATTGGAGTGAGAACAGGCTGACAGTACCTACACTCCTGTACACATACTGTACATCCATACACATGTATACATACACATCTTCATGTATATACATCTATTTATAATCACAATGCATGCAATGCATGACTCTAAATGGCTCCTTCCTATTAAGTATCCAGATTTACACCCTGCCCACACACACACACACACACACAATGCCAACAACACACACACACAACCACACACACACACACACACACACAGATACACAAACACTCCAGTGTGTCTTATCCAAGGTTGTTGTCTAGCCTTCACTCCCCCTCACCTCTCCAAAATTAATGAAATTGCTCCCACAAAGTCACTAGAGAGGCAGCTCTTTTCCAAACTACAAAAAAACAACACCCCAGGTGAGACTAAATATTAAGAAAATGTGACAACAGACCTGGAAACGTTTCATTCGTTTATAAAGGACACAGAACATTCTGTCAGCTTGTGCATTCAAATTGTGAGTCACCTAGAAACGTGTTGCTTGAGCCTGAACAGAGGGAGTGGAAAAATATAAGAAAGGCTTTGACTCTAGACTCCCTCATCTGTGTGATCATGCTGCGTGGAAATGATTAAAAAAGCCAATTTACAGTGTTTTAAATATGATCATTAGGTTATGTTATGTTATCTATTTATTTATTTATTGTCTCATTAATGCATGTTAACTGTGTCATAATGGATTTGGAGAGATTTAATAGCCTGTTTTTACTCCTAGCATGTCAAATATAGAATCGTGGTCAGTGGCCCTATCCTTCTTAGTTTGACGCTGTAGTTACCACTCTAGCATCATATCTTGAAGTGCCCCTGTAGTGCAGTAGTATAAAGAGTGGGACAAGTAAGAGTTAGGGGGTGGTCAGGGTCATACACTGTGGGTCTGAGTCCTTTGTGTGACCAACTGGGATGAGTGATTTGTTTTTTATGTTATGTAAGTAAGCTAACTAGCATAAACAACATAACTTAGTTATTTTAACCCAAAGGATCATCTTTTCCTAAACCTAACCAAGTTATTTTGTTGTCTAAACCCCACCAAAGCAAGTCTAAATCAACGTTGCATATGTACGATTGCTACCTTGACTGCAATGCCTTTAACGTGCAAAACTGACACTAGAAGGGTAGACCATCATAGTTTAAAGCATGAGGCCACTGACCAAGCTGTTGTATTTGACGAGTTGGGAGTGAGAACTTGATGTTAATCTCTACATATATAAATTGTCCAGCCCTATAGGCCACAGGTAAATAACAACAGTTTAGTCATTTGATTACATGTCTTTGATTTTGGTCTCTTCTGCTTTCCTCTTTCAGGGATCCAAACCAGCCAGTTCCACAGGATACAAAGTTCATCCACACAAAACCCAACCGGTTTGAGGAGGTAGCCTGGACTAAGTACAACCCCAAAGACCAACTCTACCTTCACATTGGCCTCAAACCTCGAGTCCGAGACCACTACCGTGCGACCAAGGTTGCTTTCTGGTTAGAACTAGTTCCGCATCTCCACAACATCAATGAATTTTTTCAATATGTATCCACCACCACCAAGATACCGCCACAGGACACCACCCCCTACCCTTACACCAAACGGTTCCCTGGCAAAAACAACTGGCCATCCACCACCCGTCACCCAGGGGTCCCACCTGCCAACACCAAACAGACGACCGACCAGCACAAGAGTGGCGACCTGACTGATGAGTCAACCGTGGTAATTGAGACCAAGAGGGACTACTCTACTGAGCTCAGCGTCACCATCGCAGTTGGAGCGTCCCTGCTCTTTCTGAACATCCTCGCCTTCGCTGCACTCTACTACAAGAAAGACAAGAGAAGGCACGACTCAAATCGGCGTGTCCCCACCCCGCAACGCAACTCTGCTCCAACCAACACGCCCTCCACAGCCAACGATGTGGCCCACCTGCAGAGCGAGGAGCTGATGTCCCTGCAAATGAAGCAGCAGCAGCTGGAGCACGAGCACCACCACGAGTGTGAGTCGATGCAGACCCATGACACACTGCGTCTCACGTGCCCACCCGACTACACCCTCACTCTGCGCCGGTCGCCTGACGACATACCCTTGATGACGCCCAGCACCATCACCATGATCCCCAACTCGCTGGCTGGCATGCAGCCTCTGCACAACTTCAATACATTCGGTGGCAGCCAGAACAGTACCAACTTACCCCACGGCCACTCCACCACACGGGTATAGCTCCGCTGGGAAAGGATGCCGCTTGATTCCCTCTGGATCAGCCACTAACCTCGCAAGGCAAATATGACAAGATAAAACTGTGTGAAGCACAGACTCAGCAGATGTTATTTTGCTACCATGCCTTCTTGAAAAGTATATACAATTTAAATTGAAAATATTCAAAGTGAATGTTACTATAGTAATAACTCTATTTGGAGCTAAGCTTCATGGAAGGTTTCGAGGAGTTTTACCAAAAGACAAGGCAACCAGGGGATGACTGTTAATATTCTTACAACACAAAATGAACTGTTTCTGTGTGACAAAGAAGCCTTTGCAGACACTTTTGTGCCATAAATATAGGCAACAGTAGGAGGTCAGTGGCATCAGTTGTTGAAAAGCAACAATTAAACATCTGGAACATCATCTTTTCATGATCCTTCATGCATCGGACACCTGACTTGGGCACAGAATTCTACACCCCAGCCTGAAATGTATTTATGAAAACTTTGTAAAAAACAGAAAAGAAAGAAAAAGAAAAAAAGGTATATAGTTGTGCGTGGAAATTTAAAACTTTAAAAAAGAAAAAATTATATTAAAGGAGCTCCTCCTATTATTGTTTTTATTTTGGCTGAGATCTTTTGGGTTATCCAGCTTGTGCTTTCTGTTTAGATGCGTGTAAATATATCCGAACACCCTTCATTCTTTTTCTGATTACAGCCCGTGTTGCATTCATTTTCTCACAGAACGACCAAAATGCGAACACAATCCCATCCTTGGAGAGTTGCACACTGTGTGTCTGCAGGTCATCACATACTGTCTCGTACATTTGCTTTGTTTCCACTCTTTAGACATTGCATGTCCCGGAAGAGCTTTACTCTCCATTTTCAGACACATCTCATCTCTGAGAATGAGGACTGACTTGATCCCATCACCTGCTGTCATCCTGTTATGCTTCCAATAGTTTTCTTTGTGGGCTTTTTCTGTCTTGCAATCTCAGCACTGCCTGAGCTTACAATGTGACCAGCAATGTATTATTTAGAAATAAAAAAGGCAGTGATTTTTTTGTATCAATATTAGTTGGATATGTTTGTAAAGAAATATATGTTAGATATTTCAAATTGTCATATGCTAGCAATATGTAAAGTATTGTGCCAGGCTTGTGATATTTTGGGTTACAAAAGCAAGTGAATGAGTGTAAATATTGATGATATTAATTATTATAAAATTACAACAGAAGTAACCATTAACTCTCGTTCCGTTTTGCATCCTATTATAAAAAAAAAAATGGAATACATCCAGAAGATTTTAAGCTACATTTGTAAATTCTATAAAAGATATATTCTTGCCATTTGGTCCCTAAACCAGTCATGATAACAAGGGTTTTAATGTAGAGTTTTAAAATCCTTAGTTTGTCTTATATTTGTTTGCGGTTTTGCCTTAAGTGATAATAGAGATATTTCTGGCTGGACACCTGTATAAACTTTTTCTGCAACATTTTTAATAAAATATCACAGTATTTTCTAAAAAAAGAGAAAAAAAGAAGCTTGGGAGGTTTAATTTGATGGCTGTGTGTGCTGTGTGTGCAAATGTCTGTGCATGTTAGTTTAATTATACTGAACATTCTCAAATGTATTTAGCTGAACTACAGAAATACTGTTAACATATTCTGAGTTACTTTCAGTTCCTTCTACTTTGACACTATTTGGATTGCTATTCAGGTACCGCCAGTGAAACTCCACACTTCCTGCACAGTTTCACATTAAAAGCCAGTGTCCAATAATCCCCATAATATCCCTTTCCTGATACAATTTTAAAAAATAAACAAAAAACAGCGAAGAAAATGCTTCCCAAACTGAAAGGGAACCATTGAATGCAGAAATGTGAGACTTAATATGATTACAGTGTACAGTTAGGCTTACAGGCACTTATAACACAACAATGAATAGATAACATTTCAGCTAAATTAAGGTTTAATGGTCAAAGAGCCTGTGCCTTTGGATCACATTTTGTAAATCGGCGCATAAAATGTATTAACAGTGACATTACACAAAGGCTGATTAAAAAAAAAATCTAAATTATAGTGTAACAATATTATCCATGTAATCTAACATTAGTCTGTATGCCCAGTCAATACACCCCTTGCCCCTATCACTTAGCCCTACCGCTCCATTTTTCGCATTCAAGATGTAGGGTGTCGCATTCAAGATGTAGGGTGTCCCGACTGGAATAGGATGAAGTGTTAGGGCAGGGTAGGAGCGCGGTTTGTGCAACATTCACTCATATTTAAGTTAGCAGCACAAATTTTGGCCCCGCTTTTACAATTAAAAGTAATTTCTTCAAAACCACAAATCTTTACTACACATTAGTGTTTCTATTTTTTTCACAGATTTAAAAGGATGACACACAACCACAGTCTTTGCAATACGAGCCTCTTGCTGCTCCTCGGCAGCATCAAGTGTATGTGTGGAAGCGATGTTATAATTACTTTTGTAACCACAAAGCTGTAAATACAAAACATATTGGGATGCCTCCGTTAATGGACTGGAGTATTTAACACCTGATCTCTTATGTAATGAGGTTCAAAACACAAAATCATCTGACACCACAGGATACAATTATTTAAACCAAATATATATATGGAGGGAGCCTACTGAATAATTATTTCATGATAAGTTGTCAGTGAAGCAGCAGGTCCAACCAGGTACAAATACAGAATGATGTAAATTTTAAATTGTGCTCATTTTCTTGTTTTTACAAGATCCTTTTCATGTTGTAACAAGATACGACATATTTTTTCATTAAAGTAGAAAATGGTAGTGGAATAGTGGAATTTCTAACATTGAACATCAGAAGGCATACAATTTGAGATTTTAATTCAACTGTTAACATAACAAGGCTTGTGTACTTTATGTTAAGCACAACAGCATCTCAGTTAATTCACTTCTAACCACAGTCAAAAGAGTGGGAGATGGCGGGTCCTACATGTATGTGGTTGTTGTAGTTGTGTGTTGGTCAACTCACTGTTGCAGAGAAAGTGCAGTTTTCTTTGATAATAATGACAACAGAGCCGTGTTTTATCTATTACACAGAGACCACAAATAATTGGCTGAACTTATATGTTTATGAGTGTGTTGTAGGTGGGAGTTCAGCTGTCCCATCTGGGCTTCAGGAAATATTTCCCTAGTGCATCAGGACAGCAATAAAGTAGATATTAGCCTCTTGGAAGGAAACATATGTAGCTGCAGAGAATAGACCCTTTTTTGTTTTATTTATTTACAGTTTTATTTAGCATTTATCTATTAATTTTTTAATGTATAAGAAACAGTTAGGCATGTCCATGTTGGTTTCAGCGCAATGCTTTAAATTCTAGAAGGGCGCAGATACCTAGCTAGCTTTTTATTCAGATATATACCCTTCAATCTTTACCTGAGTCTGATAGCTGCTTATGATACAATCATTGCAAGAGAGCTGTATTGTTACTGAGCTAGCTGCGGCTATAAAAAAAAACCTCAACACACAAAATGAAATTTGTAGGTTAACCAAGGACGACAAAACTCTATGTTGGGCCTTCTTTTCCTCATTTTTTCTCAGTTTTCTTTCATGTTTGCCTTGAAGGCTTGGACCTTTTAATAATGAAATAAAATGTGAAAGTACATAGCTGCCTCATGACAGGATGTCTGTGTTGTGCACAACAAGTGCAGGCAGATGAAAAATTGAGAAGAACATGAGTGCAAAGTGTCTTTTACTTTCTTTCTCTCTTCATTTATTTCTTATTTTTTTCACCTCAAGGCGAAAAATGAGGAAGGGCACCCACGGGCAAATTTTGATTGATTGATTTATTTACTTATGTATACAGCTGAACGTGGAGTCTTAGGCTACCACCTACATGGCCTTTGCCTTTAGCCTGACCTGTTAGGGCACCATTATACATACTGTCAGCTGTGAGTAAGTGACGTCAGGTACGTTAACTAACTTACATCACATAACTTAAATAAATCACTCTTGACTCTCAGTTATAAATGGGACATTAAACCCGGTCTCTGGAGGAACAGTCCTGTGTATGAACCATCGAACCCTCCCAACCACTCCAACAACAGCATCAAACTTAGAATGTAGGACGTAGGACCACTGACCAGGCTGCTGTGTTTGACGCATTAAGAGAGAGAACTATACTGCGAAAATCTGTATGGAATTTGAATTAGCATGTACACCATTATAGTACTGGTAATGTCGGCCCACCTCACTGTTTGTTTACCTTCATTACACCATTCCTCTGATACAATGAAGTCCCCCATTTTGGAGAAAGTAAATTGACTGTTGTAGTGATGCAGCTGTATCGTTCTTATTGAGTTCGACTCAATCAATACCGGCAATCTAGCACTTGAAACTTTTGAAACATTGAATTGCATTTGCAAACAGTTTGGGCTCTGCCAGCTAAGCTAAATTCTCTGACTGTTTCGGCCTTTGTGAATTGCTGTTGTGCTCCGTAAGGGAAAACAAGACGCGCCTCTGAGCTGAATAGCAAAGAGAGCTGCTGCCGTGGTTACAAGGCCTCCCCTGACACTCGCATCCAGACTCTGAGCATCTTGCATTCAGTAAAACTGCCTTGAAATCAGCCTTCCCATCAGCACCACCTCACCTCCCTTCTCACTATTCAATTTATTGATCCCCTTTGCAACAAGCCAAGCAAATTAGCTTTTGACTTAAAACTGAAGTGACAGGGGGAAAATTGAAATCTTTAATAGTAATCTGCAGTTACTGAGGCACAATGGATGTCTCCATGCAATCTCCTGTGACATTTGCAAAGCTCCCCGTAAGTACAGGCTGATGTGTAAAATTCTTTTTATGAGATGGGGAAAAGTTTCTTTCATTAGCAAAATTGTTTGATCCATAATATATGATCCGGCAAACAAGCCTTATACATACTGAGATGAATATTTATTTTGAGACTTGTGTGCAAACAAAGCAGTGTGAATGTGCAGGCACCCTTTTAATTGGCATGTTGTTTATGCTTAGGGTAATGGAGTGGAGGAGGGTGCTGGGTTGGTGTGGGGAGGGGGGGATGTAAGCAGGGAGAATGACGGTAGGGGGTGGTGATGGGGGGTGCTGAATGTGAATACTGGAGACTCGACTGGAAGTTAATTAAGCTGGCAACAGTGCTCCATCACTCAACCACGGCCCCAGAACTGTCATTCAAGAGCTCCCCTCTCCAGGCAGCCATTACTGAGGCATATCGATCGTCACGGTGACAAGGTAGTGCACCAAATGGGAGTGGGCAGAGATGAAGGTTTCATGTGTACATGTGCGAATGGGTTGGGGTATGTGAAAGAGGGGTGAGGTGTTTAGGCGCTGCGCAAACCCTGCTGTGAGCAGCTGCAGTGAGAACCTCTGCTGTGTTCCCCAAACATGAATTAAAATGCAGGTAAATACCTCAGCAGCAAAGCCAGTTGATTGCATTTCCCTCCCTGGGTAGCTGGAGCCTTAATAGATGAATATGAAATCTTCAGAGTCAATATATATTCAGTTAAGTGGTGAGGAACTGAGGTGGCAGCACTGGCCTCCAGAAATCCCCCTCAACATGTTTTACTTTGGAAAAATGTCCTCAGCTCACATTCAGTCTCCTCAATAGTTCTCTCATCAGTTGCAGCATGAAGTACCTGACCTGAGGAATTTTCTACATCACTTGTTGCCCATGTAAATGAGTGACTCAGAGGAGATGGCAGCAAAGGACCATGGGACCCATGCCAGCTGAATTTCTAAATCCATTGCCTCAACATGCACCTCCACATAATTTCTAAAAAAATGTCTGCCTTCCATTAATGAATCATAAGTGTGTTAGCGTGTGTGTTTATCTTCTTGTAGGTCTCTGGATTGAGCCATTACAATTTATCCTGCCATTATTTTCATGGCAGCAGGTTGTTTGTCATATCCAGAGATTTCGAAATACCCTTTCTTTTATCCAGGGCTGGATTACCATGTAGTACACTTGAGCCTGGGTTTCGGTGAAGAAACATTGTATGGGGAGCATTTGCTAATAGGGAGGTCGTTGGTGAGACGCCAATATCACCAATGTCTTCCCAGTTAGCAAACACTCCACTCCCCATTCTAAGTCTTTCCAATGTAACTTCTATTTGTTGAGCCAATGTCTGCAAGACATATACCATCTGGGCAATTCTCCCCTTTTCATGCATGGTGTATATATCCTATAGGTTTTAAGTGCCCAAACTATCCAAACTAATAATCCAGGAGCCAATTTAGAGGGCCACACCAGTGATTTTGAATGTAACCTATCAGTTAACCTGATGCATCAGACAGCCACAATCACACTTGTAGCCAATCAAGAGACGAGTAAAAACATGTTTTCCATCGACAAAATTCTTCCGAGCTGTTCTTTGCTCTTCCTTTAATGATATATACTCTTCAGTTCTAACTGATGCTATAGCAGCTTTGCTTACCGCCTCTCTTGTTTCAGATGAACAGTCCAACACATTCTCATACCTAAATGACTGAACAGGTCAATGGTCAGCGTCCCAAAACAATATATATCACCATTCCCAAAACAACACAACTGTTGTTGTGTACCAGGGCAACGTGTTCTGGGCCTTTGTCGTATGGTTGCAGTTTGGTTAGGTTTAAGCATTAAAACTACATGGTAAAAATCACTAATTTCTGTATATTCTCTTACAAACGCTACTTTATGTTCGTGAAGTAACTTTACTACGTCAGTAAGTTAAAAATAACTCACTGTTGATTTTTGGTTCAGCAGTGTCTTGGATGAAAGTCCTGTGCTTGTTTGACCCAACCTCCTCCTCCCTTATGCCGACTTTTCGCTCTTTATACCACTTCTCCTCACTTCCTACTTTTCAACTGTAATAACTACTACAGCCACTAGAGGCTGCTGCCTACCAACAAACGTAAATATGGGTCAACAGCCTTTCATTTTCGACCTATGGTTGTTTTTTCTGATGAGGACAGGCTCAACAGTCATTTCTCTTGCTTGTCATCACACCTTAAATTGTGAGTGCTCTGAGAAACTGCTGACTGTTACAAGAAAAAAGTGTTTTCTGATCTTTCACCTCTATGGATTAAACGACTTGGTCAGGGTCAACATGATGGCTTGGGTTAAAATGATTACTTGGCAAGGGAAACATTGTTTTTTTGGGTTGAAATAACTACTTTGTTGAGGTTAAGCAACCTTCACCATTGTGGTTAAAAGAACTGCTTGGTTATGTTTAGGAACTGTATGTGTTCATGATCAAACACAAACCCAAAGTGTTTGAGTGGGAGGAAACAGGAAACAAAAGCCTCCTGAATCAAAGTCAGGTGTTTGTTGACTCATCCTCCTCTGTGACCTCCTCCTCTGCAGATTTTGTTGCTCTATAATATCATCACAATGATTCCTCCTTTGCTCATGATGGACAAGGGTCATAATTCCTAAAGCCACAGGGAAGCTCTGTCACTTGAATTTAAACATGCCATTATTGTGCATTGTGTGAGTGTAACACTATGAATGCCTTCAAGGAGAGTTAAAGTATGCACCATTGTTCCCATTTGTATAATTCATAGTATCTCACACCTCTCTAACAGCAAGCTGTTTGTGCCACTATTAGGTATGACCATTCATGAAGGATGACACAATTTCTGGAGTGGAAAAAAGAAAAAAGTTGCTAGTGAGTATAATCCATACAGAATATGATTACCCCTGAACCTTACCACTGAGCAGGCAACGTCTGTGGACGTCCAAAACAGCCAGAATTAGTCGATAAATGACGTTGAGAAAAGACGTCCAGTCAGGCCATAATCTAGACATCCACTGACATCCAGAATTAGTTGAGAATAGACATTCATACTGGCATACTGGCTCCCCAGAGGACGTCTTTTAGACGTCTTGGATGTCCATAAATGACGTCTAAAAGACGTGATCTAGACCACTTTTTGCTCACTGGGTTATTTTCATAAACAAATTAGTATGCACACAAATTTTATGTAGGAAGCATTATTGTAGTTAGTTTAGGAGATTTGTGATAAATACATTTGCTTTAGAGACAGCTGTAACAATTAAATTCATGGGATGAATTTGCTTAACATACATGCTGGCTAATGGCCTGTTCCATCCATCCATCCATTTGTGCTGACTTCAATTGGAAAAATATGTTGTAGGCAATTCGCTGCACCAAAATTGGACTTTGATCCAGTCCACTGTATGGCTTTATTTGTGTGTAATGGACTGGCCAGCAGGACGCCAGTGATCCCGGACAGACTAATGCTGTAACCTGGGTGCATCTGGGGGTAGCAGCTGGCCTGCTGTAATGTCCTCGTTTCTCTTCACTTTCCCATTGTCTCATCACAACATCAAACTGATGCCATTCAATTAAAATGTTTACAGTCGACAATGTGAACTGGATAGACAGCAAAGAAGGAAGGAATGAATGAGAAATTTGCTTTTGCTTGGAGGACAGATGCAGTGTAATTACGTTGCTGAATGTAGCTGTGTGACTGCTGAGCAGATGTACTGCCATATTGTGTGCTAAGCTGTTGCACAACTTCACCACCCCTTTTTCTGATGACAGAAATCTAGAATTGCTGTTGCCATTGTTAAGCAGTGTCCATGTCTGTATGAATTTGTTGGTTCAAATGTGGTCGCAGAAGGATTCACATATTTTGTGGGAACCAGGTGAAATGCATTAAAGTTGATAGAAGCAGAAGAGCTAGGATAAGAATCAAAGGTGTGCATACAAAAAAAAGCTCTAGTATAAAGCCAGGAAGAATCAGGAGCAGAATATCAGAACAATATTTGGATTTTGAGCCAATCCTTGGGCTCATTATTAGAAAAGTCTCTACCTGCTTCTCAACCATCTGAGTGAGATTTATTAAAGCCCTCAGAGGGTCTATTTTCTTAAACTTTTCATGAAATGACTAGAACAGTACTATTTGCTTCAGCATTATGACCTCTTTCCTGATAAAACAGGAATCAGATATTGATTGAACTTTACCGAACCAGGACTGATTCCAACAAGACAGAGGCCACTTGATGACAGACAATACAGTACCAAGGTGTCAGCTAATAGGACTGGTAACCATGCTAACATTAACTAGGTAACATAATCTACGTTAAACAGCTACATGCGTCTGTCTGTCAGGAAACTCTATAAACGGTGTCATGTAGGTACTGTAACTGGTCGCCATCTTTCTCGGAGGCTGCGTGCAAGCTCAACCCGGAGTTATTTATTGAGAGGCTGTTGGTTAGCAGCAGTTAGCGGCTAACTGAGCAACAAAGCTACCTGCATCTGTAATCTGGAAACTCCACAATCACTTTGGTACTGCAACTGGCCTCCATCATTCTCCGAGGCTGCCTACGGTCCCAGTCCAGAGGTGTTTATCAAGAAGCAGCTGGTTAACAGCAGTCAGCAGTTACCAGAGTTGAGGCAGAGCAGCCTCAACTCTGGGCAGAAAATATTTTCTCCATAAAATATGATCCAGTTTCACCGAAATCAGTGAATAATGTGATAAAGCTGTTTTCCACAGAAAAGTTCAGAGAATTATTGGACAAAAAATTAGTATACTACCCGGCATTGCAAGATGAGTCATCGATATATTTTTAATCATTTTCCAGGAAATTACAAGGTCTAAAATACCATACCAACAAATTGACTTTTGCGATGATTGAGCCTGATAATGGTGTACAAGTGAGATATAGAGCAAAACATTAGTGATACAAACACTTGAACATTGATTCTGACGTCATGGAAACTTAAAGTTGAATAGTTAATGGAGTTTTATAATTTAACAATGCTGTAAAAGAAATTAGATCTCCAGTCTCTCTCAAGTCTCCATTACTATTACTACTCCACGACAATTATGTGACATTTACAGTAACTAGTTACTGTCCAGATTAATGTTACACAATCAGAACATGAGGTATGGTCATGCATTTAGATGAATTGTTCAACAATACTACTGAACACATTAACACATCAATAATTCAACAGTCCTGAAGGGAAGCCATATTATTATTATGAATTACATGCAAATGCAGCTAATGTGCATTGGCTAATATGCTTGGATGAAATGTTATGTTAAACAGATTGAGTTTCTTTAAACATAATGAGGAAATGTTAATTGGACATATCTGCAAAATGTTCAAAATTCCTCATTTGATTTCTCTATAACATCACTGCTAATAAAGCATGACTAGCATATTTATGGTTATAGTTACCTGACTACAAACCCAGATGGGGGTATGGCTGGGGAAACGATTATGGTAAAATCAATATTGTTAAGGTAAACACAAATTCAAGTTAATTTTATTTATAAAGGCCAAAATTACCAAATGCATTGACTCAGACGGCTTTACAGCACATCCTCAGAGCCTCAATTCAGGTGAAAAGGAAAACCTCAACAGGCGTAAAATGGGTAGAAGTACTTGAGCATGTGACTTCTCAGAGAGAGAAGAGACAGGTGGTGTGGCTGAGTCACCTAGAGGATGAAGATCCAAATCCAAAATGTCTGGAATGAGGCACTGACAGCCTAATTATGGGAGACAGAGAACAAAGTAGTAAAGGGATTACATTCAAAATGATTCTTATGTACATGTAGTCTGACACTGTTTAAAGTACAGGTTTGAATACAGAAATTCTTTAGTTTCTCAATGAAGTAATGAGGAATTCCACTGATCTAAAAAGCCCTGCCTGACTTCACCCACTAACCATATAACCGCACAGAAGGAAGCAAGCATCTATTCATGGATGAGAGGCTCGCTAATTAGACTCGCTAACGTTATAGCACAGTCGGGGAGGATGGCATTGATGTTTACATCCAATGCTGTCACGAGCACGAGCATCTCGTCCACGAGTAGATGTATGCTTCCAATTGCGCGGAGATACGGTGTAGGAAAGATAAGAGATACTACATGAAACTGCTCACAACAAGGTCTGTGGATTATCCTGAGTAACCAGGTCATGATTTCTGAAAAGACACACTGTTGAGTATTTTAAATGTACTTTTTTGAGTGCTGTTTAGTTCTATTATATTGGAGAGAAGGCAGACATCTCTCTTATCAAACCAAAACATTGTGGATATATAAAGAGCACTACAGGTAAGGGGAGAAATATGTATTTTTTGATTTGGGGGAAACTTTTATTCAACTTTAATAAAGCAGACTGCACCGAAACATAAAAATGGTACAGCACTAAATTTAATGCTGAGAAAGCAGACTGCCAGCTGCTTACATATACTAAATAACATCTTATCACAATGTAGGAGTGCCAGGTTTAGACACCATAACCAACACTGTGTGTACATACACACTTATCTAGTATATACACGGCACATAGACTACAAAGCAAAGGTTTGGGTGCACCTGCTGTGATGTATGGGGGTTATCATAATAATCTCTATTTTAAACTAGGAATTACCATTTTTGTTGAACCATGACCACTATCCAGTCTGTGTGGGAGAAAAAGCACATCGAGTTTTGCCCCACATGACCCTGAACAGGATAAGCGGTTTAGGGGATAGATGGATTAATGGATGGATGTATATAATATTACCAAAGCATGCACACGAAGATTTTTTTTTCAGTGACCTTAAATACTTTTGTTGATCTCAGCCTTGATCTCAGTAAAATAATCCATCTATGTCAATCTGGAACGACCGTCTTTGATCAGAGGAGGTGGCCTACGATATTACTTATCACCCACCTACAATACAGTACTGAGTTCCCTCCCCAGACAGCCTAACAACCATTCACACCTGGGCTCACTTAGCCCTAGCAACCCACCTGAAGGCCGGTTGGGTCAACGACCCACAGGTGGCCCTAACGACTCTGAAACTCAGAGCTCACACGTGTCCTTAACGACTCTGTAAGGACACTCCCACACAGAGTTTAAAAGCCTGCAACTCCCCTCCAGTTAGTTAGAACTGAAGAAGCCTCTTGGATGAGAGCTGAAACGTCTTCAAGGAACTGAAACAAGTCCAGTTGCCTACAATACAGCACAATTTTCTTGATACACTTACTCGGGTCTGTCCAATGGGATTTACCTGATTAAATGAATGCTGAATACTGTACTAGGGCCATCTCCTCCTCATGGGGGGAGAAAACTTTGCTGCCATTCATGTATGACATGTGGAGTCTATAATAAACCTACAAATTCCTGGTAAATTTAGTGCACATCATTGACATAACCAAATTACATGTGTTTGTTAGATTTAGAACTCATATTACTGAGCAAAAAATCCATCAAATGTTTAACAGTAAATATAGTGGTACATATGAAGAGGATAGTTTTGCATCTCTATGCTTTGATTGGAAATGACAGCACTATAACATCATGTTGTGAACACTATGTTCTTGTTTAGGTTGATGTGAAAATATAACATATATTGTTATATACAGCCCCTGGTCTTTATAGAGTATGGTGTTAGCCTGTGTAGGCAAACAGGGAAGGGTGTGCATCTCACCCTGATGGAAACCATAGCATGTAGGACATGGAGGTCAGTGGTAGATGATATTTTGCCCTGCCACTCCGTCGCCAGATGAAACAGCACAGATGATTTATGGTGGCTGGCTAGATGGCAGCAGCGCAGGGAGCTGTGTTTTCACTGGCCCCAGCAGACACAGCCAAAATTGGGTTACTCACAAAATGTAAAGGGTCTGTCTCAGACTAACAAATTTAATCATGGCCTTACTTCCCTGCAGGTTGTTTTAATACTGCTGGATTAGAGAGGTCTCTCATCTCTCCCCGCCTCTTTACGGCAGACACAGATGTAGTCCTGTCAATGTGGCTGCAACACAAATACGCAGGATTCTCTGAGGAAGGTTGGAGCTGTTTTTAGGCCAGGTTGGAACATAAATCACAAGTCCAAAGGCACAACCCATAGGTTAAATGAAAAAAAGGGTTGTATCTCTTTCAAAGTTTAGATTGTAATTCCTTAATGACTTGTCCCAACCAGGGACGTTTTCACATATGGGCAGTATAGGTAGCCACCCAGGGCGGCATTCATGGAGGGGCGGCATGAGCGCCCGCAAAAAAAAAAAAAAATCAAGCGGACAGTCGCCCACAGTAACCGGCTCTGTAACAGCCACCTCTGGGCTTATCTCGTCATCTCGGCGGATCGACCCCGGTGCCGACCCGTACCGGCTGCCTTAAATTTGTTTGCATTCATTTCATCCGGTTTTTGTATTGCTCATTTACACGTCAAGTCAACTATGTCATGTTGCCGTGTGGGGAGTGGGCGGCTGGGCGCCCTCTGTTTTGTAAAGGTGTGTCTGCTCCTGCTGAGAAAGTCTCACATACAGAGGCTGTGGAAGAAGAGGAGGGGTGGCGGATAGGTTCACCTCTGGACCTCAGCTCTCTCTACTGGTGCAGGGGAGCGGTGAAGCAGGGGATTCAGAATCAGAATCAGAATTCCTTTATTAGTCCCGCAAACGGAGAACTTTGTGCATCACAGCAGCCAAAGGACAGTGTATTGTTATTAATAAATAATAAATATGAGTATGAAAATTGGCCAGTTAGTGCAAACCAAAATGACAAATGAGTTGTGTATACATTCATATTAGATTCATCTAATAGTGCACAACTAAGGCAATTAGTAGGCTAAAGTCAATCACATCACCAATTGCTTCCAAATAAAGCACATTTCAGTCATAATAATATTGTGAATATTAGTTTAATAACTAAAAAATATTAGTTTAATAACTAAAAAAGGAACTTCGGCAGCTACCAGCTTGGTTTAGATGTGATGACCAGCGAGAGAAAAGACTGTAAACAACAAGCAATAATCTCAAGAGGATAGCTTAGATGCTTGCAAGAGCATTAGCCATAACTTTATATACAGGTGACAGTTGAAGTGAATAATATTGATTTTCTCGTTACAATGGCACCTGAAAGTGGGTGAGATAAATTGTACTGAGTTGACGTGTTGGTAGCAGGACAAAACAGGCAAGCTTAAGGATCTGGGCGACACTGACATGGGCCAAATTGTGACAGCTAGACAACTGGGTCAAAGCATCTCCAAAATTGCAGGTCTTGTTGGGTGTTCCCAGTCTGCAGTTGTGAGTACCTACCAAAAGTGATCAGAGGAAAGACAGCCGCTGAACCAACAGGGTCATGGCCGCCCAAGGCTCTGTGATACTTGTGTGGAGCGAAAGCTAGCCTGTGTTGTCCGATCCCACAGAAGAGCTGCAGCGGCACAAATCGCTGAAAAAGTTAATGCTGGCTCTGATAGAACGGTGTGAGAACACATAGTGCATAACAGCTTGCTGCAAATAAGGCTGCGTAGCGTAGCCATCAAATTCCCCTTATCTCAGTCCAATCGAGCATCTGTGGGATGTGCTGGACAGACAAGTCCGATGAAAGACCCACCTCACAACTAACAGGACTAACACGTCACGCTGCTAACGTCATGGCGCCACATACAACAGCACACCATCAGAGGTTCTTGTGGAGTCCATGCCTTGACGGGTCAAAGCTGTTCTGGCAGCAAAAAGGGGACCTAAACAATATTTGGCAGCTTGTTATAAGTAGTGAAACCAAAAGTCAAAAGTGAGCTTTTTAAACTTTGTAACGTAGTTAACCTATGTCACATAACATACATCACATACATACTACATAAGTTGCATACATACTGTATGTAACATACCTGTTTTAACTAAAAGCACAATCTTTTCCTAAACTATACCGAGTAGTTTTAGTGCCTAAACCTTACCAAACCAGGACCATATAAGAAAGGTGGTACGTAACGGTAATTTGGGTTAGGGAGTCAGGGACGTAGTCGTTATTGACGGGTCGACTGACGTATCGACTGATGCAGTTGTTATTGTATGAGGATGTGTTGTGTTAAGCACATCTCTATTATACAGTATTTTAAACACAAAATCTTGAATCATAGTCAGACAGACACACATTGTAATACATTATGACCTGCATGCAATTATATGTATTCTACCATATTTTGTAAAGTTTTGAATATAATAATAATGCAGTAAATTCACATGCTGTGCCTGTGGCTCATGACAAACACTTTAAGTAAAGTGTACCTTTTATTGTTCTGTGTGAGAGCGGAGTTTATTACAGGGTGAGAGTATTCACACAGAGGCAGCACAGTCTCCATTGATTATTCAATAGAAAACATGTATATTAGCTGTGCATCGGCAGCAGCCCTCTGCGGCTCTGCTTCTCCTCTTGTCTGGGAGCTTTAATATTTGCTTAATTCACGCCTCGGCGCTGTGGGACTCCGCTGTTTTCACTGCAAATTAGCATCAGCAGTAGAAAATGAAAGGAAATAAAACAACTGATCTACATTAGGCTGACCATACTGTGTGTTTACAGAAAGGCCTTATTTAGATTAATGGTAGTCCAGCCTTTATCTTTAGTATTACACTGCTTCTGGTTGTAGAGTTGGATTTAAATTCAACATTTTGGCTTCTTTTTATTAAAACATTATTAACAAAGATAATAAAAGATCTTTTTATGTTGTAGTACATGTTGTGTTACTCATAAAATTTAACATTTAACTGTTCACACACAGACATGGCTTTCCCTGCACTTTTATATAAAGCTGTATCAACAAATACATACAACACAGCATCTCACCCTCTTTTAGCTCATTGTTTCAGTTTTACAGCCAGCAGTTATACTGTTTTGGTTCAGTCTGAGCACTCTCATCAGCCTGGTTTCCAGGAGCAGGGAGCCGTCTCCAGTGAAAGCACTCACTGTACAGCACCCGCCCAGCAGCATCAGGCAATTTTCTCAAGAGTTGGTGGTGATCAAACCAGAGCTAAACTGAGACTAAATAATGGGATTAAATTCATTAACTGAACACAAACACAATTCCAAATAAATGATAATGTCGCTTTGTGTCTGCCTGTGCAAATTCTTACCTAAAGGTGCATAACACCAACTTTATAGGGTCAGTTTTGTCATGCAGCTTGCTCTGGTGCCCCCAAGTCACCAAAAAGAAATCAACTGATGCAAGTTTAAGCCCAAAGATGCAAAGTGCAGGCTTATACCCACTTAGGGGAGTAATTACTAAACTTCGTACTTAACTCTACTATTTCTGGCGGCCAAAATCGGCTGTTTTTCACGGATAGTCAGACTACCTCCATCCGTGATTGAGCAGACCAAAACAGGTATTTTAAGCCGAAACCCTGATGCACATTATTGTGACAAGACATAAATCTAAAAATTCAACCTAAATAAATTTTAAGATGCAACAGAAAGGAACATCTGGTTTTAACTTAACTGTAGTTTAGCAGAATCGTACTTAGCTAGCATTAATTCTGGCAATTAGGTTGCTTAGTGCATTGAATGAATAAAGTTAGTAAAAATATAGTGTCAAATACAGCAGCCTGGACAGTGACTGTACATTGTTAAATTTGACCCTTTAATTAATTTTGAATAATTGTTATGCTAGTAAGTTAACATACATTAATGACATAAGTTACATTACTTAGTGAAATACTTATGCCGTATTTGACGAGTTGGGAGTGAGAATGTCCAGTACAGTCAGTCTGAACCACTCAGGTCTGACCTGGTCCACTAAAGCAGCTTGCTCTAACACACCTCAGTGATGGTAATGAGGGAGGGGTAAGCACTGGTATTCCACTTTCCCCACCCAGATTTACCCTGCTAGTCCAGGGATCAACCCTTCAAAGTCACAGGCATATAATGTATCTTATTTTTTATAATAACATTTGATGAAATGACTTATAATCCAGTTTTTTTAAAACAACACTATGTAACTTTTACAACATTTCTGGAGAAATACAGTGGATTGTTGCTCCGACCCGAGGATCCAACTCAAGGTGTCAGCATTTGACAACCTGGAAATGAGACTCAACAATCAACAGAAAGGTACATAGTGTTGCTATTAAAACACCCACCTGCTTAGTTAAAAATTTAGAGAGGCTGGTAACTTTAACATCTAGTAGTCATTTAATTGGTGATATCAAAACTTACTCTCAAGCCCTGCAAGAGGTAATGTTAGGCCTTGAAGGTTAATGAGAGCAGAGGAAAGGATAAAACTGAGATGCTGTTACATGCAGTAATCACTGCAACAAAACTCCCTCTAAAATGACAACATACAGCAATCTTCACTTTAACATTGGACAGACTAATTTTTCACCTGTTTGTTTGTGAGCTGGATCGCATCACCATGCAGGTGTTGATGCCACAGGAAGCCTCTGGATCTAATCAGTGCTACATAAAGAGCAGGAGAGAGCGTCGCTCATCTGTCAAGCAGGAAGAAGATGCTCTGCGGTGACAACTGGAAGGAATTGCATTGATTTCCAGTTCGCCACCTCCACAGCACAGTTAATGTACACAGAGCACTGTGTATTGTGCATTAGAGATGGAAATGGCAGCAGCAAGGTACATATTGCCTCTCTTCTACCATGGGAGAGTGCCTAGGGACTGTGTGGAAATTATTTGTGTAATATTTTCCTTACACTCTCTCCTTCAGTTAATGAAAATGTTACCCATTCCCCCCAATATCTCTACTATTATATGACCAATATAAGCCAAGTAGCAAATACCATGATGGTAGTTTTGAACAACTGGCCGAGTAAATCCTGCAGGCTTACAATTTACACTACTTATAACTAGGGGTGTAATGGTACACGTATTCATCATATGTCAGTGGCTGGGCCCATATGGAAATGTAATACATGACATATATGCCCCTATATCAAGGGTGATGCTGCCATATATGTTACCTATAAGGCAATATATCATTATAACATACATACATCATCTGGATGTATGGAGATATAGATTCATAACATATATGAAATACCCATGCTAAGATTTGTATACATATATGAAAAATGTCTATATTGAATTTTATATGGTATAATAAGGTACACCCATACATGGCAACAATATACAGCATATATATTATATCAGTATCATATATGTAAGATATATAACATATACAAAATACCCATGGTAAAATTAGTATATGTACATATAGTAAAAGAATATGCATTGGGGGGCCTGTTGGGGGTAGGTGGGTAGAGTTTCCCAGCATGTTTTGAAACAATGTGTTTGAGGCCACAAACTGAGGTAAACTTTGTTTAAATGTGTATATTACGGTTGAAGATGAGTATTGGTGAAAACAAAACGCACTTCATAATAATAATAATAATAATACATTTATTTTGTATAGCGCTTTTCAAGGTACACAAAGACACTTTACAGGTTAAAAAGCAGAATAATAAAAACAACACAATAAAAATACAAAAAGAAAGAAAGGTTATACATTAAGAACAGTTCTGAAAAGGTGAGTGTTTTGAAGGTAGTGAGGTCTGTACAGTCTCTGTAGTCTCAGAGTTGTGTGGGGAGGGAGTTCTAAAGGGAGGGGGCAGCTACTGAGAAAGCTCTTACTTCACACATAATTTACACATTTATACAAATACAACATGTCATATGTATAAATAATAATGTTCAACAAATGCCAAAATATATAATTTACTTATATATTTGTATGGGCCGGACATATATGTCAATATATTTGGATCCATTTCATAAATGGGAATTTGATATATGTACATATTATATCACATTTGCATATAGGAAAGTATAACAATCCAGTTAGTGGCTAAAAGCTGTTTTCCATCTGCCATTAAACAAAAGCAGAAGCCGAAGAGGACACAATAAAACAAGATAAGTAATTGAATCAAAGGGGGCTGTTGGGCCTTGAGGGAGGTATTCGTTCTGAATGCATTCTCACTGTTGAAAAGATAACATGGCTACAGCTAATGGATCATCAACACACATCCATCATAGTTATCACAGGTGTGTATTTTTGTTCTCTGCATGATGTCAATGAAACTGTGTGAATGTGAGACAAAAGGTGCTTATTGATAGAAGTTCAGTGGAGATAAGGCAGTACATGGCAAGGTGTTGGTATTCTGGTGAAATCTTTAAAGGTACAGTGAGAATAGTCTTCTAATAATTACAGGGCATACTGACCAGTAATCTCTGGCGAGTTGCAGGCCATGATCTGAGAATCTCCTGTGAATAATGAGTGTGTCAGTCCTACTTGTAACTCACAAAGGATTTTTGATCAGGCTCCTAAAATGAAGTGAAAGGCAGCCCAGATGCATCCTCATGAACAGAGAAGGAAGATCAAATATCAAACATAATGCTGAAATCTCCATTAGACACATTCATAACTTTCTCACAAAAATACCAAAGTCTCTCAGAGCTGTGTGATGTGCTTTCCAATTATGTGATGCTCAGAGAGAAAAGGCTAATTGGTCAAATGAACTTTTCCTTACTGCCATGATGCAGTTCCCCTTATTTACAGCTGAACTGTGTCTGCTTGTAGTTCTCTTAATACACAGTCAAAACGGAGGGAGCTGGATAATTAAGTGTTTTCAAAAGTATGGCATCTGCATATTTTACCAAATTGTCCCAGCTTAAAGGTTCATATTTTAATAAAATGTCACTGCGATTCTGCTCTGTGTCCATTTCAATTGGCTTGGTTGTGGGTTTGCATGCCTGTGTCCAACTAGTCAACCCGTGTCTGGCCGAGTTTAGTTATACTGTATTCACAACTTCTTTTGGTTTTAAATCCAAGTTCTTCTCACTGGACAATGGTTCAAAAGACATTTTTGCAAAAACCATACATAGTGTATTTGACTTAAAAGGTATAGTTTGTAAGAAATGGGCAGAATTCTAAGGCAGCTCCAAAACTATTGGGGGGCAGCAGAATCACTTACTCCTGCTAGCTTTCTTTCTAGCTTAGCTGCCTCAAGTCTTTGGTCACAAGTCCAAGTCAAGTCTCTTATGGCAATGAGCGTTCTGTCAATTTCTGTTTGCCATCCAGTCTGCTTAGAACACTGCATAAATATATCCAAGGAATTCAAAGCATGTACTGTGTTGTTATTATCACTCCTTTATCTGTATTAGCATACAGCATTAGTCCGTTTTTTTTGGCACATTATCACTTTTGACAGGCTTATTGCTATTCAATATGAAAAAAACAGCAGATGGTGACAGCTGATCATGGACTATTAAATCACCTGACCATTTTTACAGTCATGGCAAAGCACTTTGTGAACAAGTGTGGCAAGAAAACAGTCATCTTTTCAAAATATTCAGCCTATGCCAAGCTAATCAAGCAAGCTAACGTTCGATAGCTTATTATGCTGAGCTAAACATGTTTGCTAACATTAACGTTCAAAACTGACTAACTCGCCTATGTGTTTTCAGGTCCCTGACATAGTTTGACGTGGTCAGTCCAGCGTCCTTAATTTTGATTTCACAGACTTTGCATTTTGTTTGGGCCTTGTGTGAAGTCTTTATATCCAGAGGTGATGACAAACGGCACGGCAGCTGCCAGCGTGCTCGCCATGGTGTTATTTTGAGCTGTGTTGTTGCTGCAGAATACGTCATCATCTGAGGCCGCACGCTTGTGAAATGGGAGGGAGGGAGAGAGAGAATGACAGTCAGCTCGCCAGACTTAAAACAATAATTGTTCACAAGTCCCAGATCGCGAATCCAAGTCCAAGTCTCATTCTGTCGATTTCTCAAATATTGCTCCTTTAAGATGTTTTCTTTTTATCAGTATCAGTATCATATTAGATTTAGATGTGATGAGTGAACACTGCCTTGCAGCTGCAAGCTGTTTGCATGTATTATTGCTCAATAAATGGCTATAATGCATTTACACACATGGCTTTAGCAAAGATACAAGTGTTGATGAGGAAAGAGCCATGGTGCCCCTCACCCAAAGGAGGAGGTACATTTTCATGGCATAGTTTTCAAGGCAAACTTGAGTGTCTTGTGATGCTCACACAGGACTTTGAAGTCTGCCAAGAGTAAACAGTTTCTGAAAAAATGAGGCCCTGCACATGAAAATGGCCACACTCAAGATATTGAACACCGACCAAAAGTTGCTTACCAGTACAAATCCAAAAGTATTGGAATTTAACTTCAAACACTGTTTGAGTTCTTGTGTTGTGTCTGGCTTTGCTTTGGAGCCTGGTTGACTGTGTACACTCCTCAAGATAGTTGTTGATGTACTTACCTGTGAGTAGAGATGAGTCACATTTCTGTTTTTGTAGCAACTCAAAAGGATGGGGAAAAACTGCATACATTCCAATTCTAAACCTCAACATTACCCAAATCTATCTGCCTCTAACATCTCAGTTCTAAACAGACTTCTGAGTTGAGAAGGGATGGCAGAGCACTGCTTTAAATGACTGCTTTCATGGTTTTAACTTCATTAATGACACTTCAGCACACTGAGCTTTTATGTTTCTGTCAGTTTTCTCACAGCTCTAAAGAATGTGACAGAGTCAGCCTTATCACATAAGAAACCATGCTATTTTTCCCTATTTGCTGTGAAATTCACTAAGTTGTTGATCCTATAAGTCGACTTGGTTTCTGCCATTGTTACAGTGGCTCGAGTTATAGTCAAGCAAATACCATGATAATCCAATTTCAAAGTCTAGCAGCGACTTTAATGTCACAAAAAACAAGCAGTGAATAGCTGAAGCATATTGAAATGTTGACTTCTATTAAAGATTCCATCAGGGTAAGCTGTTCAGAAAAATCAATATGCCGTTAACCGTTTTGCAAGAAGGAACTGTTTCTGTATAGCCCGAATCTGTGTTGTCAGGACAGCGCCACGGGTCATCATTCAGCTGCAGCTCAACCAGTCAAATGACCATGAACTGCTACAACCACTCATAGCAAGCAGGCGCTGTTTATTAGCATGGAAAAACTTTGAATGTTAAAGAGAGAACCACTGAAGGCACAGGTCAGTCCAAAAAGTATTTTTGTTATTTTTTTCATAAAAATAGTTAACACTCACACGGGCTGTAGGTAGAAATGACCAAGCAACATATTTGAAATTTCCCCTGTCACAACTGGCTCAAAACCATTACAAATAATGGGAGATGAAACAAGAAGTTAAAGCAAGGAAACCTGTGCTCTGCAATCTTTAACAGCTGCTCTTTTGTGCAGCCATCCAAAAACCCCTCCGATTGGAGTCTGAAAAAAAACTTCAGCTAGAGCCATTTTACCAACCCAGCCCAAAGGAGAGCAATCAACACACTGGCTGTCACAAAGGCAAACAGGAGTGTCCCCTCTATCTGCTTACCAAAACCAAAGTAACTCATCCCTAGTCTTCATGTGGTTAGTTGCGGCGGGTATTTACGCACTTATGACCACTGGTATGAAGAAGAGACCAGAATCTGGCAACCATGGACATGCTCAACGAGACAAAGTCTCTAACCGCTTTCACCCCAGCGCTACAAAAAATAAAAAATCCAGCAAAGCTCAAAGGAGCAATGCTGCTATGCCTACCAGGGGAAATCAGCTTTAGCTCCAACACAGTTACACACCAGCATGTCAATACTCACCCTCCTTTGGACAAACAGGTCTTCAAATCCAAACTCACACCATGCTCTTCTGCATCAACTTCTGCAATCAATTCACCCAGGTGTTACCCTCAAGCCCTGCAAAACTGCCTGGGAAACCCCAACAATCAATTGCACCTGGAGGCCTTCAACACAAAAGAGAACAGCTGATTAAATGCTCACAAACAAAACATCTAACCAAAACTTTGACGAGCCCCCAATTTGTCACGGCTTGTCGGCCATTTATTGAGGCAAACTATAAAGGCTGACATTTAGATAAATTATTCTTAAGTTGGACTGATCTGCTGCAGTGATAGAAATTGATAAATGGTTAAAAAATGTTCTTCAATTTGACCAGCAGAAGTTAGACAGAAACTAGTTAGAAATTAAAATGGCACAATCAGCAGAAGTTAAGCAGAAACAACTTTGACGATCCCTGGAAATGTGTTAAAGAAATTACCAGCTACTTGCTTACAGCTTATTATTATTTAAATAATGTTACTATGCCTTGACACGCTCTGTCCAACTTCTGACCAGTGAATTTTACCTACTCACCTATCTGCTCAGGTAACCATAGGGTTAGCAGGACCAATACAAGGCTGGCAAAGATTACAGAAGGCATAAAAAACACTTGGTAATGGCTAGGAAATCAAAAAATCAAAATCTTTAAAGGTGCTTTTAGTAAGAAAAAGTGATTTTTGAGTCTCATTCCCAACTCGTCAAACACTGACGCGTTGGGATTGTAGGTCGGGCCAGCCACCCTCCTAATGCAGCAATTTTTGATGAGTTGGGAAACAAAGAGTGTCAGGATTTGACGAGTTGGGAATGAGACTCATAAATCAGCTTTTCTTACAAATAGGACCTTTAAAAATACCTGCTTTGGTCCTCACAAACACAGCTAGAGATGTCCCAAGGTCTCGTTAATAAACACCCAGTTTCTGTCCCCACAAACACAACTGAAAATTGTCCTGAAGACCCCAAAAAAATACCCAGTGGTTTCACACCTACAAATGGTGAAACACAGTCAGTAATCAGTGGTCATTGGCTTGCCAGCCTTCTTGCCTATAACTCCTCCACCATCCCCTCCACCTGTAGACATGACAGTCAAGTTGTAAACATGTAATGTGAATGTGATATGACACATTTTGTAGAAATGTCGTAGCCTATGTCACATACAAATGTGCATCATTGGTTTGTAGAATCCTTTACTGTCCACATTTCATCCTGGCGACTCTACTTGTATGCACTGACAGCTTAGTGGATCTTTCCAATGGTGGTCAAGTTCTGCACTTTTCTGCCCTCAGAGCAGCCAATCATACACACCTGTTTTCACTCTCACTTATTAAGCAGATAGTCAGCACCAGCAACACAAAGACAGCAACAAATCTCAACTTTTCTACCAGGTACTGTGTGCATCACCTCTATTTCATTCAGATCCACTGAGAGTAAACAAAGACCAAAAGAATGAGATGTGTTACAGCGAATACATTTTAAGTTGTAGCAGAATATTCCCTCAATAGTTTCCAAACTAATTATACTTTTCTTAAGTTCCTATTCTGACTCCACAAAAAGCATTGAAAACATTTTCTATATACATTTACATTCCCAGGTGGTTTTAATAGAGACGTCTGCCCACAGTGAAAGACCTGAACAATATGAAAACCATTAAATCTCTTCTTCTTCAACCTGTTTTTGGTGCCAAACAACAAAACTGCATCACAGTTGAGATCTGGTAAGGAGTGAGGCAGACACATCACTGTGTTATGGTCAGGATGTATTCTGACAATATAAACAAACTGGAGAGTGTGTGCACCTCTACATAAACTCTGACCCATATTATGGACATCTTCGAGACAGGGGAAATTGGTGTCACAGATACTGAGGTGGTGAAATGAAGCCAATTGTATAATGATTCTCTCACACATTTAATTTCACTTAATATTAAATGTAAATGATCCATGTCATTATAAACATTCAAACCAGCAGAGTTATTGCTGTTTCTCATACCTTTAAATTTGTTTTGAATGTAATACTTTTTTTCATGGCTGTGATACATGATAATGTAGGACTAACAATACAAATCAAATGTTGAATCTTTGAAAAATGTTAATAAATTTTAGAATATGTTAATATTTGGTATTTCCCCGCCGTTGACTTTGATGATAGCATGCACTTGTCCTGACATGGGGGGAAGCCATGACAGCCTTGAAAGAGTTCCTGCAACTCTCGCTTTGAGGTCAGTATCCTGCTGCAGTATGAATCCTTCTCCACAAAGATCAAACCAGAGGGTGGAGCATGTCTCTGAAGAATGGAGTGGTGCTTCTCTTTGGTCAGGGTGGAGTCAATTCTGTGCAGGTGTCCGACTCCAGTGGAGGCAGAACTCCCCCATACTTGAATATTCCCACCACGGTGTTTCACTGTGGGTTTGAAACACTTTGGTATCATAGTCTCTCCGGTCCGTCTCCTTACATACACTCTTCTGTTAATGTCATTAATCTCACACTTCTAATTCATTAGTTAGTAGGACTTCTGTCAGTCATTTACAGTGAAAATCAGTTTTTTCGTAGCCCACCTCTATTGTTATGTCTTGTTTCCCCTCCGCAATGGTTTAGAACCTGCTACTCGTCCTCTGAGACACTACCAGACAGCCTTGTTTTGACAGGAGTTTGCTGATCGGGCTTTATTTCACAAATTCTGTATCTGTGACGAAGTTGGTTTTCTAACTCAGGGGACTAAGCTTGATGTATTGATCTTCTGATGGTGTGGTCACGCTGTGAATACAACTGATCCAGTTTCCGAAAAGCTTTTTAGAGTCTTAGTCAAGCCATGCTTTCACTTGACTTCATACAGCAGGAGGATAATGAGCCCAAACACACCTCAGAGCTTTGCAAGAACTACTTGAGGATCGAAGACGACCAAGGAGTCCGGACTGTCATTGACTTTCCTCCATGCGAGCTCGAGTGCCAAATACTCATGAACATTTGTACTTGTGTTGTTAGGCTTATATTATCATTTGCAATTTAAAAAAATAGAACTATATTTGAAACAAATGCAAAGTATTTTCACTAGTGGTCTGAGACCGAGGGCTGAAATGGAGAGAAATAAGGTGCATCTATGTGGACGTAATCTGTGTAGCAGCATTATCATGCTCAGTACACTGGATGTTTGGCCGGTGGACCCTCATTGTAAACCCTCAGTATTTACCATACAGACACACAGCAATGCAGCTCAGAGGGGGTCAAAAGCAGAGTAATTAACAGCTCAGATTATGTGCTAATTGCTACACAGTGGCACAATGTGTGTCCTAATCAACGCTTTGCCTGTCAGAGCAGCACAGCCAATTCGTGCACAGGGAATGTAAAAACGTGCACAGTATGTTTGTCATCTCCAAGCAGTCACAACACCTGGGCACTGAGTGATCAGAAGACTGGCACAAAAAGTAAATAGCAGCCAGCAGCAGGGTTTGTATATTGTATTTTGCCTCAAGCATGAAAAGATGAAGGGATCAGTGTTTTCCATCACTCCAAGAGACTGCTTTCTCCTTCATACAAGCTTTGTTCTGTTACAGTCTGAAGCTATTTTTGTCTTCTTTTCATCTTTCAGTCAATTTTTTATGAACCACAAATAACCAGTTGACAAATTCATTAACTGTAATGTTACTGCCTCTTTGCTTCCATTTCTCTGCATTGACAGCCATTTGCAAAGTGCATAACTACACACTAAGCTCTAATGACTTCATCGAATCACCCACGTTAAGCATAGTTACAGGATCTGCACGTTGAACTACCATTACAATATGTAAAGTTCACTGCGTTCATTGTCAACATAGGAATGTCATACCTAAATATTAAATCTTGCCTCCATATCATCTACGACTGTCCAGTCTGCCATGAGCTTGGCTTTTTCTTGTGACGCTGCAGTGGCTACACCGTGTATGCTGATGTTGTACTGAGTAAAGGAGAACTGAACTCATTAATGGACTTCCAGTGCAAGCCCACAGACATTCCCAGGATATCAAGGTGATATTTCCTTAAAGGCTAAGGTAACAGCACAATGAGAAGCTAGCTGCTATTACTAGCAAAAGAAAAAAGAAACATATAATGGATTACCCCTTTACAGGGTCAGTTTTATATAAAAAAAAATTAAAAAGATTCTCACCTACTATTACTAAGAACAGTCTTCACTGAGAACTATACTTTCTCCCTTAGATAGCTGATCCCCGATGACAACTTTCCACAGTAAGGTCTTGGGTTACTGTCAGTAAGTGGGACACTGGAGAGACACATTCCTGGTGACTTTTTTTGGAATTACATTTTTCAGTGTTAAATGTAATAGCATTCACCTGCACTGTACTGGGGAGGGGGCAGAACTAACAGAGACAGATATCTCAAAAACTCAGAACAATTAAAACAGAATTATCTGCATGGTCAACATATGTTGTGTGATGTCATTGTTGTGTATAAGTTTCTTAAAGGTCTCGGTCAGACTTAGTGCTTAGTGTCCTTGTTGGTCAGACCGTCTGACTGACAAGGACACTAAGCATCAATTAATATTACCCTCCTTAGGTCTTCACTGTCATGTGCTTTTTACTCTGGGCCATTCACCTCTATAGCCTCTAAGTCCCTTTTCAACCAGGGCCTAGTGGAAACCCTGGTGCAACATGAAAATGAGACTCCCCTCTTCTCTATTCCTCTTCCCTTCGAGCTACAGTAAACATATAGTTGCTAGTAGGTAATTGAAGGACCAATGTGTGGGAATCAGTGATATCTAGCAGCATAGTTGCAGAATGCAATGAAATACCTCTTGTCTCACTCTCCAGTAGGATTGTCAGGAAAAACACAAGCCCCTCCCTGGGATTGTCTTTGAGGACTACTGTATAAACATGGCAGTGCAAGAGGATCCACACCCTATGTAATTATAAGAGACATATTCTAAGGTCCATATTCTTGACCATGAAAAAATACCCTTAATAACTGGAATCGCATCTCTTTATCCATTACTTTCAGTGTGTAATAGTGCAAAGCCCATGTCCAGATGAATCCACTTACATTCATGGAACTCTAATGAGAAGTTTTGAGATGTCTCTGTTTAGAAACAAATATCTAACATGTAGTTCAGTAAAGTTCATACTGTATGGAGTGACAACTGCTTCCTGCTAAAGTGAAACTTGTAAGACACAAGAAATGCCACACATCATCAGAAATACTGTAGTTGATTTTAAGATAAGACATATTATTTATGAAGTATAGTTATTGTGAAGTTATACATATAATGTATTATAGCAGCTGTGAATCAAAAACAATTTTACTGTTACACCACTTGGACTGGGAGATATTTCTTCAGCACAATGTAACACTGTGAACAGTCAGTGTTTCATTTACAGGCTGTGAGGCTGCTCCATCCTGCGCAGTGTACAAAGAGGCCACCTCATACATAACACCAAAATCAGACAATAGCCCTCTTTATTTTCAGAAGAATGCATTTCATGATTAGATCATGGTTCCACTGATATCAGAGAGGTTTGATCTTGGTACTGAGCTTCTAGTTTTAATGTTGTTGCTGATGACCTTGTGCTGAGTCAACTCTGAATCACAGCACTTTGAGATAAATGCCTAACAGAGGACCAGGAATCTCAAACTTTCCACCAGTTGGAGCCAGATGGATCCACTCCATTTAAAACTGACACATGTAATTTGTGTTGACCTGAATGGATGGCTTCTATAAATCCAAAGAAAAGGACATTGTGTTGTCTTGCAAGTCACCAAAGTTTAAAGAAAGGCCTTCATAACAATGGGTTCGATCTTTTTAGAAGGTTTAACGTGTAACGTGTTTCCCTTGTTAAAGGCCTCTTCTTTGCCATTCATGCTTTGCAACATTTGTCAAGCTAAAAAGGAATAGATCTAGATATCTGGCTACCAAAACACTTTTTCAGAGAGGCTGCACACCATAATAATGATCACAGGTGTCTTTTATTTTTGTAGACCTTTTTCCTATTTTCTTGTAGTTTGAAATTCTTTCCCTCTGTCTTTTTTTTAACCACATAACTCTACGATAATCGTCATCCTTGCCCTTTTCACTCCATATACATTTGCGTGGAGTATTTACTAGATTAAGAGCTATCCCAAACCAGCAAAGGTGGTAGAGGAAGTGGGCATCATAAAGGATTTAGGCAAAGAGAATGGTTTGGGTTAAAATTACAACTGCATTAACTTATCGTAAACACATGGTAAAAGTTAGTGAAGGGTGGTGGTCATGTTTGAAAGAAAGCGACATTGACTCACAGTTATATACTGCCAACAAGCAGCAGTCTACTGTGACCAGCTTTTTTCTGACCCACAAATACACCCTGTCCTCGACCCTACACACACTTTATCACTCTCTTAATTTCCTCTTTTGTGCCCCAATAATTCCTACGGCTATGAGAGAGATTTGTCACTTTAAGGTAAACATACTGTATTTTTTCTGGAGGCACTTTGCTAAAATCACTGAGTCTGCTGTATTTCTTGGGAAGACGGAGTCAATCAACCAAATCGTCAGAGTAAATGTCTAAATTCTGCTCAGCCGTTGGGCAGCCTTGTTGACTTGTAATAATGTCACCACCTTCCCCTCCACCTCCTGATATGAAAGATGGCTAATAAGCATTTGATGCAACGTTTGGCACAAATGTCAACCTTGGAAGTATCTGTGGTTTGCACAATATTAACTACATCCTGGCAACTGGGCTGTGTCAGTACACATTTAGTTTCCTTAAAAAAATGTGAACACTGAACACACTCTTAGCCATGTTTTTCTGCTGAATGCACTTAAAATCTTCAATGACATATCACTCTTGTTTCTATGAAGGTTTAATCCACTTATTTTGTTATTTTGGACAGAAGTACCTCTTTTCTGTGTCTTCTACTATCCATAGCTTCATAAAATGTGAAGAGCACTGCAGCACTCATCCTCTGAAAAAACCTTTGCAGCATTTTTTTACATTGTACCAGCCAAAAGGAGGAGAGAGGGAGAGAGAGAGAGAGAGAGAGAGAGCTGTTGAATGTGAATATGCAATATGGTTCTCAAATTTATTTTTATTCGTTCCAACAGACAACAAGAGCAGCCCACCAAGGAAATCGTCTGAGGTTACTGGAAAAGAAAGCAGAAAGATACCCTACACTGTAGGCCTACTTATCTTAACTATCTAATTAAATAAGCTAAATTGCTTTGAATGTTATGAGAGCCCCGCACTTAGTGGTTCTCTGTCAGTTTCTCCATTTCAGGTTGCACAGACTCAGCCATACTGCGCCTGCGGCCATCAGGTCTAACCCAAAGATTTCACTGGATGCATGTCCGCTGCGTTAAGGCTCCGGTACGGTTTTGCTCTGTCATCCGTTGTCCGGCCACCCCCACCAGCTGCGTTTTGAATCCGCCATGGCGCAGCACCGCCAAACGGCTGGAGTTACGAGACCGAGGAGTTCCCACGATAATTACATAATCATGCTTGACCGCAGTTATAGGTATGTGCTATAAACACAACAACACAAAGTGCTTCCGACCGAAGGATTAGAAGAAGAGCTTGTATTTGTCTCTTTTTTGAGGTTTTTGTGCTGGCATCAACACGGAGTGTTTTATTTAGAAAATTAACTGGATGTGTTAATGGATTATGTTGTTGTTTCGGTGTCTGACTTCCTGTCTCCTTTGTGCTGAATTTGGCTGAATTGCTGCGTCGTGGTCTGGCATCCGGCAGAAATAGAAGTCCTGCATATCTGCTCCAGAGGGCTCCAGACTGGCGGAGCTGGGATGCAGCAGACACGCAGCGCAGCGGACCCGGTGGAAATAAACACATAGACTAGAGTGAAACCTATCAGCTCCGCTGCTGTGGCGGAGCCGGACCGGACACGTATCTGGTGGAATTGAGGGGTAAGCATACTTGGCCTGTTTGGAGAGAGCTTGGCTGAATCCTTGCTCAATGAAATCTATTGTTAGTAAAGGAAGAAGCAGGCAGGTTTCTCCCCGAGAGGCAGGTATTGCTGCCCAGAGATGTGAAAAGTAACTAAAGATTCACAACCAGACAAAACCATTTAAGAACACTGCAGGGAAAAGTTTCAGTGGTGTACACCCCCCAATCTCAGCTGGAATCAAACTGGCTAATGGTGTTGCTGTGACTCAGCTTGTCAGGTGGAAGGCATCTGCTCTTGTCTAGTAGTTGTTTGGATGCTAGATGCTAAGTTGCCTTCACTGGAAAACTGACAGCAGAATATAACTTCTTAAAATCTGTAATTATGGTGAAAACACAGTGATTATGGTATATCCTTGGTACACAGAGAACAGCTTTTGCACACCTCAAGATCGACAGGTGCGTAGGAGAAGACCGAAGGGGGACAAAATCAGGAAAAGGACTCCTGCACACTGTCCACTTCACTTGCAATTAAGTTTAATGACAACAACGTTTCGGTACTTACACAGAGTAAAAAGTTGTTGCTATGGAAATGATACACTGTCTTGGTGTAAGCTGGCGGTTGTTAAAAAGTTGTAGACCACAATTTATTGCAAGGAGCTGTAAGTTTCAACTGATATCACCCTGAATCTTTGGTGTAAATTTGTCTCAAACAAACGCTACCCAAGAACACCACTTCCAAAAATATTGCTTTCAGCACCCCCAAATGTTCTCTGAACACACCCCAGGGGGCCGTACCACCCCGGATGAGAAATGCTATTTAATGTGCTTTCAAAGCTGTGTGAAATCTTTCATACAGCTCTGTGGGGCTCATCATCTGATGCTAGTGTTGTGGATGTTATTGTTTATGATTTCCATTGCTTGAAATTTTACAGAAAAATGAATTCAATTGAATTTTCATCTTCAGCAGACCAAAAGGTTCAAATGTTCATTTAATTGTCTTTTTTTTTTTAGTCCCTTTATGCGAGACAAGAAAACCTATTTTGTGTTTATGATGAGTTCAGGAGTCTCACAGCCTGAGGGAAGAAGCTGCTCTGTTGTCTGGTGGTATAGCAGCGGATCTTTTGTCAGATGGCAGCAGGGTGAACAGACTGGTCACGTCACCTGGTGGCTGGTGACGTCGCCTCACTTCACTGATGCCACTGATGCTATGGGCTATGATATGGGTACAAGTGACGTTCTGGGCAGTTTTAATCGCCCACTGTAGAGCCTTCCTGTCCTGGGCCGTGCACGAAAAATGCAATGTTTGTTATGTTTCCAGTCAGGATGCTTTCTATTGCTCCTCTGTAAGGTTGGGCCACAGGTTGTTTGTGTCTGGCTCAACTTTGGTGAACCTAAACACAAAATGTTGTGCTATTGACTGAGAGAGTTATGTAGTTCTAATCAGAATTAAAAAACAATTGTCACGTTTTTTTTTCATAGACAACATTCGGTCAGTTACAGCTGGAGCTCTTCAAGGCTTGGATGGACATGAAACTCTCCTGGTTGAGTCATCAGTACAAAAATATGAAGAAAATATCTGTACTATGAAAAAAGCAGGTACAACAATGACTATGATGACTATGACCACCAAGGGGAGGAGGAAAACACCCAATGACAAAGACACCGGGGGAGACAGAAGCCTTTAGTTGTTGATTATGACTTTTATTTTGTGTCATGGCAGCCAAGAGATGCGTCATAATGTCAACAACTGGGAGCCCAACCTCTTAATTAACCCTCTTCTGTAAGGTCCATGTTTTACGGGGACGGTCCCCAATTTTGGGCGTTCTGTCCCCAGCTGGAGCTCTCACTGGAAATGTCCCTGTTTTTAACTGTGCCTTAAAAACAGATCACAAAGTGACATAATACTGAGACAAAAAAAGACCCTGATCCTGTAGCAGATCTTACCGGTTAACGTCTCAATCACGTAGTGCTTGTTTTGGCCAACAGAGGGGGCTGCTCACTACAGCAGCATCATATCACTCTCATTCATTCTTCTACTGACTACTTGCGCACACTATTTTATGAAAAACTATTTTATAGGAAAACTTGACAGAAATGTGTCGACAACATCACCGCAAGTATCTTTTCAAATCAAATGGAGGGGAATGAGAGTAGGAAGACTATGGGAAGAAGAGTGAAGGAACTACAAGAGGAAAGGTAAAGATGTAATTACAGATTTTTTGTAATTGCACGTTAATTATTCCTATGTTACTGAAACTTATTTGAGTATTTCCATTTTGTGAAACGTTATACTTCTACTTGACTACATCTCAGGCAAAGGGGCAAATATTGTACCTTTATTCCATTTGTCTGACGACATTAGTTACTAGTTCCTTTTCAGATTACAGTTTTTGCTCCCCTTCTGGTCCCGTGAAATCTCCAGATGTGTTGATGATGAATGTTTGTGATAACCTGAAGGATGAAGGATTCCTTTATGTGTTGAGAAAATCCCCCTGCTTCTGAAGCTAAATAAACTTTTTAAAAACCCTCTTAGGTTCCGATTAGCTGGAAATTGCATTGCATTGACTTTATACAGATACTGTATGTGGTTCTCACAGGACAGCCACACTACAAACATATGATGATCTTATACCATATGATGCATCACTGTAGATGAAACTAGCAAACAGTATGTAAAGTAGTTGAAATGAGCTCAACCTTAAACATCTTCGATAGTAAAATGACATACACATGAATTAGCAATAATATTAATCCAAAAACATCAGATATAATAATAAAACCTTGACAGGGAGCATGTTACTGCAACATTAGTACTTTTGATACTTTACGTAGCCTACTTTAATTAAAAGCTTCACCATAGTTTTATTACAGCAGTTAACATGGTCAAAATATGTGATACCAGAATTGTCCCCATTTTTAATTTCATTGATAATAACATTGTAATGATATATTGACAGCCTAACTGTTAATGTCCCCGGTTTTTATTTCAGAGATCTGCTTTACAAAAGAAACAAAATTCAATTTCTCGAAGACATTTGTGAGCTCAGTGTTTGGTTAGTGAGAGCTAACAAGAGAGAGAAAGCTAATGTTACTGACAGCACGTTCCTATCTGGCTTGCCTGTCGTGGTTAACTAACCACTAACAGTTAACAGGCTGTACAATCACAGCTTTCATTACTTTCCAGCAGGAATCCTTGATAGGACTATCTTTAACATGTCTGAGTTCTCTGAGCTCATATGAGAAGAATCCTCCCCTCGGGATGACATCTCTGTCAATAGAAGAGATCAAACAATAAATGTGACTCCAACTCCAGCTCCTGGTCTAAATGTGTCATCAGAGACCTGTGTCCATTGTTATCACAACCAGAGGCAAGGATACAGAAGAGCATGACATCTGGGTCTCTCAAGGAAAATGTTAATTTCTCCTGACTTACCCAAACCCCTTTGGCTGAAAGAGAATTCACTGCAGACTAAGAATCGTGAGAGACAGAGGACTGTAAAGCTGGTACAGTGGGTAGCACTGTTGCTACATAACAAGAAGGTCAGGGGTTGAAATCCCGGCTGTGGCAGGGCCTTTTGCATGTTCTCACTGGGTTTGCGTGGGCTCCTCTGGACGCTTGAGTTTCCACCACCATCTGAACATGTACATTAGGTTAATCCCCTGGTCAGTGCCCAAAGCACTAGCTAAGATCTTAAATCGGTCCGTGGGTGCTGTATGTTGGCTGCCCACTGCTGGGTTAAATGCAAAAGAATATTACAAACAAATATTAAATATTAAAACAATATTCAGGTGCCCATATGCACATGGGTTTTTCTTGCTGCAATCATTTCTCTTGTTCATACAGGCCATTGAAACACCCTCTTGCTGTTCTGAGTAAAAATGTATTGCAAAGTTTATCTGAAGTCTAAATAAGACTAAGAATAAGTGGGTATTTTCCAAAGTAACAGTCTGTTTGCATTTCCACAGGGAGGGTTTCCATGCTGAGCTGTGGTAGAATTAGTAGCACACAGAGGGAATTTCACATTAACACACTGCTAACTTTGGAAGAAATCGTGTTGATTTGTCTGAGACAGTTGAAGCCTCTTCAGATAAACTTTTGAATGTATTTTTAAACAGAATGGTTTGGGAATTTTGTCCTGCCAACTTTCACACCTCTACATATCTGTGTAAATTGGCCAGATTTGCCCCATTCTAGGTCACGTCTCGTTGTTTATTCACCCCAAACAGCCAGATTACTCTACTGAACAATAGCCGTAATGTTCTGGTCTGTGTGCACGACGACACACACCGAGGTTGTGTGTGTGTCTGTGTGTTTGAATTCAGGTCAACCTCACTAAACTCAGCACTCACCTGGCTCTGGCTCTCTCTCTTCTTGTTCCCCTCTCCTCTCTGTGACATTACGTTCATGAAGTGAAGTGCATTTCCCCTCCAGCTCCAGCAGGCAGTCGACGTTACAGAACATAAAAGTCCAACAGTGGTGTGACAGTGTGGTTACATCCACTAGTTTCTGCTGCAGTCATGTTGATAAACAGGAGTGATGATAAATCCTCTTTTAAATCCCAATAGTTAAAAAGTTATCTCTGAGCTCTCCTCCCAGTGGTAAACGGCTTCCAGATCAGACGTGACTCCAGCCGCTCTGAAGCCCAGCTCTACCCACACAACACTCTGAGACTTCTTTTGTTTTGTTTTCATTAAGAGTCCCAGAAATTACATATTTTTGCTGCTAGAGGTCAGATCACTGCATCCTGATTGCATTTATCTGAACGCAACTTCATTGTGGACACAAGTGTGTAGACATCATCAGGCACGTGGCACAGATATGCTACTCTTACTCTAAACAAAGAGACCTGACTTCAGCTGCATGCCGAGAGAAGAGTCCAGGACACTGTCCTCCTCCCCGAACAACTGACCCTGAGTCAGCCCCTTTGATCCACTTATCATCAATCAGCCACCTGGTGGAGTTGGAGATGAGGTGGAGGAGAACACTATGTCAGGTGGTGGAAATATAATTTTGATATTTTGGCCCATTACAGGTCTGGCCCTGCCTTAGCTTGCCTCTCTCTCTGAGATCAGGAAATGCTGTATAGAAACAGAACAGCAGATCTGCATTAATTAAACATCCTCTGCTACGATTTTTTTCTCATTATTATGCAACATGAGCCACAACAGAAAGCAAATCTGAAAATGAGACTGAAGCTGTGAGACTGAATTATTTTGGGCTCTTGAATAATGGAGAGAACTCCAACATGAAACTAGTTTATTATTTGAAGTGAGTGAACTACTAGCCTTAATGAATCAAAAGAAGTTTTCTGCCAGGAGCAGCTGTGCAGGATTCATTTGGAGTTACAGACATGGTTTCACGTAGCTTTTAGTGTCACTTACAATCATTATGTGGAATAATGGAAATAATAAATGGACGCATTAGACAATACAGCTGCTTTGATCAGGTCTAATAGATTACACTGTAACTCATTAAATCATAAAAGTGGCAGGTGACATTCAGTGAGGTTTACCTGAAGCTGTAGGTGTGATCTATATACAGAGCTTTGGTCATGTGAAGGCAGGTGGTAGTATATGGGGAAGATGGTAACTCATCACTGTTCAAAGATAGTAAATGTTAGTAATGTTTCTCTCAATAGACCTTATTCACACGGCGGCGATTTTCCTCCAACGTCAAGGTCAGGGTGGGAAACTTGAATGCTGGGATAGTGTAATGCTGCTGTGTTCCATTTTATATAAAGGTCAGTAATCTGACAATCAATTGTTGTCATTTTACAGCTTCTAAATTGATCAGCAACTGAAAAGATGATGGATAGTGATAATCTGGAGGCATATTCGGCCATTTTTCAAGGTAAAACAGCATAACTTGTTAGCTCATGTTAGCATTCAACCATTTTCAAACTAACATTGTATTAATTTACACCTTTCATTATCCTATCATATCAAAACAGTCTTGTATCACACGGTAACGTTAGCTAGCTAGTAACGTTAGTTGTTGACTTATGGAAGCTAATCGGTCATCAAACCTGTTGTCTTACCTTGAAATATGAAACTATCCATATTCTTTACAGATGCTAATCAATCAGGAAGCAGTGAGATAATAACAATTTGTCAGATTGCCTTCATTCATATGGCTTGCACCCTAGAACACAGCAGTATATGATTTGAGGTTTCCACCCTGAGAGTGATGTAAGAGGAAATGGCCGACTTGTGAATATGGTCTATGGTAAAGAAAGTGAGAAATTCCTGGATCCTTATCCAGATCCACGCCAAAAATGAATGTGATCTATTCTAGGCCAAGACCCAGACTCCATCCAAGTTTTGTGGAAATCCATTCAGTAGTTTTTGTTACTTCCTGCTGACAATCCAACCAACAGACAAGTGTGAAAACATAACCTCCTTGGTGGAGGAAATGACAACTCATTATTACTCATGTAGTAATGACTACTGAGTACTCATGCTTGGAACAGCAACATGTTTATGGGCGTTGCAGCTGGTGTGATCCCATCGCAAGATGGTCTCTAGTTAGTTGAGTGTTGGATTTCACTCATTTGCTTTTATTGTATTTACAGTGTTGGGATTAAGGGGTAGTGCATGGTCAGCAGCAGAAATGTACCCCCTATGGTTTTATGTGAAGTAAGTTGGAAAAAAGTCAGATCCATTTTTTTAATTCCTGTAGTCTACATGAGAAGTGCATGTGACATAGAGTCTGTTTATTGCGCAAAGCTATAGATAGTCAGACATACTATAAGTAACAAGTTCACAATGTATAGAGTGAGCAAAACATCTTGCTAGGCACACACAGAAAAAAGGAATAGCCTTAGAGGATAAACAAATGTGGTGGGTTGGTGTATTGATGTGCATCACATGTGCATCTCAGAGTCAGTGTGGACCAACATACTGATAGAAATAGAAGAACCCTGACTGAGACGGCATGAGAAGGAGGGTGTCTGTCCCCTGTGAAGCAGAAGAGAAGTAGAGAGTATAAATATACACATAACAAGCATCAAATGTGACATGCACATTTTACAGTTCAGCACAGTGGCACAGTGGTTAGCGCTGTTGTAACTTAGAGCAAGAAGGTCCTAGAATCAATTCCTAGCTGGGGAAGGGCCTTTCTGTGTGAAGTGTGCAGATTCTCTGGGTGCACGGTTCAAAACATTAGGTTAAATCTCCAGTCAGTGCCCTTGACCAAGGTTCTGGAGTTGGGCACTGTACGATGTCGGGGGTGGGTCAAATGCAGAGAACAAATTTTACTATATTGTTCGTGAAATATAAAGGTTCTTCTTCAAACTTTTGTTTCAGAGGTCTACAGGAAAATATTTGCCTGATTTGAATTTTCTACAACACATTATTGGTCCCTTATAGACAATTGGAATAATTTATATAAAATCAAATACATGTCCCAACTTTGTGGTCTTTTGAGGATTTTGGTGAAAGTAAGAGATGGTGAGATATATTTAAAACATGGCTGCCCATACTTTTTTTTACCTTGGAGGGCCATTACTATATCTTAATGGTAGAAAACACCTATTGTACCACATTGTATTTTTAAGAAGTAATTTAGTACTCTAATCCCAAGTTTCCTTACTTGAATGACTTCCTGTATCACTCTGCCTACCATGCTAAGATTATGAAAAAAAGAACTAGGGTCCCAATGTTTAAAGGAAGTTTTTGCTTTTTTTTTCTTCGCTAGAAACTTCTGGGCCATTTATTTGAGGAGATAAGTGAGACAGCTCGAGGCATGTGCAGAAAGAGGGACAGCAAGGGTGGTTTAAAATAGATTTCAAATTGTGCGAGAGGTTATGGATCTGAAACTCCATGACTGCTATCCTGAAGGGTTCACCAACAAAGAGAAAAGCATGGACCGGCTCAGGGAGCAGAGTGGTCGTCCACCAATCAGAGAGTCAGTTGTTCAACCCCTGGCACCAGCAGTCTACATGTCAAAGTGTCCTAGGGCAAGGTACTAAACCCCCCAGCACTTTGAGTGGCAAGGCTAGAAAAGTGCTACGTAAATGCAGTCCATTTAACATTTTACCTTAATTAGCAGAAGAGGTGACAGCTTGAGGATTAAGGATACACATGCATGCCATATGGAATGAAATGTACCTGTACTACATCTGCAGGTGCAAAAAAAAACATGTTGGAGCACCTTGTTGTGTCCAGTGCAGAAAAAGCTAAGAAAATATTTGAGGTGTTTCATTCTGGCCATTTTAGTGGACACTGTGGAGTGAACGAAACCCACATGGCCATTAGAAACCATTATTACTGACCTGGTATGGAGGATGACATTTGCAAGTGGGTGAGTTGGTATCTTTAAAATAATTAGGTGGAATACATTTTCAGGTTCAAAAGTTGAACACAGATAAGTGGAATGTGTATTTTTGCAAATGTAGAAAGCCTGTCTGTGGGTGTAACACTGAACTGATGCCGTGCAGTTGTCCTTTTATGATTATACCTGCTGACTCTGTATGCTTAAAGGTCTACTATAAGATGTCAGTATGGGGATTCATTGCACATCGTCATCATTATTTTTGAAATGTTTAGATTGTCCAGTGTCCTCAGTGCCAGTCCAAGAGGCCAGGAGAATAATTTTTGAAGTTTGGGATCTCACAAAGATGTACCACATCCTGTCCCACACCATCGCAGTCCTTTGAAAGGCCATCCATGCAGGTTTGCTGTGTCCCTGCTTCCATTTGTACATGCAGAACTCAACAAGGTAGATTTAAATGTCTGTGTTGGCATCAGGCCACATTGATGCCTGCTGTGTTATTTTTACACTCATAACCACACAGCTATTGATAATGTATGGTGCACCACTATCGAGCAGCTTCATTCCCCAGGCTCTGAGACTGCTCAATCCATCATCTACACTCCATTTTCTAAAATAGATGTAGCACTGAGGCCTTAAACATAGCTTTATTTTTAAAACCCTTTTGTTTTAAAAAATGACAATACATTTTAAAACTTCACCTAACTTTGTTATTAAGTTTCTTTGTTTGGTGTTTTGTTTTTGCTTGTCTTTGCAGGAAGTTAGCGAGAGTAAGTCCACAAGGGGCCTCAAGTGGACTTTCTGCAGCTCTTCTAGTCCATTCAGGGTGCGCTTCACCAGACTTCACTGATCTAAAGCAACGTTATGTAGAAATTGGTGATTTAGAGCAATTTGTGAGTGCAACACCATTGTCATAAATACAAATCCAAGGTGTGTAACAGTTTGTCAGATGTAATGTAGGTGCTAACTACAAACAAAACTCATCACATCATATCAATGTGATGTATTGAAAACTTGTATGTTGAAGTAAACATGTATGTAACGCTGTGATCCTGACCTCTCACTGAGGTTACATAGAGCAGAAACAAGTGACAGAGACACTGTTCACCCTGTTACAACACACTGAACCATCAACGTGATTCTGAAGCTGTTATTTTAAAGCTCCTATTGGTAAGACAGTTGATTTTTGAGTCTCATTCCCAATTTTTGAATACTGATGCTTTCGTCCGACCCGACCTACAATCCTAAAGCATCAGTATTACTATCTTTACAACAGAAGCTAAAGATAAAATAGTTACATAATATTGCTTTAACTACCCACAATTCATTGCAATACAGACTTGACATAATTTTTCCAATTATCGACTAGAAAAACAAAACAAAATGAAAAACTGAATGTTAAAAACTATTTCTTAATTAACACGCTACTTGAATCATGCATTTCAGATTTAATATTCAACTACATCATGATACAGAAGTATGTAAAAGTACATGCTATAAAGGTGCATCTTATTATTGTAATCTTATATAATACAATATGCATGACTGATGTCTGCGAGGTCCAGAGGGTGGACCATTGGATCGAGCCTCTGTGGCACCACAGTCTGTTGGCCACCCTTCCACAGACAGACTATTCCTGCACTGAATGTGAGATGGTGGTGAGACTCCACCACCTCTCTTTGCGTTTTAGTTCCTCCCACATGGGTTGAGAGCAGAGGAGGTGAGGACGCAACGTAAGGAGAGGGGGGTGAAGGCAACAAGCATTTAACAGAATGAGACATCTGTGTTTCAGAGCTGTATTCTAAAGCTACATCAATTAAATGTGACATGTGGCGCAGCTGCATCATCTGTCCATGTTTTGTTGGATTCTATTGCTGTAATTTATGATCACTGTCACATGAGCAGAACAGTGTTTATGACAACTTAAAGATTTACCTCTAATTCGATCACAACATGGCGTAATGTGAGATACATGTTAGCAGCTCCTAACGAGGCGCTATGTAAACAGTGAGGGCGTAAAGTTTGACTATGCATTTGATCATCTTAAATAACTAAAACAACTTATGAATACAAAAGGAACACTTGTAGAGCTGCTCCCACCAGTTGTGGGTATATTTCAGCCCTGTGTAGCACCTCTTTTGGTGACGTGTGCCAAAAAAAAACTTCAGGTAAGGATCCACCAGTGCATCCTCACTCTTAGCTCCTCTGGAAAGCCTCCTCTTTCCTTGAGGAGCACTTTAGGAGTTGAGACATCCTTTAATATGGTGTGCTGAGATCAATTTCTGGGTCACAGGCAGGAGGGCGGAGGACATAGGAGACTAGGAGGCACAAAATGGAGAAATGAGAAGAGCCCGATGTGTTTTGGGTTCCACTGATGTAATTGGATGCAGTATTGTGTAGTTTGTGAACACAGCCTCAGGCCTGACTCCTCCTCAGCCAACTCCCTGATCAGTGCCAGGTTATATAAAGCACCTGTTGGCCTTTTGATCACTTTATTTGTCTCTGTTTACTGCTGGTAGGGTTTGGTCTGGCATATATATAGAAAAGTTTTTATTTAACTTGCATAGTTCATCCTTTGTTTTTCTTCTTTTTTTTCACAAAGCACTTGTGTTGATATTTTACAATTAATTTATGCCTCTCTCCTTGTGTTGTGTAACACTATCAAACAGTAATGTTAGCAGGGATGTGGTTGAATGCTAACATTTGCCGTTGTCTAACAGAAGCTAATCAGTTATCAAATATGTTTTTTACTTTGAAATATGGCCTGGTTTCACTTTGTGTTTTCACTATCCACCATCTTTTCAATTGCTGATCAACCAGGAAGCTGTAAAAGTATGAAAAACATTGTCAGATCTTCTACGTTTAGAGAAGTTTCCCCCCTGAGTGTGATGTCAGAGGATAATGTTTGCTGTGTGAATGGTGTCTATTGTTGGCAGGCTAGGCACTGATGCTGAGGGCCCTCCACCCAATGCATGTGAGTTAAGAGCACTGGGACACAAAAGTAGACTGCACCATTTTTGCTGTGAGGGCTGCTGTGGTGAACACTCAGTGTAATCTGCCTCTCCAAAGCTGGCCTTAAGCCCAGTTTTGTGTAATTATGTCAGACTGATATTTGTAACTAGAGGGTCACTCAAGCTTTTATATTTTGTATTCAGACGTTTTTAGACTGAATACAGTGCTATTTTAATTCCACTTATTGGTTTCAGTAATGTGTTATTTTGCCATTAATAATTTCTCCCTGCCTGCTGCTCCATCCCTGGCCTATTTGAACTACGACACTCTACCTACCCCTCCATTGTCAGTTTTGCATGCGAAGGGCTCCATGGTCAAGTAAGCAATAAAACATGAAATGCAACGCAGGCATGGTGCCAGGATTTCACTTTTGGATGGGCCAAAGTAATTTCAGATGACCCTTATAAATACAGATGTTAATAATTTTTGCCTTCTTTTGCCAGTTTCCAGTCTGATATAATGCTGTGGAAGGCAACTAGCGCATGTGATTGATCGCACATTTAACTCTTTTTCTAAAGCATTTTCAATTGCGAGACAGCTTTTTTATTTACTTGCAACAGTTTAATTTCATAACAAGCAGCACACATTTGCCAGCTTGATTTTTCCGTGCTACTGAAGCCTGATAACGACCCATTCATTTGAATCAGGTGTGTAGGGGCAGGGAAAATTGCAGGGCTGGGGGCCCCAAGGACCAGGAATAAAGAACTCTGCCCCATGAAACACTGTAGCATTCAAACACACAGCGGCCAATTTCCACCAATGTAACACTGGGCGTGGGAAACTTGAATTCTGGGATAATGTAATGCTGCTGCGCTCCATGTTGCAAGATGTATAAATGTGGCAACATGACAAATTGTCATTTTACAGCTTCCCAGTTAATCAGCAACTGAAAGTACGATGGATAGTGAATATCTGGAGGCTCATTCGGCCGTATTTCAAGGTAAAACAATATATTTGATAACTCGTTAGCTGATGTTAGCATTCAACAACTTCCTAGCTAACAGTTACATTTGATTACATCCTGTGTGTCTCACTTAGAGGTTTAGGCAAATGTCTCCAAGATGTGTATTGATCATTCACACTAATTCACATTAGTTAGAATGTAGTTGAATGCTGATGTTAGCTGTTGTCTAATGGAAGCTAATTGGTTATCAAACCGATGTCCTTCCAGATTAAACTATCTGTTGTCTTTAGAGTTGCAAATTAATCAGGAAATGATAACAGCTTGCCTACATTTATATGACTTGCAGCCCAGAACACAGCAGACTGACATCTGAGTGTGAGTGGGATGTCAGAGGAAAATGGCCACCATGTGAATATGGTCCATTGTTGCTACAGTATGAGGGCTCCGGCTTGGCTGGATCTCCACACAGGATTTTTAAGTTATAACAAGGCAAACATTTAACTAACATGACTGATAAGCTGTTTCTGCTCAGACAGAAGAGTGTCGCTGTCATGTTTGGTCTCACCTGTGAAAACAACACGGTCTTATTCCCACGTCAAGTTAGCAATAACTAACATGCAATGTCTGCTTGTACTTTCAAAATAAAGGTACAAAAGTTCCATGGATAGGTTCAGTAAAACATCATGACTTTACTTTAAATAACTGCTTTCTTAAAACAGTCACTATTGAATACCTTTCCTCACACTGGACTCAAAACCTGGTGGCCCGAGTGAAAGCCCAAGGTGAGTCAAACCATCACACTCAAACGCTGCCCACTAGTGGATTGGCATGTCTTTTATATGCTTTGCTGTGCGACTGGAATACACGACTATAACAAACAGAAATATCATATTTCCAATGTTTTTCACATTGGTTTTCACTGTTTGAAGTGCAACTGGCTGACTTTTAATTGCGTCATCTCTTGTGCCCACTACTTCTGCAGTGGTAAAATTTTAGTTTTCCAACTGGAGAACTGGTGCCACCACCTGCTTATCCAGTAAACCAACTCCTAATAATCCCATAACTGTAGTAGATGGAAACTCTTTTGCCATTTGGTAATTTGGTTAAAATTTCATATACATTTGGTATATACATTTTTAATGTAATACTTTTTTTTCTTGAACATATTCTTCATTCTGTTTACATGGACTATCAAAATGCTGCTGATTCAAAATATTCAGTTACAGAGTAGGCGTAGAGTGATGACTATAGTTCCCTGTGTTTATAAAAGGTTTTTATTCATGCTCACAATATTTACAAAGAAAAGAAATGAAAGGAACAGCAGACTCCCTCAGCTGTTTGACTTTACAAGGTGAGAAGTTTGCAGAACACTCTCTGCATCACAGCATGCTGCTCCAGCTGCAGCTCCAGCTTTATTAGTACACATTTCCCACAGCTAACAATGACCTTGATGCTCTGTTTACAGGATGAACCTGCTCGGTGCTGTGCTCCAAAATGCCCACAGGGGCAACATAAAGAGGCAGAGAAACATGGAGGGGCTTGAGCCCATGGAAAACAGTGACAGGGGACATAACGATGAGAAGAACAGCAGCTAAAATCAATAAAAATGGATTCTTGTGGACCACATCAACTTAGCACTTGTTTAGAGGTGAGGGATGGGATGAAAGGAAATGTAGACTCAGTAAAAACAGATGTATACTGCGCACACACTCTGTGTGCATTCTGAGTGAAAAGGTAAATTATTTATTTAGAAAGCTAGTAAGTATGTGCATTATTTCATTGTGTTTTATTGGGAAAAAATACATATGGCAACAAGAATCTATGTGATTATGTGTACGACACTAATTACATTTTAAAAAAACATTTAGTTTAAAGTAATTTCTTAAATAAATTGCTCTATTTGAGCTTTATGGGCCATCAGCCGTATGTTCCTGTTTTTGTTAGGTGGTTGAACTTTTTTTAATTGACTCATGACACTGGACATTAATCATGCTATGCAAAACTGGTATGATGCTAACGCAGTGTTGGAATGTAACGCACTACATTTACTTAAGTACTGTACTTTAAGGTGTTATTGATAACATTCAGCCACTAAATGTGGTATTCCATCTCCCCCTTTCTATTGCATTCACATTACAACACTGCTGTTGTTCACTCATCTGCCCCCTCAAGTGGTTGCTAGTTTGTGCACTTACTAATGTGGCTAATGCTAGCTAACATTGCTAACGTTAGCTTGCAAACATAAGCTAACATTGTTAACGCTAGCGATCAAACATTAACGTTGCTAACGTGAGCTAACCTTAACGTTGCTAGTGTTGGCTAGCTAACATTAGGGCAGTACAGTATGCTGTAGAAGCCATTTTTATGTTTGTTTGTTTTTTGACCATTCTTACACAAATAAACAAAACATGATACACATACTTGTACTTTTGATACTTTTACTACTAATTACATAGATAGTTAAGTACATTTAATATTACACATAACACTGAAGTACTAGTCATATAGGTGACATAACATTTTAACACTATCTTTTACTCTTGTATGACTTTTGGCTGCTTTTTACAACACTATGTATACATACAGTATGTATACATTCTTGTTAATGTTCAGAGTTTGTGACTACCTCTGTCCCCACGCTGACATCATCATTACCATCAGTCTCAAGAAAGTCTCTTGTGTCTCCAGTCATGTCTGTGCTTCGTTCACCGAAATTAATGTCATTGTGAATGTTTAACAACAAGGTAATAGTCCATCAATCTCTTAATTATATCCACTAATCCTGTTCAGAGATGTGGAGGAGGGAGCCTATCCACACTCATACTCCAGACAGTATATCACAGGACTGATAGAGGGAGACAGACAGCCATTCACACAAACATCCACACTTGTAGGGAATTTAGTCTCCAAGTCACTTTATCTGCATCTGGTTGCACTTTGGGAGTAACATGTACAATATATGTATGACCCTAATCACTGAGCCACTCTGCTGCAGAATAATAATCGGTGACTGATATAATATGTATTACCATTATTAATATTAATACACCTGCATGATTAATGATGTACCCTCTCCCAGTTCTGTACTGCTTATGGCACAGACACAGCAAATCCTAACCCTAGACCCTAATTTACCAGTGGTACCAGTTTCAATAGCATGCATTCACGCAGCATCTATTGTTTATTCCAAACCCTGTGAGTGAATTCTTTATCAGTTGATTAATTTAGATAAGTAAATCATCAGTAACAAATCATGCATAAATATGCTGCTGACATTGACATTGCTGATGTGTATTGATTTTACAAGACAACATTAAGACTACTTAACCTCAAAAGACCTGCACAGATGATGTTTCTACACTGCTGTACTAAATAATTTAACACACTGACCTCTGCAATAGAAATAATTTGCCAGTGCCAACATTGGCATTTTTGATTATTGTGGTGTCAGTTCTTACAGTATCTTGAAATGCTTCATATCCCTGAAATTTGTACAGCCTAAGCTAAAAGTTTATTTAAGTCAATAAACAATTATAAATTATAAAAGTATTGAAATGATGTAATAAATTAATTTGAATATACAAATATTTTTTTCATCAAATTTTACTAAACAAAAACATAAATGTTATTGATCCAAAGGATTTTTAAATGTAGAAAAAGTTAACTTAACTTCACACGACTTATTTTAACAACTTACTTGAACAGTGTGAGTACAAAGGCGTTATGATGTCTTCATCTACAATAGAAATAGAGCGCCTACATTGGTATTTTTTCTTATTGTGTTATTCCTTGGAGTATCTTCAAATGTTCAATATGCTCACAACTACAAAATACACTTTGTTCAAAACTACAAAACACACTATGTTCAACACTATTATTTTTCTCAATCTCTCCCTGGCAGCTATCAACCTGCCTCTCTGCTCCTCTCTCCCCATCACTGGCACCACTGCGCTTTTTCATCACATTTCACAACGTACTTCACGTGATGTTATATCTTCCTGTTACAAAGAAAAAAAGAATGATCTAGCTATTATAGTTTATTGTATTTTAGATCAATTTGAACAGGATCATGTAAACACATTTTCCTGCGGCCATTCTGGGGCAATCCTCTGGTGTGATAATCTCATCGCGCACATACAATGTGATTAGCCTGACGATGAAAGTCTAACTTCCACTGCAAAAAGAATGAATGCTCAAACTATTCCGATTTATATTTCAGTTCGATTTATACAGAATTACGTAAACAGCAATCTTCTGCGTCCACCAGGGGGCCACCCGTGGGAGCTTTGTTTTAATAGGGTTAATGTTTGAGTTAGTACTGCATCTCAAATGAATCTGCTCCTCAGTTGTTCATCTGTATGCTGCAATGCGTCAACACATAGCTTCTGTTTGTCATTTCGTAACAAGGATGTGCATGAGAAACAGAAGCATAGATAAACCTTTGACCAGGAGGAGGGTATTACTAGCCTGATCAGCACACTGAACTGCACTTTGTTGCATCTCATTCATTCACACTGACATAATGTATCATATCAGTCTTACCACCACACAGTTTACTTACAGCAACTTCTATAGCTGCATACATCTGATCCACACTTTATGGTCACTTTTCTCATAAACGATGCTTGCTCAAGTCCCCAGGAACAGTGGTAGGCTGTTAGGAGATTTCGACTTAGTGGCCACATTTGATATTGCAGGATCACATCATACACAAGGTCCCAAAAATACTTTTTAATGTACACAATTATTACCTCGTTTATCCAACAATTTGAAAGTTCCAGTATCAGTATATTCGTTCATGCAAACCGTGTGTGTTGGGAGCTGACAGCATTTCTGAGACAGTCTGTAACCTGCATTCTGTCAATCTGCTGAGCCAGAGAAGGACTTTTTGTGATTTCATGTGAGCTGACTCCAACAACTCCTAGAGCCAGATAAGAAGATGGATAATAGTTCCATCTTTTCATGTCCAGTACACTGATGGGGTCAGGAATTGTTCAGGCTACTTTTAAAGCATGGAAACTTTTGGGGATGTTTTTGATTTAAGCAAAACAACACCCATATGGGTCACATGAGAACTGCAAATATGGTTCACATATGGGTTTGTCCACTGGGGTTCATGGTGGCCCCACCTGGGTTTGCCCATACTTAAAGGTGCTATTGATAATAAGCAGCCACTAAATGTGGCATTCAATTTACCCCCTTCCATTGCATTCATATTACAACACCAATGTTGTTGTTTGAATCATCTGCCCCCATCAAGTGGTTGCCAGTTTGTGCGCTCGCTAACGTTGCTAACAATAGCCATTCTTACGTTTTTTGTTTTTTGTTTTTTGTTTTTTGTTTTTTTGTTGACCGTTCTATAAGCTCTGGAGATGTATTATTTAAAAAATATATATATTTCTAATGCCGATATGGGCACACCCAGGTGGGGCTACTGTGGAACCTGCAAACCAACCCACGTGCGGCCCATATTTGCAGTTCACATGTGACATACAGCACACATATAGATGTGTTGGCTGGTCAAAAATGCTATCTCGACAAGTAAAGTGAAATGTAAAAATCATAGCAAATAGCAGCAGTGCTGTCCTGTGTCTCAGAACACAGACATAGACAGCGAATGGTGTGCAGAGAGTTTTGCGGGCTTTGTGTTAAACGGCCTAAAAATAAACAGGATTATGTGATGTGCTGCTCCACAGGACTGAGGCGGTGGAATAATGAATCAGCTCAAAGTTCACTCCAACAATTAAAGAGAAGGTGATGCGGTAGACTTGAAAGGTCAGATATCAGGGCACGGAGGAGTCGATGGCCTAGAGAGACACACACAACACAACTAATGTATGTCCAGGATCTCACATCTCTTAACCTACTGCATAACACTGTTTACAATGTTTGTTTAATTTATTCAGTTGAATAATATCTCTGTATTTTCCACAGCTGAAAGCACAGTGGAGTGGCAGCAGTCTACTTGCTCAAAACATTCTATAATGAGTTGGACTCCAGTTAGTCTCAGTTTTCTATTTGCTGCTTCCCTTTGCTCTCCCCTCCTACTACTTGACATTTATAGGAACTGAAAAGATTTGAGACAAAAGGTATTTTAAGGTAGTTACATAATATTGTTTAAAGATCTCATAATTCCCAAACAAAGAGAAAATTTTAACCTGTGCAAAATGTGGATAAAATGAATCATCAGTGGGATGGGATGTCATTTGGGGATTTGGGGTTGCTGCTGGTTGCTTGACATTTGACATGATTCAAGTCATGTTTTAAAAAATCACCATTAAAACAACGCCCACTTCCATTTGACAGTCATTCAGCAGCAAGGCAGTGGCCCACCAACACTGAATTTGGTGACATAACGTGAGCACTAACGCAGTCTTCCAGCCACCGCTGACACGAGCTGCCAACTGCTGTCCGCTTAAAATGCAAAGTAGTTTTTCCCTGACGCAGGCTCTAATGTTAACAAATGAGCTGCCAGCCATCGCAGAGACACTGGGCCTGAAACGCAGCGGGCAAACACATGAATCATAATCAATCAATCCGCCAATCAATCATCAATCCAGCCGGCTCAGCGGCGGAGCGCACAGACGCCTCCGCCATAAGCTGGTTAGAGCCGGCTGCTGCGGCGTCTGGGGGGAGCCGGGGCTTGTAAATGATGCAGTGGTAAATTAGTCCCACTGGGACGCCGTCGGAGTGGGCTGTGCATTCGCCCAGCAGGAATAATAAGCCTACAGTCGGAGTCGTAATGCAGCCGTCCCTCTGTACTGCCAGGAGGAGCTGTCTCAAGCACAGTCGCCACAATTACTCCACCTGTCATCCCTCGTCAAAGACTTGTACGTCTAATAGCTTGTGCCACATATGCAGAATATTCATATTTAATATATGGATAGATAATTACAGGGTCTGGGGCTAGAGCACTTACTTAAGTGATCTGATCTTGGTGGTATCCACATGTATACCTATGAATGCTTTATTTGTCTGTTTCCAGATAATGATTGTCCCAGCCTGTGTCACAGGCAATGCACTAATCACAATTAACATTCTGAGGCATCTGTTGTTTGATCAGTTACTTTTGATTCGCCATGTGCAAATGAAGTCTAGCGGCTCAGAGTGACATGGAGCAGCCTTTAAAAGAGGGAGCTGTGTGAAAACATCAACAGACTGTGATTGATCTTCTGAAATAATCTCCTTAATTCTCATTTCTCTTCAGTGGGCCAGGTGACATGACTGCGTAGTTTATATGAGACGCCGTTTCATTGGGAGGCACTGTCAAAATGCCAGGCAGCAACAGGTGGCTAATATAATCTCCTCGACAGCAAGCAGTATTTGAGAGGAGTGAGTAAATGTTTGTGTGTGTGGTTTTGTTTTTGAATATTTGTGGGGTCCCAAAACTGGGAGCCCACCCATGATGTGGGGTCCGACAGCTTTGTGGGGACCAAAAAGCTGAACCCCAATTAGATTTCAGGGTGCAGACTTAGGTTAAGGTTAGGGGTTACTGTCCAGGAAAATAATATCTTTGCAATGTCCCCACAAATGATGAAAACGCTGAAGTCTGTGTGTGTGACAGCATGTCTTATTCACTCCGTCTACATGTATAAGCATGTGCAGTGGTTTGTATGCAAATGATTGCTTTGTTTGTTGCCCTGACAACAGTGCGGTGCTTGAGCCTGAAAAGTGTCAGATGATCTGTGATGTGATTTCTTCTGAACAGGCATCACAAACACATTACACTGCTGAGTCATTTGATGGCAGAATGGTACTTACAAATGCAAAACACTGAGGAAAAAAGACTAATGTAGGAACTAAGACTCTCTGGTCTAAAGGATAAAACCATACTTGTACAAGCAGGTGTCAAAGACTGCTGAAGAATAGCGCTAACACCTTTGTATCCACACTAATTCTACTAAAGAGCTAACCAGTCTGTCATTTCTGCTACAGACACGGTGGTTCCACAGTCACATCAACACAGATGGTGCTTTTTGGTAAGAAAGAGTGAATCAAAACGTGACATTTGTTGGTTTGCTAAACTCCACCTGTAACAAGCAGTGAATAATCAGCACCATACAATTTCCTTTTTATACAAAGAACTTAAACTACGACATGAAAAAACTACATTATATTTAGGGTTTTTAGAATTATTGACCTTACAGAGGTAAATTAAGGAAATATTGTAGTTTTACATAAACTACAATATTTCTCTTGTGCCTCAAGTCAGTGTTTACATTCTTTAATATTTATCCTAGACCATTATCTTTGTTCATTTTTAGCCAAGTGCTTTGAGTTCCCAGCACAGAACCATAAAAAGGCAACTATGCTACTGGTGCTGATGGGATCTATATCAACCAAATTAACAAAAATCAACCTAGAATTAGTTATATATTACAGATCTGTGATATTTAACATTGTAAATGCCTCTTGAGAGTGTGTTTTAAGGGGACAAATATATTCTTCTCTTTGGGTCATTTTCATTTACTGTTTTCTAGCTGGGGTGGCAGTAATGTCACGGACCATTTGTCAGGGACCTTGAGGAGAATTGATAAAAGTGTAGAAAAGTTTAAACGTCTACATCACAGAGTCTCAGCACAAACTATATTGTTACTTCTCAGCAATTTGCAATCCAAACACTACTTGACCTGAGACCTGCTGCGAATTACCAAAGTGATTGCTTCAAAGTAACAAGGAAGCTGTTTCTCTAGACACCAGCAGTGCCCCATGATGGATTATGGGTTTGAATTTACAAAGACATCTGTCATAGTGATATCTAATAGAGTTTCAGACACAGTGGGAATCCATGAGAAGCTGAGTGGAATTGGACTCTTAATTATAAAGTAGGTCTCAAGACACTCTCTGGTGTGAATAAAGAAATGATTTCAAAAGGAGTAAAACTTCAAAAATTGGAGACGTATCAAAATTATGTTGATAGATGCAGTGAAATAACTTGGTTTGTGTGGGAAATATATAAGAGGTCGAACTTTTAACTCGCAGCGTGACCATTGCAACCATAGAACCCCTCAGAGCAGAGCTTATTTTACTGGTATCTGAGTCCCCTGAACAAAAACACCCCTCTACCAGCAGTGAACAAACATTTTGAGCAGCAGCAGCTTCAGTGTTTGTTGTCTGGTCTGCAGTTCTTGAAATGGGCTGTTAATCGATGGCACAGAGTTATCATGCAAGATCCAACCTGGCTGCGGGTGTAGGCTGCATAGCCAAAAGCTTGGTGTGCCGTACACACTTTTCTCACAGTTACAACTCGTTCAGAGTATAGCTGATATGTTTAGCCACTCCAGCAGTGTAGCTCTAGGCAGTGTCGATCTTTTTGTCGGCCCATCACTTTGGTCCAGACTGACTTTGGGTCCTTTTCTTTAGTGCCACCTACAGGTCAATGTTTTGACATCTCAAATACTCACTCGGCACAAAGTTTGATTGATTCAGATATTCATTGTTCCAAGATGATTGGTCTTATTGTGTCAGATTTTTAGAAAAGAGGACCCCAATGGAGGACACAGGGCAGGCAGGTTGCGAGAATGGAAAGAGCTTTAATAACATAAGGCTGACATCCAGTGAAGAATAAGACAATAAAAAAGCAAGAATACAAGAGCAATAAACCAGGGTAAATGCAAACCAGGGGGCTGATTCAGACAGCGGGCTAAGAAAAGCAGGGATTCAAGTCAAACACCTGACTTTAATGAACTACACAAGTCAGTCAGGCTAAAGTGGTCCCATAAAGCTCTGTGTGATTCCCAATTATTTCCCCTTGTTTTTGGTTTCTTATTACCCTGTTTCATAAATTCATACAAGTCTATTGTTAATACCAAGTTATTACCTGGTTATGCCTTTGCTAAGTATATGGCATTACTTATTACCTCTTTATTATCAAACTATTACCTCACTATTACCAAAATGGTTGGAGTCAGACAGTTTTACCATTTAACACTCTATCATGCAGATGTCCACATACTGCTCTGTCAAATCAGTAAATCATGCTCTGGCAGCAAGCTCTTTAATATTTTGAGTGAGTCAGAGAGTGAGTCATCAAGGTCATAGTCTTGGACTGAATCAAGTCTCAAGAGTCTGAGTGTCCAGTTTGACTTAAATCCGAGCTAGAGCAGTCTTTTTTCTGCAATTAATGTATTGTACACTACAGTTATATTTCACATGAGGTAAAATCCTCAACAAAGCTGACCGTATCTGTTTGATCTGTCTTCATGTATTTCTTGATCAGATGCATTCTGAACTCTGATGCACCTTATATGGTACACAAAGTCTGAAACAAGCTGGAAAAAAAGATTACTGATATAATACAAGGTGTTAGCTTAGCCAGTGAGATAAATCATCAGACATTTTAACTATGGACAGAACTGCTGCCAGGTGTGATTTTTGCTTTTGCTGATAGCAACAGTGTAGATGGTTAATCACACAACTCATCATTTTGGTTCAGAGTAAGAAATCTGGCTAAAATATGATCTGTCATGTTTTGTTAGTCTAGTCTAGTTCAAAAGTTCAGTACATCTTTGTTTTTTTCTTTTTTTTGATTGGGTGGGGACATATTTAGATAACTTGGACTTATTTTTTACAATTTGGGCAGTTTCCAAGATGACAGTTCAGCTACATTCCACTAAATCATATTCTCTTCTCATCCAATTACATGGCTGAGATTGACAGGGTGCTGAGTTTGGTAGGCTTGAGATTCATGAATGAAAAAAAAAAAACAAACATTTAATTTCATGAACTCAGCTCATTTTCATTTTATTATCTCCGCCAAGGAGGTTATGTCTTCACCAGTGTCTGTCTGTTGGTTGGTTGGTTGGTTTGTCAGCAACCAAGTTTAGTAGTTCTTGTCTGACACAAAAACTACTCATCCATAAACTTGGATGGAGGATGGGTCTCGCCCAGAATAGACCCCATTAACTTTTGGCTAAAGGGACGGATCCAGTCATTTTCTTCTCAGTTAATTTCTCAGGGATGCATGGATCTTGATAAAAAAAATCAGGCGTATTTGGTTGGCTTGTGTCTATGAGTACAATTTATAGAGGATCCTAATGAAATCAAGATTAAGCAGATTTAAATATGTTTTATTTGATAAATGACACAGAGGTATGCACTCTAATAAATCGCATTCTAGCTGTAACTGTGTGTTTTTTTTTGTTTGCCTGAACTACTCCTGAATATGAAAACAATATCTTTGTTTCTGCTGTATTGATTTTGATCTTTTCTTTTAATTCTCCATGGTGAGTAGATTGTAATAGCTTTGAAAAAAGCCCTCTTTTGCTTCTTGCACTCATATTTAGCCACAGAACATAACTAGGTGCCACTGAATAACTAGACTCCCCAAAGCATAAGGTTTAACTCATCAGTAATGGCTGTTACTGATAGGTACATTACATATTTTTAAGGCAAAGAATTGTCTAGATCCACACATATTTGTGACGAAGCTGTGTGTGTGTGTGCGTGTGTGTGTGTGTTATTTTAACAAAATAGCATCATACTCCACTTGAAATGCAAAAATGGATGGGTTTTAGGCTCTGGTGTGTCAGTCAACCTGTGTACTGAAAGCTCCTATAGGAGACAAACTTGAGTTAATTGAAATCAATCAACCAACATATGCAGTATTTACATATAAAAACATTTACGTGTAAGTCTGCCTCACAGCACGGTATACACACAACACATCCTCATACTTAAACGGCCGAATAGGTGGATTGCCAGTGACTCCCATACTGACATGTATTACTGTTCCCAAAACGACATGACTGCAGTGTTGCAGTGTATCAGCGACAGGTGTACCGGAACGGTCACAGTTAGTAGGGTTTAGGCAAGAAAACTACTTGGTTAAGTTTAGGAATATGTTGTTTGGGTTTAAAATAACTATGTTACTTACACAACTAGGTTAGTAGGTTAAAATAGCTCACCGTTGACTTTTGGTTTCACAGTAGACACAAACAGCGGTGTTGTTGGGTGAACGTCCTGCGCTTGTTTATCCCAACCGTCCACCCTGACCTCTGTGCCACAAGAGGTCACCGCCAAACAACAAACATTTATATATTTATTATAGTCATTTTCCTGATGAGTTGGATAAACAAATAGCATCATGAATGCAAGAAACAAAGCCATTTGGTCTCGTCAATCATATTACCTCAAAACTATGGTTGAATACATGGTGTGTAGTGACCTGGACTTTCAAGTCACACAAGAAACTTAAGATTGTCATGGTTAGATTGTCAACACAAATTTACTGAGTGCATTGTTGATCCCCAGAGAATGAGCACTCCTTTTTTCATCCCTTTGCATCACCCCCAAAAATGCCATTCAGTTTGCTGATAGTATTTATGCTTTGAAGGGGATGTACTCTTGTGATTTCAATAATCCCATGAACATCCATCTAGTACTACAACCCTCAGGCCAAATCTTATTGTGACAGCCCCCTCGTGGTATGGCTCAAGGAATATATAAATGTCCAAGAATGTCTTTTTTTGTCTAACACTTAGGTACTTAAGGTTGTTAAGACCATAAAGACTGATGAATTGAGAACTGCTAGCTAAGTCACATTTAAGTCTCCAAAAACAATCGTAGCAGTTTTTGGATAAACTTTTCTCCCTATCATGACATTGAGTACTACTAGATCAGACTTGAGTGGCATACCTTGAAGCTCATGAAAAATGTTAGAGAAATCAGCAAAGAGGGGGTTCTCTCCCACCGACGGCTCTGACAACGTAGGATAAATGGGCCAGTTAACCGCCCATCTGCAGTGACTGACAGCTTTAAGTGAACAGAACCAAGTCAGCATATCTGATAATTGGCAATTGTCGAAGGGGAGAAGAGTATGTGTGTGTGATGGAAGGATAGGGTGGTGGTGGTGGTGGTGAAGATCCGACCTCCTCCTGCTCCTCTTTATGTCTTGTCACTTCCTGGCGAGAAGCCCTTCCTCATTTCATCTTTTTCATCATCTCCTTTGACCTTTTCTCTTGGATGGCCTCCCTCAGCATCACATCGCCTCGTTCCCAAAGAACATTGCCAACTCTGGCTCAAATTTACCCCGCAACCCTTTCACTGCACCCACAGAAGTGTCAGATGTGGTTAACTGTCAGACCGAGGAAGCTCTCTCCTTGTCATCCACTCATTAATTTAAATGACTCTTGGTGGCTCGCAATCCTGTCCTTGACTTCACTAACGTGACATCTGTGTCGCCATTACTATGGCAGCGACAGTTGATGAACCCGTTCAGTGTGGCTAGTTGTGCAGGTCACTGATCGGGACTGATCAGACAAAAAAAAAAAATTCTGCCGTGAGAAATAGTCGCATGAATGTGTGCTTGTTTGTCATCCAGAGCTGTTTTAGAGTTTGATGTTCAGCGATTCGTAGAAACAGTGAGGGTGTGCCATCACATGTCGTTCCACGTTTAAGCTCTTTAATTGGACCAGCTCTGGCAGAATACGTGCTTGCCCGGACAGCCTTGTCTGAGTCGTTGCTCTAATTTCAGCCAGGACCAAAATATACCTGAACTATTTCTATCATAAAATTATATAACGTGTTGGTTTCATTAAGTCGAACATTATTACTGATATGACAACTTCACAGTAGATAAAACAAGTCTGTAATTCCCTGATCAGTAGATCTGATACATCTTACAATCTCCTGTCAAAGCCTAGAGTGATGTGATTAATGGGCACCAATTTTTCAGGTCGACTTCTTTGATTAATTCTCAAAAAGTAAAGATAAGACTGCTTTAATTGTTATACTAAAAATGTAAACAGATTCCCTGGACCATCAACATCAAGTGCTTTCGGTTTTTTGAACGAGCTAAAGGTCTGTATCATAATTGGATTTGGAATCAACAGTGATGACATATAGGCTACACATTGCAGAATTCTATTATAGTAATAGTTCATATAAATTAGATCATAAACCTACTTTTTTAAAAATAAAAAGAGGAGACAAAAAGTTAACTCAGAGTCTCTCAACTGAGTTTTTGCCTGTGGTGAAACAAATCTGGATACATTTGTGAAAAAGAATTCATTGTGAGTTAATCACAATGAAGACTTGCGATTTAATCAGGCTGTCAGCCTGGTATCAATTCTATCTGTGTTTACATTTACATTATAGACTAAATTAATTAATTAACTTGTGTTTTGTCTTGTGCTGTCGGTAGTTGCTACTCTGAGGGAAAACAGAGAGCAATCCACTTTCTCTGCGACAGCGGATTCAAAAATAATGCCCCCTGTTAGCACTAGGGGGTGGGAATGCTTCTGTTTCCCTTCAACCTCCACTGTTTCACAAAAGAGGAACGGTTTGTCGAGCCAACTGGACAAAGACTTGTCTTAATGTGTGAACTTATTGTCTCATTAGCAGCAGGGCTAGCTAGTTTGCTATCTTAGTTGTAGGTTCCCTGGACAAATAAAGGCCATGGAATAATTTATTGATACACCTGTTCTAGTCATTTTGAGACATCCAGAAAACAGCAGTTGCTTTTTGCAAAGATTTAGTATGTGAAAATGTATTTTTTTGGACCAGTGGCCATCAATTGATCCTGCAATACCAACTGTGGCCACTCAGCCAAAACTATCTCACAGCTCAGCACTGTTCCTGGGGGGTTAGCAGAAAACTAGCCAGTGACCAAAGTGTATTAGACATAGCATAGTATTGCTAACTAACATAGTAGAGCCGCGGGTCCAGGCAAAAAATAGAGCAATCACATTTCTCTTTGAAAAAAAGATTAGAAAATGACATTAGGGCCTTTGCATGCTGTTTAATTACTGATCCTACAGGTTCATGGTATGTCGCCACATTCAAAATGTATCTAATATAAACTGGTTTCAACATTTGTCAGATTGTATAATGTCAGTTTTGAGGGAGGTCAGGCTGCAATGAACATCTGATGGATCACAGCAACGTACAGTCAAGAAATATACACCAATCATCCACAACATTGACAGCACTGACGGGTGAAGTGAACATTGGTCAGGTTGTTAAAATGCAATTTTCTGTTAGGAAATACAGCCCTGTTGTTGTTGTTATTTGCAACAGGAAATACATTTTGAGGGAAGGTGAATGGTGAAACTGGACTGTATTTATAAAGTTTTTTTTACACACAAGTCAGCATTCATCCATACACATACACATTCACTGGTGGCAGAGCGGCCACCTGCTCATCACGAGCGATAACCATTCATACACACTCACACACCAATGGAAGGGCCGCTGGGAGCAGGCAGGGGATCTGACCACTGACTCTCCGATTGGTGGACGACCACTCCACCACCTGAGCTACAGCCGCCCACAAACATAATGCCAACTGAATCACATTTTCTGACCACAATGAGGACATGTTCACCAACACACCTGGAAGAAATGTAACTAATGAATGACATCTTCACTGACAATACATTTGTTTTTTTATTTTTTTTATTGCCAAAATAATATCCACTACTACAGACAACAGCCTGATTCACCTATTATACGGTTATGCTTATGCACTGGCAGCACTGGGTTAAGGTAAGGTAAGGATTGTTGTCTGGTTTAATACAGAAAAAGTCATAAAAAAATGTTCCCTCATTCAAAATCTTTCCCTCGCCTTAACCAACTGTCACCCTAACTACCCTCCTATGACTCAAGGGTGATACATTTCATCCACTCAAAGAAACCTTATTTCTGAACCTAGTTCTCGGTGCTGTATCGTGGGCAACTGGACTTGAAGATGTTTCACCTCTCATCCAAGAGGCTTCTTCAGTTAGGTTAGAACAAGGTTAGAACTGAAGAAGCCTCTTGGATGAGAAGTGAAACAAAGTCCAGTTGCCTATGATACAGCACAACATAATGTTGGAGGCAGTGTTTGGGAAATTGAACATGGATTTTGTAAGAAAAGCAAAAGAAAAAAAGGTGAACCTCACACAAATTGTGCCACAAAGGCTGCCAAATGTTTAATACTTATATATATCTGCTCTATAACATATAAAAGGTTCTAGAGATCCAGGCAGTGGGAACTAATTTTCAGAGGTGTTTTTCAAACACAATATTTTAAAGCAACCTCCCTGTATTGGTATAGTTGTTTACAAGCAACATGAATTGGCACTTATTTAATTTTAGAATCCAAAAGGATAATTATTTAAATGTCACTTTAAATAACACTTTTTAAATGACTTTTGAAATAATTGTGTTTGCCAAATTGTCACTAATCCAAATCCAACTAATTGTTGGCAGTGATGAACACAAATTGAAACATGCTGATGTTTAAATTCCCCAGATCCCTAATGGTTGAGAGTCTATTGACTTGAGAACAAGTCTGATCCATGTAGGCCCCACCTCGCAACCCAGGACAGTGCCAGATACCTAAGAACACCCTGTGTCTGAGCCTCCACAGGTCAGCGCCAACTCAAATCCACGGTGGGGCCTAGTATAGCTGTTATATTTAGTAGCTAGTAGCTAGCTACAGCTAGTATAGCTAATGAATAGAGGGAGTAGAGGAAAACCAAGGCTGCCATCCTTGGCACCATCTCACAGGCTGGCCACACAGGATGCTTGTGTAGTGCGTGGCTGCTGCATTGCTGAGCTGCAGCTGCTTACTCGTGTGTGTCCACACAGGCTGCGTTGCTGCTGTTTACATGGAGTTTGTCTTTGATAATTATTAATAAAAATGATGACGTGATTTTCCTTTACCCCGCTGAAAGACCGTGGGAGGCAGAAAGAGAGGGAGGGAGGGAGGGAGAGAAAGAAAAAGAAAAAGTGAATGCATAGGAAAAAAACTGCCCTTCACCTGTTGTGTGTATTCTCTTCATGTCTGTAACATATTCTACAGATACAGATATTAAAACTGTTGCTCAATGCTGGTATAATGCTGACATGACTGACTACAGGCCGTTTTCAGGTCTATAACATTGACGCCGAAATGAAAGCAAGACGTAACACCATGCACAGGCCCCAGTATCCGGTGTGGCCAGCCTGCGAGACCCTTTCATTTACAGGTAGCCACATACGTATGTTTTTGGTGGCTAGATCACAGATCTGATTGCATCTGTTTTAGTTTCCCTGGGCTACATGCAATTCTACTCCAGCTTAGAAGGTGGTGGTACTGAACATGTTGATGTTTGGTAACTGCCAAAAACACCAAGAGGAGAATAACTTGTGCACTTCAGCAGTTTTGTTTGCAACAGTTCAGTCTGTGTAAAGTCTGGCAGATGCAATTCATATGCAGAACATATTCAACAGTCAAGGAGAGTAGCAACAGCTGGTGGAGTATGATGCAGATCAGTGGCGGCTGGTGACTCCAAAAATTGGGGAGGACAGGAGAAAAAGCAACCCACAGCATCATGTTGTTTTACACGTGTTGGCTACTTTTCTCTGCTGCTATATATTCAACTAAAAAAGTAGTCTTAAAAAAGATTTCTGAACAAACACATAGTAGAGTATTTAGATATACAGGCCAATAATGTACATTACAACAAACTAGAGCACAAATTACATATTAACAACGTTATACATTTAGATACCAGTTTATGGGCTGCTACAGTCTAATAGGAAAGCATTTCAAATACATCCAAAATCCAAGGTTTTACTATATAAAACCTTTTTGTTTATTTATTTATTTTATATAAACTGTTTTGAGAGGTGTTGTTTCAACTTTGTAGCTATTTTGAAGGCTGTTTCTAATATTAAAGTCGACCCTCACTGACACAAATAGGGTGGGCAACATTATAAATAACTATCGCTGTAACAAATAAAATACAGTCAACAGTCTAGGAATGATTGTGCAGATGTTCTTATTTTGCTCCATAAGATAAGATTATGTTACATAAGATCAGCCAGGTGTAACATACCGTATGACCTGGCAGCAAGAGAAAACACAGGCACTTCGTTCACCTGAAAGAAAACACATCCCACTTACTGTTCAAACCTAGTCATTAGCTTTAACCACTCACCCTGAATGGCAGTAACAGCTGTAACTTCCCAACCTGTGTAGTCGTGTCTCCCTGATGCGTCTGCAGCGTGAAGGCGTTGCTCACCCATTCTTTCACATCAGGATCATTGTCGAGGAAATCAGAGAAATCCATCTGACTTCTTCACAAATTTTTCCCGAACAGCAGCTTACTCGCAGTTACAAATAATTACAGCTCAGGAAAATGTCACTAATAATCAGCTAAATATAGTTCCAACAAGCGACAACCTCCTCTGGAGTTAGTATTACATTTCCACGGCTTTGAACGGGACAAGTAAAGTAAACTTCTTCCGTGACTTGCAGCCGGTGTAGCAGTCCATAGCCTGTACTGGAATCCAGTCACAGGTGAGCAAGCCCACCATAGTTCTAAGCAGAGTTCTCCATCTCCTGTTAGCCTAACAGGGCTGCTAAAACAAGCTAACTGCTATAGGTCATAGCTGTCTACTGCTCAATGAAAAAAGTGAATTTTGAACTTTGTTGAAAAGGCCTGTATAAAGTGTACTTTTTAATAATGTGTTTAAACATAGTGTGTTATTTACACATTAGAATTTGCTACGGTATGAATCTATCACTGAGAAGAAAAGATTACATTCGGAAAGTATAACAGACAAATGTGATGTCACAAATTGAAGTAAATCAATACATTACATACATGTAAAAGTACATTAAATTAAATTAATTAAATATAAGAGGTCCTGCCCCATAGAGGACAGCAGCAGCCCGTCCGCCACTGCCTTCCACCACCTATTTAGACAGACAGCACTTACCCCTCCTGCCTGCAGGTGTCTCTGTTAAATTAGATAATAGATTTTATAAAAGAAGAGAGAACAATAATTTTATAAATGATTCAGAGATTTAATGATGATGTTTTATTTTGACTAATTACTCTTTTCTTTATATTTTAATCTTCCTCTTATGTTTCAAAAACAGAGGAGCAACCCCCTCTGCCTCTATAGACCAGCCACCACTGATGCAGATTCACTAAGTCAAAAGTCAATAAATAAGCTGCAGGTTGACAGTCAAATCACACAGATAAATCTGTAGTGGCTGAGGGATGGAGGCATGCTATAATCACAGACAGACTGCAGGTAAAACCAGATATCAACAAGCAACAGCTCCAGGCAAGCAGGAGTGGATCAGCAGCACGGAAACACAGACCACAGTGGAACTCTCCTCACAACAATGAGTGCCAAAACAAACTGATTTCCTCTCACAGTACAAAGATTTGCAGGTTAGGTGGACTACAACCAGTTCAAGGTGGGAATGTTGTTCCATCCTCACTGACTCATTTCCAACTCATCAAATACGGACGCTTTGGGATGGTGGCCAACCGAACTTACAATCCCAAAGCGCCAGTGTTTGACGAGCTGGGAATGAGACTCAAAAATCAACGTTCTTACAAAGTGGCCCTTTAAAGGGGCAATATGTAAAAATTGACCACCTGTCGAATGCATACTTAACACATATAGGAGGCAGCATACTGCGAGAGTAACCGCTTACTGCTGCCAACTGTAGCTGCCATTAGCTAGTTAGCCATTAGCTAGAAAAGAAGTATGTTGCTTTTAAACCTGGCACAGGGATGTATGTTGGTGGTAACGGGAGATAGTTTCCTGTGCAGTGTGAGACAGTTGGAGATTCATGTCAGAGCAATGGTGGGAAACAGCTGCAGCTACAGTGGTGAGTTAATATGCAACTGCTGCCTTAAGACAACACTGAGGGGACACACTGCTTCAAATTCATAAACAACGATGTCATCGTCCATCACGATGTTTCACTGTAGACATCGTCATATGCCAATTCAGCAGACATCGCCCAACCCTAGTATATACGTAACGTTACTTTTATAGCAACCATTTTTTATTCAGTAAATAGTAAGTGTTATAATAACTGTCTCAGAAGACATTATTCCCTTTTTTCGCTTTTATGTGGTGTTGTTATCGAGCCGTGGCAAATCTCTGGGAAGCAGTGAGGCCCAAAAATACACCTGCAATTGCCGCTTCTAGAAATCTTTGAGATTGCCCCTTAAATCCAATCCCCTTTTTGGCCAGGCAGTGTACATTTAGCAGCAGTATAGCCCTTATTTAAGCAACACCTCGGTACTGTAACTGGCCTCCGCTCGTTTCCAGTTTGTAAGCAGTTGTTCTAGCGACAAGTAAAGCTATGTGTCCAGAGTATCTCAAGGAAGAGCAGCCCGAGGAGGAGCAGAGGAAATATGACCCAGCTTCGCACAAATCACTGGATAAAGTTGTGTTTTTGAACAGTAATCCGTGAGGTCCAGTCCCTAGCAACACACTCCTCTGGCAACCTTTCTCTTTTTATACATCCATGGCAGAGTCATAAAATACAGGAAGCATTTAGTGGACTAAAAATGAACATATGCCCCCAAGTGCAGGATGAGTCATCAACATTTTTTCAAGGACGATACAAACTCTAAAATACCAGTAGGCCTAAAAATGGCTCTTTTGCCACTATTGGACCTGACACTGGTGTAAAGGTGAGAAATGGAGAAAGACAGATGTGATAAAAACACTTAAGCAGCAATTTTGACTTCATGTGAACTAAATTGAGGTTAAGATACCCTTACACACTGTAACAGTTACAGTTCAGGAGTGTTACCTTATAAAGTGACCACACATTGCAACGGTAATCTTATTATTTTAGACTCACTCAATCCAACACTTCCCATTACCTCACAGACCTCATGGTCCCATGAGTCATATCTGCAGTTGGACCCATTTCAAGTCAGGTGAGAGTATATCATAACTACTTTATCCAACCAGTGTTTAAAAGCTGCCCACTGATGAGCAGGTTTGAATAGTCTTTGGATCCTTATCAGAGGACATTGGGTCTCTGGGTAGCTAGTAGGCGTGACTGGGCTGGTTTGGTTCTGCCCTTCAGGGAGCTGAGGACGGCCATGTACCCTGATGTCCACAGTGGCCTGGCTGTCAACTTGTATATCCATTAACCGCCTTTTACATATATAAAGTGTTGTGTATAGGCACACATGAGGGCACATAATAGAGAAGAGGTATGCAGCTGAGCTCAGGCACCTGTAATGGAATATATTTCTTGTCCACACCCGAGTGACTCTAAGAGGGGCTATAAATAAGCAGTAATATGCATGTAGGGTGAGTGAGGGTGGGAGTCAGTGGGGAGATAAGACTTCACTTCACACCTCTTGACCTTAAAAAAAACACTTCAAAGTCAAAACAGTCAAATTAATCAAGGAAATGAAGAAATGGGTTTAGTTTTTTTTTTTACATTTTAAACATACTAAATAATAACAATGTACATATATGTAATGTAATGTATATATGTATATATATATATATTCATATCTGGTCAACACCTCAGTATGTTGTGTTTTCTTACACTGCTATAATACTATAATACATTACGAGGCTGTAATTTTAATTCTCACTTCATTAACATTTCCACTCGACAGACCCTTTTGTAATTGTGTTTACTGTTAATTATGAAATAAAAGACAATATTTACATAAAAAGCAGACACAAAGAAATGAAGGCTGGTTTCTAATACAGACACAGGAAGAAATATTGAAGGTGGGTGGAATTGTAATCCCTCACATTCAGAAACGAGTACATTAACAAAGCACTCACTGCTTACTGTGTGTTCAGATTCACCATTCCCTCCATTTTTATTTGTTTTCTGGATTAATTTATGAAACAGCATTAGCATGAGCAGTGAGCTTGGCTTTACTGACCAATATTCTAGAAAAATCTAATGAGCAGTAAGTCTGCCCATTCTGTTTGACTGACAGGTCCTTTCTTGGCATAAGAAAACCACAAGAACAATCAATGGAAATAAAATAAATAATTAACACCACCATAAATAATACAACTGAACACAGTTTTTCAAATAGATGCCAGATCCTCTGTTTACCTCAAATGTAGAAGAAAATGACTTTATTTGAAAGAGGTTTCTGTAAGAGACATTTATTTTTAATGTCCCTGTTTTAAAAGTTAAGTTCATTTCATAGCCTGACCTTTTTTAATTCTGTGTTAAATCAAATACAAACTATTCCTCCAGGTTTACCTGATAAATGCTGTATCATGTACATTTTAACAACTCACACTCACCACTCTGTTCAGCCCACTGATACTGTTTTCAATCTCTAATTATTCCAAGTCACTTTGTCATTCTTCCCATCACTGCTGCTATTAATGAAACTCTTCCTGCATGCTTAAAAGCCTCCACATTAAAAGCCTTCTGTCAATTCAAACTGAACTTCCTGCAAGGTTTTGAATGTGAAAAATCAGCAGATAGTGTTGGGTTTCATTAACAGCTAAACAGCTGTGGTGTTAAAAATATGTTGCTCTTTTCTTTCACTCGCTTCCAAAACAAATGCACAAGCTAACCACATCTAGAGAGAAGGTAGTGGTATTATAATGATTCGTTATGGTGGCCGTCAAGATGGCCGTGGCTTGTCTCAGATTTTGTGCTTGGAAGCGACACAAGCCGTGTTCACTTTGAGGCCGGTAGCTACAGTTAGCCGCTGTTAGCAGCTACTTTAGCAACAAGTAAAGCCGTCTGTTCATCAGGAAAATCTCAGAGGGTTCAGGCAGAGCAGCAGAAGGACGTTAGAGGGCAAAACAGAAAACACTGTCTTCATAAAATATGATCAGTTTCACCCAAATCAGCGAATACAGTTAATAAAGTTATACATTTATGTTTTTGTGCAGTAATCGTTGAAACAATCGTGAAATCTGAGCTCCTACTTTGTACATTGTTAAATAAGTGCACAATATGACCGTGGGTGGGATCTTAAAATGGCTTTTAAAAAAGCATTTTTCATTTCAGCTTGACTTTAAATGAAACTACGAGTTTTAACTATTGATACTTGCAAATGTTGAAAGCTAAACCATAACTGATTTAGTAAGAGATTTGATTCGATAAAGAAAAGAAACTGGATAGCAGATTGAGGTTTGATAAAATGCTATTGAACCACACCCTTGTCATCTATATAGAAGCAGCATTCTACTACAATTCCTAAATTTTAAGCACCAATTCTTGTTGAGCTTGATCTTTTAGCACTCTTTTCCACCCCTGAGGCATGCGTGAATAATTCACACATGCGATGTTGTTCCACTCTGTTACATGAGGAAGTGAACAGACACCAGGTATCCTGTGGGTCCTCCAGCTTGAGCCAGGATATGCTGATCCCGTGACCTTTGCTGTGACTGCAGAGCTGGGGGAGAATTACCATGTCTTAACTAGCTGCTGAAGCAGCTAGTGGATCAATGTGACTTCCACTGAGGAGGGCAGGACAGGGGTCACAAGTCAGCACAGACCCTCCACCCCCACAGCATCATCCCCAGCCCATTACCACGCTGTCTTACCCACCTAAAAAACAACCTCATCAACATCTTAGAGGTCATCATGCTAACCTCTTTACACCGTTATCTCTGACACTCCAAGTCCTTTAACCATCACCCAGCCCCCCCACCCTGCCTCTCAGCTGAGGGCCCAATTACAACACTTGCTATACTTTGTTGCTATCGAAAAACTGCAGCCGCTCCGAGGCTTGATCCTTCACAGTAAAACATGCTCAAGTGGCTGCGACGGGGCCCCTGCCAAAAGGTTCGCAAAGGTGCTGAAACACAGATGCTGCCATCAATTATTTAGCAAAAGGTGAATATTTCACATATACTGGGAATACAGGTCAGGTCCTGTGGATGTTTGCAGGATAAATATTTAAAGATCAATATTTTATGGGTGTGAAAGAGAGCAGGGAGACCTTGGGGAAATAGCGGGGAAGTACAGATGAAAGGCAAATAGTGACTTAGAGGAGAATCAGAAGGCACTTGGTTTCACCATAAAATATATTCTGTAGCAGAGACTGAGGTGTGTTCTGCTTTTGAATTAAATATCTTCAAGTGTCTTTAAAGTTAGAGAGAAAGGAGCATGGATTGAGGCTTCTGCGGCCTAGTTTTCCCCATTCATTCTCAAAAGGAAGCATTACCTCCATGTATTATTGATGAATAGGTAGTCTTTTCAAAGCAACCTAATGAAACCTGGGCTGAGGTGTGGGGCTGAATATCCCACACTGCAGACTGAAAGAAGGAGAAAAAGTATTTCCTGGCCTGGTCTGGCTTTGTCTCAGGTTTTTTGTCACTTCATATTGGCCAGGTGTTGAGAGATTTATCCCCATGTAGTTGTGCAGATCCTCACCTTCAAACTTAATTAGAAAGCAAATTGATTGGATCAAGAGCAGATGTGCTTCTCAGGCTGCAGGTAATCTGAACGGACACAGCATTTGACGGGTTATTTGTTCAGTTTTTCACTCTCCGTTGCAGACAGCTTAATCCACTTCCCCTTTTAATTTCACATTATAAAGCATATCCTGTTCAGGACTGTTTGTTGGTGGTGGATGTTTATTTTGGGCATGATTTATGTGAAAGTGGAGCACTACCTTTATCGCTTTGTCTTGTGTTGACTTCATGAAGGCCTAAACAACCACACACACACAAACATATACACTGTAAATATATATGAGAGTCTATGTTTTAACCACAAGGCTATGGTGGCGGCGGTTACAGTAATACTCACAATAGCGCACATCGCCGATGTTGCAGTCAAGCTACGTAGCTTGTTGCTAAATCTAGCTTGTTAGCTTGTATGCTAACTCCGGTGTTTAGCTTTGTCTGTATGGCTACCGGTTAGCAAAAGTGTCTTTCAAGTGATCGGGCAGTTATAACGTTAGTTTGTGTTCAGTACGCTCTGAAGTGGTTGAATTAGTTTAGAGAAATAACGTTACTCATGCTCCAGAGAGACAGCATGTTGATGATGATTACCTGAAGGATTACCTGGTAACTCTGTCTACCACGATGTGAGGAATGGTGTTTGTTGCTCTGGATATCTACAGTGACTCGCCTGAGGCACTCATCATTGTAATTTAGCTGTATTGATCAGAAATAGAACAATCAGGGCGTATTTTGTTGCCAATGCCATCTTGGTTATCTCGCGTCCTCCGTTACCGTCGTTACAAGGATGCTCATGCACAGCAGGCTCCTCTGTGGGGAGGGCCTTTAAAGGCGACGCTCTATCTATCCTTCTAGTTCTAGTGTCAGTTTTGCACGTAAAGGGCTCCTGCGTCAAGTTAGCAATAAAACATAACATGCAACATCGGTTAGACTTTCAAAATAAAAGCTTGCTGACAAACAGTTCATTATATTATGACAGTATTCTCAGGTTTAGGCACAAAAACCACTCGGCAAGGTTTAGGAGAAGATCATACTTTGGGTTAAAATAACTACATTCAGTCTGTAAACTTAAGTTACATAAGTGGCATAACGTCATGTAACAAATGAGACGTCAGTCACGTATCTTCACTCACCACTGCAGGTGAAAATGATTAATTGTGCTCCATCACGACTGAGCAATACAAACAATAAGAAACAATAGAGTGGTGCTAGCTAGTTGGCCTACTTCCTTCCTCACTCTCTGGTGTCATCTAGTGTTTCCTGTTTCCTCTGAAGTTATAGTAACTACAGCAAGTAAAGTGCATATGACACCAGTGACAGGCGAGTGTGGGACATACCTTGAATAAAATTTCAGATTTCTCTGGATTTGAACATGGTTGTTCAGTTGTGTACTTACATTAGCCCAAATATTTTCAAACTACTCCAGTTACTAGTTTTTTGTCCTAATGCTTTTCTATTAGCAAATGCTTTTCACTCTTGTTTCTTGTGTGTAACTCAATTACTTTGTCCAAAAATATGGAAAAAACATATCTTTATTATTTGTATTGGTTATTTACAAAACCTGCTAATACAGGTTGACAAATGTAACACAGCATTTATAGCCTGAGCTGCTTTGCCAAGCCTGTCCCTTGCAATTTTACAAATGCATACAGCTCAACAGGAAGACAAAGCCAAAGTAACACAAACAAAGACACAAATTGTCCTACAGTAAAGGCAGCTTATGAATGGAGGGGTCAGTTGTGACTAAATGTCTGATCCCTTTTTATAAACTTTTTTATACTTGGAAATGATCCTCATATTGATCCAGAGTCAAGAATAATATTAATTTAAGACTTGAGTGTCCATTTTGTTTTAGAAACACAAGTACACTTAGTTCATTTTGTTAGAATCAATCAACCAAATGTATCATGTCAATGGCAAAGACTGCTTATGGCTGTACTTTCACAATTAAAGAAAAGTTCTCAATAAGAAATGCAAAGCAGCCTCTGGAATGATGACAGCTATCATTGTTGGACTGAGATGATCCTCCCGCTGAATTACAGAGTGAGAGAAAGTTGTCATTATGCTGTTTTTGTGCCAGATGGGTTCGGACAGCGTGCTTAGAAGCACTTGAAAAGTCATCTATTTTGCAATGCATTGAATAAATGATAGCTGGGCAGATGATACTGTACATCTGTTTCCAGATGGAGATGATTATGATGTATAGAGACATTATGGAAAATACTAAAGTGCTGCAGTTGTGGTACACTGAACAGAGCACTACACAGAAAAGCCAATCAGCAGAAAGGTTGTGTCTGTATAATTAGAGGAAAATTTTTGGACTATTTTTTGTGATCTATATTTTATCACATATGGCCTTCTATCAATAGCAGCCCACTTTTATTTAGAGGACTAGGTTGACATTTTGAGAAGTGTGCTTGATTGCCTTCTTGCAGTTAGATGATAAAATTGTTAGCACTCGTTCACCTTCTGTTGCTAAGCAGCTGCTGGCTACAGCCAGTTTGCTTCGCTAAGCACAAAGACTGCGAACAGGAGTTCGCAGTCTTTGTGTATGCGTATGTATTGTGTATGTTTACCATGTATGTGTATGTTTACCATGTATGTCCAAAAGAAATGAATACAGTGTCGGGGCCCCATTCAGTTGCTCAGAGGCACATGAAGCCAAGAAAGTTTGACCTGGGGTTATAAAATTCCCTGGATCTTCCAAATAGCTTCCGCATCTGCAGCCCATGGAGCAAGTGCACTAGCATTTTCTTTTACCTCGCCTCCTAACTGTTCTGTCTCAGGGTTGCCACAACACCAACAGTTTGTGTGCTCACCCATTGATTTAATAACAAGAAATCTGGATACAACATCGGAGGCATAGCCGTGTTCATTCCTGTGAGAGCTGCTCAGTGGTGCATGAAGCAAAAAAGGTTTGACTTCCAGGGTAGAATTACAGATCTTTTACGTTGTGGGGCCCAGATAGCATGCGCCATAGAGACTTCCTCTTGCCTAACTTGAAGTCTAACCTGAATGATATAATGATTTAATCATGCAGTTGTGTTTTTCACAATGTAAGCTTATGGGCTCATGTGCATCACGTGACACTGTAATGACATGGTTTGGCCACTATAGAAAATTGGCTTCAAAGCTTGAAACACGTGGTGAAATACTCAGATTGCTTCCTGCTACACACGGTGTCTTCAGAACCACATTTTACCACGAATGATGACACACACACACACACACACACACACACACACACACACACACACACACACACAGACAAGGTGAAAACATTACCAGTCGACGCTGTCATGCCTGGTAATAACGAAACAATTACCGAGAAATAAAACAGAGCAGATGCTACAGGGGAGCAGAAAACCCTGCTCTTTCACAACTCTCATTCACAGTCTGGTTGATAGTCTGAAAGGATTCAGAGGCATTCTGATGATAAAAATGATTAAAATCCCTTTTGAAATCATGAATGAACCAACATGTTTCAAGTCAAAGAGTCAATATCAGGGCATGAAAAATAAAAACACTGTTATCTTTTCAAAAATACTTGATGTTAAATGTTGGCATTTACAGAAAGGTACATCTGACAAGGGGAAAAAAAGAGAGCAGACAATACCGGAGGCAAGGGAGTCTTGATGATTTTGTTCAGTGTTGTCAGCTTCACTGTTAAGCTTTGCATTTTTCCCAGCAATCTCCTGTCCTGAGCAGAGTTCATCTCAGAAAATGTCAGCTGATCAACAGATGCTGAAGTAGAAAAAAATAGACAATTTCACAATTTCTCTTCTCCTCTCCCAGCTTTCTGCTAAATCTTTTGTGTAAAATATTGTCTTTGTATATGTAGAAGGGTGGAAAAAAAGCATTTACTTAAAGTGAAAGGAAAAACTGACACCCCCTTAATTTGTTCATGTATTTTTACATGTAAATGGCTGCTTAATAAATTAGTCCCTCTCAGATATAAACCAGTCCCCCTCTCATTTAGGGGAAATGTTGCTGTTATTATCTTGTGACAGTAGGTGTCGCTGTGATACCGGCACAGTAGGGGACAGAATACTTAACAATTCTTTGACATATTTTGAAGTTAACGAGGTGCAGTAGTGAATTCATAACCACATTGTAAAAGCCACAGTTAACAGTGATGTTTTAAGCCCTGATTTCAATGAGCTGACAGTTATAGCAGACCTCAGGTATTCAGGAACCTTTTCCACAGGTGGAGAGCACAGAAACTCAAAGCTGCTTCACCTTGATTGGAAGTACATTGAGCAGTAAGTGAATCCACACTCTCACATAAGTCATATTTTGTATGCAGGGCTGATAAAAATAAATGTAGATGTGAAGTAAATGCTAATTACTTCGGTAATGTCTTTGGCCTTGTCTGCTTTCACATCTAGAGGCTGCTTTAAAACAGCGGGGAGAAGTTTTTTGACTCCTGTTTTATTTAATATTTTTTATGTTTTGCTTCTCTCCGGTGATTGACACATCTGGGTGATGCTGTTGAATAAGTGTTAGCATGTTTGACGTTTCTATCTGTCTGTCTGTCTGTTTTCTTCATCTTCATTTATCGTGCCCTTTTCTGCCTTTGTTGTCTAATGGCAGTTTGAAAACAGCTTTTAAAGTCATAACCACCACTTACTGGATGGAATGTGGGTCAGAACAATTATGCTCTCACCCACTCACATACGGTATGCTCTCACCATATGACAGTAGACCTATTGCACCGGATCGTTGTGTCTGTGCCAAGTTGATTCAGGAGGAATACATGTACCGTTACACCGCTAATAAATACAGCAGTTTTAGATTAACATTTTGGGTATGAGACACATAAACCAACTGTCAACGATTAACAACTATACAGATAATCAGGATCAAAAACAAAGTGAATCTAAATGATAAGAGGTTGTCTCCTCTGCCTTTGCCCCATGTGTTAGTCAAAAGACTACAACTAATAGCCCACTATGTTGAATTCTGCAACTAGCCAGCTGTTTGGTAACAGAGACATTAGGCTGTTTTTACAGCATACAGCCCAGGTATATTAAACCATAATAAGAGTGATGCATTTGGCCAATACATCAACAGTTACAGCCACATGCACCCAGCAGGAGGCCAGCAGAACTGAATATATCATACATTAGCATGCAGGGTGGCACAATCACTCTCCGAGTGTCATTATGCCTGTGAAAATAAGTGGATTTCACAACTTTCAGGACATAATGATTTAAATAAGGGCTATTCAAATGTTCCTACTTGGAAAATGATGTCTAAAAAAAAGCCACTTATTTTTAGACATCCTTTTCCCCATGCAAGAAAAGAAAGGAAGGATAAAGTCTTGTGCATCATGTGACAGACCCAGATGTTGTAGTTACACAGTTTGGCCACTATGTCAAATTGGCTTCAAAGCCCGATGCACTTCCTGGGCTTCCTGGGGCTTGGAATAAACAGCAAACATGGATTCAGTCCTGACATAGCTGGTAGTTGACAGGCGATCCAGAGGGAAATTCCAGAAACTTACTGCTGAAGAGAAATGATTCCGGCAATAACCTGTTAAATGGCAAATTGTAATTTTTGCACAGGTATTCATAAAAATAAAACTACTTAGATATACCATGCTTTAGAGGTGATGTTAGGTGTTATCTTCGGACAGAGCCAGGTAAGCTGTTCCTCCCTGCTCACAGTCTTTATGCTAAGCTAAGCTAGCTGGCTAATCACTTCAGACAAGGGCATCACTTTGTGTCTTTATATTGAAAAGTGGTGGGGACAAAGGGATTTGTTTTTTTTTTTTGTTTTTTTTATTGTATTATCATTATATTTTTGAATTGTCCTCAGCACATGCACATTAGAAAAATATGTGAGCAAGCTACAATGTAACCTATACTGTGTAGACTATAGTATATCTAATTATTTAGCATAAATCCAGCAAATAAGATGCAATGGTCTTGACACAATGCTGCTGGAATGAGTACTAACACCTTGAAATCAGTTCCCCCATCTCAAAGTCAGTGGGTTTTTTGAGTGGGTTCTTGCATAAAAGCCTGAAATAAGGTCTGCAGTTTTGTTTTACAGGATAAAATAGGCCAGTTAATACCCCATGTTTGAATGATAATGCATTTACTTGTCTCAAAAAAGGTGGTTGCTAACAAGTGGCTTTGCAAACAGCATTTGTTGGTTCGGGCTATTTTTTTGTTTGTTTGTTTGTTTTTTTTTGTTTTTTTTTTAACAAATCATGCTTTTAAAAGGTGTTATGGCCATGTCCCCAGAGAAGGATATCCATCCTCGTAACTAATTCTGTTCCATAAAGAGAATAAGCTTATTTTCCAAGGTCAAACTATTCCTTTTAATTACAATGTAAACAAATAAACCCACTAAAGTCACATTGGTTGTATGTATGAATTAATTCATGGTCAAACAGAAAAATACAGGATCAACATTATATAACTGAAAATCTGACAAATAAATGCAGCTCTATAGATGGTACATCAATAGTCTATTGGTCTCTGTGGAAGCATAATGAGTTTTCAGCAGCGGAGGGGTTTCTATAGGGACTGCAAGAATCAGGTGGGTAGTGATGGAAAATCATAAGGCTCATTTAGCCTTGCATGTCTTGTGACACTATAGGACCCTCATTTACATGTCATAAGGTGATCTTGAGCTCTCTATCGACCGGCCGGGCCAAACAACTGATGTGTATAAATTGCGTCTGTAACAGGTATGGACATTTGGTCTCAGGCTTTGTTACGGGACTGAATATGTGAGCATTAATGTGCAGCTGGTCGATCATAGATTCATTTTGCCATTTAGAAAGGGTCTCTTCCTATTATATAGTTGAAATGAAAGTCCCTTTTCATTCTGTCGGCTTAACTCAAAGTTGGGTAAATATGGGAGAAAGTGAAATCTAAAAGGTGACTGCATTAGTGGCATACAAATTAAGATTACAAGGACAGAGAAGTTTCTGTGTTTTTTAATGTCAGTCTATTTTGATAAGCTTCTCTGCACTAGTATCTAGGATCATTTCAGACTCTGAAGTACTTTGTAAAAGCAATCACAGGAGTTATTTTAAATTATAAGACTAGCTGATGACAACTCATCACTGGTCACCTTTGTTTTAAAATGTGACACTATCCTTTAGCTTGTACCCTCATATCCACTTATGTCCACTCAGTAGCCCTCCAAGGAATGCTGCTGAAAGTCTGACAGGGGCTAAAAATACACCGTCCTCAGAGTCATATTTGACAGTTACTTATGAAGCTTCCTGCATGCACTCCCAGCAAGGGAAGGTTCAACACTGAGAATGAAGGACGTCATTCAAACGTGTACAATGAAACAAATGTCAAAAATGTATTTTAGTTGAAAATACCATCACTTGTGAGTGAATCAGAAGCTCAGAGTGTATGACAAACTTCATCTGTGGCACAGCTGAAGGCTAAAGATATATTTTTGGAAAAACAGTTATTTCATCTACTTTTCTCTGTTCAATCCAGAGTCCAGCCACTGTGCATATTTATAAGATATCTGTAGAATATCCACATTATTCCTAGCCCCTTTGATACCTTGCCTTAATTATTGGAACGACATCCACTGGGCCAGTCACCCAACTGGGACAGACATTGTCCATGGGATGCTAATCCTCTTTCTCAGAGCAAGTGGTATGTTGTATCAATCATTTAGGAAGATGTAAGTTAATGAATTTATCAAGTGATTACTACTAAAATTGTTATTATAGCTTACCCCACTTAGCAAATGTTTCTAAAGCCTTAAAAGTACCTCAGTGTGTCAGTTCGAAATATTGAAACATTGTTACTTATGCTAGTTCTGCCAAGCACCAGACACATCACCCATAATCGTTTCCCCAGTGACCTCCCCTGAAAACTTTGCCATCAGTTTTATTAAAATGTCTTAAAAACTAGCTTTGAGGGGGAGGACTTCAGCATGCTGATGTTAGCATATAGGTCCAAGCACTGCTGTGCCGGAGTACAACCGAAAAGATGCAAGCATGGCACTTAGCTACACTATGCATTTAATTTTGTACTTTCAGTTTTAAACATTGTCGTTGGTGTAGGCGACCATGTTATTGATAGTGCACCCAATCGCCAGAATAAATGTTGGTAATGTACATTTCTGCAAACCACAGATATGTTGAAGCTTTACATTTCTTTATGTTGCAACTTTGCAATCCTTTAGGCTCTATTTCAATTTTATGATCTGGCAGTGCCGTGTTTAAATAGTCAACAAAAGGTTTATGAGCAAAAATCATTCAGTTCAACACAGGACACATACATAACAACTAAACAGGTAGATTGTCAGCGTCCCTTAATGACAATATATTACATTCCCAAAACAACCTGATCTTTGCAGTGTAACAGCCACACATGTAACGACCTTCATCTGGTTGCAGTTTGGTTAGGTTTAGGAAAGAAAACAACTCTGTAAGGTTTAGGAAAACATTGTGGTTTGGGATAAAATCAGTATGTCTCATCTTGGAGTTCTGTTGTTAACATACCTATGTTACCTAAGTAACTTGGGTTACATTACGTACTTGACATCACTCTACTAGGTTGGTAATTTAGTAGGTAGGTAGTTAGTTAGTAGGTCAACCTACAGACCTCGGATGTTGATAACAGGCAATCCCGGACTCAGAGGGGAATAGTACTAGCGTATCATAACAAAATATTGGTGAAATGAACTAGTTTCGCGGCAGATAATGCGTTATATAGAGGCTGCGCTTCGGTGCCCCAATCACTCGCATTATATGGATATACACGGCGCTCCACTGGATCTAATTTCGTCCGAACGACTCCAAATGACACCAAAGTTATCTGGGTGAGTAAATGATCGTATTTTATGCTAGAAATAAGGTCCAGGTTGTAAAAAATGGGCAATTCCCCTTTAAAACAACTCGTCGTTGACTTCTGGCTTCAACTCACCGCAAAAAAGGCTTATATTATATCAAAAGTGGTTTCACACTTTCAATGCTGAAATGCCATCTCGAACAGTGGTTTCTGGTAGATGTCTTATCTAGATGTAAAAAAAAGCTGACAACATGCTTCTACAAATCTGACTTGAAGTACAACTAAATATGTATAAAGTTGAGAATTAAGGATCAATTAGACCTCATTTCCTGCTCTGAAATACTTAATAAATATAGGTATTTGATCATCTTCACACTATACAAGTCATTATGTGTTTAACTGTAAGATGTATGATTGTTATTGAGCTGCCTCCAAGGCTGTGTGTTATGAATGCAAGGCAAAAGGAGGAGAGAAAAAAAGGGAGAGGGACAGCGAGGCAGTGGTAATTTCTTCACAGCATCCAGCCTCTCTGCCACAGATGACCCCCAGAGTATTGGTCCTGGCAGCCAGCTACAATTATCATTCAGCAGGAGTGAAGGACTCTGTTTGATATCTGCCAAGGTAATTTAGTGGGAAAGATTGAACATAGCTTTTCTTTTTTTTTCCCATGGATTGCGACTGACCCCTCTGCATATGGAGTGTTGAGCATCAGCATCAGCATCCCACTTTATCCCTGCCACAAAATACATTCAAAAGCATATGAATTTGAAGAGAATACAAAATAAGCTCTGGTGGCTATTTACATGACTGTTACATTGGAATGAAAACAGCAGGATCTTTCCAGGGCAGTGTCATTTTCATGTCCTCATCAGAAAAACGACCGTATAGGTCACTTGTGAAAGCAGCTTTCATTGTAGGTGCCGACCTCTAGTGTTCATAGTTAGTACTACGCCTGCAACGGAGGAAGTCAGGCGAAGTGGTATAAGGAGCAGCATGTCGAGGAGGTTGTTGTGGATGGTTGGTTCCAACAAGCACAGGACTTTCACTCAGTTTGTGTCCAATGAGAGACCCCCCTTGTGAACAGTGATATATGTCGTTTTTAGGAGGCATTGGCAACCGGCCTATTCAGTCGTGTAAGTATGAGGATGTGTTAGATGCAACCGTTTGATAGGCTGCTTAAAATAGGACTCCTCTTAACTGTATCTATCACCAAAGATGTATCATATGGGTTTCCTGGGCTCATCTCTATCATGTTTATCATCCACTGCTTGTGATCAACACCCATGGTGCTACTGTTGCACCTTCTGCCGATGCACATTAATCATTTCTGCATCACTCACTGTGACCGCTGCTGCATCTGAAACGACTGCAGAGCTCCGTAATGCACAGATGCAACTAAATTCTCCTTCAGCGTCTGTTGCACCTAAATGACATTTCATAAGCTATGAATAATTCAGTCACAATGTCTGTTAAAGAAGTTGTTTAGAAATCAAACACGTCCTCTGCAAAATGCATCACAGCAAAATTAGCACATTAATAAGTCCACACTGAGCATAATTCTTTTAACAGTGTTTTGTACAAGCCTAATCTTTGCACACACACTTATGGTCCTTTAAAGATTATAACAGCATCTGCTGAAGAATTAACTGGTGAAGTTCCGGACATGTTTCAAAGATTTGGACTTAATTGCTGCAAATTAGCAAATTCACACCCCAGGCTTTGTGATTATTGTAAATGACATCTGAGTCTTGCTGCCTTTTATCTTCCTCCGAACACAGTTTCCCAGATGAAGAAGAAGAACTGTGCATGTGTCTACACTTGGTGGCTTATTAAAATACAAAAACCTTTTTGCCCACTTGGGGAGCTGGGAATGGACTGTGTGTAAAGTGAGAAGTGCTGACCAGAAGAACTCTTTGGTTTGCTGGGAAATACCAAGGAGAGCTGGCGATAACAAGGTCAGTCATCATGCCAGGGGCGACACACTGTGAAAAAGCCTAATATTGTGTTTGCCACACAAAATACAGCTAAATCATGTCAGAGCAAACCAAGGCTTGGTTGTCATTGCCACTTTTAACCAATAATATCATCATTTAGGGGCATTAGGTGTAACTGGATTTCTCTACAGGAGTTCATACACATCATTGTTTCATCTGGATGCGTTGAGACAAGGAACATATTAAAATTGCTTCACATAAAGGTAAATAAATTATATATTATATTATATAAATTATTATAAATAAATTAATTGTTTTTTTTTTTAATCTAGAGATAATGAAGTGCTACTGATTTCCACCTGAAATCTATATGGATCCTAAGTATTAAAAACATTATGAAATAACAAATTATTTTTTTAATCATTGCGACATGCTACCATTATGTCATAGCTCTTCATTCCTCAGTCCCTCCAGGACTTTGCAATGTTGCGATCGCATCAAATTCAACCGATCACTGTGAATTCTTTGCAACCTTGCAATTTTGACCAATCACTGCAGCTTTACCACAAATTTGACCAATCGCCGTTGTCCCGCTATTTTCACCAGTTCTCTTTGCTCACATCATGCAATGACTTCAGCAAACTCACTGTATTATTTTTTTTCTGTTTCCATAAGATTTGTGAAGATTGGGCTGCTACATACATTGCTGTCAACATTCTACTCTCTAATACCCCTTTTCCTCTGGTCAAAAATCCCACTTAAACCAACTAAGATTGGACTTTTGTGTGCAATGGGAATGTGTAAACTCGAAATTTACACCCAGGTGAAAGTGCTAAATTCCGCCATGCAAAGTGATGACTCATTATCAACATCCAGTGGTGGCGAGTAAATAAGGAGGGAATTTGGGATGTGGTCTATTTTATTACTGGACACAGTGTTGGAGGTGGAGCCCCGTTCTTTCAAAAAAGCTCGACTTACCGGCTATGAAAATTCTTGGATTGCCGACCGAGCTGGCTAACTTCCGGTTTAGCGGCCAGCTAATTTGATTGGGGATATATATATATATTTAATCGTGCCGTTCTTCTAGACTTTCCAAATGTTATTGAACCGAAATGCTCAAATTATGACAGTGAAATGAGTCATTTCATGGGGGTTGTACAGCTCAAAATAATTTATCCACTGTTTTTACATATGCTTATTTCACAATGGGTCTATTGTTGTTTTCTCTTCTGTTACAACTGTTTCAGGCGCATTTGTGACGTACAACGTAATGCTTCAGATAAAAATCCCAGACGGGCTGCCTTGCCTGCGGGAAGTGGGAATGGGACCATTAGAAACTTTTTAGCCACATTTAAAAAACCTGTGTAGATCCGCTAATTTTGGTGGAAAAGCAGTATAGGAGTGTCCACCTTGCAATGAGAAGATTCCTGAAGTAGAGGGTATTCAACGGAGGAGCCATTCCTGGTTTTCACCAGCTACGAAGGAGGAGTATACCTGAAGTTAAAGGAGGCACTCAAAGCACATCTAGTTAAAAAGCCTGCTGCAGTTATATTTGATGAGAGTCCAGATGTAGAGGGGAGATGTGTACTGAACATCCTCATTGCACCACTTGAGAAGGTTGAATCTGGGAGGATCCTGGCCGACACTGTTTTCTTGGAGGAATGCAACCATTCTACTGTTTCTGTTTCTTCTCAAGTGTCTGCAAGAGTACTCCATATCCAATGAGGATGTCATCATGTTCAAGACAGACAATGCAGCACACATGAAGAAAGCATATAAAGCTTCATTGCAGTCTTTATTTCCCAACTCACTGCATGTAACTTGCATGGCACACATAATAAACCTCATTGCCGGTGCCTTTCGCAGACTTTTTGATCAGCTTAACGCATTCATGTTGAGCTTCTCACAGATGTTCTACCAAGCTGGCTCCCACAAAAGAAGATACCTCCAGTTCATGATAAGAAAACTGCCATCAGGAAGGAAGGCAACCATGGCTCCATGTGCAACACGGTGGAACTCCGGGTTCACTGCAGTACAGTGCCATTCACAGCACTTTGGACTGTACAAGAGTACACAGAGATGGAACATTTACACCTCTCTACTCCTTTACTGGCAACCTTAATTACTTTAAAATGCATATATTTCACATTCATCTCGACCCTGCACACACACACACACACACACACATGCACACACATGAATAACGCAAAGGCACTCACAATTAGAGCCTGACCGATCTGCAATTTTGGGGCCGATACTGATATTGGGACGTAAATCATTTTTATATTATACGTATACATACTAGCCAGTATATGCACATTTTTGCAATGTTCCCTCAAATGTGCTTATTTCAGTCAGGACCACTTTGTCAAAATAATCTTTATTTACTTGCACAAGTTTCATTTGGCGGTATGGTACTGTTCTGGGACCCCCTGCTCTTCCACGCGCTTGCGTGGAAAGCCTGAGGCAGGAAGAGCACACCTTCCTGCCCTTCATGAGCCATCATGAACGGCATAAGCACGGAGCGCAGCAGCAAAGAAAAACCCAGACAGAGCAGAGCAACCAACAAGATACAATGGTAAGGTTCATAACAGATGACAGGAGGAGCTGGGGTGGCGGTGGGTTGCAAAAAAGCCAGCAGAGGAAGCAGCAAGTGAGGTCGGGCTAGAGCAGTTTAAATAGCGCGCTCTGAATGCAATTTCCCAATAGGAAGCGGGCACGGGGAGTCAGCTGAGCCATCAGCTGATCTGCTCGGTGTTGACAGCTACGCTGTTAAAAAAACAACTATATTTAAAGGAGACATATTTTACAGTTTAATATTAAGCTTTAATGTCTGAAATGACATCAGATACAGATGGATCTGTGATAGGCTAATATTGGCAGATATTTCAGGCTCTACTCACAATCATTTAATCAAAAGTACTATGCACACCAGTTCTTTTGCAATTAAAAGTGATTGCATTGACACAATTAACTTGTTTTGATTTGTTATTATATTTATAGATATGTGGCAAGAGCACAGCTGGACAGCCTGCCATTCATTTCCTTCAAGATGTCTGGGTGTTTCATCCTCGTCACACTGTATTTATGAATGACAGTGTCTCCAGCTACAAATACATCCCAGGCTTCAGTTCAGTCCCTGAAGATGAATTCCATGCATACTTCACCCGGGTTCAGCAGCGCTCAGAGCTTCAGTGTGTGGAATGGTTGGCTTGGATGTATTCTGGAACGGGCTGCAGGAGAGACTTCCTGTATTGAGTGTCTTGGCCAAGTGTTACAAGGAAGTCAGCATAAACTCAACAGATGGTGAACGAAGCTGTCCAGTCGTAAGAGATCAGTGACAAACAACAACCTCAAAGCCTTGGTGTTCTTATACCACAACCAGCAACTTACCAGTAAGGCTTTTGAGAGCGATGAAGACTTTAAGGAAGAGTTTGAGGAGGACATAGAAGATATTGAGGCCCAGTCAGCTTTCAGGATGTGAGTGTTTTGCCTTTATTGACTGACCCTGCAGCATTTCTTTTTGTTTTAGTGTTGTAACAATACTAGTTTCTACTTCACAACAATACCAGAAAAAATATTGGTGTTCAATAACACAGGGGAAAAGAGTTTTTTTTATGAAAAGATAAACATAAAAGGCTTGTGTACTGTGTGTTAAAGACAACAGCATCCAAGTAAATTTACTTTAGGAGGCATTGGGGCCAGGTGGGCACTAACCTACTATATTGGTTCCAATTATCGGTTATCAGTCTCCTTGATTACTAATAATTAGTATCAGTATCGGCCCTGAAAAAAACATTTCAATATATATATGTATATATATATATATATATATATATATATATATATATATATATATATATATATATATATGTATATGTATGTGCATATACATATATATATATATATATGTATATGTATGTGCATATACATATATATATATATATATATATATATATATATATATATGTATATGTATGTGCATATATATATATATATATATATATATATATATATATATATATATATATATATATATATATATATATATATATATACATATATATGTATTTATATATACATATGTGTGTGTGGGTGTGTGGTGTGTGTGTGTGCTGTATCTATTGTCTAGTTACATGAAGTACTTAGTATAATACATCCTACTCATGCAGGGGATATCATACTTAGATAAACGCTTTTTCCTGCCTGAGCTGTGCCAGTGTTTGGAGAGCAACAGTCGACATGCATAATCAGATGATGTAGCACGTATAATCATCAATTTATAAATATCAAGAGAAGCGTCTGTTGCTATGGGATCATTACAAAGCGTCAAGCTAATTCTCTGTGGCAAACAGGGTGAAGATTTATGTACAGACTCGCCTACTCTTATGGTGTGACAAGGAGAGGGATGACCCAATGCATATCTGCTTCACTTTTAGTACTTGATAGATGGAGCCGTCCAAACATGACTGTACCCAGCTTAATCCTCACCAAAGATTGTGTGAACTTTATATACCTTCTCTATTGACAGTGGTGACTTATTGGAAATGTCAAAAATGCCTCTGTCCCATCTCTTACATCTGATACTGCTCAGCAGAGGTTTACAATGACCTTTGGCTGTTGCTCGATCAGATGCAAAGGATTTATGAGGCCATAATGTCACATTGTCAAGATTTATGTATGTCACATTTGTGTCTCATTTGTTTCTGTAAAGGGGGTTGTCTTAGCTGTAATTACATTCAATAAAGCGTTAATTTAGATCATATGTAAAGATCATCTAGTACAATATTGATTTGTTTTGATGTCTGCTGGGCTGTACCAGTGGTTTTTAGATGTCAGAATCATTGCTCACATTTCGTGATGCTTATACACTGATTAGCCTCAACATTAAAAGGATCAGCAGGAGAAATGAATAACACTGATCATCAGGTTACAATGTAATGTTTTCTGGACAACCTTGGGTCCTGGAATTGACATGTTTACCACTTGACACGCAACACCAAGTACAGCCCCACAAGGCAACTGGACTCCCCGATGTTAGTGCCCCCCGCAGCAGGACAATGCACCCTGACACACCACAAAAACTGCCCAGGAATGGCGAAAACTACTTGACAAAGAACCCAAGGCATTGGCCTAGCCTCCCAATTCCCCAGATCCCAATCTGATTGAGCATCTGTAAATGTAACTGATGTAGAGCATCAATAAACTACATCAGTATGTTTTACCTGCAGCCTCATACTCGTTTTACCACCTTTCTTCATCATCTGTGTTGTGAAAACATCAGATTTCCACACAGCCAGAGAAAGTCAAAGTGTGCATCCTGCTCATATTCAGTTATAACACCCGAGAACACCACAGAGCGTCACTCCTGCCGGGCTCCTGACAGCGCTGTCAGAGCAGGTCCAGAGTTACACATTTTGGGGCCATAGGCCAAATTATGATTTGGTGTCCCCCAATTGCAGCTTCTCTTATCTTTTATTGCATGGTCTCTGTTGGATGTCTTTTAACTAGTGCAGCAGCTAATTCAAAACTATATTTATGGTTCCATTAATATATATAACCTCATTGAGATGTTGTGTTGTGTGTGTCCATGTGCATTTTTGTAAGCCTCTTATTTTATTCTGTTTTTGTGATGTACTCTGACTGACAAAATCAGTCTCTGACTGACTGGCTCATCAACTTTCAGGGGTCAGCCGTAGATGTGCCAGTGTTTTGTTTTCAGATTTGGGATTTTATTTGTCCCAAATAAACATCAAACATGTGTTTAACACTACAATTTGTCAGAAATCGCGAATATTGTCGGGGACCCACTAAATTTCCCCAGTACCCATTCAAATGACCACCTGTGGGTTCCAGGGACTCATTATATTAAAAATCTAGCAACATCACTGTCCATGTTGTAAACAGGAAAAACCATTAGAAGTTGATGAGGCAGTCATTCTGATTAGATGACACTGCCACAAGGACCAGTGATTAGCTCAAGGTTATCTAGAGTCAACAGAGTAGCCAGGGGCATGTTGAGAAGAAGCCAGGATGAATGCACTTGTTGGCATTATTAGCTATAAAATTCTCTCATTCAAAAATCTCTTGACAACTATGCTGCAGTTAATGTTAGAGAAATATGGTTATGGCCAATAAACTGTGGTTAGGCTATGGTAGTGTTTTTCAATCCTGTCCCTGGGGGCCCCCTGTCCTGCATGTATTAGAAGCTTCCCTGTCCCAACACACCTGATTTAAAGTGATGCGTTGTTATCAGGCTTCAACAGAGCTTAGTGAGCTATGATTTGAATCCGGTATGTTGAGACATGGAAACATCTTAAAACATGAAGGACATGTCCCCTCCAGGGACAGGATTGAAAAACAAGGCACTATGGTATGAGACAGGTCATAAAATCCTCCATAAAATCATCTGGCTAGCCTAGCCTCCAGGCTAAAAACAAACCTAGTTAAGTTAACAGCAGTTGAGAGTTGGCAGTTGAGTCGTATAAAAGCCTTGACGTCCAGTAAAATCTTTTATCAAGTCAAAAGATGTAGGTAAAACAACAAGGATCTATACAGTGGATCATAACATTGTTTTAAAACTGGATAAAAGGTCATTTTTTGACAGAGCTTCTGTCTGACATGAAACACGCACAAACTGATTTCTCTAAAATGTGCTTGTGTGTTTGTCCTTCCCTGAGGATGTTGATCTTAATGTAATTCTCAGACTTTCTCTTCACTGATGACCTCTGCTCTGTCAGCTTGTGTTTGCTGTGTGATTCAACTGTCTCTCTGCTCACTCTGCGGGTGAATCATTAGTGTAACCTGGTGTGCTCCCAGGTTTCGGTGCAGCTCTCACTCTCTGTCTGCCATTCTGCTGCTGCTCTCTTCTCCCTGCAGGCACTTGTTTGGTTTGGTTATGTGTTCTGAGGATATGTTTAGTTCGGCACCACACAACACCCCAATACACACATCCATCACTGATGCACACTTTCAGCACTGATTATACCCACACCCACACCCCACATTTTACAATAATGCTTGATTGGCACTTTAATTTACAACCTTGATTCCAAACAAAAAAAAAAAAAGTTGGCATGATGTGTAAAACATAAATAAAAACAGATCAATCATTTGCAATCAAACTGTGCTTACCGACAACAGTTTTTATGACTTGTTCCTGAGCCATGTAGTGACATCCTTTATACAGTTGTGTGTTTCACAAAGTGGTGGACCTCATCCCGTCCTTGCTTGTGAACGACTGAGCCTTTCAAGAATGCCAGTTTCATACCCAATCATAATACTATCGTCTGTTATCAACCTGTCTACCCGTGCAACGTTCCAAACGGGTGTTTTTGGAGCATTCCACAACTTTCCCAGTCTTTTGTTGCCCATCCCAACTTGTTTGAAACATGTAACATTCATTCAAAATTGAATGTGCAGATTACCATGAAATGTACTGCGCATGCAAACCCTTATACTCTTTTTAGGCAAAAATATTACTTTGCACAAGGGATACCTCATCAGTAGTTACTTTTAGTCCAACCTTAAAGCAAACCGCATTTTTAGTTCCACTACTGCTAAAGCTCTAAGAATACAAGAATGATCAGGTGTAATGAATACTGCAGCCTATAATGAAATTTATGTTTTATGATGTCATTTGGAGGAGAGTGTTTCATCTGCCCTTTACCTGTGCAGTGCTGTTTTCAGAATGATGTTGTTTAAAAAGAACCATGCTCTGCACAGCTGGTCCATGAGCTCAGAAGTGCTTAGTGAACTCTGTTAGATCCGGTGTCACTGCCTTCCCAACTGTTTAATTAGAACAGCAGATGTAATAGTGATCCCCCATGGACTGACAGCTATCACCCTGTGGGAGTATACTGAATGCCATCTGGTCAGGCCCATCCAGAGGCAATTTGATTTCTCTTGAGCTCATCACATCAGGCGCTGTTTAAGAGAGGAGCTTTTTATGGCAATCACTTTTTAACACATATTAAAGGCTGACAGGAAGCAGGAAATTACAAGGTAAATTGCAGTTCCTTGAATTATGTTACGTACAGTGACGGTGCTCCATTCCCCCTACTTTTTTACTCATTAGAACTTTTTCAAGGCAGATGTGAATCACCTTCTTGGAATTCCACTGTTAAAGGGAATATTACATATGCTTTCTTTACACTAAGTGTAAGTGCAGATAGGTCGCTGTGATTCACTTCATCCGTACAAAATTAGCTGTCTGTTAAATAATCGGAGCCAGAGAATGGCACTTAAATTTCTGCAAGACAAACATACCTTCAGTGGCGATGTTATTACCTTTTTGTGGTGTAAATCGAATGCAGCTTAGGCTGAGTGATGGACCGCAGCAAGACAAATCTCCGTCCTCTGAAAAGTGCTGACTTTAAGGCAAAAAATGGTAATAGATTCTCAAAGTGAGGGGCCATTACTGGGGCAGCATGCAAATGATGGGTGAAGAAATAATCTACAAGGTGTTATTGAGCCCTTGGTTTAAGAAGGAAGGGAAGGCCTCTCCCCATTCCCTTGTCGAAGCACCGTAATGTGCGGCTTGTAATTAGATATTGATTTGCTTTGTCGACGAGTATTTCAAACTAGTGTCCTCCTCCTACAGAGAAGGAGATGCATAAAAGTCTGAATGCATCTTGTTAGGACTGAAATGTAATATCTTCATACAGGTGTGAGATTGCCACAGGGCCAAGTGAATAATTACTTATCTCTAATGGAAATAAAGAGCAACTGATAATTTGGTGGCAGTGAAGTAATAGTTTCAGTGTCCTTGGGAGATACCTTTACATTCAAATGCATTAGGCGTTTAGAACGCTTTTTTATTGGATGAAAAATATTTTCCAACCCTTTAAAACTAGATGTCTACTCCCTTCAGGCTCTAGTTCTTTCAAAAACAGATTTATAAATCATAACCACTGGCTGGTAGTTAAGAAATCAGAGTGAATTGACCCAACAACTTTTGGATGGACTGCCATAAAACATTTTTTTCCAGTTTTCATAGAGGAAAAATATCCTTTTGATGCCAATGCCCTTTGCAGCGAGTAAATGACTACATCTCACTCTTTGTCTCTGTTGTCTTTCTGACCAAAGTCTATCCAAGGAAGATATCCAAAGCCTCTGAGTAAATAATACATATATGAAGTTCTTGGGGATGCAGGTGACACCGGGTAAAGCTCTTGTCCAGCACTGCAGGGACCTGAGATCCAGATACTGGTAGCAATACTTGGCCATGCACCACAACAAACAATAGGGAGCTGATGGGAGCTCTTGTCCGATCATCCTAACACTTGACTTGCCGGATACTACAATGATCCGCTGAGTGAAGTTTATCACTGGCAGGCGAAAAACATGCATGAAAAACACAGAGAAATCTTTAAGCATGGCTGCTCAGCCCCCAGGAAAAATATCTACAAATGGTACTGATCCAAGGACTATTGTTAGGGGGTCAGGGGCTTCAGAGTGGTCGTGGGTAAAGACCCTCATCTAGCATTGAAGAGACCAAGGGCATTTGCATCACACATAATATGGACATTGATGGAATGAAAATGCTTTTGATTAACAAAAGGAAATTAATCCTTGTGGTGCCCTCTTTATAATATGAGTGCAGTCGACCGCACTGATAACATTTGGGAAAGCGTATGTTGCTGCAAAATGCTTTACTTTACAACCATATGTATTGCTGGGTCATTTGAAGTTATGGTTTTTCACAAGAATGGCATCACAAGGCTCAATGAGGTTTGTTTAACCCAACCATAAGTTCATAAATGAACATAAATATGGGTCATAATAAACCACTTTGACAGTCAATTTGTATGGTCACTTTTTCAAGGATGGGCTAGGTTGCCAGAAACCCTAATTTCATCGAACCCTGTAAATGGACTTGTATTGGTCAGTTTCTGGTGGCTGAACACACTTAAGTTGGACCCAATTCAGCGCACAATTCTAAGAGAATCGCTCTTGGGTATCAAAATCAGCTCAGAAGTCAGTCATCATCATGGGACAGAAAATCCTTGTTGTCCCAAAACATCCTTTCCAATCCGAAGCATGCCATTGGCAGTGCTATATCAGCCATTGCATAATATACATTGCTATGCGTGGTCATCACCCAGCCCTGCTATATTCCTCCCACAATTAGTGGAATTGCCTAATACCTGAATCATTGAATCACCAACATCTTTCTTTAAATAATAATTTATGTTTAGAAAGTGGCACACGCACAGTTCAATGCCTCTTTGTGCACACCGACGATCATAAATGAAGCCCCCAGGTTCAGTGCCTGCACTGGTGCTTCCTGGTTTGGCTGGGTGGCACATCAAATACAACTGACAGCATTGGTGAGTGGAAAGACAGTGAAAGATCACGTCCTTGTTGCTGCGCTAGTAATTGGTCAGGGTGCCTGTGCAAATGGGGTGTAAGATTTCGGGTGGCAGAAAATCCACATAACACCTTTCTAGTACATCTCTTTCCTGACATATGTGAGTCAGAGGAGATACATGGCTGTCTCAGACAGCAGTGGGAGTTAGACGTGACTAAAGCTAATTGGGGAAAAAAGAGAAAACAAATGCTCAAAAATATACAGAAAGAATGTAAATAAAATGCTATAAATTAGCAAATGTGAAAAAGTCGTTTACAGGACCCTGCTCACGGTCAAAGAAAAGTAAGTGCACTACAGTTCAAATGTATACCATGTGACTAGTGGTGCTTTGTAGGTGGTCCTTTTCAAAAAAAAAGCTCCTGCGTCATAGTAATTTAACATTAAGTGCAGTTTGAAAAGGCTTTTGTTGAGGTTATGTTTGGTGTTAGAGTAAGTGCTGCTACATCATTTGAAATGATTTGTGTCGCTGCAGGATCTGATTCCTTCTTTCTCTCATTGTGCAGTGTAGCTTGATGTTGTGTACACTGACTAAGAGATAATTAACGTGAAAACATAGAGTGCCTGAAAGAGATGAATCATCCTGAACTGCACTATTATCTGCTTTGTCTGCTGTACCCGCTGATCTGTGTGAACAAGTTTTGCAGATAAAGTTTGATGATAAATAAGCTGAGGCCAATATGAAACAGATGAATATTAAATCTTGGGCTGATGTGCCGGCTCATGATTAGGTATCTCCCCCTGTCAAACTGCAGTCAGCCGTTGGCTGCTTGTGCTTGTCTGTCAGTAGTTTGATTGGTCTCTACCTGCTTAAACTGATGTATCTGTCCTACAAAACGAAACAGACGGCCAAGGCTTTACCTGGGTGATTTAGGCAGGCATTGAGTCAGCAACCTGTCCATCCTAATGGCTTTCAGCTATAGTGTATGGCTTAAACGAAGGATTAGAGCCTGACTTTCCCCCGCCTTTCAATAGGCAAATCCAATACACTCACAGGAAGTATCCTCTAAGTATATCTAAGATCTAATATGACATGGTAATATTACAAAGCATTTCAGGGTGTAGGTAAAACTAAGGTATTTTAAAAGCCTAATGCATGCTGGTTTTACATGGCAGATGGCAGAGAAACGACTGAACACAGATGCATCATTCAGATATGGGGCAGGTTGCACCAGCTGGGCATACACCTGACTGTAAGTCTACGCTGGACCTATAATGTGCTTTAAACCTGATGTTGAATTAATACCTGTAGCATCTAGGTGTAGTGCTATGTCTGAGACTATCTCTTATGTCTAGTCAAAGGTAGATGTAAAATAGAAATGTTAAGACAATGGTGCATCTAATATACAGATTACACAACCAGCAGGCTTTCAGGCACGAAAGAGTAATGAGAGACCGCACCAATCATCTGGATGTATGGAGACAGAGAACTTATTTAAAGATTTAGTGTCAGCAGTTTTGTGGCAGGCTGCAGCATGGGCCAGGAGTGGACCGCCCAAGTGCCTTCATTCCACGAGGTATGTGGGCCAGATGACCGCATCTGGTGTGGACCAGATCTGGGCCACAACAATTTTGCCGTCCGGGAATTATGACTCTCCAGTTTCCACAGTTATTCCATTTGTCCCACCGTTACCTGGGGATAGCAAGCAGGGAAAACAATGCCTCTTGCTGTTTTGGTTGTGCAATGACAGACACACTTCCTTTGAGCAGTTATTGGACTTTTATTTTCCTGGGAAAATCCAGCTGAAAAGGCAGACTAAGCAGCATAGTGGAAACGAGGCTTATAAGGAACCAATCTATAAGTGGATGGTGTCATTTTACTTCAGCATTTACACTGTGACATCAGTATTCATTGTAGAATGACAAGTTAAAGCAAAAAAAGTCATCAGTTGTTTAATGTTAATCTTCATTTGGTGAGGTTTAGGATCAGAATCAGAATCAGCTTTATTGGCCTAATATATAATGGAATATTATGAGTTGATTCATTTCGGTGCATATTTCAAATCTTAATACGGATATTTTTGTGAAGCAAAAATGCATTAGATCTCTAGCAGATGTGGAGCATCTAGTAATTTGCAAAAGGTAACATCTCACTTCGTCGGGGGCTTCTCGCTGGCTTTTAGCCAAAAATAAATTGAATTAAAGCTAACTTTAAAAGGCTCCCCACCCACTCCACCCAAACTCAATTCACTCAGCAGCTTTTAAATGAATTTTATTGGATGATAAACTTCTCTGCATGGCTAACTCAGGCTATCTCATCCCTCCAGCATATAGTCCTTCACCTTACCAGAATGAATACAAAAGATCTGTGAATCATGCTGTAAAGTAAATTACTTAAAAGGTGTTAATCAAATGTGAACCACTTCCTGTGTAACCAGCGTCCTGTATTCAAAGGCTGGTGCATTATAGCCAACGTCACTAATCTTCTTTGATTGCTTGAGGTTCTTTGAAGTACTATTTTTACCAAACCATCTATTCTTGTTCACCATCTTGTTCTTCTCCTCTCTCCTCCTGTCTAACCTTGCTCCTTTGTAGAGACTCTCTCATCCTTCCCCACAGCACATCTCGTACGTTAGAACCCTCATCCCTCTTCCCCGTCTCCCTTTGTCTCCTCTGTCTCCCCCCAGCCAAGCTTTTACTTCTCTGTCAACCCTCCGCCACGTCTGCATCAATACTAAGCCCTTTATGTGATCCTTGACTGGTTCAATAATGCTGTGTGCTCTTTTGGGCTGAGGCCCCTCCAGGGTCCCTTCTCTGCAAATAAGATATCGAGGGGACAAATTAAAATGCCGCTGTGATTGTCTATAGACTCTGTTACAGTGGGTTTGCACTAAGATCTCTCTGGGGTTGGAGGCGGGGGCTGCAGGACAGTGGCCATGAGTAAGATCCACATGGAGAGATTTTGTCTTTAAAAAGCCTCGGCTTCCTGCAGCAAATGCCATTTAAGTACATCATCAATCTTCCTCATTCTTAATGCTGGACTATAAGAACAGCACCATTATCACTAAATCAGAAACAGAAAAGGGCATCACATCCCTGCTACACTAATGTTATATATTGTGTAACAGCCTGGATTCCAACCTGGAGTCTTAAGACAGGAAGTGAAATAATATTATAGTATACAGTATAATAGTATCAGTTACCTGAAATGTACCAAAACTGATATGATGAATCTCCAAATGACTTTTTTAAGGTTGTGTCCAGCCTGTCCTCATCAGATTAACAACCAGATGTACCAAATCTCAGTACCGGAATATTGTACTGGTCTTAGTCAGAACATCAGTTTGCTTCTTGACACTTGAGATAAGCCACAATAACAGCTGCATGGTTTTAATGTATTTACATAAGCTGGGTACATGCATGTTGTTTGCATATCTGTGTGTTGTGCTTAATTTAAGCTGTTTGCACACATGGGTACTCTATGACCCTTGTAGATATTTCATCAAATATAAGCTTGGAGGATTTCTGAGTAATGAAGTCATCAAAATCTGAACCCTAATTGTATTTTTTTTTTTTATGAGCTGCCAACAAGCAGTTTCCCAGTGCACTTTTAAATGCAAAAGGCTTTGCTTTGGCTCACGCCGTCTCCATATTTCTCTGTTAATGGTGTTCAAGCTGTGAGATCGCTGCATGGAGAGAGTGCAGATGTTAATCACAAGTTATGGCAAGGTGTGTGCATCCCAGAACACAAAGGTCACCTTAAAAATCTCACAGGGCAGATGAATTTGGAACTATTTCAACCTGCATGAGTCCCACAGATCATTTGAGTTTGTTCAGATTCTCATGTAAATTTCATGTCACATCTTTTCTGTGAGACAAATTATGATGCATAATAGTTTGTGGGGAAAGTTAACTCGATAGTCACATTGTTTTTTCATGAGGTATATAAACAGGAAAGGATTATGGTCATAATTAAAGCATGACATTTGCATAACATAGCATGTCATAAAGGGAGATTTTTAATTAACCTTTTAAACTTTCCCTGACCCATCAGTGGCACCATTTATACAAACTCATGCTGAGCAGCCAAACATTGTTCAAACCTAAATGAACTTGGATATGAACATAAATAGAACTGAGTAAATAACCGTTAACAGATGGAAAGATTTTGAAGATGCATTATTATTTTTTAAAATGTATTATTGTTTTTATTATTTTCAGCCTGGATATAATGAGGCTTGGAGCTACTGTTTACACAAAACAGTTAATGCTTCACTTCACTTTCAATGTTTTGATTGCAGACCAGCCTGAATTGAAGGAGTTCATGTAACTTGTAATCTATGTGTGTAATCTATGTAAAATCATAATCTTGTGAGGACAATGTGACCAATTATTAAGTTACTGGAAGTGATATACAGTACTGCTGGGAATATCACATCACCAGTACTTTTAAGGGACAACACTAAATGCAAAAACACTGCAAAGAAACTATATTCCTAGAATGCTGTTCTTGACTCATATAATTTAAATAAGTTTACATTATTACTAGGGCTGTCAATCGATTAAAATATTTAATCGCGATTAATCGCATGATTGTCCATAGTTAACTCGCTATTAATCGCAAATTAATCACACATTTTGTATCTGTTCTAAATGTACCTTAAAGGGATAGTTTGTAATACTTTAATACTTAGCCCTCAACATGGGAGTGGACAAATATGCTTGCTTTAAGCAAATCTATGTTTATTATTATTGCAACAATCCAAAACAATGAGAAATACTGTCCAGAATATTCTCCAGAATAACCTCAAAGGTACTGCATGCTCAAAAAATATGCTGAAAGCATAACATGGCAAACTCAAGCCCAACAAGCAACAACAGATGGGCATACTGACCTAAATGTAACATTCCTTAGTAATACTAACACAATGTAGTGTCCAACTTGTAAGGTTAACTACACAATGTTAATCATCCTGCAAGCTGTAGTCACCCATTTACAGCTATCGCTGTTGAAAGTTTGTCTCATGTAGAGTGGATGGTTTGGATAAACAAGCTCAGACTTTCATCCAGGGGACCACTGCTTGAGTCCAATGTGAAACCAAAAGTCAGTGGTGAGTTATTTTAACTTACTAACATAGTCATGGTACATCACAGTCGGTACGTTCTTAACTGAATTTACAGTACTTATTTTATCCCAAACCACAATGTTTACCTAAACTTAACCAAACTGCAACTGTAAGACAAAGGTCCAGTGAGCCTGTCGCTGGTAAACTGCAACAGTCATGTTGTTTTTTGAACAGTGATATATGTCAATCCAGCAGAAATAGCAGTTGTGTAGCCATAAATATTCATTTAGGTGGGCCTGTGGGATGTGAAGTGGGCAAGAACAGTGTGCAAAATGTCATATGTAGATCAATCCGAACAGTTCTAACTCTGTTTGAAGATCTCATTAAAACATTATTTGAGTATTTGCCTGCTGTCAGTTTTACACATTGCTTTGAAAGCAGGATACTGTTCTGTTTACTGTTTACTGCTTCGCAACATGTGATTGATTCAAGAAATAAGGTGGTAGATAGATAGACATAGTTTACTTTATTAATCCACAAGGGAAATGTTACTGTTGCAGTAGCAATTCACATAAAATCACACTTCTCACAATAACACACAATATAAAAAACAGACACAAGAATGGTAAAAAATAATACAAGATCTACAAATATATACATACATACACCTACCATACTGTTAGATTAAAATGGGTCAGATAGAATAAAATAAGGTGAGCTGCAACTTTATTTCATCATTCAATGCTGCAATAACTTCCCCTATAATGCAACTACAGCACAAGTGTTGCAGCAGTGTCAAACATTGTGCCAACTACAGTCGTTTGCTCATTAAACATCTGCTTGTCGGTCTACTACTGATACATCAGTTATGGTTACAGCCATGGTTCAAATTACGGGGGAGCTAAAGGGAGCTTGACTCCCCTGAAAGGAACACCAGCTCCCTAAAAGGCTACTTCAAGAGGGGGAGCTCTAAAACATTGTCCTTTTAACTTAATAATTGATTAGTTTATTATAAAAATCAGCTTCACGTGTGATTAGAAAAGTGCAGTTGAACAACACTGCTTGTTGACGGGCCTGGGGTAATGCTCATCTGGTGGGAACATCAAGGCTGCTGCTCGCTTCAGAAGTGTTGCATTTATGCATCTGGTGATTAAATGTAGTCCTTGATTTTGAAACATGTTGATATTTATTTATTTATTTAAGTTGTTATTTAGCCTCTATGAAATGTCACTGACAGTATCAACTGTTTGTAGTAGTAACAACTGTTTTTTTGCAGTAATCCTGCAATTGACCACGCTACCATGCACATCCATTTAGTAGAAGCTCTCGGCTCGTTTTCCCTAGATGGATCTTTGTATTTTTAATCAAATCTTGAGGCCTGAGCTTGCTTCTCCAATGATCTGTCACTGAATGCCAATTGAATATCATAAAGGCAGTGCATGTGCAAAGGCGGCCCGGCAATCATTTGAACTTTGAACTTTTATTACAAGTGACATGGAGTCTCTCTATTAGTATGCTTTAATTTCCAATCAATTTCACTTGTGTTGGTGAGGTAACATTTTGAGTTTTTCTTTAGATTTGCTGCTAACTCATATTTCTTATGATTGATGGGAGCTTTGGATTTAGACGATTGAAGATCTGTGGCTAAGTGGCTGAGACACAGAGCAACATTATCATTCATTTGGGGTCATGTTTCTGTCCACCTGATGAATGTAAGCCCTGTATAGAAAGAAGGAAGAAGCGCCATGAAGTGCACCAAAGCGCTCCCCCCCTTCCTTTTGGTGCCCATGTTTAACAATGTGGCTCTTAAGACAGATCATAATGCTCCTCAGCGCCCAGCTCCATGGCCGGCTTGCAATCTGCAATGATCCTTTCGGCATCTGTTCTATTTTCTCAGCGGGCTGCGAGTGAATCTGGCAAGAAAACACACCAATAATCTATTAGGAATGGTGTCACTGTTGTTTGTGATTGTGTTTTAGTGTATTTATTCCTCAGAGATGAGCAGCAGAAACACACAGAACTGAAGATCTTGTCACCAGAAGACACCACTCTCATTACTCTTTGTCTTGAGGTTAGCATTTATTAGTGCAGCTGTATTAGTCTCGTGGAGGTGGTCATTTTGAAACACAGATGTATTCTGCAGCCACTGAACTTCCTGTTTTTCTCCCATGTACTGAAACAGCAGAGAAGACAAGGATGACATGTTTGGCATTTACCACCACTCTTGAGACATGTTTATCAATACGCCACTTGTTCCCAAAATCATTGTGCCATCCTTGTAAATTATTGATGTCTAGGCAGGACCGGCCTCATTTGAGAGGCCCCGCAGATACCTCAAACTGATGATGACTCAATTTGGTGGCCCAGCCCAGGTCAAGGCACACAGCTCGATACGTCAATACCACAGCCAGTCCTTAACACACACGCATGGGCACACCGTCACACACACACACACACACCGTCACACACAAACACATACACACACACATGCTGACTCACATTAATTCACATTTCCCAATGCACACATGCATTTCTCTGCATTTATGAACCAATATATGCACAGGATGAGGATGCAGTAAGTGAAACACATTCTTATGGTATATCTCATTACAATAGCTTTACAATAAGTAATCCCTTTGGTAACTCTATTATTCAGTTTTATATTTTGACATTTAAATAAATAAATAAACTATTATGTCACACACTTCTTAATAAAATAAATATGTTTACTAAGCAGTGGTGAGAGACGTATTGAGATCCTTTACTAAAGTACACAAAAGTAGAACCACATGTTAAAAAATATTTTAAATGTAAAATTTCTGCATTAAACTTGGATCTACCCCATGAATTGTTTTATTTATCTTTTTTTTCATATTTGACCATTATTACTGAGACCTTTATTGTTCAAGTAGCATTTTATTGGTGTAGTTAGAGCTTATTTGAACTAATTTAGAAATCTTTGGCGTGTTGTTTCATCAAAATGTACCCAATTTATGTTTAAGTTACTACTGTATTTGTATGTAAAATCTTGGTATGCAGTATAATTTATTTAGTAGAGCTTTGACATGCAGCTGAATTTCTTTGACATGTAGTGAAACAGAAGTATAAATATTTCTCAATTATAAAATTGCATTTAAAGAAATAACTTTGTTGTTGATTGTAGTGGCCCTCCTGCTGTAAAGCTCTTGATCAGGCTAGGACTGCATTTGTTTTGGAAGGAAGTGAAAGAAAGACATAACTTATTTTTAATAGTTTTTTTTTAAAACAAATGCTGGCAGGATGCAATCTTGTTTAAATTAACTGAATAAATTCATAGGTTTTACATTTTCAGGTCTTCAGAGTTAGTAAATTGTAACCAGGGTTAATATAGCCTTAAACAAATAAGTAGGTGACAGGTTACATCATTAATAAATACAATGAGCAAATTAGTAATTAAGTTCATTAACAATTTCCATTCATTTAAAAAGTAGTCTACAGTTCATTTTAAAGTTATTTTACTTTGTGTACTATTCCTTTAACGCGTGCAGGTAACTGCCAATCAGGTAGCTGCAGCGCCACGTACTGGAGAGAGAGGAAAAATAGAGCGAGAAAGCTACAGACAAGCTACCAGAGGAGGAGAAGCTAACCGAGCAGGAGGGACAGAAAAATAAGTATAAAGAAGCGAGTTTTTGAGGAATGTGAAGCTTTGTTTTTCCATTTTTGGAGGATTTTGTGTTCACCCTATGTGTACATTGCTGGATGCTGTGTTTTATTTCTTTCCAACAAGGATTTGGTGAGTTAAAAAAAATCTTTTCTGTGTCAGTTAGCGTATTATCTCTTGTGTTTTCAAGCTAAATGTGCAATGGTAAATGTCAGTAGCTAAGCTAATACAGGAGTGAACAACTTTATGTTTTGTATTTTATGGTTTTTATTTGTATAGAGCGAGTAAAGAAGCTACATGCAGAGGCATGGTCAAGTTTAGCCTCGCTTGTAAAGCGAGTAGGACGGCCGCCGCCATATTGTTACTGGTCCGGACTGAATCCATAATTAAGATGTATTTATGTGCTTGTTTAGCTCAAGTGTACCTTTGTTAAGAAATGTGTAAGACTAAATATGTTTATGTATGTTGCCCTGTTGTACAGCTGTACAACAGGGCAGGTTTTTATGTCTAGTTGAGATGATCGCTTGGTGTTTGCCCACCGGCAGCATGGAAAAGAAGATGGCGAGCTACCCAATGGAGAAATTGAGCAGATAAGAGTCTGTCTGTGAGCCAACCTACACTGGAGGGATAAGGACACTGATGATTCAAACACCTGAATCTTGGTAGGAATAAACCCTCAGTAGAGTGCTGCAACAGGCAGTGGATTCGTTTGGACTTTTAAAGGACCTAACAAAAGGACTGATTATACACACCGAGTTGTGAAATGTAAAAAAAAAGGCCTAACTGAGATAAAATGAGAACCTAGAACTGAGTCAACTCAAAGAAACAAGAAATTAGAATTTAGATAACAACTTAAAGGATCCCAGTTGAAACATGATCTATTAACTCAAATAGGGTTAGGATAAACTCGGAGACAAAATAGGGAGAAATAATATTTTCCTGAGATTTGGGTTTTATTTCGTTGTTTAAGGGATTTGAATACAATATTCCGCTGTCTGTATATGTTGTCAGGTACCATTCTATGTATGTATTGTCAACTCCTATTTCTGTGAATTATATAAATACGCCGGCAGTTCAAACTTACCTCATGGTCTGTTATTCTTGAGTACTAGTCTTAAAACTGTTCTTCTGAACCTAGAGTCTAGTCCTAGCTATCTGTTAATATCTACAGTGCTACAAAATTCATCCATGTAGTTTGTCTATAGTGTAATTCTAAAATTAGCAAGTAGGTTCCCTGAAGATGAATTTCATTTACATCACATTAATATAGGCTAAGTAGTCTAAATAGCAGTCGATGTTAAAACATGGTGAATGGTGACATTTGTAGGCTCCCAAATTACCCATCACCCACCTCAAGACCACCTACCATCTGTTTCTAGAATCAGCTGCCCCACAAACACAGATGTACACAAATATACAATGGGAGAGTAGTTAGAAAAAGTAGTGTAAATGTCCTGCATTCAAAACGTTGTGAAAGCAGAGAGGTATTCAAACGTTCTTAAAGGGCATATCAATAACGATTTTTATGTTGACGAATCATTTAAAAAAAAAAATCTCCTTGTTGAAAGGTGCAGAATAAAATACACATCTTTTCCTTTAAAAACATGATTATGATTATCAATTAATGATTTTGTCTGGTCCAAAGTGATTGTTCTCTTTATCTCTGTGTAAGAATTCTGACAGATGATTTCAGCTTCTAACAAGATTGTGTAAAGCTGTTGGTATCACGTGGTATCTGTGTTTTGTCAGTGTCTTGGTAGTTGCCAGTTGTGGGGGAAAAAAACATAAAAATAGCTGATTTCTGCAGTATATACCTAGCATACTGTACCGCCCTAACATAAACTACCTAGCATTAGCGATGTTATGGTCAGCTATCATTAGCAACATTAGTGGTAGGTAGTAACTGGCAAACAATTGAGGGGGCAGATCATTGGTATAACAGTTGTCTTTTGACGTGAATGCAATGGTAAGGGGAGATGGAATACCTCATTTAGTGGCTGAATGTTAAAGTACTCTTTCTGCAAAACTGCAACATTTACAGGATTTTATTAATATATATTTTATATTGTATTCTTTTTGAAGCATTAAAATATCAGTAGTGCAACACCCACCGGCTACCACAGCGCAGCATCAATTGCTGCCCTTAGCACCCACAGGAAGCGTAGTGCTTCTTTTCAAAATGCATGTTCAACCAACATATTAGGGGACTTCTCCCCCTATATGTCAAACATGAAAACCTCCTCGATATTTGTAATTGATACAACCACAGACTACCCAAGAAAATTTAACAGAAAGTTGATCTATTCCCCTCAACACTGACTGTCAAAATGACTCCAACCGGATCTGTATCATTCACAAAAAGCCTCCTGCATCTTGTTTGAGTTCATGCCAAAACTTTGGGTCCGTCCTGTAGGTCATGCGGGCCGCTGCTGCTTAGGACCAGATAGTTTTGGACCTAGCCCCACATATTTCTGATCCTCAGAGCTGGTATTTTAATGTATGAGGAGAAGAGCTTACCACGGAGCGTCAGAGGGAGGGAGGGAGGATGTGGTGTTGCTGCACATAACAGGATGCATAATACATGTCCTGGATGTTGCTCTTATTGGATCAGTAAAATTATTTTTACAGTCAGCGGCGTTGTCTCCAGTCCTTTTCACCACATCTCAGAACAAAGAGTGGTCCATAATTAAAACTGCAGAATGCACTAAAGCCCCTGTTTGCATGGCTTTCGCAATTACGCATGTGGCACAGCAGCTTTAGTCAGAATCCGACTCCATGGTTTGCTACACATCTACAGATCAGCTGTGACATATAGATTTTTTATTTTTTACGGTGGACTTATTTGTAATAAAGGGGTTCTTATAGATGATCCTGAGCTCTGTCAGAGCTTCCAGAACCTTTTCATTTGAAGTTGTTCAAAGTCCAAGATAAGGTCCCCCGACCTGTGAGAAGGATTTGCAATTAGCTGTTTGTCAAAGCAATACGAGTTTGTCGAAGTCACACCACAGCCAACCCCGTCCTGATACATAAGGTTAAAAGTATTCTGGTTGAGGTGTTTCCTATGAACATGGTGTGATTAGACATTATGAGCCTTGCCACAGAAGCAGAGAAAATGAGCTGCTGCTGTACTTTCTTACTGAAAATAGGACAGTGGCGTTAAGTGCCACGGGGCACGCAACAACGAGCACTGGCGCGCGCCTAGCCAACACCAGTGGTGGGGGTTCTACATAGAAAACAATGGGGGTTGTTGTTTTGACGTGTGTTGTTTGGCGGCGATGAGTGAGCGAGTGAATGAGTGATTGCACTTAAAATCTTTTTTATTTTTTTAATTTCAACCTGCAATTTAACCTAATCTGCTTTCACACTCAACCACCTGTGAATATATTCAAGTGGTACCAAGTCTACTAAAAGCTACTACAGCGTTAACAGTGGTTAGAAGCAGCATGAGCAGGAACCACAGCGCCTGTTTAAATGCATGACTCACGATTTAATGTATGACTAATGCATGATGTATGATGCACTGCTGTGGTGCCATATTAATAAAAGACCATGTGATTAGTTCACATTTAACACACCATAATTCACAGTCATACACTCTACAGGCTAATCAACATGTCATTACATTTTCTCTTATTAACCATTTGAAGATGAGTAAGATTCATATTTATTGCATGAAAAGAAAAGAAATAAATAAAACAGGAGCTGGTTTAATTTGGGATCAAAAGAATTAGGCTTTGTACATTTTAATTGGCTGAGAACATATCCTTCCTTAAATATGCATTATATCATGATGAGGTCAGAATGTATTCCTCAACAAATGTAATTACAGAGTAACATTTAGAATATGAGATCAATGTAAATCATGTCTTTTTAACATTTGTGTTACAATAAATCAAACAAGACAGAACTTAAGAAATGCAAACAAGCAGAAATAAACTAAGTTCGTTAACTCAAGTTTATCAATATAAGCTGTCATCATAAAGTGGGCCATCCTTCTGTTTATTCCATGTCTCTTTCTAAGTGGATCTGGTTGGCTTACAACAGAATTAGATACAAAATCTGTAATGATATATCCATTTTCAAAATGTACAGCCTGTATGTGCAGCATGGCCTTTTGTCCTATCACTATAATAGGATATCTCTCCTCAATAATTCAAAACGTAGTAATCTAGCGAGCCAGACATGACGATTAATCATGTAACCAAACCTAATGACAAATTAATGAATTTTACAACTTGGTCTAGGACCAGGCGATCTGGGTTGCATTTGAGTTTATTCTACCAAATGATCTGCTGGTTATCATTCAAACGTGATTCTTTTTTTTTTTTAAGTGACAGCCCTTATGATTATTATGGATCAAGCTGGATAGTATATTTTCATTCAACCCTCCCTGACTGGTTAACACTTAAATCTTTGAGCACCATGCCACCGGTTTGTAAGACAGGCTTTCTGTTATAGAGTTGTCTCCAAGCCTGATAACTGTTTCAACTAAGCATTGAACTAGGAACTGCAATATCCCCAGACTCCCTTACAAAGCATTTGATTGTAAGAGTTGTTGCGTGAGGAGAAACTTAACAAACTTTGTGAAATGGTTACAGCACATTTTTAAATCATTCGTGCCTTCTTGTATATTCAGCATTTAATGCAATACATGAAGTTTCTTTCCTTGAAGAGTGTCAGTGTGTCACAGCAGCGCTGTACCAGCCTGTCTGCTACTGTCTCTAAAGTATATCTTACCTCCCAGCATTCAGCAGTTTAGAATTTACACAAACTTTATGAGAGAAGACATCTTATTGATGGTAAACATGTCAACATTTTGAAAAACAGGCAACATATTTGTAGCACATGGAGACAGTCCCCAGACTCCCTTAAATAAAACACTCAATTTTGTGAGTTCTTGAGTTAGGAGAAACTTATAGACCTTGTGAAACGCTGTCTACAACAAATTCTTAACTTTGGCCCTTCTTACTAAATTGGCAAACATTATACATAAAGGTATTTCTTTCTTTGTGTAAGAAAACATTGTTTCCATTTGCCCCAGTGATGTATGTGTTCATTTGCATAGAGCAGGGAAGTGCAATCCAATCACAATTGGTCACTCGAGATGCATGTCGAGAAGCATGTTGATGCCAGGAGTGAACTGACGGGCTTGGAGCTGTCCACTTCTGATCTGATCTTAGCTGTGCATTGTGACTAATGTCCACGGTGTGACCCGTTCTTACTAAATCATAGGAACGTTTACACTCCATTCAAGCTGAGATATGATACATACGAGTATCTGAGTATTATGTATTACAAACAAGCTCACATCTGAACCCAATACTGAACAGATGTACAGGAACAGCAGTAACAGGAGCAGCTAACACTGTAACATAATCCAACACAAACTGCAGCCTCAGAAACTACAACAGAGCTGAATCACACTTTCTCAAAAAACAAAGAACATTAGCACCTTCACAAAGGACACATTTGTTTCAGTGCTATATTAAGGGATTGTATTACATGACTGAGGCCCCTAAAGTCACATTTCAAATGTTCTCGCCCACGTGGCGGGCTCACAAAACTGATTAAGGAAAGTGATGCACTCACCGAAGTAAGAGAAGGACTTTAAGTGAGAACACTACAACCTGAGGGACGCCTGAGTAGCTGCAGTCGATTTTACCCAGCAAATCTTCTGATTCCTGTAGGTCCCATTTTAAGTATTCCTTTTGATGACTTCTTTTATATCTTCCTTCATTACATTCCCTCTCATATAAGCTTTTTGCATCTCCAGTGGGCATGTAATTATCCATGAATCCGCAGGGAAAATAGCCTCCCTGCAATATGGGCATCTTAAGTGTTGTGAATATTTGTCTCATCCATTTTCTAATTCAAAGAGTCAGAGGCCCCTTTGGAATTCCCACCTCTCATCTGCCATGCTTTTACACGCTCTTTGCCCAAGGTTTTTTATTTTTTCTATTTTTTTGCCATTAAGTTCACAGCCGGCTGTGTTGCGGGCTACATTTCCAGCAGAGGATGAGAGGAGTAAAATCAGAGGGGACCGTCACAACAAATCCCAAAGTGCAGAAATGAAGATTAATGATTGCCCGACCCAGCGGAGCCTGAAATCGGGATTGAAACACGGAAATGTCTTTCAAAGGAAAAGGAGCTTGTCAAACATTTTGTCCACATTTACTCAAGCTCCCATTTGTAGATATCTGATATTAAGTTGAGAGATAATGTAGCCAGCACACACCTGCGGGAGATAAATTTTGCAACATGATTAATTATGTAAACAGTGTTATCAGTGTGAGATGCTTACAGATCACTACAGCCGGACATTTGGATTCTGTCAGCATCGTCTTGTTTACTCTCATTAATGGAGAGCCAGTGTCCAGCAACAAGGTTGTTCAAGGTTGCAGCTCCTCTATGGGCTCTGATGGGGGGAGCTGCACAGTCAGTACAGGAGGCAGCCTCATCCATATTCCTCAGTTCACCATTATACAAAGTTGTAATCATGAAATGAAAGAGAAAATCTATTCTGAGTGTTTTATAACCTTGTCAGTTTAGAATGAGAATGAATGAATACCGCTGTTACATGAGAGATGGAAATGTACAGCTGAGATAAAAGCACTTTGGTTACACCACAGTGTGATGGACACATTGTACTCCAAGCAGGGTGTCTGCAGGTCCTTCAAGGACAGTTCCAGGTTTAAGACAAAGTCATTAGAAAGATATTCTATAGAATGCTGTTTAGATTGCAGTGACTGTGGTACTGTCACCAAATATGTGCGGTCCAGTTCAAATTATGTTGGTGTGGACCAAACAACCAGACTGAGACTGCCATTTTGACATTGGATTTAAGCATCGTCTCAAAGTTAAACTACTATCAAACCCATCCGCTAAAAGAAGCCAACTTCAAGCAGTCTGTTAAAGGGTATCTCCACCAATTTTACAAATTAAAGTGTGTTAAGAGGTCTTGTGGAGTACTGCTGCATGTGAACAAAGTAGCGTGAAGCCTTTTGTGGCTCTAGAGGAAGGTTCATGTAATCTGATAAAGTGCGTCCAGAGATTTCACTCAGTGGCTAAATTGCATTGTTGGTAATGTAGGGCACCAATTTTTGAAAAGCAGTCCACTGGTCTGCATTGCACTCCTACAACACTGTTGGACTCATTATGGACAATTTAAAAACAAATGATTGAAATCAACACAGCAGAAGCAGAGATATCACCTTTTTTATTTAGCACATTAACTTTTCAAAACCTGGTGACTACATTACCCAAAATTCACCTCAGCCACTGAGTAAAGGTATTTGTGTCTCATCGCTACATGTTCACCATTATTTATGACAGATAAGGCTCATTTACATTCTGATTCTCATTTTCAGTTATATCTTAGAGAGCTCTAACTGCCACCAGAGAACATAATTAATAACTGTAATATGACAATGGTGAAACAAAGTAAACTTTGTATTAGTGGCCTTATACCAGACCATGGAGCAGCTTCTTTCCTCAGAATCTGCCATAAAAAAAAAAAAAAATATATATATATATATATATATATATATATATATATATATATGTATATATATATATATATATATATATATATATATATATATATACACATAGGTATATATATATATATATATATATATATATATATATATATATATATATATATATATATATAGATATATACACATAGGTATATATATCTATATACATATATATATATATATGTATATATATATATATATATATATATATATATATATATATATATATTAGCTTATCTGACTCATCTGACCTGGAAAGTCAGAATCCAACCAGGTGAAAGGTGTTATGTATAAGTATAATAACTGTATGGGAAGAGAAAATCTTCTCACTGATGGCCCTTTTTGCTTATGTTAGTCATATACAGGCATCGGTATAAAACTGAGACTGTTTCATAACCAGTTAAATCATCCTGCATCATCATCACTATGTGGACACAAAAAGGAAAATCTAATTCTGCTTCCTAACAGCAGGTCAAGCCACACTTTACTGAACCTGATGAGGTTAATCTTAAAAAGCCACAAATAGATATATTACCTCACTGCTATGCATTCTACAAACAGCTGTATTTAAAAAGAATAAGTGCTTATTGTAGGCAACTGGACTTGTTTCAGTTTCTTGAAGATATTTCAGAAAGTGAAAGTCCAGTTGCCTATGATATAGCACTTAGAATTACCATGACCTGGATGACCATATTCTATGGTTAAAGGAGATAAGTGATGCAAACAGTAGTTTTGTTCATCAAAATCAGATTAACGTTATACAGTAAACTGTCAACCCACTCAATTTCCCTGTATTAGTGATGTCCAATACGCACACAATTTTTTTCCGATCCCTTACCAAGTAAGACCAAGGGTGTTATCACCGATACCAATAAGATACCAATACTTGTTTGTTCAGAAAAGGGAAATAAAAAGTAGGCTAATTCAAATTATAGCTAATGACACTAAGACAAAGACTACTCTTGTATTATTCTTTTAATCATAAAGACTTCTCAGATATGGCAAAAAACATACATAACATACAAAAATATAGAAAAACTCTATATCATTATACAGTAAAGCACATCACATTCAGTGCCGTTGTTGTTCTGAGAACTGAAAAAACTCCATACATAACGACACTTGCAGCCAGCCATCAGCAACATGCCTGAAAGTACTCTGTACCTTGTGGATACAAGTCTCAAGTCCTTCAGGGCAAATACATGTCAAATCAATCCTAAAACACCCCTGCTTGTGCATGTGATGACAAAAAACGTCCTGCAAATCAGTCTTGGATTCCTAAAATGTTTCCTTAAAGAGTATTAGATGTCTCTCTGGTATCTTCAGACAGCTTGATGACAGATCGAAAGTAGAATGACTAAATGTTTCATCCATCCACTCAGTCACTGTTGAAATGAAGAGGAGGCAATGCAACCATGACGACCGTATGACACAGAGACAATCATATCATCAGTACAGAATATATATCTACACACCCTGCCAGTCATCTGTGGTGACACATGATTTGTCAGATGTCAGAGCCAAAGTCAGAGCTCCACAGGACAAGAAACACTATACACTGCACTGATGACTGCAGCACCACAGGCTAACAGCATTAATAACATGACAACTCAACAATCAGAGGCTGATAATGAGTGCTTTCTTATGTGACAGTCAAGGGCTACTCTACTGTAGTGTACAACATTATCTACTTCTAACCCTAACCCTAACTAGAACATTTAACCTAAAGAAACATTGCACCATAAAACATTTTTTAACGCATCATTGTGTTAATTTGGTTGAAAATTCCACGAAAAAGCCTACAGATGAAGCCTCTTAAAACTTCCCGTTCCTCTGTGACGGGGCCCTAATCGGCCTGTGGCCTGTGGGTGCGTGCTCGGACCTGGAGGAGTCCATGGCTGGAATGAGTTCCCCCGCGATGACGTAGTGAGTGTGGGGCTGAATCGTAACGCCCCTAAGCATCATGTGTGGAAACCAGTTGCAATGGTTTATCTATCCACCAGGTGGATGAGTGATGATGGAAGCTAAAGCATTACTTCAGCTGAAATCAGCTGTTCTTACTGTATCATGGGCATACAGTATTTGACGTGTGTGAGAGAGTGTGATTCCCACACAGCATATTGAATGATTATTAGGCTACCATATCATGAGGTCATCAATATTATGCTTCAGCTTTTTGTTTTTCAACAGTACTGCATGAAAGTGAAAGTAATATGGCTGGGGAATTAATGATTTAACAGGAAGGGGAAAAGCGGCTGATTTTATCTTCAGTGGTACCAGGACAGATTATTATAGAGTAACAGTAAGAGCTGTTTTCTTGTTTGTTATTGCAGTTATATAAATGTAAATTCTCATGCTGTTGGATTACTGCTGGACCACGGCATCAGGTGCGTGCAGAAATCTGAGAGCAAACTCTTTTTTTTTGCCAATTTTGAAAATTAATAAATGGATATTTTTTTCAATATATTTTTACTTGCTCGGGAGATGACCGGCGGAAGGGTGATGACACGCAGCAAGACACCGTGGGTTGGGCTGGAACCCTGGGCCAATGCAGGGTGTCTGTATATGGGTCGCACACACTACCAACTGGGCTACTCAGCTGCATTGGAGAGAGACATTTTAATCAGAATATAAAGATCTTCACTGACTGATTTCATGTGCTTAAACACACTCATAAACACACGATCTTCGTTTTTTTGAGTAAACAAATGGTCCATTTCAGAATAATATACGTATAGTATATTCTCGAATTATAACTATTGATGCATTAATGTGTTCAGAACTTTAGGGCTGCAGCAGGTAGATTTTTAACAACTAATTTTAACAACTGTATATACTGCTGGTTGGCTTAACCTATAATAATATAACCTAGCTACAATTTAAGATTATTGATATAAATGATTAATTAAGTAAGTAAAGTAACCAGTTGGGCTAACGCTTACTAAACTAACTAAAGCTTTACAATAAATGTAGTTGTAGGTAGAAGAATATGGTTTATGTTTGAAGGGTATCTATGCTGTATATGTTTTTTGTGAGGGAAGCACCATCTCATGGTGACACCCTGCAATTGAATGAATCGGTGTGTCTACAGTGGGATCTAGACACACCCCCAGGAGGAGGGGGAGATCGTGGCTGTCCTACTCGTGTTTCCATGGGCTGCGCCACGGCACATGTCAGCTCTCTGCTCTGCTCTGTGGCGCCAAGTCTATTTATGACGGAAACAGACCACAGCCGTGTCAAATTGCACAGAGCAGATTGGGCAAGACAGGACGTCAGACGGCGGAACGTCATAGTGCTTCTGGTCCATTTTCAAAATAAAAAACATCCCGCAAAGGCTCGGGATCTACAACACAACAATGCCGAATTATTAACAACAATCAAGCTTAACACGGACAGAAAATTAAATGATATGAATACATAGCTTACTCACCCATGGTAGAAGCCATGTGGAGGACCGAACAAGACAGCCTCACATGCCAGGTAACAGAGAGCTGCCCAGTGGAATCAAGGGGTCAGAGCCAAGCCTAGTTGGTCCTACGACGGAAATCATATCAACAAATATATAGTTCCTTTAAAAAGGCTAAAATAATAAATAAAAAAGTGCAATAACCTTAATCGTCTGGTCAATGTAGTTTTAACAAGCATTACTCAAACAGAAAGAAAAGTGTGTCTGTTGGGGACTATTTTCAGCAGCAGATTAATCCACATGAGTACTTCTGGCAGCAGGATGGTGTATGTGGGAATGAGTTAATAAAATTTACGTTATTTTCTAACTGTAGTTCTTATTTTGAACTGATGATTTAAACTGAGTTTGATGTCCATTCGAGACTTAAAGAGCCTTAAATGTCCGTAACCTTACATGATTGAGAACAATCAGGACATTAACCTCTAGAATCCTGGATACCCAAATAACCTCTCTCTAACTAATCCCCTACTGACTTGCTGTCTAAAGAACTATATGCTCCACTTTGATCAAAAGACAGACTGATCATAAGATCTGCTGAACTAAACTTTTAAATGAACTCTCCAAACTGTACAACATCAGCATTAGCCAACATAGAGGACACATTAACAGCTCAGTCTGGTCAAAATAAAAAATGAGAAATGCTACTGCTGCTTCCTTATTTTGTGTTCTGTTCTAATTTATCCAGAATTAAATTATTTGATTAGTGCAAAACACAACATGATGAATAACCGTTGTTGCTTTTTTAATCTGCCACACACAAAAAAATATGTCAGCTATTTTTCTAAGCCATTTATTTATGTATTTATTTATTTAACAAAAGCATTTTAAATGCAGATTATGCCATGCCATCTTTGTGAAATAATGGTACTATGGTCTTCTGAAGACCTAAAGTGCGTCTGAAACATTTTATTTAGACATCATAATTGCACTAAAATCCCATATGTCCTTGGATTTTTTTTCCCACAACAATTTGTGTAAATTGATGCTACTTGTTAGGTCTTATGAAAATATGATAATGCATTGAAATTGCTGAGGATCATAACAACACCATTAAAATATCATTAAAATATGGTGCTTTTGTTTTCCCTTCATACCATGATAGGTTTGTCTGAGTGGTTGTCGATTCTTTCAAGTGGCAGATAATGTGTTTGGAAAAGAAAAGAGAAGGAAGACATCAATCTGGAGGCACTGTGTGTGTGTGTGTGTGTGTGTGTGTGTGTGTGTGTGTGTGTGTGTGTGTGTGTGTGTGTGTGTGTGTGTGCGTGCATGCGTGTGCTGTAGGGTATGGAAGTGGGTGATTGTTGGATATTGCCCTGTACCAAGCAATTCAGGGTAAATGTGTTGTGAACAAAAGAGTGCTGTGGATCATTGGTCAGAGGCAGCAGCAGTAATGGGGTCCTGGGTGCAGTGTTGTTTAACATGGGCTCAGCTTGGACCAGCACTCAGTAAATACAGGGATCCTCCTCACACATATGGAGAACATACCAAGGGCACACAATCTAAACACCTCTGGGAAATGCTCCTCCCTGCCCCTCTGCTAGCAACACTTCATCAGGCTGTACATTTCACACTTGAGTGCCACCAACTCATCTATCCCTAGGAAGACTTGTTTGCTGTGTTTCCTAGTCCACACATACTCAAGTATTTCTGCCTATTTAGATTCTGATCTAATTTATACTTGGATTGTTTAGTTAGACAGCACAAATACAATGACCTAATTCAAGATATTTATTGAACTACTTAGGGCAATGGATGATGAATAAGGAACACTAAACATATATACATATGTACATATATACATATATACAGCTAGAGTGGATAAAGGATAAGGCATACATGAATTTTAAATTTAGTTATTAAGCTATTGCCTACAGAATGAATAAATCACTGAATGAATGTTATCAAAATGATTCAAAAACACTATATACTTCACTGAGATCAATAAAAGCAATAATCAGCTCTGCATCAACTCTCGGACAGAAGATGGTTATTTCCTATTTTTCTGTGGTGATGGATGGGCTGATGATGAGGCGAACTTCCTGGAAAGCACCAAGCATGGCGAGGAGACTCGGTGATCCTTGGTCAGGACACAGCCAGATGATGATGGTGGACAGTATGTTCAGTGAAACAGCGGGTCTCACTTCTTCAGGATGATGAGTCCAGGCTCAGCCAAGGCCTCTGAGACCACAGAGAAAACACACAAAGTGTTCTCAAGTCGAAATGAATGATTATTCATATTACATGGCGGGCTTTGCTTGTAGCTTTTAGGAATCTTTGTAGTCTTTCTTCTCAGGTCAGAGTTCATTCTGGAGCTTACTTCAGCTCTCAGTAAAAAGTGAAAAACAAAAGCCCACACCCGTACATGCCAGTTGGTCACATGGCCCAAAATAAGAAATGAAACTCAAATCACAAGTAAATTATACTGGTTCACATGATGTGAGGAAATGTCAATACCACATGAGTGTACTTGATGTGAATCACATCAAATACACTCATGTGGTATTGACATTTCCTCATATCATTGTATTAAAGGTTATCACCAAAACTCAGCAGTGTGGTGTCCTGTAAATTAGCAGACTTTGAAGCAGAGTTTCATAATATCAAAATGATTACAAGTTCTGAAAACACAAGATATATATGAATTTGCACATTCAAGTAGACAGTTCTGACCATTTCAGTCATTTAGGGTGAATAGAAGGAGAACAAAGAGAGAGGAACTAACTTAGTGAGGAATGAGGTATATTTATGATTCTTCATATGTTTTTTTTCTTCATGTTTTCTCAGTCCTGTTCCTTGTCTTTCTTGACATCCTTTCTCCCAGCCCACTTTATTTCAAAAGTCTAACAGGACATTGTGCATTATGTAATGTTACTAACTTGACAACTAAGCCTTTATTTTGAAAGTCTACCTGGAAGTTGCATACCATATTCAAGTGCAAAACTGAAGCAAAAGGGGGTAGGTAGAGTATTATAGTTAGGAGTGAGAACATGTTGGATGGGAAGTCTGTAGCGTTGTGGCAACAAACAGGTATTTTAAGCCAAAACATGTTTTCCCAACCCTAACCAAGTCGTTTTTGTGCCTAAACCTAAGCAGAGCACCAGAGCATAAACACAACACTGTGACAAGAGAACATTAGAAAATTGAACGGAAAGAAACGTGAAGTTGCAACATCAAGAACCGTGCAGTTTTAACTTATCTGTGGTTTTGCAGAAATGTACTTTGCCAACATTTTTTCTGGTGATGAAGTTGTGTCCACTGCAGTAGACCGTTACATAACTTCTTCAGAATAACATGTATTGGAACAAGAAATATTTTTAAAAAAAACTTATTTTTCACTTGTTGCATGCTCAGATGTCACAAGCTAAACACTCCCTGTCTGCAGGTTAAAACTGAAAACGGAGTATGCTGAATATCTTCATCCTAGAAATAAATTTTTAAAAGCTCCATCTGAACAAAATTACTAGGTTCAGATTGAGGACAGAAACACAAAACTATTATAAAAGGACTCAAAACTGAAAGGTTTATGGCAACTGATTGAATAACAGAGGAAAATGGAAAAAGGATGAAAGGAAGAATCTGTATTTATGTCTTTGTAAAGCCTGATGATGATGTTGATTTTGAAACTGACGTGCTACTTTCCTCACCCCTTTACTTTAAATTACTTTCCAAAACATCAAAGTGGTGCTAATGATGAAAAGACTGAAAGCAGTGAATCACCATCAACAGGCAAGCGAAGCACACAGATGCTTGTGATAATTCACTTTAAACTTTGATATCCACAGCAGAGACAATAAATTCAAACAACCAAAGGACCTTTTGTTGGGTCGTGACTGTCCTCTGAAGGTGTGCCATAAATCTTTATTATTTCAGAGAGGAGGGATCATGTGTGGACACTGTAACTCATGTATGGAAGTTATTGATATGCATTAACTTACTTACGTAATATAACTTAAAAACAAACCACTTTTGATTCTTGGTCACAGCCTAGTCAGTATGACCCATCCAGCCAACCTGGCGGACAGCTAACTCGGACTTTAATCGCTCTTTATATACTACACTAAAAGGGTGCTTCAAGGGGAGCTTCAAGTGATGGTAGAGGGTCAAACTACTGATCAGGCTGCTGCATTTGAGGTGCTGTGATTGAGAACGGGCTGAATCAGAAGGGGTCAAACACAGGAAGTTGCTCAAAGTCATCTATACTGTGTCGTTTTCAGTTTTTTTTTTTTCTTCTTTCACTGAGAGTAATACTGTCTTTTTCAGGATTGCCCTGATCACATTCACACAGTTATATATTCACAACCAGAGTCTGCTCAGTACAACCACAGTCTGATCTGCCGGACAATAAACAGCTGCAGTGAAGCAGCTGGGGTCAAGGGCCTCGCTCAAGGGCACCTCAGTGGTGGTAATGAGGGTGGATCAAGCGCTGTCTTTCACTTGTCCTGCCAGTTTGCCAGTTTCTGCAGTTCCAGCAGTGTGCATTTCAGCGCTGCATTTTCTCGTCTTAATTATTATTTGTTTGGCCTTTTCGTGGCTTTGCTTTGAGACAGGACACCAGATGAGAGAGGATGTGGACAACATGCAGTAAAGGGCCACAGCATTCAAACCCTGGGCCGCTGCGGTGAAGACACAGCCTCATCCGAGTGACCCGAAGGGATGCCAGTTTTGAGGCAAATTGTGTCTGTCAGCGAAAGGTTAATCTCCATGGTGAAAAAACTAACATTACTGGACAAGTTAAGATGCTGTTCACATATAATGAGTGTATAATCTGTTCACATATTATAAAAATGTATGTGCATTCAGTTACTTCCCGATCAAATAGGCAACCTAGACAACCTAAATACAGCTCAGATCTGATGTCATCACTGATTCCCACTATGAGAGCACATAACAGACTATGACACTGGATAATAGCTCCCACTTTTAGTTTAATTTCATGTTATCGAGTCTTAAATGAGGTAAGGTCATGAGAAAAATGCAGTAGACGTAACAATCACTGTCTGCACATTCTGTCTTTTAGATCCCAGCTCTGGACAAAGGGCTAACAATGGCAGTAATGGTTTCATTTTGTGCTACAGGAGCGAGGATTGAAAATTGTGCTCTGCCGTCTATTGATGCAATCACCTGAATGGCTCCATCGTTCAGGCTGCAGCCCCTGTGAGCCTCGTTGTTTGCCTGGAGAGTTCACTGAATTGAGCCCATCAAACGGACGGCGGCAGGAAAGAGGAGAAACACCATCAAGAGTAAAGCAGGCCGCTGTCATTCACTGTTAGCTCCACAAGACAAAGCCAACACACAACTGGCTGCATGTCTGTACTGACATGAGCCTTTAACTCTGTGATCCTGTGGAGACAGGTGCATTTAACCCATTTAAGGCCTATGTTAAAAAGTCTAAAATATCTGCAGGATTGCTTATAGCCTGCTAACTTTTAGTGTTAGAATAATATATCACTGCTCATTTTAATCTGGTGTTTCCCATTTCTGAAGTACTAAGCAGCACTGAACCAGTGTTCAAAGGCATGTCTTTCCCCAATGGACACCATTCTATTCTCCTGGTCTACCCCACAGTACAAAGCAGCAGTTTACCACTCAATTAGCTGCTAGCAAACGCACAAGAATGAGGACATGTAGCGCTTAAAAATTCTGTACTACCAATATTTTATCACTTAAGGTCTTTAAGTTTTTGCTATGTTAGCATTAACATTTGGTAACCGACATTACAAACTAATTTTGTTTATGTTTTGTATCTGTATGCATTGATTTTCATTTGTGCCGTACACATTTATGTTAAAAAAAAAGAGACTGTAGTCTTGTATGTAGTTCCAGTAACTTCCTGTTTGCAATATTTTGTGAGCAATTTTTCTGAGTTTCGTGCTGTTGGTTGGTGTTCTCTTGCTCAGCCCAATTTCGTAATATATTGCTAAAGAAGTTATAAAAAAGTTATATACTGCAGGTTTGACCACTGTGTGTATGTGTGTGCAGGGGTTGGGGTGAGGCTCAATTCTGGTCCTCACAAGCAATGCAAGACAAACATGCGTGAGTGCGTGCTTGCAGAATTTAAACTTATTACCTTTGATAGGCAAAAATTACCTATCTACACTAATTCATCAAATAGCAGTTTAAGATGTTTAGACATTGATGAGTCGACACAGGATTTTGTCAAAAAAGACAGTAGAAAATGGAGAAATAAAAGATTAAATACATGATCATTTGCATAACATCGTTCAGAAATAAAAATGGCAGAAATGGGTTAATGCCATATTTTTAAAGACGACTACCACAGACATAACGATAAGGAATGGTTGTATTTATGGCAAGAAAAGGTGTGATTGATGATTCCTTGTCTTTCTTGACATGTCAGATGTCATTGGGTCTGTGTGTGTCTGTGGACTTCAGCACGGGTTCAAAGAGCCTTTCGACTAAACCATCAAAATGTTTATGAAAGAATCTAGTTCCAGATATGGTCAATTTTTTTTATATATCATGGATTATGTACTGTTGTGCTTTTACGCAACATTAATAGGGAGTTAAATTTGGCTATCGATAATAATTAATGATGATTGCAGCTTAAACATTTACATAACATTAAGGAGAAACTGTGGTTACCATTTAAAAACATTAATTGCCTGTCTTTATAGCACACAAACTCTCACATGAATGTTGTATTTTTTGTGGGATGATTAATATTTGGGAAAGGGGGTGTACTGCATTGACCGTATCTGACTGCTGCTCCCACAACTTTCCTGTCGGAATGTTATGTTATTTATCTCTGTACTGTGTCTGCACTGGAAACCTAGAGACCAAATTAATAAGTCAAACCAACTCTAAATAAGACATCAAAGTGTAGTTTCCAAAATGTCAGACTTCATTTCTTCAGAGATGATATAAAACAGTGTGCCAAAAGTGCATTGATTTGACATCAGTGAAGCGACTGAAAGGTTGTTTGCAGTGTCTGAACAGAAGTAATTTCACATGATGATGACATCTGACTGATGTTGTGTTCTGTGATTTAAGGTTTGATATTGATATTATTCATAGTGCTATGACAACTATCAAGCACAAGAATGATTGTCTGAATTTAATCGAAAATGTTCAAAGCCTCTAAAAATGACATGATGTAATGAAAAAAATAATAAATAGAACAAAGACAATAAAGCTTGGTTTGTTGTAAAGAAGTACAAAAAAAAAGATGCTGTAAACTAATAAGATCACAATCATATTTCACAGTACTTTGATAGCTCCCGACTGATTCACGTAAATTTTTTGTATTTTTGTATGAATTCTGACTTCTGACACAAAAGGTATCCTGACTGCTCCACTGCTCCACTTACACAACCAACTTGTCAAAGCGACTGGTTCATATTTGTGTATTCTTGGACTGTTTAAATGTGATAAATGTCAAAGAACTGACTAAAAAAACCCATCATTTTTATAATTGATTTTCAAAACAACGTCCTCTAACGATGGTGAGTGTGTCTGCACTCCTCAAATGCAGCTCTGATTGAGTCTGATTGTGATTATAAAATAGGATAGATTATGACAGCCGTAAACAAAGATTTGCACATTTATAGCATAACTAATTGAATGCAATCAAAACCATTTTAACTTCTGATTAGACTGCTCTGACTCATAAACATTTGGCAAACTCCCTGTTTTGAGTTTTCTCCCCCCAGCGGGAAGGTCAGAGGTTGGACTGGACACAGAGCAGCAGCCTCAGAGGCTGGGTGATGTACACTGCAGTACAGTGGATGTGTGCTGACAGCTCCTGGTCTCCACATGCTGGGGACATACTTCACATATAAGCAGTTGGCACACTTGTTCTGTATGTGTATATAGATGCACCCAAGTTTTTGGTGTCAAACGGTCAACCTCTGTCAGATATTAGCAGAATATATACTTCACTAACGACTAACACACACACATATACACCACACAAATACGTGAGTCCAAAACCTACAATGCTTGTCTGTGTGTGTGTTTGAGTATATATTTGCCTTTGTGCACTGTCATCGACTAATTAACTACTACTGTATATTGACCAAAAGCATAATTTCCACTTTTCAAGACCTTATTTTTGATCTCCTCACTTTTTCAGTTTCAGTTTGAAACTGAAAAATAAGGTTTTGAAAAAGTGCTCACAGCATTTAAGCTTTACAAATAGTACAGAGGAAATTATGGACTTTTTTTGCCCCGGTTTCACCTCTCAGGCAACACAAGAGCTACCCAACCTTTTTGATAGAGGTTGTTGGGGGCCCAAATCTCCACACTCACAGACTCACAGACTTTGAGGCCCATTCCGGTAAGTCTGTGAGGGCTTGGGGCTGTCCCACTGTTAAATCATCAAGTGCATGAGTGCTCTCTGGCAGACATTTTGAGCCTTTTAATTCCCATTCCTGCAGACTTTGCCTGAGGGATTTTTGTTAGTATATTTGATGGGTATTTTCAACAAGTTCTCACTCCTAACTCTTCAAACACAGCAGCTTGGTCAGTGGCCTTGGGCTTTAAAGCCCCCCTCCAGTCAGTTTTTCTTCTTGTTTTAACGATCAACGTTCTCTCTCAGAGAACGGGGGTGTTGTTAATAGTCATGCGTACCATTACCATCGCAACTAGACTGTCATTCAAGCAAGCAACATCACTAGCATGGACAGCATTAGTATGGAAAAGCAATAGCATGAATATTAACAGTTGTAGTGATAGCTGTCACTCAAACAGAAGTTCTTCTTGTGTATAAGGAGCTGCAGAGTTTATTAACGGTCATTTACTGCCACTAGACAACTTCACTGTTAAAGTCTGCTCCGGGTGCAGCCACCACCAATCTCTCACCTTGGTCTACCACACACACTACGCACTGCCCTATTTCTTAAAGAACCCCCGCTCCTATTCTAAACCAAGCTTGTAGGATGACATATAACTCCCAGATTCCACTATAGTCATATGATTAAGAACGGGCTGGACTTTTGTGGACTCCAGTAAATAGACTTCAGACTGTAGTTAATGAATTGAATTGTTGAAGCAGTTCAACATAAGGCTATAACATACATTTGAACATCTGCCAAACATGTTGAATAGTGACTATGGAAACATTGGTACACACAGCATACCTCCTTACTCCCACAAGAACAAAGAGAACATTATTTATTTATCAGACCATTATTCACAGTCTGTTGTAGCCCAGAATGGTTTCTCCCTGGAGGATCTGTGTGGCAGGTATTTTCATGGTCAGGACTCTGCTTAAGAGACGTACACAAACGGAAAAAACACTTTGTAATACATGTGGTTGCTGCCAAGGACATAGACCCGTCATATTAAGCCACTAGAGCTCGTAGAGCAGTAACAACAAAACCCACCACAAAAAGCAACACAGACTTCCTGTGTAACTTCACTGGATCAACACCAACACTCAGGCAAATACAGTGCGTCACTCAAAAGTTGTCAGGTTTAACCTTTTTATCAAACAACGCAGCTTTTTTCTGCTGGAATCCTCTGTGTTCGATCCTCTGCGGAGTCAATGCAGTGATGTTATATAAATAAATGTGGTGCCACAGATTTTTACACAGCTCTAATGTTGGTCTGAAGATGGCCTTAGACCCCTAAAAGCCACCAGGATTCCCCAAGATGTTGTTCTCTGAGGGAGTTAAGCCAACGCACAAATTCCTCTGTGTACTCCAATACTTCCTTCTGCTCCATCCCTGAAAACAGCCATTTCTATTTCAGGTTTGTTCACTGTTAGTCAGGGTAATCAGGTATCAGACCTGGTATTACCATCTGTCCTGGGGGATCCCATCACAAGTGGACAGCTCTAAGTCCGTCAGGTCACACCTAAGTAACACGTGTCTCTAGTGACCACCTGTGTTTAGATCACACTTCCATGCTCTGTGTTCAGATAAACACCTACATCACCAGGACAAACAGACAGATTTTTTCTACACAAAGACAGAACGAACTCACAACCCTGGGGCTAAACGTATAAACCATACATGCACACAAAAAATGTACTTACACCTTTTTCCACAGGGTTCTGAATGCATAAAAATCCAGTGAGACTTTGCATACACATCTTTAACACTAACAGATTAGTGTGATGTTGTGAGTTGGCAAAAAGGAAAAGAAAAGTGTGAATCTGGGTGACATTTCATTTAGAGCTGTTTCTGTTTCGTGTTTAAAAAAAAACTTAAAATAAAGATTATTTTCCTGTGTTACTTGGGAGTAACAATACCTTCAGGTGTGACCTATTAACAGGTCCTTTAAACTGCTCTTTATAAGGGCTGTATCCGTGCATAATGGCTGTGCCACATGGCGGCTTTGGAGTTGCTAGAAGACATTGTCAGTGCACAGTTTAAGCAAGAGCGAGTTTTTTTTCCAGGGACTGTACTGATGTTCTGGCCCATGATGATCATCAAGCGCAGAGAGTGCGGGGATCCCCTCTCCTCCTCCAGGGGCTTGCACATGATCGCACAGAGATGTGCTTCTTGGTATCTTGCCTGAAATCATCAAAGTCTGTGGATCCAAACTCCCAGTGTTCACTGCTCGTCACTTTCTGCCATTACACTTTGTTTCGCTTCATTTTGTTGCTGATGCCACAACTTAGGAGGGCTAAGTTAATAATACTCATTTTTGACTGTCAGTTTAATCAATCATTGCTTCAAGTTCACAGTCCATAAAGTTACGCCTCTTCTTCTTCAACTGCTTCTTTGCTTCCAGCATTTCTCCTCAAAACTAAATTAAGTTCTGGCCCTTTATATGCAAACCAGGTAATTGGGGCGTGTTTAGAGCCAATTATAGTAAATTGTGGGGATGGTCAGATGGCTCGTGCATGTGTGTGCAATGTCAGGATGATTGAGCTGTATGGGGAAAAGACGCAGGTGAACATACGTACGTGGGGTTTTCTGATGAAAAGACTGCACAGCATGGTTCCTGTTTTGTGTGTAAACAGATATATATATATATATATATATATATACAGAGTTTTACACATTTGGTCCCTGGTGTTGTAAAATGACTAATAAAAGGACCTTAAACATTTTAATGTGTAACATTCACTGAATTTACAAGAATGCTCAAATAGAATTTGTTTTAGACAGCATTTCATACAATTTATAAAGTTTCTCCTGACTCAACAACTCAACAACTATTTGTAAAATTTGACATGTTTACAGTCAAACAGCTACTAAATGTTGGCAGGTAAGACTGAGATCACTCAGGATGCATGTTGATACCATGACTGAACAGGGCCTTAATGTGAGGCATCCTGTGACAAAAACAGCTTTCATTTATGACACACTGGACTGGATAAGATAGATAACAACTTTATATCTACATTCCAGCCATTGCAGCAAAGTGGATAGGGGACAAAGAGAGCCCAAAATCAGAAGTACTGCAATCATGACTGACATTTGTAACGCTAATTTCCTGGTACTGTCATTCCTGACAAGATTACCGTGCAAACTAGTAAGGTAGGCAGCTCCATGCCTTGTTAAACAGGCAGCTTTTCACAATAAATGCATAATCAAACAGGGAGGTTAACAGGGAATACTTAGTCCCTGTTGAGCTCCTTATCTATCATGCAAAATGTGCTGATGGTCCACTTCTTAGAGACAGGGTCTTCGTCTGCAGAGAGAACCCCTCAGTCCTCCATCCCTCCATTCATCCCTCCCTCCTTCCTCGGGGAAATAAACTGACTATAAAAAATCAAGTTGAGCTGGGGAAGTGGCTGGACCCGTCCAAACACTCATAAATAAATGACTGGCCCTGTAAAAGTCACCATTTTGACTCCAGCACTGCTGGCTGAGCAGGACATATTGTTTGTGGTCTCCACATCATAATGTGTGTCTGATATTATGTTTCTCAGTGCCAAGTACTGATGCGAGCTGCTTTTACCCCCGTGTTGTGCCACTTTGCCCTGTTTGAAGGATCATGTGCTCCCCTCAGGATAACCTGATTGTGACTCCACAGAAATCTGTTCTAATGACTCACTGGGACCACATGAGCAGAGGTAAACGGCCATGAAATGGTGCCATTAAGCTTGAGGTAAAAGTGAGCTAAGGACATCATAAGAGGGGAACATTTGGCAGGAACACGAACACCATGCCACGCTTTTAAAGATCTTATCTACCATCTGCACATTACATGGGTTAAACACACCATATGGTCGATTTGTAGATGAAGCTACAGTAGTGGAGGTTTGATAAGGAGGATGTGTTCATTACATGACCTATACAAACCATAATGCCTATGTCAAGTATACTGTTTACACACCTCCGCTCATTATCATATTCATGATGAGTGTGCCGCTCTCTTTTTAGCTATAGCTGTGTGGGTTTAGGGACGGCACTGGATGGATTATCATGAGTATATAAACATACCTATTCTAACTACCAACACATCAAATACAGCAGTCTGGTTTGTGGCCATACGATGGGCATATTTCACTATTTAAAACATTGTGTTGACAAAACAATTTATTGAGAATCATCAACAGATTATTAAACAATAAAAGTGCTTGTTACAACTGCGAGTCAGTAAAATGCAAATATAAAATATGAGCTATATTGTGTGATGTCACATTATTTTCTTTTAACTCCTCTATGCAAGAAGATGATGTCCTTCAGTGCACTGCCTGCCCCATGTCCTTAAACTGCCGCAGAGTAAAATGTTAATCGTAATTTTACTGCCTTCACATTAAAACCGAGCTGGAGAATACACAGATGAGGAGACGCCTTTCCTGGTGCATGGACAAAGGGCACAATGCCTGCTGTCATTCTCCCAGCACAACCATAAAGTCTTTCATTATGGAAATGAACTTATTATGGGATTCTGCTCGTGTTGTGTTGAGAGAAGGGCAGAAAATAGAGTTATTATGACTTGCTGCTTGTCACACACTGGTGACCTGAGTTAAGGGAAAGGATTATTGCAAATTTGGACGTTGTTGAGGAGCATTCCCCGCCCCCACCTCTGCCTTTCCTCACTTCTGCATTTTGTGAACTGAGCTACACCTCCCCACAGCTCCTCCACATGGCTCCAGGTGATATTATGCTGCAGTCAGGGCAGATGTCACAGATAAGAATTGTGTCTGATAGAGATGATACTGCCTATGATTGCCACCTTACCATGAACCCATTAGTGCTCTGGCATGCCTGATGTTATTTGGCTGTAGCTGGTTGTTTACAGCAGTTAGTGCTGATTGCCAGAACAGGTGCAGCAATGGTTCCTGCTGGCTCCTGGCCATCAGAATCTGAAAATATGCTGAGAAGTGTGCAAGTTTTTGTGAGCAGATGCCCCTCATTTCTACGGACAGTCACTGGATCTCTGTTCTGTAAAATAACCACAAATGTACTTTTGTTCCTGCTGTTTTCTCATTATTAAAAGATCATTTCCATGTTTATTCACATTAAAAATGATTGTAAACCAAATCGCAGATGTCAATATAAACAAACCAAATTTGAGATTATCCTAACATCCATGCACGAGTCAAAGCCCTGTCTCTGTGAGTCACTTAATTCTCGTAGAGGAAGGAAAGACAGCAGCCATGTAAATGCAAATATATTTCAGTGTTTGCCAAAACATCTTGTTTCATTATTGCGTCAACACAGTAACCCTTTGTATGAAGGTATTTGTAATGAGTGTAAGGTTATAGGTAAAACGGCCCCTAAAAGTACACTAGTAGTAACCCTAACATGCTTGATAACATTAATACGACCATATAAGTATAAACAATAGCAAAATACGTTTATTGTCAGATTATAAGACATTTATAAGCACTTGTTTACATTTCTCCGATTGCTTAGGAACATTAATAACAGCCTTACAGGTTTCTTGTAATTGATTACAATAAATATTTATTGAGTTTATCCAACTTGTCATTGTGAGTCCTTTACAGTGCTTTTTGTTGCTTTATTAAGATTAATACTTTATTATGAATTTATTAGCAGTTAATTATGCTTTTTGTAGCTATCTTAAGTGAGAACGATGCCTTGTTAGGTTAATGAATTCTTTATTATGGACTTATTAACTTTAAAGTATCTTATAAGGGCCTTATTAACTATTAACTGATGCTATAAAAACTTTAATATAGTGTACCGTCTACACTATTACATCTAGAAATGGCTCAAACAATAAGTGACTCAGAAAAACTTTGGTTGCATCCAAATGTTCAGACTTCATTGCACTTGCAGACTTGTGGACTGTGTGGCCACCTTCGCTGGCACTCTGTGAGTCTTGAGTACTGTTCAAACTCATTTCATCCAGTTCACAAGAACCTCAAGTGGACTTTCTGCAGACTTCCAGGGAGTCACCGATTTAATTACCCACAATTCACTGCAATATGGATGTGACATTATAGAACTTATTATACATTTGTACAATAATTCCTTTATTCTAATGTTACTTGAATCGTGTAGACTAGAAATAATATTCAACCACATCATGGTACATAAATATTTTAAGTATGGACTGTAGAGGTAATCGGAATGCATTTTATTATTATAGTCTTCAGTGGTTTATATTTGCCTTGCAATCTCAAGTGCTTGCAGACCTGACCTTATGACAGTGAACACGTTACGGTAAGTATGACTGAAGGCCTCGAGGGCTCAGTCCGCAACTTCAGAGGGTGGAAATATAGATTCAACGTTTGAACCAGTCTGCACTTCAGAGCTGTGATTCACCTGCAAAAATATTACTGAAATACTCTTTTTAAAGTTTTTTAACTCAGTTTGCCTGTGAGTGTGACCTTTCTGTGGCTGCAGTATATCTTCACAAAGCTATATGCTATATCAAGTTACATAGAGTGAGATGTGGGGAGTTATCAATCCAAGGGGCATCACCACACACACACTTAAACCAATTTAAAGGTTAGGATCGCATTTTCTTTCAAGTCCGTCTTAAAGGTTGATGAAATCATGGTGTGTCATTAAAACCTGCTTTATTGTCTTGTATTAAGTATCTTTTGATGTTTCAGGAGCAAAAATACAAGGTGCTAAAACACAACATAAAATCTGGGGAGGCTCCTGCACTTCTCTGTCTGTCCTCCTCTGATAAGACATTGTGCTCTGTATTGGAGGGTCTTCAATGGATAATGGTCCTCAAAGATATTGGGAGTCCCTGGAAATCAACCTATTCAGCCTTTTAGGTATGAGGATGTGTTGGAACTTCCACTAATTAACTTTAATTTATGTTAATATTATCCACTACTAATATATTTTGCAGTGTGTTGTCAACAGAAATATCATGGGTAAATATCATATCCCATCAGCTTTCTTCTTTAATTGTATCAATTAATTTGATAACTGAATTCCACTTCCTTAAAATATGATTACATAAATCTCTGTCTGTCTTTTACTCACAGTTAATTTACAGTATAATTTGTACTGTAGCTGAATGTGAGATTTATGATTAATTGTGGCTGTTCAGCAGCTAATTCTGAGGTACGGATGACTGTTCTGAAAACCCTCCACTTACACTTACTTTCTGTTTTAACAAATACCTGAACCACTGACAATGACAAAAAAAGGTTAAGGGCTAGGGAATGCATTATATCAAAGAGGTTTCTCACAAGTATATACATATATGTATATTGTACATATACAAATATGTGTGTGCATGTGTGTGTGTGTGTGTTCACAGAGCATGTCTGCAATGAAGTACTATATATCTGACCAAGATAATTCTCCTCTGTAATGAATATATTCATGGTGCACTCGAGTGTCTTAAGATTAACCATAGTCATGGATCCATCATTTCCTCCTCTTCCTGCATCAGGGACACACCTCCAGCTTGGCCTCTTCAGCCTGCATAAAAACAGCAACAGAGTGATTATTTATGGGCCTGAATATTAAGTGTGAGGCCCCACTTCTCCTGTGAGCCAGTGGCTCAGCATTTTACTGTCAGATTTACACTGCATAAGTACGTAAAGACGACTGTGTGAGAGGCAAGAACTGTATTTCAACCTTGCAGAGGGTGCAGCAGACACAAACTACAGTATAGAGCTAATGAGAGTGAGCTCAGGCTGTTCATAGATATCATCTCATTGTGTAAGAACCCATCATTCACAGACGGAGGACAAAGTTTGGTTAAATTGAGCCTATTAGAATTACTTGGTTAGAGGGCCAGGTAACGTGTCATGGTTAGTCCCTACTAGCTTCAAAGTAAGGTGTGAAGCTGTTTCAGTAGTCATGTTTAGTTACTGCTGGTGAAAACGCAATGTTTCCTGTAATGCTGCTTCATAATAAAAGCTTTTAAATGACTCAATAATGGGGGGCTCAATTGTGAAAAAGTATGTATTGTATTGATTCCTCAATATTGTTGTCAATTATTGTTAGTATCTATTAGACATATGTTATCCATTACAATTAAAACAAACACCATACACCATTTTCATTGACATTATTATACAAACTGACCCATCAGCACTTCCAACTGTGACTGACTTCCCACATCCCTGTGGCCAGCTGGTATAGGAAGGAAGGAAGAAGGCAAAATCTTTATCTGATTACATATCATACATTGTACAACATAGTGAAACCGGTATTCTGCATTTAACCCATCCCAAAGGAGTAGTGGGCAGTGTGTACGCGCCCGGGCACCAACTCCACATCTTAGCCAGTGCCTTTGGTCAAGGACAGTGACTGGAAAATCAACCTAAGGTACATGTATAAGGATATTACTGAAACAACACATCTGTGAAGTGATCTAATCTAATCTGCAATACAACATTGGTGGTTAACTGATTTATGTTCAGTAGTTTCTGATCTGTCTCCTTTATGCAAAAGTAAGAAAATTATATTTCTTTCTTATTTAACCGTGTTTCAATTTACTGCCCTTTTTATTTTATGTTAAAGGTCCCATATTATGAAAAACACGTTTTCTCTGGTCTCTACATATATAAACTGGTCCTCCCTGAGCCTACCAACTCCCAGAATGAGGAAAGCAAACGAGTCCTGCATGGTCTCTGCAGCCCACCCACTGGTAAAACAGGGCTCCTACAGGCTGTTCAGATTCAGCTCCTGTCGTTACGTAATGACAGGAGTGATTTGCATAGGCCGAAAACACTCCCCCCTCTCCCCGGAGATATCCGAGAGGGGGGCGTTCAGCCCCGAGGTGAAGTTCGGTGTGTCCAGCGGTAAGATAGCAGTGTTTCGCAATGTCGTCGCTCAGAGCTAGACACGCAAATTGCTCTGTTGTTGGTTGTAAAAATCAATCATCATTTTTAACGACAACGTGCCGGCTACGGTTCCTGTAAGTCTGTTTGTGTGTGCTAACCACTTCACATCGGACTGCTTCAGTAACGAGGGTCAGTACAAAGCTGGCTTTGCCTCGACACTGACCCTCGTAAAAGGATCAGTCCCAACCATACGGGACCCAGCAGCTGCACCCGAGACACAGGTAAGTGTCGCCACGTTGTGTTGGGGAGTACTGCTGCAGCCGCAGAGTCTGTATTTTTCTGAGCCTCTCCTTCTGGGTCCGATTCTGGGTCAAACTGGTATTGTTGAACAACAGCATCTCGGTGAGCCATAGCGATACATCCACCGTAAACATTAGCGCATGCTACCGCTAGCGTAAGCAGCATCCTCTCCCTGAGAGGGGCGTGTAACAGGCAAGGCAGGTGTTGACAGACGGAGCTCATTAGCATTAAAGGTGCAGGCACAGAAACAGCCTGTTCTCAGTAGGGCTCACTTGAGCGACTTTCAAACAGCTGAAATTCAGGACCAGGATGGGTTTTGGGGCAATACATTTCGAATACAGTGTTGTTGGACCTCTGACAGCTGTGTGAAATTGATGAAAAACAGTATAATATGGGACCTTTAATGTGATATTTTTGTCTTATTTAAACAGTTTCTGTTTGTAGGTGGTTGTATCCACTTTTTAATTGTGCAATCTGGTTTCTTAAGACAATAATGCTGAACCTTTAACTTAAACTGCTTTTGCTTCTGAGAGCCAATAGTCATTAGTGTGGGGCATGCTGTCAGTCACCCTAGTTGCAGTGAGTCCTGCACCATTGGTACTAGTCGGCCCTTGTCGGCGGCTTTTCGGCTGACAAAGCACATTGACTTTGGCGGCAGAGCTAATCGGTGAGAGATAACACTCTGATTGGCTGTTCAGCTGTGCAAATCAGTGCATGAGAGGAGAAACAGAGAAAGACAGAGAAAGCCCCTTGAGCCTGTCACTAAAGTATCCATGATTTCACCCATTTAGTGCAGTTTCTCCTTATTTTTCCATTCCATCTCTTCACCAGTGCCATTTGCAACTGTTTTAACAGACATATTCTCCATTAGAAGTGACGAGAGTGGTGAGAAAATGACAGGCAAACATCGCTTTAGTAAAACAACGGTTTGTACCTCCATAGTCCTGAGTCTTCTGGTTTCCCCTTTTAAATGACGAATACAGACTACCACCACATGGTGGTATGGGATGTTATTTCATCTCATGCAGGCACAGAACGTACAAGCTTGTTGAGGGTTGGCTGTAGTCTTTGCAGCGTGCAGCTTTTTGTCAGTTTGGTGTGTGGGTTGAGTCCAACAGAGATTCCCAAAAACTAAGAAGTTATTATTTGTGCAATAACCACTGGTCCTTTTATTAGAAAAATGTAGTGCTTTGAACACAATAACCTCACGGCAAGGTCATTTTAGCAGCTGTTCTGGTGCTTTTGATCATATCCCAAATGATCTTCCTCAACAGATAAAGTTGCCAAGTTCACTAGCATGGAACTGTAGTTGTTTTGGTCTTTGTTTTTTTCCTGAGCACTTTAAGGACCTGTTTTCCCAGCGAACACAGCAAATACTGCCATGTTAAAAGTCTAGTGTGTAGGATTTAGAGGCATCTAGTGTTGTGGTTGGAAGTTGTAACTAACTGGAGACCTCTAGTATCACCCTACTAGCGCAAGGATGCACAACATACTGGACGAAAACAAAAAGACCAGATGATTATACACTAATGAAAACATAATTATGAATATTGTATTCAATTTCAGCAAACTGAGCCCCCTAAATCCTACAAACAGGCCCGAACAAATAACTGATGCTGTTGTTTTTCTGTCGAAAAACAGTCTTGACTCACCTGCCAGCTGAATCACTCCTCCCTCATCAGCCCATGATTTATTCAGTGTCATGTTGGTAAATCACTCTGTTCAAACATCTTTCATAAATAAGCTGCTATTTGTTAAGCCATTAAAGTGACACACAGTCTTAATATGTATTGATGTATGAAGCACCTTTGACAGCACTACTGTGTGTACTTGCAACGGTATGTACATAACTCCTGCATGAATCTCAGATCTAATGCATATTCATGAATTAATATATTAATCTGATTATTCATGACAGGGAGTGGGGAGAGAGGTTGTATCTTTGTGTCAGCACATTATTTTACCCCTCACAGAGAAACATGTCCCCAGTTAACATCATGCCACTCCAAGGTCACATGCAAGTGCAACGCTTACCATTAATTACAAGGCCTGTGCATTAACATAGACTAAACAGAGTGTAACTTTGAGCAGCCCAGTGTTTACAGAAACAGCTCCACACTCTGCTCCCTGTGTAGGTCACATTTTACAGATGCTATTAATCTTCTTTTTAATTATGGATATAATGCCATTGTATAAAGCCGGATTAGATGCACAGATTGATCATCTTATTTTTCCTATATCTGCTGACAGTGTGTGGGTTTGTATAATTATGAGGAAGCAGAGGAGGAGGTGGAGGTGAATGTGTAAGCAGCCACACATCCTAAAGCTGCTGCATACTAGGCTGATGTCTTCATCCAAGCTTATGAACAAGGCTGCATGAGGTCCGAGCAGAGCAGGGTTAGTCTCACTTACTTTAGTAAATTGGTCTTTTTTACAAGCAACATTTATTTTCTGAGAGAGTATGTTATTAGATAGTGTAGGTGGCTTACAGCAACACCTCCAACATGAACTCAAAGCCAAAGTAGTTTCATCAAATGCAGATTGCACTCAGCTACACTTAACCTGGTTAAGTCTTACATTGGCAGGCTCAACATGTAAATCAGCATAGAAATATTAATATATACTGCACTGTGCAGAGACGGACAACAATATACAAGACTAGGCTACACCTAACTAGTAAAGTCAGCCAAAATACAGAGGTATTATCAGCAAATCTTAAAGACCATACTTAAAGATTATACAAAGAAATAGTCCCTGTTAGTAGTATAGCATAATACATTATACAATTATATTTAAATATAATTCCAGCGAAGTCAATCGACAGCCTGTATCAAGAGCAGTTCCTGTGGGACAGCTCTGTACATTTCTATTTGTAGAAAAAATCAGACAATTATTCAGCCACTCTTGTCTGCGTTTTAATGCTGCCTATATTGGATTTGTAAAAGGTCTTCCTCTTTATGGAGTGAACTTGTCTCACTCGCAATATTATTTTTTTATCGTCATCATGCAACACAGGATTGGATAATTACATTTGTGTTTTAATTTCCTGAGCTATATACACAGCAGCAAACCTATACAGAGTAATTTGTAAATAATAAAGTCACAAAACTAAACTATTCATGGTGGAGTCTCACAGCCTGAGGAAAGAAGCTGCTTTATAGTATAGTGGTATGGCGTCAGATACTCCTGCATCTTTTACCAGAACTATCCAGTGCCGTACACGTTTTTAAAAGTACACTTCGGGATTTGTCATCCCCTTGTACCCACTAGGGCTATCACTTTTTCTAAAATTTTAGATAGAACAAATTCAATTCAAAAATTGGAATGCAACCCACTTGAGGACTAATGACAGGAAAACTTGTTCATTTAATCTGAATAATTGAACAACAATCTTCACTGTATTTTAGTTTAATTAAATATAATAGCTGAGATGATGAAGAATACAGTCGTAGGGTTAGACAAAGTAAACAGCTTTGTCTAACATGATAAAGATATTTAGATCCTGATTTTACAAAACAGTGCAGATAAGAGATCATTATCTCGACATGAGTGCCTTTTTCCATGGTTCTGCCAGCATCTCCGGCTTCCTCTAAACTCTTGACTCAAAGGTCTTTCCTCTCAAAAAAGCAACAAAGAGTGGAAGTTATGAAAATTAGTGACCTCCGGCTCTCTCCCCAGAAATGAGTGCATACATTAATTCTTTTAAATGTGCTGATAATGATCCTTGTAAACTGCAATGCAGCAGAATGGAACTGTGTGACCAGGGAAGACAGTTAGGAGGGTTCTGCACAAACTATTTCAAGGTCAGGTCTTACATTAAAGATGCAGATGGCTCAGGTCTTTGATGTGCTTCTCAACAAATATTTGAGTCCAACATTGAACTTAAGGACAAAGACTGCAACCTTTTAACTTTTCACTACACAAAGAAAGACCTTGAGTGAGTTCCATCAATTAGAAAGTCCCCCAGGGCTGTGTGCTCAGCCCCCTGTTGTTCTTACTGTACACCCATAACTGCACTCCCAGACGTTGCGAGAACTCTGTTGTGAAGTGTAAGGATGACGCCACCATAATCGGATGCATTGTGTACAACAATGAGAGTTCATATTAGGAGGCAATCACACATCACCACCTTGGTTAAAAAAAAGTACAGAAAAGGCTTTAGTTACAGAAATTGAAGAAAGAAAGATCTCAGTCGACCTCCAGCTGAACTCTGATGTGGATTGTTTGTGTTCCAAAAGGATCAGATTTTATATGATAGCAGATATGTGATTTGGGTCAAATTTTAAAGGCTAAACTGCTGAGTCAATCTGCTAATTGTGAACTGTAAAGGAATCTATCTGTATATTAAGCCATCTTTAAAAGATGGATGCATTTATTCAAATTAATTGGTAACCAAGTTCCCTGGTCAGCCAGACAGTCAAAAGCAGTTAATAGTGCCATGTGCTGTGTTAGTAGCCTACTTTGGCAATTCATCAAGTCCATTAAGTGTGTGAGGTGATACCCTCCAGAAAATCTGGAATCTCTTTTTCATCCGGTCTCTACTTGTTTCTCTCATCAGCCAATGTGACTCCATGTTTGCAGCTCTTGGTTCATTGGTAGGGCCAGTGTGAACACGAAATGGACCAGAACTAAGAGGCAACAAGATGTTATTTTCTCCCTTGGTCCAGACTATAGGTGTGAAAGAGACACGTGTCTCTGGAAGAACATAATTATATGTGCACACTAATCTTTGATTTAGAAATAAATAACCCATGTTTCTGTACATACCAACAAACAATATTGTTAAAATTTCAAGAAAAATGTTTGTTTAAGGGACATCTGAAATAAGACAACGTACCTTAAAGGCAAAATCCAAAACCTATGTATCTCTATCCAAAAAGTAAAAATATGTCTTTGTATGCATCTGTAGTTAATACCCATATTCGTAGGCATCTCAATACCAAAACACACAATCGTGCGCCCTAACTGAGCTTAACACCCACAACAACCTGTAACCTGTAATTTTATGCTGTCACGGTAACTGAACAGTGATTCAAGACCAAAAATTATTCAGAATCAAAATCAGAAATACTTTATTGATCTCCGAGGGGAAATTGCTTGCATTACAGCTGCTCCCATTCAGTTGTGCTCTTGAGTTGTTCTTAGAGCCACGACTGCACATTTACTGTGAGAACCTGAGACTCTCTTCAAGGTATTGGAGTTAAAGTGAGACTATGCAGCTATGTGGCTGGCAGCCGGCTGGGAGTCCCTCCCTCCTCCTGAGGGTGTGCCTAGACTCCACTGAGGGCACACCCAATCATTCAATTGCAGGGTGTCACCATGAGATGACACTTCCCTCACAAAAAACATATACAGCATAGATACCCTTTAAACCTAAAACATATTAATCTACCCCATTACATCTCAGTGGCAAGTATTGCACTTTTATCCCACTACATTTATTTTAAAGCTTTAGTTAGTTTACTTAGCATTAACCCTACTGGTTACTTTACTTTACTTACTTAATTTATATTTTATATCAATAATCTAAAGTTGTACCTAGGTTATATTATTATAGGTTAAGCCACCCAGCAGTATATACAGTTGTTAAAAGTAGTTCATCCTTTACCTGCTGCAGCCCTAAAGTTCTGAACACTTGTATATACCGCACCTATTTCACTGTACATAATTGCACTTGTTCTACCCGTGTGATAAATAAATTGTTTTGTTTCACTTAACTTACACCGTGTTGGGTGTCGGTTATTTATGTTGGGCTCGGCTCCCTAGGTCGAGCGTAACATAAATTGGGGGCTCGTCCAGGATATTTGTTCCCATTTTGTTCACTGGTTGGTTGGCAGTTTTCTGGAGTACGGCAAATTGAAAAATGCTTTTTGAAATGGATTGTGAAAATTGGCATACGTGCGCATTTGCCCGTGTCAGGTGTGACTCTCATCCTCGGGAATGATCTGGCAGGAAAACGTACAACCTTATCCTGCGATATTTCTTGGTTGAAGGCTGATGTGCGCCATTTCTGCTGCTCCTGTTATGTGTGTCAACTTAGTGGAAAACCGAACCGGGTTATTCCTCCCGCTCCGTTGCATCCCATTCCGGTGCTCAGAGAACCTTTCAAGCGTATTATCTTAGATTGTTTGGGTCCACTTCCTAAGACGAAGTCCGGCCATCAGTATTTGCTGACGTTGATGTGCACTGCTACCCGTTATCCTGAGGCTATCCCACTGCACACGTTTAAAGCGAAAGCAGTGGTTAAACACCTAGTTAAGTTCTTTTCCACGTTTGGTTTACCCAGGTACATCCAGACAGATCAGGGATCAAACTTCATGTCCAAACTTTTCACCCAGGTAATAGCGTCACTGTCCATCAAGCACAGAAAGGCCAGCGCGTACCATCCTCAGTCCCAGGGCGTGCTGGAGCGCTTTCATCAGATGCTAAAATCCATGCTAAAGAAATACTGCCTGGAAAGTGGAAAAGAATGGGACGAGGGTCTGCCTTTCCTGATGTTAGCAGTGAGAGAAAGCGTGCAGGAATCCACTGGTTTCAGCCCGGCTGAGCTAGTGTTTGGACACACTGTGCGCGGTCCTCTTCCGCTGCTCTGGGAGCAGTTTCTGTCCGAGATCGCGAGTCCAGTTGCAAATGTATTAGACTATGTGAGCAGTTTCAGAGAGAGGCTGCATAACGCCGGTAAGATGGCCCACAGCACGCTGGCTGCATCTCAGGGAAAAATGAAAAATAAGTCTGTTAAGAGAGAGTTTCAGGTGGGTGATCACGTGCTCGTGCTTCTCCCACTGCCCAGTTCCTCTCTTCAGGCGAAATTTTGTGGTCTGTATGTGATAGAGAAACAGCTGAGTGAGACGGATTATGTTGTTGGTACCCCAGAACGCAGACGAAAAGAGTTTGTCATGTGAACATGCTGAAGCCCTATTTCACCCGCAGTGATGGCAATATTTCTCCCTCTGTCATATCTGCCACTGTAGCTGCTGTCACCGCGGTCACTCCTGCGCTGTACTCCCCAGAGAATGATGGTTTGAGTGTTGGTAATTCTCCCTGCCCACGACTGAGAAATTCCCAAATTCTCGCAGATTTGCCAGGCCATCTGCAGCATCTGGATGCTGCCACACAAAAAGGTATTACTCATCTGATTAAAACCCATCCCACTCTGTTTAGTGACACCCCATCCCACACCACTGTCCTCGCTCTTGACATTGATGTGGGTGATCACCTGCCCATTAAGCAACATGCTTACCGGGTAAACCCGAACAAGCCACACACTGTGTAAAAAGGAGGTTGATTACATGCTGGAAAATGGACTAGCTGTTCCCAGCTCCAGTGCCTGGAGTTCTCCTTGCCTGCTGGTGCCCAAACAAGATCAGACACCCCGTTTTTGCACTGACTTCAGAAAGGTGAATAACGTCACAAAGCCTGATTCCTACCCGTTACCAAGAATGGAGGACTGTGTGGACCGGGTAGGATCAGCTACATTTGTCACAAAATTCAATTTGTTGAAAGGTTATTGACAGGTCCCATTAACTCCTCGTGCCTCCGAAATTTCTGCATTTGTCACCCCTGATAGTTTCCTGCAGTACACCGTCATGCCTTTTGGTCTCCGTAATGCACCTGCCACTTTTCAGCGGTTGATGCACCTGGTGTTAGCAGAGGTAGACAATTGTGAAGTCTACCTAATGACGTCATTGCCTACACAGACACTTGGTCCCAGCACCTGAAAACCCTGAGGAAAATATTTGAGAGGTTAAAGGAGGCCAACATCACCCTGAATTTGGCCAAGTGTAAGTTTGGTAGAGCCACCGTCACATACCTCGGGAAACAAGTAGGTCAGGGTCAGGTGCGTCCAGTCCATGCAAAAATCCAGGCCATCGTCGACTATCCTGTGTCCTGTACCCGACGTGAGCTCCGCCATTTTTTGGGGATGGCGGGGTATTACCGCGGCTTCTGCCGTAATTTTGCGAACGCGGTTGCTCCGCTCACTAGCCTCAGCAGTGAGAAGACCTTTTTCTCCTGGTCCCCTGTTTGCCAGAAAGCCTTTGAGTCATGCAAAGCGCTGCTCTGCAGTACACCGGTCCTGGCGGCTCCTGACTTCGCTCATCCATTTAAAATGGAGGTCGATGCCAGCACTAGCGGGGCAGGTGCAGTGCTACTGCAAGAGGAAGGCCATGGTATTGACCACACAGTTAGCTATTTCTCAAAAAAGTTCATTGCCGCCCAGAAAAATTACAGCACCATTGAGCAGGAAACATTAGCCCTATTGTTAGCACTGCAACACTTCGAGGTGTACATCGGTTCTAGCCTGTTACCGGTGATAATCTACACCGACCATAACCCCCTAGTCTTTTTGCATCAGATGCAGAACGCCAACCAGCGACTCATGAGGTGGTCATTGCTGGTGCAGGATTTCAATCTAGAGGTGCGACATAAAAAAGGCACCGACAACGTGATGGCAGACGTGCTTTCCTGCGTGTCAGGCTCAGGCTAATCATACAAGCATTTACGAGAAGATGTTTGTTTTAAAGGGGGAGAGTGTTACGGCTCATGCCGTCTTTTCGTTAGTGTGTGTGTGTGTGTGTGTGTGTTTTCTGTTTTAATGCAGAGTAAGCGCTCCTGTCTCCCCAGAGGATCGTGTGGCTCTCGCATCTCATTGGCTCCGCATCCCTGCCGTGGCAGCGAGAGATTGGCTGCTCCAGGAAGTGGAGACTATAAGAGCCGGCGATGCCAGAGGACGGGGTGGATTGCTATTGTGCCGGCATCTACCAAACTTAGAGAACATTATTGTACTGTGAAACTAGTTTCGAATTCATTAGTGTGTAACGAGAGAGTGAGAGAGTGTCTGTGAGTGTGCGTGTGCTCTGGGTAAAAACAGAGCAAGAGTGTTTAAATTTAGGGAAGCAGTAGGGGTGAGCTGCCTTTTTCTTTACTTCAGTTTTCTCCTGTTTTTGATTAGGTTAGGGAGTTAGGTTCAACACTTGTCTTTTTGTTTCTTTTCTTTTCTGTAGGGCTTAGATAGTTTCGGACCCCGGAGTTTAGATCTGTGTTTTGTTTGTTGTTTTAGGCCAGAGCTCACCCTGAAGCCACGCTTCACCACTTGTATATATAGCACCTATTTCACTGTACGTAATTGCACTTGTTCTACCCGTGTGATAAATAAATTGTTTTGTTTCACTTAACTTACACCGTGTTGGGTGTCAGTTATTTATGTTGGGCTCGGCTCCCTAGGTCGAGCGTAACAAACACATTTATGCATCAATAGTTATAATTCGAGAATATATTATGTATATTGTTCTGAAATGGACCATTTGTTTACTCAGTCATGAAAACGAAGACCGTGTGTTCAGTTGGTAGAGCGTGTGACCCCTATACAGACGCCCTGCAGAGGCCCAGGGTTCGAGCCCGACCCGTGATCTCTTGCTGCGTGTCATCACCCACCCTGAAAAAACATTTTTTCGGCTCTTATACTACAGTAGTTTTTCCCGTTGTTCTTTAATCATTAATTCCCCAGCAATATTACTTTCACTTTCATGCAGTACTGTTGAAAAACAAAAAGCTGAAGCATAATATTGATGACCTCATGATATGGTAGCCTAATAATCATTAAATATGATCTGTGTTGGAATCACATCTCACTCACATGAAAACTACTGTATGCCTATGATACAGTAAGAACAGCTGATTTCAGCTGAAGTAATGCTTCAACTTCCATCATCACTTATCCACCTGGTGGATAGATAAACCATTGCAACTGGTTTCCACACATGGTGCTTAGGGGCATTACGATTAGGCCCCGTGTTCACCACGTCATCGCGGGGGATCTCATTCCATTTCACAGACTATTCCAGGTCTGAGCACGGCCCGTCACAGAGAAACAGAAAGTTTTAAGAGGCTTCGTCTGTAGGTAGCCACAAACAGAGCTCCAAATGATTAATAATGTTGCTCCTGGACAAGCAATTGTTAGGTTTACTTAACAGTTGATTATATGTTAATTTATCATTGTTGCAAGTTTAAATAATTTCAAAATTGTAGCCTGCACACATGGAGCCCAAAGCTGCCGCCCAGACCACCCTTCTAGACATTCTCTGACACAATAACATGACATCACAGGTTGAAAAACAAAAAACTTTTCAAAGTGTTGCATTCTGCATGAAAAGCCAGTGTTACAACAAAAAGTTAAACCTGAAACTTTTGTAAGATCCAACAGAGTGAGCAGTCATCTTCATCTTGACACATGACAGTAGGGAAGGTCTCACTTCAAAATATTGAAGGAGGGGACTTGATCTGTACCAGTCTTTACAGAAAAACAAACTACAAGGAGACACAAAATATCTTCCTGGTCTCCATCTTGACACATCAGTTGTCACCCAGTGGTGCCAAATACTCCCCCTACAAGTCAGCCATCGTCTCAGGTCCTTGACAAGACTTCGAGTAAGCGTCTCCCAGCATGCATCAAGAGGCCGATGAATAGCAATCTGGCCTTGCCCCCTTCTATGCTTTGTGAGTCTGTTGTGCATAATGCATTGCAGCAGCAGGACAGGGGTAATTACCACAATCAGAGGAGAGGATCATCAATCTCAGGTGAACCACAGGGAGTAAATGAAGCAGCGAGGAGAAGAAGGAGAGAAAGATGAGTCTCTGCATGAGAAAGCGAGACAGAGGGAGGTGGAGAAAGAGAAGGAGGGGAATGAGCCCATTTTTTTTTTGGTTCCCCCAAAACTCCAAGGCTTCATGTCAGAATATTGCTACCCGCATAATTAATCACAGTGAGAAAATCTGTTTATCTACCCTTTCTTTCCCTCTTTCTTTCTTTCTTTCTTTCCCTTTGTGCTCAGCCAATCTCTAGGCACAATTCTTCTTTCATTTCTAATCTGTGCTAACTCTGTCACCATTTTTTATAGTTTTTTGTTTTATTCATGCTCAAACATTATTAAAGTGTCCAAGTCGGGTATCTACCACATCATCATCATCATATCTGACACCTTTGTCTGGAAATTTTGGTGCATTTGGCTTAATATCCGTTGATGTAACAGGAAGAATTTATCTTTTCTTGATAATCTTCAACCTTTAGCAGTGTACTGAACAAAATGCTCAGGCCTGTTTAAACATTCATTCATGTAGTCTCATGTGGTGGTTTGGTAGCTCGGTGTGATGAGTTATTGTCAACCTAAAACATCACAAGGACAGCAGCAATAGATCTACTGTATAACAGGCATCGTGATGTGACGTTTGATAGCTGGTACTTATGTGTTTCACATACTTGATGAAGACGATCTTATTGACACCTCACATTGCACCTCCTCTGTGTTCACTGCGTCTTTCTACCATGTCTCCAGCATCCATGGCTGGATTGATCATCCTCTAAAGACAGCGCCACGCTCTTGATCAGCTTCGGCAAATGGGACATCAGAAATCCAATAAATCCACTTGAGGAAGAAGAACTCCTGGTGGTGACTTAGAGATGAACGTTTCTGTTTCCTGGAAATGTTTATAATCATCTGCTCTTCACTCTAACAGCCCCTTTTACAATAACTTGTAACCTAACCAAACCCTCTTCTTTCTCCTCATCTTTAGGGCTCTACAGACACAGATGTTGACTCAGAGGACATTGTGAACTTCTATAGTGTTCAGTATTTCAGATTTTTCTCATCAGATCAGTCCTGTTCAATGCTTGGTGGTGAGACAGACTCAGCTGGAAAAGCTCTGCATCAGCGAGACACAGTTTATTTTTTAGATAATGTTGCATTAGACATCACTTTTTTCACCTACATATTATGTTTATTTCATTTCATTGTGGCATTATGAGATGGACGGGTGCAGAGTTGATGTTTGGGGGTTGTGCTGTTACATTTTAAAAGCTTTTTGTTCTTGCAAATAGCAAATGTACCATTTTTGTCAGAGTGAATTATGGGAAATAATGAAAAAAAACCAACAACATCTTATTTATGAACTCGTGCTGCAGTCACAAAAAAAAACATTTCACTCTGATACCTTTCCAGTATTGTAACAAACACATGCAACCTATACTGTGTTATTTCCCTATGTTGTGAATCTTGTAATAAGATTGTAGGTGGTTCAATGTGTTAATTGATGTTTATTTGCTTTGCTTGCAGGTTGAACTTTTTCACTTTGTTAGTTGTAAAACCACATTTGATGAACTGTTGCATAGTTAAATTAAATAATTGGTTTGGTGATTGAATACTGTGTTAAAATCTGATCGTTTTGGAATGTTTCACATGTAAAGAAGTGCACTTGTGATCCTTTGTATGACAACTTTTAATACACTTAGTTCAACCCTTCAACCTTTGTGCGGTTTAACACGAAGTAAGAGCACTTATTTTCAGCACATGAAAGCATATTGAAATGCTTTTAGAAAATGTACCTTAGTGTACTTTTGGCATATTTCAAGTATAATTTAATTATATTTTGAATGCATTAAAATTATTTTTAAAATGCAGACGGTATGTTTTAAGTGCATTTGTTTTGTTTTAAAAAAACATTGGTAAGACACTACTCATCAGTACACTTTAGTAGTATATTTTACACTCATAGGTGAAAGTATGTCAAAAACATGCAATGTGAAAATTATATCACATGTTTTGTAGAAGTCAATATGGTACCTAGCCTACGACACATACAAATTTGAACGCATCAGTGGTTTGCAGAGACATTAATTGCCCACATTTAATCCTGGAGACTGAGCTATGATAACACTGATGCTCAGTAGATGGGATAGACTGAAATATTAAAAGCATTACTACTAGTACTAGTAACAAGCCCCTCTTCACAGCTGTTTAGTTCCAAGATGAGTTATTTCTCAAAAAGAATGTTGATTTTCACACTACTGTTGAGCTAGCAATCAACTTATCAGACTTCCCAGCCTGCATTGTTTGACAGTTAAAACTCTCCTGAGACTCTTGTTCTCTATCATAGTTTGATGTAATGGAAACTTGCTGCTTGTCTTTAATACATTTTTAGATAAGATGTTGGTGTTACAGTAATTCATTTCTCACTTAAGATAACAGAAACACATAATGCATCCAAACAGACTGAAAAGAGGGCGGATTAGAACTACATAGACTGAAGTATGCAGACCCCTAAACATAATCCCCATATGTGATGGCTGAACATGCAATTCTGACAGCATGGTCATTAATGTGCTACCATAACAGCCCTCACTCTAATGATTGTAGTCTTTTCAGCACGTGTTGGAACCTGGTTTCAGAGATTTGCTCCTGCTCAACAACAGAGCATTACTGACATCCAGCACTGATGTTGGGTGATCAGGTGTGGCTCAAAGTCGGTGCGCCAGTTTATCCCAAAGGGCAGCAAAAATGTTTTGTCTGATAAGGTTTTGTCTGTGCGTGTGTGTGTGTGTGTGTGCACGTGTATTTGTGTGTGTGTCATCATAGTATAATGTGTTCCTGGGCAGACCTTTTCTAGCAGGAACTACCTAAGAAGCAGTTTTGAGAACTTTGGCAGGAGTTTGTAGTTCTGGAAATAAATTACAAGAAAATATACTTTTAATTTAAAGTTACGTGTATTTTCCAAGTACACTTACATGAACTTGTTTTTTCAACACATTTGTTGTACATTTTAAAAATGTAAGCTTAAAATGATCATTTAAACAATACAATGAAAGCATATCTTAAAAATACACATTTCAATATGCTGAAGTTTACATGTTATTCAAGTTACAATTGAGTTTAATTTCTCAGTGCATGACGTGTACATTTTAGGAAATGTTAGAATGTATTAGTTAAGTGGTATGTTAGTGTACTTGTAAAAAGTGTACCTTGTTGTAAGTATATTGTAAATTGTACACGTGTAGCCTATAAAAATTACACTACATTGCAAATATTTATAGTAGTAATTTAGTAGAGACTATAATTATTTTCATGTCCTGTACAGTCAGTATGCTTTCTCGAGATGTACTTTAATTTCACTTCATTATAGGTGTAATTTTGTAGACTTACAAACAGTCCACTTTAATGTTCATTCATTTTAAATTTAACTTTAAGTGTATCAAATATGCTAAATTGCAAATACTTACATTGGAAAGTTAACTTTCGACAAAAGTAGTTATTTTCATGTCCATTACTGTAATATTATTACATTGTATTGTAAAAGAAGGTCTTAGAATTCACTTCCTTATAATGTATTTATGTATACATAAATGTTTTTAAATATAAAATGTATCTATAAAAATGTACAACATTTTCCTGCTGCCTCATGACACACATGCATGCGCCGCACACACACTCATATATAACCACAGGTAAGAATTTTGGTTATTAATAGCATACAGGACAACAGATTTGCTTATTCTAACTTACTGGTCACTCAAATTAAAATAGTTAAAACATTTGCAGGTGATTGGGTGTGGATGAAGAGAAGGGCACGGGCAGTGGACAAGACCAAAGAGAGAGACCATGGAGAAACGGTGCAGAGGCACAGGCATATGTTGAACTGGGTAAGCATTAGTATGGTGTTGTAATTTTTTGAGATTATACAGCAGCACATGTTTAACTGAAGTTCAGTCAAGCTAATAAATTGCAAAGTCAACTGAAGAGAGTGTGTTTTTTACAGAGTTGTTCAGAGTTTGGAAAGTTAAGAAAATTACTTTTCTTAATTTTAACCGTTTTGTTTATGTACGTTGAAAGTGCTTAAAAAGAGCTTGATTTTACTCTTGTATGAAGCAATACTTGGGTGCTGATTCGATATGTCCTGTCCTCTGCTGTCACACAACGTAAATCAAATATTCTCTGGTTGTGTCTGTGTTTTTGTTGGCGGCTGGTTTGTATTACAGACAGTTGCCGGTGGTGGTGATACAGCAGACTGACAGCTGTACTTTCCCCAGAAAACACATCATCCTCTTCAGCTAGCCAAGCGAGCTCACAGCTGTGTTTCTGGGTGAGGCAGAGAGGACAGGCCGGGTGTACGCAATGCAGACTGCCCCTCCACACCGAGCTTGGATGCAGGAAACGTACTTGTTTCGGCAAGGCGGGGCTGCTCATGGAGGGACCCGCCCTTCAGACACCCTGTCTGTCTGCTCTGTTTAGCCCAGAGACACTACGGCAGCAAAGAGTGGCTCCAGAGGAGGAGTGCAACCCAAGCAGACCAGCAGCAGGTTGGTAGGAGGGACTGTGACAGCCAAAAAAGTCGCCGTGTTTACGGGGGGAAATCACAATCCCTACATAGAACCACTGCTGCTGGCTATTTTCTATGCAAACCATCCAACTACAAAAGTTGCATGTTACACACTCTCTATGCCTGACTTAAATTGTTAACTCATAAGCTTACATGACAACCATTTACAGCAGAGCACACAGCAGAATGTCCCTCCCCTGTTCCTCCGGCACATTCATTCTAGCATCAACCATGTTGTGGACCCAGTGTTCATCTGTTTTAAGGGAGGTGGTGGAGTTAATGATGTGTATGTGTGCAGTACTCTTCGGCCTGTGGACACATAACTCCTGTGCCCTCCTCTTTCACAGATTTGCAGACGAAGCATCTGGGAAGTTACCGTGCTGCTTTCTCCCAACTCCCCATCCACCTCCCAACACACACAAACCTCACTTTCCAACCCCGCCCCCTGCCAACACCACTGGCAAAACTCTCTTCAAAGTTTCTGCTGTCACAGAGAGGTTCTGATCAGATCACCCTGAAAAGATGAAAAATGAAAATAAGAATGAAAAAACAGTAAAAACACATTTTTTCATGCCCTCCAAGGCAGAGCAGGCAGATATTGGACTGTCTCAGAGAGGCTAAAAAGGGCTGTTTTTCTGGACTGTGCCTCCCAAATACTTTAAAGTGAGCATCCGTGGGGAGCGGAGGGAGTTGTCTGCTGGAATAGAGATTAGAAGCAAGGCCGAAAAAGGAGAGAAAAGGCAGAAACCATCACCCAAAGCCTAATGCACCAGCAGCACCCCAGGGAGCTGCAGGCAGGTTTATATGGGCCACTTACTCTATTATGGTGAGCAGAGGAGAGGAGAGGAAAGGAAAGGAAAGGAAAGGAAAGGAAAGGAAAGGAAAGGAAGGGGAAGGAAAGGAAAGGAAAGAAAGTTAAGGACAGGAGGAGAGAGGGGAAGATGGATAAGAAAGAGGAGTCACAGAGACAAGGAGGGGAGAGGAGAAAAAGTGATGAGAGGGAAGGAGAGGATAGGAGAGGCAAAGAGAGGTGAAGAGAGAATAAGAGATGAGAGAACAGGAAAAGAGAGGAGGATATTGGAAGAATAGGGGAACAGAAAGGAGAGAAGAGACGAGAAAGAGGAGATAAAAATATAGGAGATAAAACTAGATGCGAAAAAAAGAATATAAATAGAAGGAAACCATCAGAGGAGAGGAAGAGAAAGGAAAGGAGAGAACAGACAGGATAAAGGGTGAGGAAAGAGCAGATAAAAAGGGGAACAGAGGAAAAGAAAGGAAAGGAGATGAAAGGAGGAGATGAGATGAGATGAGATGAGAGGAAAGGTGAGGAAAGGAAAAGAGACAGGAGCGGAATGAAAGCAGAAGGGAGGACAGGGAACCAGGAAGAAAAAATAAGGGAGAGAAGAGGAGAGGAACAGAGTTTAAGCAACAAGGAGAGGAAAGGAAATGAGAGACAACAAGAGAGAGAAGGACAGTAAGAAGGACAGTAAAACAGGAGGAGAAAGGAAGCAGAAAGAGGGAAAATGTGAAAGTAGGACTGTACATTAAATGTCTTCATACAACAATGAGGACTAAAACAACATTATGTTTTGTTTTTACAGAGAACAAAATCCAGCTCACATTCACGCACGCGAACACACACACACACACACCTCTATCAGATGCATTTCGGTTACATAAACCCATCGGGGAGCTATTTTTTCCTGGTAATGTATAATTGTGCACCGGTGCTCCTATTTCAAGTGTACTTCTATTTGTCATAATGAGGAATTCATAATGGCTACACACCTGCTCGGGCTGAATTATGAGACAGAGGCTGCTGTCAACATTTTTCATAAAGTCCTTCATCCACAGTTTCCAGCCAGCATTTTTATTATCTGGCCTCAGTCGATATTCACAGAGATCAAAGCCCAGACTGTGGTGCACAGACATTATGGCAATTATTTAATGGAGGTTCAATGAGAGGGGTAGTAATTGTAACATTTCTCACTAGAATTAACTCTCCTCTGTCTTTGTTTCAGTATTTTAGCAGAATGAAACCAAATAGACTTACATTCTGGAGTCAATATGGTATATTGCACTCTCTGTTTCTCTGATGGTTATACAAAGAAGATGCAGAGTTCAAGTTCAACTGAAATATGAGTAATGGGGAATTCAGACTGAACCAGAGGCACGTTATTAACGCGTCTATTACATGCAAAGTCAATGAAAAGAAGCAAATAGGCGTGAATTCCCGTTTATTTACGGCGAATGGCGTGGTGCAAATTTGTGTGAGTTGAAAGTAGTGAACTCAAGCGCATATTTCGCATGATGCTGTGTTGTGGCTGTTTGTGGAGCTGTACAGTAACACATCTACCCGTACTGAGGCAGGACAAGAAGAGAGCTTGCATGGAAGAAAGTGAGTGAGGAAGTCGGTCTACCTGGTAAGTCATGCAAATTTGTTTTAGCACAGCATAGCACTGATCTATCCAAACTTTATTCAGGGAACCAGCATTTTAAAAGTTGTTTGCTTGTTGGCCAGCCGACAGACCTGACAAAGCATGAATTTGGGCTTTTTACAAGATGGCATTATGATGTTGTTATTTCAGCATTCTTTTGATCGAGTTATTGCAGTCAGGTCACAGCAAAATCGCTTTGTTTTGGGTTCAGACCAATGCGAAACAAATAATCTCAGTCAATGCCTACTTGATAGTCACAGTTACTATTTATTGATATATTGGATTAATTGGAGACAGATACACAGGCGCTCCGCAGCTGAGAACTGTGCACCATTCAGCCTCAGGTACTGCTGGAAGCGGAAGTCGTCCAGTCACAACTCTAGATGGTGAAACACACAAGTAACGCAAATACAAATTCAGGTGTGTGACGTGAGGCAAATATTTTCTTCGTGTTTTATAAGACAGATACTGTAAGTAGATGGTTTGCTTGGGAGTAGTTTGTGCATAATGTTAATGCACTGCAAACAAGTGTTGAGCTCTTTCATCAATACATGAAACAGTGAAGCAATTTGTGTTTAATGCCCCAAACTATGTTGTTTTTGGGAATCTGGTTACTTTTACCACCACACCTTCAGCCTTATTTATTTTTTTTTTATCTCAACTACACTCAAGTTTCGTGACAACATCAAAACAAATGTAGGCCTAAAGGTGAAAAGTAGGGGGACATGACCCCTATTCAGATGTTTATTCCCCTACCTCTGGTGCCCTTGCTCCGACCACACCCATCTTCAGTCTTGGCTTGTAAAGTTTCAGGATTGCATGTTGTGACACAGTTCTGTTCACACAATCTGTCAAAAGACAAAAAGACTGCTCGATAAAACCCTGGCAAAATACTCAAAACTTCTTCTGTGGTAATTCTTGCGATCACTCAAAAAATGATTTCCCTTAAACAGACTAGCTGGTAAAAATAGTGGAGCATTTAACAGCTAAAGACACAAATGTTTCCCTGAGAAGTTGGTAGAGACCAAAAACAGAGCAAAAAGGACAATGAATATTGATTGTCATCGAGTCCAGTCAAAACCGCTCATTTCCAAACTTAACTTTTTATGCTCATAGCTTGTCTACACTACAAATTAATTATGTTACTATTATTATTATTAATAATTACAATACATGTGTATTTCTATCAGTGAGAAAATAAGCATCTTACATACAATAGCATTTTGCTGTACATTTAATAAAAGAGTTTTCATCTTTCTCACTCATCAGCTACAGCAGCGTCCTTATTAAATGATCATAGAAGAGCATGAAAATAGACCTGCAGTGTTTCCTGTTGCCCCCTGAGCTCTCTAAGTGCATCGCTCATACACAAAAAGAAAATTACTGTCCCTGCTGCTGAAATGGGTATGGACAGCAGAACTCCAACAACAGAGATATTTAATGGAGTTGGAGTTGTTTTTTTTTTCTTCACCTGGTTTCCATCACATTTTATTTGACACTATAGTTGTATCCACTGCCAGCAATATTATTAAATATACAAACGTATATCTTCATGAATGAATGGATGGAGACACATGACAAATGCAGAAGCTTTCACACAGGACATAGGGTCACTGAAAGGTCTGATGAGAATGAAAAATATATGAATCAGTCAATTACATTTGGGGGATTGGTGAGAGCTCTCGAGACTAGGAGGTTTATGTTCTGTTTTCCTTGAAATTGTCATGGACACAGTCTCCACACAACCTTGTGCGGAGCATCCTTCACTGTAGATTCGAGTTCACCACTCACCACTAATAATCTGAATACAAGAAATAAGGTTATGTTTTCTGTATAATCACTGCTGCTGCACTTATGCATGATTAATGACGCTGGCTGTAAATACTGTAACATAGTTTGTTACCCAGTTGGCTGGTTTACTGCCAGTTTAATTGATGTCCAGTTAAACAGCTGTGAAGAATACTGTAACAAAGTCTCCTCTTTTGTGCAAATAAGACACAAAGCACAAAAGTTATGAACTATGACTGTAAGAACTAATAACTGTCTCTTTAAATAAATCACAACCTGCAGGCATGGGAGTTATGCAGCAGCGAGGTACTACTAAATGTACACTACTATATATAATCTCAGCTAGCAATACAGTATAGATGCGGCACTTTGTACATTCACATATCAACAGAATACAGTTGAAAGGCACAGTGCAAGGAGGCGAGGAACAGGGCCATAGCAGTACACAATCAAGCACTTCAATTCAAACTTGAACTTCAAAATTCATACATACATCACCAAAGTAACTGCTAACCGCTGCTAACTGTTGCTGCTGTGAGCTAGTATGCTCATTTAGCAGTCCAAACTTGGAACTCCCAGTTTTCAGGCCTAGATCATGGAGGACCAAGCAGTGAATGCTGGCAGGGAGCAGTGCCGGACTGGGAACTGGAGCCAGGCAAGCGGGCAATGGAACTGGGTTCCAGTAATAATAGCCGGACGTGGAACGAACACAGCCTCTAAGACCGACAGAGGCCAGTTTGATGACAGGGATTACAGTGCCAATGTGATTTACAGCGGCTCTGACTGTAAGAGGCAAGAGGGAGGTCAGGCATCACTCACCAACCTCCAGAGGCCTGAGCTATACAATCTGACTATCACCTATTGAGGTAGAGAGTGGTATTACGAGACAGGTCGGACCAGGGTAACTAGGTAGATGGTTAGCATACTAACTTCATTAGTTATCTCTATGACAAAATACATAGACATATTTGACTTAATATAAAAAAAAATCTCACTTCTTCTCAATCTGTTGATAATTTAAATTAATTTTGGATGTGTTAAACTAAGTTTCTGACATATTGCATCTTTAAATACACAAATAGCCACCACAAATTACATGCTTATTTTACATCTAATTTATAGTATTTAGGTTAGAGTACAGTGCTTTTTATTGGGACAACTTGCACGATGGCCGGTAAAATCAGTCACCAGATACAGGGAAAAGTGACGGTAAAGGAAATATCCAGTAAACTAGTTGTAAAACTAGTCAAAGTAGACTTCCTCATAAAGCCATGCATTATTTATTTGCCTTCAGTTGTTTTGGATGCTCATAAGCCAACTGGGGTCGCAAACACATTCATTCTAAAGCATACCACTGTGTTTATTTTAGATGAAAAGCTCCAAACATTATGTGACCACAGTCATACAGACAAATTGAGGCTGTTGTAACAAAAATGATGAGCAGATTTATTCCTGCAGAGTTGTTTCTGTCACTATCCAAATCATTTTTTACTGCGGCTGCTCCACTGTTGGTCTCAGATGATGTTCAATAACAATTTCATCTGTTTTGCCTTTGTGCTCGATAAGATGCTCTTTTCAGTTACACCAAATGCATTCTGATTGCGCTGCCAATATTTCATGAAAATATTGAATAGCAGACGAGAGTACAGGGCTAGATATGGTGGAGAAATGAGATGCTGTAAATGTGCCTCTGTATTGGGCAGCCAACAAGCTGGCTAAAGATGGCAGCTGTCACCTTTATTTATTGGGTTTATTCTAAACACTGCATTATTTGTCTCAGACACTGGAAGATAGCCGAGGCCATAAAGCTAAATGCTCTGGTATTAATCAATAAATCAGACATTAAAAAGTCTGTGCCTAAATGTTGACTTTAGTTTATTGATTTGTACATAAAAGTCCCTCAGCGGTGGAGAAAGAGAATACAACTAAATGAGAATGCTTGTGTGTGTGTGTGTGTGTGTGGCCTTTGACTCCAGTTAAAATCTGTCACTGTTACATTTGTCCTCTGGGCAATTCAAGGGGGCGTTTGTTTTTATCTGTCCTCTCTGCCTTATTACAAACTTAGTACAAATGTAGATGTGCATTAGATACATGCATGTAACCCATATTAATCAAGAATAGCATATGAATAGGACATGGTCAAATACAATCTATTAAAGTTGTAATTTGTAAAATACAGCCAGAATTTGAAGATAGCTCCAAAAAATATGGGGGGCAGCCTATCACAAGTGTAACCAACAACTGCTGCTCTTTGCTAGCTATCCTTGGTTGCAGTTAGCTAATTAGCTCATGGCTGAGTTAGCCGTGGAAGGTAAATTACAAGGTACATGGTACATTTATTGTAATTTTTTTAAACAAGGGTTTAACAACACAATGATGATTGAGTCTTGAGTCCTACTACATTCATTTTAGACAATGGAGTGTTGAGGATGAGCTCAGGAGTCTCACTGCCGGGGGAATTAGGTTCTCAGTTATGGTAATTCCAAGGAACCTATAACTGTTCATCTGCTCCCCCTCAGCTCCACTGATGTAGACATGGGAGTTGCCTCCTTTTTTCTAAAATCAACAATCAGCTCCTTGGTTTTGCTGACGTTGAGCAGTGGATTGTTCTCTGTGCACCACTCTGCAAGATTGTTGATTTCCTCCTGATATGAACTCTAATCGTTCTTTAGATGCCAGCCAGTCTTGCGACAGTCTGTCTGGACCACAAGGGCTCAGCTTAACTGAGTGTGAACATGGCTGGACACCAAACTGGGACTGAACATACTTTCTGGCTTGAAGGCAGGGAATACAGACCAAGATGATTTACAGCAACTCTGACCAAGACTAGATTTTGGGGATGAGAAGACACTGCAGGTGGGGACAGGAAGAAGGTGCAGCAGCAGAGGACAGAGAGAGAGTCAGGCATCAGCAGCGGGCAAATAAGGCACGTAGAATCAAATTCACATCAGTGAATAGAGGAATTATTTGGACCAAACCAGTGGTGATTGTGGAAAGACAAACCAAGATTGTTTTGGTGAGTTGTATTTTGTTTATGTTGAGTTTGAATGAAGTGTGTTTAACGATGAGTTAACGCGACAATTAAGCTCATGTTAGTTCAGTAAAAGAGAGAACCTTGAATTCAGACAGTGGTTTCAGGTGATAGAGCATTTTATTTCTTGACATTTCGTGAGTTTAACTTGTTCATTTATTACACTAAAAGCTAAAGGAGCTTAACAAATGTATAGCAAACTCAGCTGGTATAAAATGCTGTTTCTCAGCTGAAAGTATAGGGGCTATCATAGACTATTGCCTCTTATGGTACAGAGTGATATTACAGGAGAAAATGTTCACAGTTTGCATAATATGGTTGAATGTAAAAATATTAAAGTGATCAATTGCTAATACTACTTCGTTTTATGGCATGTTTTGAACAAAGGTCAGCATCTTCTCGTCAGCAAAGCTGAACAGCGCTGCATGCGCAACGTGTGCGAGGGCTGCATTTCAGAACCTACATACTCAAAAAAAGTAACTAAGCATTACAGAACAGGAACAGAAGCAGCAGCTGCGTTTAGGACCTGAACCAACAAACTGTTGATGTGACATGTCCAGGCTTTATGCACAGTCAATCAGGAGTTTCTGCTCTGACATTTTGAGTGGCAAAAATATTCACAGTTGGAAAAATAGTATGACAAATGTTACAGTGCACAGCAGCAGCTCTGAATAAACAATCAGCCTAGCTGCTGCAGTCACGCTGTCTGTTGTCACCCACTCCAAAAATGTCCCATGCCAGGCTTTTTACAAGGTTCACAGTTAAATAAATATGGAAGGCCATTTACTTCAGTTAAAGAAAAGAATAAGATGAAAATTAAGCTTGATAAAAAAAAGAAATATTACCATGGTAAATCATAATTATGAGAGAAAAAAACAAAAAATAATGAGATGAATGGTAGAAATTATGAGACAGTAAGTCAAAATTATGAAATAGAAATCCAAAATAAGATAAAACAAAAGTTGTCATCAATTTTCTGTCTTTAAAGCTGGAGTTTGTAGAATATGTGAAAAACGTATGAGACTGGGATGGAATGCTAAGAATAAAACAACCTATAACGCTAAAGTAAACAATGCACGGACTATCGGAGACAACCACTTTATTCAGATGCTTCTTTCTTTTCACCGTAACCTGAAAATAAATAATAACTGTCACATCCATATTAAACGGCACACGTCCTCTGTATGTCGTGTATATATAACGCTATTGACAATACATTTGACGTTGACTTTGACTCTGACTTGCTTGTAGCTGTCGTGAGCCTTTGGCTATGGTTAGCATAAAGCTAATTAACTCACAACATTACTCGTCAATTGTGACCACAAACAGCCTGCTTTATTAGATTCACGGTCATTTCAACTACACAGCCAATTACTACCACACATTTAGATTAGCTACGTAAAACTTACATTGGAGGCTCACCTGTCCAGGAGAAGAACAGCAAGCTCAGTATCCAGCTTCAGCCCGATGCTATTGCTAAGCTCTCTCCACCTTGGATATGCTTGTCCAATGTTTACACGCAATTTATTCTGTCTATTGTCACTCTCCCTCTTAGACTCTCGTTTCTCTACATCGGTCATCCTTTTTTTGGCTTGCTTAGCCATGTACACTTTTTTTCCTGCCGGGACGTCCGCCGTTGCACCTTCACCACCGATGGAAAGTGAACATGCATCGACTTTGGTCGAGCAACCAGTAGGAACGCCCAAAACAGCTTGCTCTGTAAAATGAACTGTGATTGGCTGAACACTGCCGTCACGGCACTGATTTTTTAAAGCCTGAATACAGAGCCAAGAGGAGACACAGAAGTCCAGTGTTCTGTCGTAACACTATGAATTACAATATGCTGTTGATTTTTGACCAAAGGAAGCCTAAAACAACTTACACACTCCAGCTTTAACTGATGGAAGTGGGTTTGCATAGGAAGAATCATAGCAGGGCAATAAATCATGTATGCATGAGAGAGTCTGTCTCGTCATCGTGCTGCCATACATTTTTTTAATGACAAGATTTTCTAATTCCTTTTTAATGCTGCTTCTTCTACAGTAGTAAGCCTTTGCATGACCTCAGTATTAATACAATTCTGGCTACAGCTCTGCATGCAAGAAAATGTTCTACCTTAAAAGATGCAGGTCTTTGTGAATTGTTGTAGTTTATAGCTTGCTAACATTAACTAATAAGGACGAAGGCAGCAAAACATCCTCACTGTGTACTATTCTGTACTGCCCCACTTAAAGCACTGGTTGTGTCAACATTCTGTCCTAAGTTTAGGTTTTCCAGTATGATACAGCACATCCACACAATGGATCAAATCCCTCAAGACCTTTTTGGGTATTTATCAGGTAAGTAACCAACATTACAAAGGGACATATACAGTATATTGACACAAAACTGGTTACATCCTGCTGTCCTCATGGTGAGTGAATAACAGCAATAAAACTTAAAATAGGATGCTAATGATACATATTAAAAAAAGAAATTGTTTTAAAAAGCTTACATTTACAATATAAAAATAAATCCAGTGTTCCATTGATCTGTTCAGTGCTGTGCCTATACATTGCTCTTTTTATTTAAGTCAGCAAGTGGATACTCCAGGAGATGAATGATGAATTATGCTGTTTGAGCCAGTCAGAAGCTATGAATCATCTATTCAGGAAGCGTTGGGTTTCATGGACAGATGCTTATCAATGACAGGGGGAAAAAAGCACAACACAGTATGTCAACAAAGCCTACTGCCTAGACATAAAGAAAATCTATGAATGGCCAGAAAATGGGGAAAAATGTTGATAAGTGTTTTTAAAAGCCCAGACGACATCCTCAAGTGTCCACAACCTAACCATATTCAGTTTACTGTTAGAGAGGAGTAAAGAAACCAGAAAATACTCATATTTAAGAGTCAGAAATCAGAGAATTGTGACTTTTTTTCTTAAAAAGATAACTCAAACCAATTAAATGATTATCAAAAGAGTTAGCAATTAATTTAATAGTTGACATCAAATCGATTAATCAATTAATAGTTGCAACTCTAAAACAGATCTGATGATGGCATTAGATGGAACGAAGTTATTAGGAGTGTTGTTTGGGCTGTATGACAAAATGCCAGTTGTTATAATCTGGTGGTATGGCAGCAGATACTTCTGTATCTTTTGCCAGATGGCAGCAGGGTGAACAGACTGTGGCTGGGGTGGGTGTTGTCTTTTAGTATCTGCTGGGCTCTGTACAGACATCTCACTTCACTGATATCACTGATGTTTCCTAGATGGGTAAAGGCAACACGTTCTCACTTCCAACTTGTCAAATACAGCAGCTTGGTCGATGGCCTTAAGCTTCAATGCTCTACTACCCCCCTAGTGTCAGTTTTGCACATGAAGGACACAGTCAAGTTAGCAATAATATGCTATATGCAACATATAGTTAGACTTCCTAAATAAAGCTTGCTGACAAACAGTTCACATTTCCTGACATATTATGACTTTTGGAATGTTTTAACATCAAATGGAAGTGGTTTGGTTAGGAAACAGAACTACTTGGTTAGGTCTGAAAAAAGATCATACTTTGGGTTAAAATAACAACATTCAGTCTTGTAACGTAAGTGATGTATGTCATTTATATACCGTAACTTACTTATGTAGCATAACTAGCATCACTCTTGACTCTTTGTCACAAAGGGGATACAAACTTTGGTCTCTGGAGGAAAACCCCAGTCTACTCATCCAACTACCCCCCAACTCTGACTCTTCTACAAGAAGGGGTGCTTCAAGATGTGACACGAGAGGGGTAACCAATGTGTCAAACTTAGAAGCATACGCCAATATCCAGGCTGCTGTCTTCAACATACGAATGTTTCAAATAAGGCCCTGGTTCTTTCTGCACTTAACCTTATTCAGGAGGTTTAATGCGTTGATTTATTTGTAATTTTGCAGGTTATACATTGAGTAGGATTTTTAAAAAATCACCCTTTCTCTTTTGACTGTCTGCTGTTAATCATTCTATCCTGTCCACACTGAAATGATTTGTTTGGCAGAGAAAAAATATAAAAGCAAAAATGAAGAGTGAGTGACTGTTGTTTTCACATCTTATCTGGCTTTGTTTGGGGGGGATGAGCGAGAACAGAACAACTGAGAGCGATGAGAGAGTAGAGGCAAAGCAATGAATAATAATCAAAAGAAACTTGAGACAGTATAGATGTCTGAGTGACCTCAGCTTCACTGTCAGATTTATTTTAAATATAAGTGGGCGCAAACTAATTAGCCCTGATCATAACATTGTGTCTAAGAGTTTGAGGATTGCAATCACTGCAGAGCAAACTTCACATGGCTCCCAGAAGAACATCCATTATGATAAAGGTGCCTTGCAACCAAAATAGCGGCGGAGTTATTGGCCCCTCACTGTGTCTGTGGCTCTCACAGCAGCACTGATGAGCCAGCACTTTGAAAAGTTGTGTCCGAAATAGATGATCAAAGGCATCAGGACACCTATATGTGTAGGAGGTTAACCCACGGAAGGCACAAGACAGTCATAGAAAGAAATGTGGCTCTCCAAGTTCACTGACATCTATGTCTTCCCTTGTAGGAAGCTTTGATATTCAAAACTCAATAGGGATTTTGGGCCACTGAGCATCACTATGATAAGGCCTTCTTAAACCTTTTCAGCCACAGGCCTAAATGAGATACTTATTAGACATTAAGCTTTTCAGTTTGGCCTTGGGCTTAAAGATTCAAGGAATAAATTATATCCCCGCTGCCTTGGGACTTATGGAAACATACTTTCTTATGGTTTTCCAAAAATAGACTGCTGACCCATTTTTGGACCCAACTGGCAGTTTAGGACTGGCTGATTGAAAGTGACTGTCGTACATGGTGCCTTGTCTGTTCCATTGCTGCCCGTCTGCAGCACCCACTGTAGAACCTTGTCGCCCCCAGGGACCCTCTATACTCTCCAGCTCCTCTTGTCCTCATCTTGCCCATTAGCTACAAACAGAGACGTGGCTCTATTTCAGTCCAGGCACATGCACAAGTGAGCGAATGAATTTGAAACCAACGCATGTGAGCATTGTGACAAGGGCAGGGACAGCACACAACAAAGCTGACTAGTCCAGCTGACGGAGACATGCCTTGAAGGGAAGCACATGCTGCCGCTTGAGGCAAAGTGCTGAGTGCTTATGCATTTGAAAACTAACCAGAGCAGCAGCAACAACAATGCTGGCACACTTTGAATTGAGCTACTGTCTGAAATGTATTCATCTCTGAGAGTGACTGAGCCTGGCCAGCTGGGGAAGCAAACACAATGTAACAAAGCTACTGCTCCAAGGACCAGGAGGTGGACTAAAACCTGTCAAAACAACGGTTTTAAAGATACACTGTAGGGCTGGGCTGGTGGTTGGATACTGACACACAGAGGGACTATTAAACTAGTACCCACAGTCACTCCCTCTTTAATGGTTGTCATCAACTGTCAGTATCTGACAATTTAGAAACACAGTTAAAATCTGTTGCTTAAGATTCATCAAAAATTCATAGATGCTTTTTATATTAGGATGAACACAGAGTTGATATGACAAAAACATGTCTGCTCAGTTTCACATTATAATGAGTAATGTTTGTACAAGATGCTTTTCATTTTCCATCCTTTAGAAACTTTCTTGTTACAACAACATATCAAATATCGTCGCTGTCCAGTAAAAACCACGTATCTCCATATTTGGTGAATTTTTTGATAAACTGAAGGAGGGACTGGTCCTTTATGAGTTGAGACAGTTCTCCTATTTCTTAAGCCAGACAAACCATATACAAAGTCATTGAATCATCTGAAAAATGCATCACAACAAAGCTGTGAACATGGCTGTTTTTTTTAGCTCATGAAAGGTTGACATTTTGGAGATAAGTGGTTTTGACTGGACAGCGACAATATATGTCAGTCTTTTACATGACATACTGTATATATAAGCTGACTTTCACGTCAGGAGGTGGAGGGCATGATGAGTTACAGTGAGGCGAGACGGCTGCCAAGCCAGAGACCACTGTTTGAGGATCTGTTTCAACATTTTCAAGCATGGAACCACTGGATAGTTTTGACGAGACATTTTCCAGCCATATTTGTGGTTTTTGTGCCTAAACCTAACCAGACCTTTAGCACAGTGTTGTCACAACACAACATTGAACATTCAACTTAAAGAAACAAAAATTGCAGCATATCCGTGGTTTGATGAAATGAACATTGCCATCATTTATTCTCTCACTTCCGACAGTCTTGGCATACAGATGTACAGTGTCAAATGATCTATGATGTTACTTAAGTGATCTTGTAAAAATTAGAAAGGTTTATGTTATAATGAGAAATGATGAGGAGAATTGTATTTTTTCATAGTCTCAGCAACACACCTGGTGGTAGTTGGGGCTTGGTAAAAAAAAGTGAAAAGAAGTGTCGCACACTTTTCTTCGAGATCAAGATGTTGATCTTGAAGAAGGCCTTAGGGCTGAATCGTCTTGTCGCCAGACTGGGCTAGATCAGTCAATTACTCTAATGTTTGCTGTTAATAGATTGTTTTAAGTCTAATTATCTTTGTTTATAGGCGATTTAGGCCTATCTTAGATGTAGTTTAGTAAGCTGATACCCTGCCAGGGGCCTATTAAGAGGCAATGCCGTAGTCTAAGGGAGCCTTGTGACTCCCCTTATTGATAGCAATGGTTCTGATCTGCCAACAGTTTGGAGTGGTCCTTATTTATTGCTGTGCATGCTGATACTGTTCCATAATTGTGCAGAGTATTGATTGCTGTGTGTTTGTGTGCAGTGTTCTTGGTGGGTGTGTGTAAAATTGCAGTGTGGTGTTTTAAGGTCATAGGGTGGCCACTTAGGCCTACTTGGGTTGACCTATGTGGAGCTATTTTGATTCAGGGCGTCTAGTTGTACTTGAATTGAATTTGTATCATCAATAAAGGTTAGATTTTTGTATCAGACTGTGTGGTGAATTTTCTCTTGCCCCTGACACTGGACCAAACTGGGTCAACGGAGGTGGTGGTGGATCTTAATATCTCTGACAACTTAAGTTACTGCACCAATAATATTCCCATCTGTCTCAGCTGTACATTGTGTTAAGTAGCAAATGTTAACATGCTACAGCAAACTATGTTGATGAGCATGCTAAATATCATCTCTGCTAAATATCAGCCTGTTAATATTGTCATTGCGAGCATGCTGTGCCTACAGTAAGAAGCCTTACAGTGAAGCTAGCATGGCCAACCCAATTGCCAGAATCAATGTTGGCAATGTACATTTCTGAAAACTATGGATATGTTCAAACATTTCTTAATGTTGCAGGTTTTGTTTCTTTAGGTTCAATATTTGACAACACTGGGCTCATAGTCTGGTTAGGTTGAGGCACAAAAACCACTTGATTAGGGTTGATCATGTTTTGCCTGTTTTGGTCGGCCCAAACACAGCCTGAGATGACATGAAGTCTTTTTGAAAATACGCAGTTTGTAGCCCCAAAACAAGGCTGGAAATTCACCTCCTGATATGACAGCAGAGTCATAAACATGTAATGTGAACATGATATGACACATCAGCAGTTTGCCAAAATGACTTTTTAAACATGTTTTGAACTATAACTATCATGGACATGAATTTGAACATGGCCTTAATCATGGAAGTAGCCACTTGGGGTCAAACATGGAGTAACAATAATGTATTTAAGGTCATTGATTTTAAAGTAAAAACTCCTTCCTGCTCTGTGAGACAATCGTCCATGTCCTTTGAATCCAGCTGGGAGTCGCATATGCTGTACAGAATCCAGTAGAAGCTGCCAGTCTCCTCAGCAATGGCCTCATTTGTCTGCAGTAATTATACTAATGTCTCAAAATTAATATGGCAATAATTTATTGATGATGAATGCTAAAAGTAGCAGTTGAAAATGACCTTGGCTTATTGAATTGCAGGAGTCTTGGCACGAGTTCACAGATCTGAGCTCAGTCCAGGAGGGAAGAGACTGACATCAGTGACAGGAGAACTCCCTAGACTCTGCCTCCTGTGGGCTCAAAGGCCCACTAAATGATCCATCTCTTTTTACTGCATGTGAAGGAAAGCAATATGCAAATCTCTTGGCGCTAATGTGTGCTGTGGTCGGGCTTTATCGGGGCTTGATTTTCACATTTCTCCAAACTCCCTCATCTCTGCGCCACTCAGTGCCCCGACCATCCAAACACCGGGCAAGTGGCAATTCTCACTTATTTGTGGGTCCCCCGAACCACCCAGCGGACCATGAAATGAGTTCATTTCACCACAGTGGGATGCAAATGACTGGTGCTACAATAATATCACACCCTGTCATAATCAGTTATGCATTTTGAAAAGGGAGGAAATGCATTGTTGTGTCAGTTTCGCAGTATTGTCTCCCGCTTGAAAGGACAATGACTTTAACACAAATGCATTAAAAAGGTTTGGACGCATAAACACATATTGTACTCAGTTCTTCCTCACTGACTTTACAAGGAATTTCATTTTGCTATTATAGGCTCTTCTGTAATGGCCACACTACGCTTGTTCCACTCATTTCCTCTTTTCTAAGCCGTTCCATTTGACGGGTTCCTCATTTCTTCTTGTTTCATCTGCATAAAATCCTCAATAACTGTCCTATCAGACAGTCAATCATCTTAAAGGTGGCTAGTAATTACTGGGCTAATTAATCTAGAGATTAAGCTCACATGTTTATGCCAATGAGGGATCTATTCACTATGAGACTGGTAAAATGTTGTAATGTAATGTAATGTAATGCTGTACACAGCAGTGGAATTTAAAATGTAATAAAAACTCATACTGGACCTCCTGCTCATAAAGTTATAAAATCTTGGTTATGTGACAGTATCCCTTTACATGGTGTAAACTCCAAGCTCATACTGTATACACACTATGTACTTTGTCCATTTGCATTTTTCACAATTTGCTATATATTTCAAATGGTCATGGAGGTAATGTTACCCTTACTTGCAAAGCAGTTGTGAAGGAAAAAATACATTCAGAGATATAGAAAAGTAATGTTAAAGTTATGACAACTTGGAGAGCACTGTGGCCTTTAAATTGAACAGAGTAGATTGTGTTCAAACACCAGCATTTTCTTATATTTGTTACATTTTGTAAAATTTCAAACCAAAATCAATTCATTTCAATGGACTCACTTCCATCAGGAGCTTTAATGTTATCTGACTTGAACTCTTGAAATGGTGCCATTGACCAATTGGTTTTTTGTAGTCACCTGATTCCAGTGACGTGAGAAATTCAGATGGAGAGCAGAAATGACAAACAGAATTGGACGAGATTGGCGAAAGTTAGTTGCTACATATTGTTGTTCTGTTGCAGGGGTACAAACTCCAGCAATAGTAAAGATAAAAAAGGCAATTATTTATAGATACAAAGTAAAGAATCAGCTACATAGCCACAAAGTTATAAAGTTACCTTTGACAAAGTGGTCACTGCCAAACAAGCAATATCTGACTGAGCTCCTCCTGACAGCAAATAAAGGTTTGGACAACCACAAAGGCTGTAAACCACTGGCATTTTGAGATGGGCTTTTAGGTCTTAACTTAGGTGTGGTCAGGCACATTGGATGGAGTATACATATATTTAATCCAGGTTAGTTTATAATACTCTGAATACAATGAAAGATAAGATTTGTTCTCCGAGAGTGCTGGAGTACATTGTTGATTGCTGCCGTTTCTGTGTATCCGTCATATATGTTTTTCAAGCTTTGGAGAGGTGCGGACAGCTATTTTTTTCAGAGATTATAATACTGCAGCGCATACAGATGTTTGCTACAGGAGACACGCAGATCCATCTGTCTGCACTCTCGTCAATCTGCAGTAGCTACATGTTTATTTCATACACTTCACTGATAAACCACAGAACTGTACAGTCACATTTTAGACATTTTTGACACTTCTGTCCATATTGACGCTCTCTCGCTCATCCACATCTCTCCCTCTCCCTCTACTGTGAGTTTGCATCAGTTTTTTTAATCAGTTGATGATTTTAATAATGTCTGGTTGTAGGTGTTGCTGCAGCCTCCTCAGCTCCACAAGTGACGGAGTATTTTTAACCTGGTTGTCATGTTGTCATAGCCTCTATTAAACAGCTCAACAACAATGTACAGGGTGAAGAACTTAAGATGTGGTTTTATAGTCTATCTTCAGAACATTGTAGTTGGGATTCGAGTTATAATCTGAGCTTTGTGGGGGTCTCTAAAATAACTAACCCTAACTAACGTTAGGGCAGAGATAGATAAAATAGGATTATAGTAGAACAGGTGTGTTTTGAGAGAGAGAGAGAGAGAGAGAGAGAGAGAGAGAGAGAGAGAGAGGGACTTGGGCTGTTCACGTTGAACATCCTGAGTGATCAGATCGCAAGTGGACATCTTCAAGCCTGTCAAGTCACACCTGGAATTAAATGCATCTCGATGTGCGCTTAAGCGACCAGTTCTGATTGAATCTCACTTCCATGCTCGATGCAAATATACACCTACCGCTGTTCAGCCACCAAATGGAGCTCTTCAGGCAATGCGCCATGTATCATTTAAATGAAATAAACTGCTTAGCAAAAAAGATGCCACTCGACTGTTTTGTGATTATTTGGACGAGTATGTTGTGTGTTTCCAGCAGCTTCTATTCAATATGAAACACAAAGATATCTTGCTCTGCCACTTTGTGGTGTGACCTAATACATGGTGATTCATCTGTTGATGTAATCTATGTTTGAGATGTTTCCAAGTACAGTTATCGCAGATGAAAGCTAATCGGTACAAATATGTTCCTGCTTCTGGTATGACACATGCAGGATTACATTACTGGATAAAGAATGACTTTAGTCCGACACTGTATACTTTGTTGTTCGTTTATTGCTGTTTGCATGGAAACTGCAACTTTTGTCAGATGAATCATATAAGCCGAGCCCCGTTGGTGTCAGCCTGATGTCCTCATCCCTCAGCTTTGTCTGGATAGCAAAGCTTACAAAGAACAAGCTCTCTGAATGATCCTCACTGGGGTCCTGTGCTCTGTGTCAGCGGTAAAATCACAATATCACTTCTGTTAGTGATGTCAGACACAAGTTATTAGGCTGCCAGCCTATAAATAGAAGATGGCACATTTTCCACGGCCTGTATTATCATTTGCCAACAGATGCACTGGGGAGAGAGGGAACGCGCTGAAACAGTCCATTTAGTGGTGAAGAATAAAACTCTATTTGTTTTAATCATTAAACAAGGGGGGAGTTATTGAACTGAAATATGTGTGGAGATATTACGTGATACTAAATAGCTCGGCTGCACAGAGATGAATTTCAAACAGCCAGAGGTCACACAGAGTCCAATAACAATGGATGTGGAGATATGCATGGAAAACCTGTGGGGGTGGAAATGAATGCACACTCATTAGAGCTCCCTTGTTTTCTGCATTTTCATCTCTGAAATTAAGGGAGGACCAGACACAAATGCAAGTGGGCCAGATGAAGCAGCTGGCTGTCCTGTGCCTGTCTGAGCTATCTTGAAAGCAGAAACAGCCTCTCAGGGGTGAAAAAAACAGCATTAAGACAACTTTAACGACATGAAACTGATAATATTTCCAAATAATCCAAATCCAAAAAATGTTTATGAACTACACTGTATTTATTAACCATTTACAAAGCATTATACATACAATTGATAATAATGTTTGTTGAAACAGTGAAAAACTATTACCTACAGTTTAATTGACTATATATGTACCACTTATTAACCATGCTTATTATTATTATAAAGTGTTACCCTGCTTTTACTTAAGTAGAGTATAAGATTACTTTTACCACTGCTCAAGACTGTCTATAGTCAGAAAAGAAAAACAAAACAAAACAAAATATTACAGGCATATGTGAAATGTTTGTCAGGAAGCTTTATTTTGAAAGTCTAACTAGATATTACATATTTATTATGGCTAACATAACCGTGGGGCCCTGCACCTGAAAAACTGACTCTAGAGGGGAAGTAGAGCATCATAGGGCTCAGTAGAGCTCAATAGCTCTTGACAAACTAAGAGCTCCCTTAAGATCCCCTCCAGACATGTCTCAGACACTTAAACCATGTGAGACAAGTGAATCTTGTCTTGAATTTATTTACTTTTTTCTATCAAGTTTTCTCCTACATCCCACTTATATAGTTGTATTCTGTACAAATGTATTAATGGGGTTTGTTGTCTTATGTAAATGTAGACTTATCTATGTTCTGGAGGCAACTAATAATGCACATGTGGAAACAAAGCTATGGAAAACAGCCCCCTCTGCTCCTGTCAAGAGATATGTGGGCTGCCATTACTCACAGTGTGTAAGTCAGTAACTATAACTGTTAACAGAGATGTCAACCACACACCAAACCACTTTCATTCTATAGTGCTGCTCTCTGAAATACTGCAGCTTTTCTCCTGAACACACATCTACACCTTTTCACTGGTTTGTTGTGCCAGACAACAGCACCTGCTGCACAGCAGGGAGGACGGAGGCAAATTGTCTCAGTGTGTCAGGTGTATCTAACAGCGTTTAATCAAAGGTGTTGCAGATATATAGCACATGTTCAATTTCTTCACAAAAATTTGAGCTTTCTCTTAATTTTGACATGATTCAATAAATGCATTAGTTAATAGATTTTTTTTTGGACTGCTGATGTGCTTTTTGTTTTGCATGAACAGATTTTGAAGTGCTGCCATGGAGTCAGAGTTGGAGTTTATCGTCGGCTGCACTGAACATCATATCAGTGCAAAGTAGACCTTGAAACGGGTTGTATCTGCAAGGAGCTCTCGCTTGAGATGATAAAGCTCTCTGCTGCTCTGTTTGGGCACATGCTTTGTTTAATAATGGACCTTTTAAATTCTTCTGCAGGAAGCAGAGAAATTAACTTACTCCGAACTTTATACTGCAGGGCAACAGAAGTGATCTCTTTTGTTTATGTTTGTGTGGGAACAGAGATGACACTGAAAACCTTTATGCACGAATCAATATTTTTACATTACCAACACATCACATGACTATGTGTATTGTTTTGCTACTAGTGATGAATTATCAGCAACCCAGAACCTTTTTGATTATTTTACCTCATTGTTTTTTGGATAAGAAGTTATTCCGAGTGTGCTATGAGTACACTTCTTTTAAACTAAAAAGTTCACCAGCTTGATCTGGAACGTTGTGGTGGAGACAGGTCTCTGTAAAGGTGTGGGCACAACAGTCTCCCATTGTTTGACCAGCCCTAGTCCTATTTGTCCATTTCATTTTTCCTGCAACTGGACATTAGGAGCAGCCTCATGTCAAAGATGGACTAGCATGGCTCTTACCACGAGTCTCTTGTTCTCTCTAGTGCCCCAAAGAGCTCACAAGAAAAAACTGACTATTAGCTATTAACAGTCCATAATGTTACCCTGAACACAAAAGACTTAATGACAAAAGGCAGAAATGGGATAAAAACGAATCATCATTTTCATAATATGACTGGAGGAGAGTTACTGTACGGTCCCTGCATTTCACTTACCATTTAGAGAAACTGCAAAAATGCACAATCAATCTCTGTTTTAACTGCTCTTCACTTTTCACATAGTATAACTGTCCATTGTGTGAAGATGAAAAAGGCTCGCAGTTCCCGTCCTGATTGAACTTGAGCTAAAAGCTTCTTGTTATTATAATTAGACCATTGAAACAGAACAATTTGGTATGAAGAGAACATACATCATTATAGAATGTATTTTGTTACAGTGAAAGTGAAAATATTTTTTTTGTGCCATGTTGGCAGTAATACACTGCCATGCAACTTTAACATTATCCAACCTAAAAAAGATTACATAAATGGGCAAACACACTGAAGTTTCTCTTTTGCTTAAGAGCCATACAGCTGTAAATCATATCTTTAATGTCCAGTTTGTGATTTGTTTACCAATATAAATGTAGGTTTGGTGTGCACTTTCAGCTGTATTATGGAGAAAAAGACACAGTGTCGGCAGATACTAATATTTAAGGAGTCAGATGTAAATCAGAGGCAAAAATCCTTAGTGGTTATTCTCTTAATTTATTAAAAAAGACACTACTTTATTTAACAAAATAATAAAGAATAAAGAGTGTTTTCATCTACCTTCCTCTGCTTTTACATTTCACACACACTCCCGAGGTGTGAGCATGAAACTCCCCGGCTGAAAATGAGTTCCACTCCAGCTCTGGTTGTTCGTACAGTTTGGTTTTCCATTCTGTTATATGAGTGTCCACTGACCCCAAGAATATTTTATTAGCTTTTGGCAGGATAGTGCTGGGATATGCATGAGGGTGAACTGAATTGTTACAGTTTTTTCTTTTAGTTTTTTTATTTAACAAGTATAGCGATGCACTGTGTTGACTGTGTCTGGCACTTTTTTTTCTCTGTCGTCTTTCCAAGTCAGTTTTATAACCCCAACAGTTCATGTAATAAAAAAATGAAATGGATGCTCAGGGCTCAGGAGAAAATTGAATGAATGAAAAAATGACTGAATGAATGAATGGATGAATGAATACCTTGGGAAAGTGTGTGCAGCAGGATGCTGCAGACTCTTAGCTAAATGACAGCTGAAAAGACTTAGAACACAATAGACAGCAGGGAGACGAGGGCAACATTATGAAAGTATGCCAGTCATCCTATTCAGTCCAGATTGAAATGTCTCACCAACTGTTGTGAATGAATAGATTATGGTAACTTAAATGATCCCCTAACTTTTCATCTAGTAGGAACATCAGGTCAAAAACTTGTCAATGACATTCCCCCCAGCCTCAGCTGTACTTTGTGGTAGTTAAACTCAGCACACTAACATCCAAAGCTAAGATTGTGGGAATCTTTTGTGCTGAATCAGGTTTCTTTGTTCTTGACTGGGTAGGTCAAAACAGTTTGGAGCAGCTTGTAATAATATGGTTTACTTAAATTAGCACATGTAGGCCAGTCAATCTAGTCCAAAAAAAAGTCTGAGGTCACTGAGAGAATCTGCTTCTTTGCCTTTGTAGATCTGTATCATTGCTTTTTGGAGAAAACCTTTTATACCAAAAACATGGCAAAAATAGATTTGATGACTCTAAATAGTATTTTCTAATGTATGGGATGATAGAGAAACATCGCCACAGTCCCTTCTTTAATTTTGTCTTTTTGTATTGTGTCAACAATGAAACAATAATTTTTAATCTGGCTTCATCCGATTTTCAAATTTTGTGTTTTGTAATATATGCAAATTATGGTACATTTTATGAAAAAAGGCCTAATTTGCATATATAAACATAAAATCTCAAAAGCTTGCAATACATTTCTTCTTTGGTATGATGCCACTAATCAACTGGAGAAGTTTCATAGTGATAGCTATTAATTGAAAATCTTCCCCTATTCTACTCAATTTACTTAGAGTGTTGGGCACAACTTTGGCCATTAATCTCGAAAAAAAATATGTTCCACTCCATCTACAGTGGTAGACTTTTAGTATATGATTCAGGAGGGTATTAGAACCAATAAAAACTATGTGACATTTCTTTTGCAAATTTTTGTTTTTTTTGGGCTGAATTGACTGGCCTAATGGTTTATCATGCTGAAAAGTTAGGCCACACTCCAAGAATCTGCTCTTCTCCTGTTCACGGAGACAGACTTCCTGCTTAAACATTCATTTCTGTACTTACTCTTATAGATGATCTGGATAAATGGTTTGTAAACAACCTACTGCTTGTCTTTCTTGAAATGTCTCTACATGTAAACTGTCTAATTAAGGCAAAATGTTACCTGACGCACCAGATGGTTTGTTACACATAACCATCTGGACAGTTTTTAGCAGCACCTAACCCAGTTTGGGAAAGGGCAAGCACTTTGAAAAAGATACATAGCAGGTGATTGAACAAACCATCTGTCTATCACCATCTATCATGGACTAACTTCAACCCATCAGATCAACAGTTGGACATCACTACCACCTGCAGAAGCAGTTAGTAAATCAAACTCTTACTGAAGCCAGTCAAGAGAAGACCAAAAACATGTTTTCTATTGAACAAAGCCTTCAGTGCCATTCTGTGCTCTTCTTTCAATTAAATATATTTTCCAGTTCTGATATAACTGATGCTATAGCAGTAATTCTAACCACTTTAAGAGCAGCCAATATCACCATCAACAAACAGTTCTCTTGCCAGTAGTTCATCAAAGAATGCTGATTGGTTGAACACCTGTGTGTTCAGCCACAAGCGCATAGCTTAGCAAGATGGATTTGCAAGACCATATGATCACATGATTCTCCAGCTGCCTCACAAGGCAAGCAAACATTTTCCAAGAAACATAATCTTAAAATCAACCAGGTGGATACATTATTATAGGTGATAAAAAAGAACGTCAAAACTATGAAAATAAGACCCAAAACCAGAATCCTTAAAGTATTCTGAACAACAGTTTTCTTTCTTTGCCCTCTTATTATTCAGAGTGTGCAAAGTACTGAACTAAAAACATACATATAAAATATTGTCTCAATTCTATCTTCAATTACTTTAAGTAGCGTTAAAATCTGATATACTTTTGATATACTTTATATACTATTCTGATATACTTCTTTAATGTTTATATATACAGTCGTGGTCAAAAGTTTACATCCACTTGTAAAGAACATGTATATCATGGCAGTTTTCAGTTCCAATGATTTCTACAGCTCTCATTTTTCTGTGATGGAATGAGTGGAACACATACCACTTTGTCACAAAAACATTCATGAAGTTTGGTTCAATAATGAATTTATTATAGGTCTTCTGAAAAACGTGACCAATCTGCTGGGTCTGTTGTTACCGCAACGTCACGGTGGTTCGGTCACTGACAGCTCTGATGACAACGCTATGATATCATCAGGACCATTTCATCAGACCTCACAAAGCTCCCCCAGAGCCACAGAAGACATTCAACACCGACTGGATAGGGCTAAACATGTCAATGAAACAGATATCAGTATGAAATTTTAATACAGTAGATGAACTGCAGTGAGTGAGCTGAAGGTGAAGCCCAACAAGGTGGCACTGGGTGGCATCTGCCCCGCCTGAAAGATGATTGGTCCTCCGCAGTGCCCCCATCATCATAGTTGCACCTCGTCCTGCTTACCGATGTGCGAAAAGCGTCCATGCATATAACATGACTGCACACAGAGGGAAACAAAAGACGCAGCAGTTTGCTATTAAAGCAAATCATACCTAATGAAGAGCAAGACATGTTTCTTAATGAGCTAATTGGCAACATGATTTGCTCCATGCTCCCCCACTGCAGTGATGAAGGTAGGAAAAACACAGTTATGAATAATAATGCAAAGAGTTCATTAAAACATGACTATAAAGCAGAATGGATGGTAAAAATGAGAGCTCGCTTTCTGTTTCTGTGTGTGCGTGCTTAGAGTGTGATGGTATGTCTCTCTCTCTCTCTCTCTCTCTCTCTCTCTCTCTCTCTCTCTCTCTGTATGTGTGTGTGTGTGTGTGTGTCCACAGTGGCTGCTGCCAGGTTATGGAGTCATGAGTGGAGGAGCAATTTTCAGAAATGGCTTCCATTTCTTCCCCAGGCCATCCTGTCAAATGCAGGCGTTTATACAAGTATTTTAAATAACATGAAGGCAAACAGCCGTGTCTGTGTGGGAGCCGGTCAGTGCTTCAGACCTGCAGTGTGTGCTGCATTATGTGCTGTCAACACACACAGATTATTTACTGCCATCATGAAAAGTGATACAGAACTTTGGTTGCTTTCATTTTAAAGTTACACTGCAGATACATGGAGATGATTGTGTTAAGTGTAAAATGTTTGAAAAATACTAGATTTAACACATTGATTAGTTGGGATACAGCATTTAAAACCCATTTCTGCAGTAGCAGGCCTCTCATTCAATATGTTTCCTTTCTTCTTTTTTATTATTTTCTGCATTGTAGATTGATAATGAAGACAAAGTTTGAAATTAGATGGAATTATGTGGTAAACAAAGCAAAATATGTTAATTGCACACTATTGGCATTCTCTCAATCAGCTTCATGAAGTGGTTTCTTAATGCTTAATAACTTCTCATATACACAACACAGAATCATGTTTAATGGCATATATTGAAGGACATGCTTGAGTCATTAAATTACTTAATTTATTAATATTTATTACACTTGATTATTTTTTGTACACATAAATAAATCAATAAACCTACTTGGTGTCCCTCTGACAACGCTTATGTAATGTAATATAATGCTGCAAATTACCCTGAAGTTAATTTTGTCGTTACTGATGTCCTCTTTGACGATCGCAAGGATAATGTGTGTTATGTTCACCGAAGTAGGATACAGTAAAGTAAGGTAGGATACAAAGCATTCTACAACACAGGGTGGTATAAGGAAATCTAAGCTATTGTCCCTTTGTGCTACCCAAAAAAAACTCCTTTTCAGTTCAGGAGTCTCACAGCCTGAATAAAGAAGCTACTCTGTAGTCTGGTGGTACGGCAGCAGATACTTCTGTATCTGTTGTCAGATGGCAGCAGGGTGAACAGACTGGGATGGGTGTTGACATCTCACTTCATTGATGTCACTGATGCTCTGTAGATGGTAACAGTAATGTTCTGGGTGGTTTTAATCACCTGCTGTAGAGCCTTCCTGTCTATTAATTTCCTGTTGTTATGTTCTTGACAGATCAGCAAATCAGAATTAGTTTTAAAAAATGCCATTGCATAAATGTACAGACACTTTCCTTTTGATACTGCAAACAACACCTCTTCCCCCTTCCTTCCTGATGATAATATGAGTCTCTAGTGGGATAAGTCATTGAGGAGGAGGATTGAAGTCATGATGTGCTCTCAGCCTGGACCGTCACTGAATATCTCCCACCGCACCGGGAAAATGACTCGCACTTTAATTTCCTGACTCTGACCAGCAGACGGACGAGAATCAATCTTTATGCTAAGTTTCCCTGTACTGATCCTAAAAATGACAGCCATTATCTAGATTTACATTTTATCTCCCACTAAAATAATGACAATAAATCATCAGGGGTGTCACGCCTGTCGATAATTACACAGTGAATGACTGGTGAGGAGTTTGTCTTGGAAAGGCTTGTGATCCACTAACAGCCAAGTGAGGATGAGAAGATGACAGATGAGAAATGAGGCTGCTTCACATACATGGCTGCACAAGCAGAGCATGCATCATAAATAAGTGACTTTAGTTTGTCTAATGTTGTCTCTCTGTCCTCACTCAGTAAAGAATGTGTTTGTGTATATGCCATGCACAGGCACCTGCTCCAGTTTTCAATGTCTCTCTGAAGAGTTCATGGTGCAAAGTGACAGGAATAGACTACATGAAAGTAATAACTATCATTCAGGTTCACCATGTCCATAATTTAGCCTTCATTCGGTTTTTATGGAACCATTTGTGCTGACATTTTTGAAACTACCAGGAGTAATAACTTGGAAACCACAAGTTGTGATTTTCTCAGCAGCCACTCTGGCTTTATATTTCATAAATGGCATGTACGAAAATGGATTTGTCAAGAATGCAGTTTGTAGGGGTGGAAACATGATTCTCAAAGGTTTCTTTAAAGTTTATAAATCCTTGGTGCTTATTAAAAAAAGGTGCAGTTGATCAACGTCTCCGGTGGCCAGCAGGGTGATTTGAAACACAGACGATGGAAATTTGCTGAAGCACAGCAATACAACGCAGCAGCTGTCTTCCATTGTGATCAGATGTCAGGGGTTTAAAGGAACATTTCACCACAAACTGCAAATTCAGTCATTATGTACTTGCCCATATGCATCGGGTGAAGTTTTGCAGTCCATAAAACATTTCTGGAGCTTCACAGCAAAACAACTGAAGTAGCTGGGGACTTGTTTTAAAATGTTAAAAAACTACAGAAAAGAAAATCATCCAGCACAGTCCAAGCCCTGAGATCACAAGAATTTAAATCTTAACTGTAGCTGCTAAGCTACAACCGTAAATGGGTGCTAAAGCTAAGCCATGTGCCGACCCTGTAAATGCACAGAGCCCAAAGGACACTAAATACAACACCCACCCCAGCCACAGTCTGTTCACCCTGCTGCCATCTGACAACAGATACAGAAGCTTCATTCCCCAGGCCATGAGACTCCTCAATTAATCAACACTCATTTTTTTTCAAAATAGATCTAGCAGGACTCAAAGGACTCGTTTTACTTCACCTTGTTTATGTTTTTTGGGTTTTTTTTTTCACTTAATGTTTTACATTTTAAAACAAGTCCCCACTACTTCAGTTGTTTCCGTGAATGCTGCAACACTGTTTTTCTCTGAAGCTCCAGAAAATGTTTTGTGAACTATGAAACTTCACCTGACTTTCCTGATTGAATTTTTATTTTTGGATGAACTGGTACTTTAATAACATTTATTCTTCAACTATTCACTATAAAACTGCTCTATTTATCAGTCAGGGTTCAGCAAGGTCCAGATTTATTCAGCATTGTTTAATTGGTGATTTCAATGATTTGTTTATTTGAGTATTTCATTTTAAATTCTGCTTCACTTAAGAATAACACATATTCGTATAATTGCTTATTTTAGTATTATATTTATATATATATATTTTCTGCCATTAGTGAGGACTGACAGAGTAACAGCCCCCTGTGATGAATAATCATGTAGCAAAAAATAACTCACATTGTAAATCATTCAGACTTTTTCTTTTCTCTTGTTGGATGGCCATGGCCACTTTTTGCCTACCACTGGTGTAAGGATTGCATTGCAATGAAATAACCATACAACTAGTTTATAGATGAAAATGAAAATGTGTACAGACATTCATGGTCCATTCATTTCATTTGTTGATGTGACTTGCCACCATGAGATTAGCATTTGTGGTAATAACAGAAATGTCTCAACAACTGTTGGTTGGATTGCTTGAAAAATGGTTTGGATAAAGAGGTGATCCCCTTTCCACTTACCTATCAATAATTCAGTGTGTCCAATACTTAAGTTTAGATCAAATATCAGCAAAACTAATGACATACAGTTTCAGCTGCACCCTTTGGCGCTACTTACCAAATGTTGAAATATGGAAATCCCTTGCTTTATCGAAATATGCTTATACTTTTTCACATTTACCTTGTAACACAGTATGTGATATTGCTTATTTTACTGAACAAGAGAAAAAACATTAAGGATGAAGACTAACTGGTTCATTTGATCAATGAAAATTTTAATGAAAGCAGCACAGCTGTTTCCCTGAGCTTTTGATGGAACAATCCAGAACTGTCTCCCATGCAGTCCCAAATAAGGCTAATGAATACTTAGCATTTTTTTGGACAAAATTTCCCTCTGGATGAATCTTGTCTTGGATGAACATAACATCATACTACAAATTTCTTTAAAACAACTTCTTAATATGTGCTTTGAGACCACGTATGCAGACCTCAGAATCCTAACTTGGAAGTTGCCAAATCTACAAAAACTATGCTTTTAGATCAACCATTTGAGTGTTTAGAACTCACAATATACAAGGAACCTAACTATATCTGCAGTTTAAGAGGAGGGCTAAACGGATTTAGATTAAAAAGTATCATCCTCTGATTTGATCCTCTCTTCTCTTTGGAGAAATATGTGTGATAGCCCACAAACTGCTCTTGCATCTTCCTTTAGTAGGATCAAGGTAAGAACATCAAGCAGTTTCCTGCATCTGACAGGTTCAAGTGGAAACACACTCCTTGATGTGTTTGTCATTTGCATTGGCTCCCTTTAGGGAAGAAGCATGTGAACTAAAGGCAAAGACACGTTATATTTCCATGGAGTATTTTTAAATTTTACAGGAAGACACAGAGAGGAGGTTATAGAGTGCAGAACATGTGTATATTAACTGTCAGCCTTCCATTAGATGTGAGACTGCCTTGGGTCAATATTTTAGAAGGCTACTGAGTGAAAATTGCCTTTTTATTTCCAAGTAGCAAACTGTCAGCACTGCTGCACATTCCTAAAGACCCCATTATCATTATTATATGCTTTCAACTGTATGCATTCTGTATATTCACTATGTTCCTCTTCACTTCTTCTGGATGTGATTTTGCTTTGTTTTTTTACTGATGGATATGTCGTCTTCGCAGCACCTCCGAATATACAGTAGGTTAAGTTACGCTAATGCTTTACTTGAAAAGCCTGTCACAATATATTATATTACTTCATTTGTGGTATGTGACCCAAACATAACTGTCCAAGGTGTTTTAGTTCAGATATAATATAAATATCTCCAGCAGTAAAATGCCTGGAAATCAATGCAATATTATTTTTTTAGTTATACATTGTTTGTTGCCTGTTGCTATATTTTCCAGGATACAGTCACCTTGTTGGTGAACATTTGTGCTGTTAGTTATGTTAGATTGATTTTCATCAGCAACGGTGGTTGTTTATTGTATTCACAACCAGCAAAGTGAGTTTGAGTTCAGAATTATGTTTATTTTTGTTACTCGCACTATTTACGTTAAACCCAAGCAGCCAGATTACTTTACTGTACATTAGCTGTGAGCTAGCGAGCTGAGGTTGTGTGTCAGTGTGCTTGAATCAAGTGAAGCCTCTTAATAAACTCAGCACACCAAAAAATATAGTTCTCTCTCCTCTATTTCCCCTTTCCTGACAATGGATATCACTTTCGCGGATCACTGCTGCAGTCCAAAAGTTAAAAAGTAATGGCCAGAATGGTAGAAGGTCTGGCGCTGAACATGACTATCTCCTTCAGGGCTTGCCAGCTCTAAGCAGCTCAGTAGCTGCTACAACAGCATTAGTTAGTTCCAACATGTTGGGATAGGATGTTCTTTAATTTTCTTTGTGAATTGGGTCATTTGTTATGGTTGGTGTTAAGTAGTTGCAGGACACAAAAGCGGACAACCAGACAGGAGCAGTTTTAAGGGATTTATTTAACTTGCACAGGTAGATGGTAGTGTAATGATGCTCAGACTCAGGCAAGTGGCTCAGCTGATGTGGTGGTGCAGGATCGCTGCGGCACAGGCCAGGGGCTCTGGCTGAAGCGCGTGGTGATTTTGGCACGGAGGATCCACAGAATGAAGAGAGCTTGGTGGCAGAGGTCCTGGAGGCTGGGTGGTAGTGAGGCACAGAGCTGGTGATGGCTGGTAGCAATCTCTGGAAGAGTCGACGAGAAAATTAGTCAGGAGACCTAAGCATGAGGACACAAGCTCAAGAAGCAAAAACACTGAGGTGACTGTGACCATGTACCACGTCTGAGAGATGAAATAATCTGGCAGCGGGTAGAGTGGAGACCAGGGTATTACAGCTGGCGATGATTACTCCAAACGCGCTGCAGGTGCATGAAAGACAGCAGCTCTGGCAATCAGGAAACCCCGCCCAACCTCCGCAGAGCACCTCTGGAAACACACAAGCATATCCAACACAAAACAACAAAAACACCTACTACTAGTCCCAACCATGACATCATTGGCGTTGAGAACAGGATATGAAAAGTCTGGTGTTAATTCTTCTCTTCTGCCAATAAATCCTATAAATGGACCCAAACCAATTAGTGCATGACTTCAAGCCCCTTGGTTCCAACTGAAGACATATAAAAAAAAAACACCTCACAGACTCAAAGACTGGCTGGTCACTGCAGTGTTCTGAAAAAAATGACTGAAATTATTTGTCATTATTAATACACACTTACAGAGCCCGGGAGGTGACATAGATGTGTTTTTCTGTTTACTAATTACTACTAAAACATGTGCGGGTTTTAAATTAAAAACACATCCATGTATCCGTACTTGTACATGTGAGGCTGATCATTCCTGAACGTCAGGTTTCATATGTCACATCATTTCAGTTTTCCCTGAAACATTTAGCCGAAAGATAGCTTCCAGTGTTCATAAGACACCGTAATCACACTCTGGGTTATTAAATGATGATTCCACAATCAGAATGTCAATGAATACAGAGGCAACACTGCATAAATAATGAAAAAATGCATTCTGCGAGTTGAAATGGCTCCTGTGCCTCTGGGTAGACACAGTACACAGCATAAATACACAGTACACAGTATAAATACAGGCTGCAGCTTGTTCTTCATATGCAGGTGTTTGTTAAACAGGTAACAGACAGAAAATCACAGACGCAGTTTGAACTATTAGGTTGTGGGTTCACAAAAAAATCCAGCAGAAGCTTTGTTTGTATGACAATGAGTAACCAGGATATCAGCAGGAGCATCACATCCCGACATGTCCAGTGAGTGATAAAACTGTGAGTGAAACTGCACTCGCACAAACCACAAAACGAGACAGCAGAGCAGATGCAGATCCAGCTGTAAGAGTTTCTCCAGAGATCAGCCTTTGAAAAAATAAAGTGATCATCCAGCAAAACTGTTTGTGGTCCATTTTAAAGACATTTAAACTTGTAAAATTGGTGGTGATGTAGGGCACAGACAGCCGGTAAATAATGCAGAGTACTAACTGGGAAAGAAATCAAATCTTTATTTTAACCCAAGTTTGAATCAAGTCCATCACAATCTAATTTCCAAGTGTAGGCCTAAACTATATTCACTATAACTCTAATCACGTAAATGTCTGAACTGATTCCACTTGAAACTGCAGACACACATTTGAGTTTAACACTCTAGTGGTGCATGTGAGCGGTGTGTCCGTTGACAATGCAGGAAAACTGTGTTGGGCGGTCCAGGTCATAAAACTAAACATTGTGATTAATATCAGATGGGCTGCTGGTGGATGAAGTAACACATGTCATTAATGAGGAAAACATCACATTACCTGCACTATAAGAAACAATATAAGTGTGTCTCTCTGTTAACAGAGCTGTGCGCAATTATGCATGCAGCACATCAGTTTAAACTTTATTCATTATTTAAATCTCTCGACAATTTTTAGTTCAGTGTTATAATTAAAAAAATATAGATAATGGCATTTTTGGCATAAATTAATCTGATGACTCTACAGCTGTTAAAGCCGACTGACAGCGGATCCGGCTGCGATCACCTGCAGCCGTCATGAGCAACAGATGTTCATTTCACTACCTCACGCGCGTGAATTACCAAAATGCGTCAGTAGGTATTTTCTGGCAACAGAACAGTGTAAATTGGATTAAGTCAAAATAAACTTTAATGTGTGTGTTTATTCGGTGTGGCTCATTGATGTGTTTTTTTTTTTTTATTGTTTTTGAACAACAATTCACACAAAATACTTGTTAGTGGATATTTTTATTGTTGGTTTGGCTAAAAAAGGTTGAGTCATGATAACTATATATGGCACATTTTACCCATTTTGCTATTTTGAATCCCATGAAGCTTTTTTTAAACACTAAATTATTCAAATCTTGAATGTTGGTTGACACAACATAGACTACACACCACATCATTCTATCATCATCTGCAGTGATCCATGCTCTTCCTACGTACTGTGGAGATGACTCAGTTCACATTGGCCAGGAAGTAAATCTCTCCAAGAGAAGCTTTCCGTAACTGCATTAACATACATTTATTTTATTTATATTTAAGTGCTGTCCTTGGGCTATGCTTTTCAGGAGCACGTATGCTTAATTACTTATAATGAGGAGCTTCATTCAATGCGAGTCAGTAGCATAGAACTATCTTTTTTTTTCATGTGCCATGGATATGACACTCAATTCAAACAACATATGGCTCAGTGTGGAAGGGACTATAGCCAAAAAACTGATTGTCTTAAAGAGATAAACTAAATATGATGAACTATGAGTAAAACTATAGTATTTACTATAGTGTGTACTGTATACTATATATACAGTCATGGAAAAAATTATTAGACCACCCTTGTTTTCTTCAATTTCTTGTTCATTTTAATGCCTGGTTCAACTAAAGGTACATTTGTTTGGACAAATATAATGATAACAACAAAAATGGCTCGTAAGAGTTCAATTTAAGAGCTGATATCTAGCCATTTTCCATGGTTTTCTTGATAGTAACCAAAATCACTTAAGTTCTTACATCAATAGCTATGGCACTGTACTGCCAAAAACACTGCTTTTAAGCATTCCATGTTTTCTTTTCTGTTTGCTTTAAACACATGATACACACAGGAGTTAGTACTTGATTGCGTAACCATTGTTTTTGATGACTGAAGCCATGCGTCTTGGCATGCTCTCCACCAGCTTCTGACATTGTTCTGCTGTCACAGCAGCCCATTCCTGTTGCACAAATTCAAACAAATTTGCTTTGTTTTTGGGCTTGTGGTTCTCCATTTTGAGTTTGATGATTTTCCTAGGTTTTCAACTGGATTCAGATCTGGTGATTGAGCAGGCCAAGGCATGGTGCGAATGTTGTGGTTCTCCATCCAGGCTTTAACTGACCTTGCTGTGTGGCAAGGGGCATTGTCTTGTTGGAAAATCCAGTCATTCGAGGCAGGAAAGAGTTTTCCAGCTGATGGAAGAAGACTGTTTTCAAGAGTAGCCCTGTACATGACCTGGTTCATTCGCCCTTCACACAATTGCATTTGCCCTGTTCCACTCATACTGAAACAACCCCAGATCATCACTGATCCACCCCCATGTTTTACTGTAGGGGCAAGACAGTCTGGTTTGTAGGCTTCTCCAGGCCTCCTCCTAACCAGTAAGTTAGCTGGAGTGGGCATCAACTCAAAATTGGATTCATCACTGAAGAGAACCTTAGCCCAATCATCAACAGTCCAATCCTTGTGATCCCTAGCAAAGAGTAACCGGGCCTTCCTGTGCCTTTCGTTGATGAAGGGCTTCTTCCGTGCTCTGTGTGACTTCAGACCAGCTTCAACAAGTCGGTTTCGAACTGTCCTTGCCGAACAAGTCACATTTCTCGACAGTGCCCACTCATTTTTAAGGTCCCTGGAGGTCTGACAACGATTCCTGACACAGGAACGGACGAGTGCACGGTCATCTCGTGGGGTAGAGAGACGTTTCCTGCCGCGGCCAGGTAGCAATTTGGTAGTGCCGTGTTCGGCTTGTTTTTTCTTGTTGTAATGAACAGCTGTCTTGGAGATCTTTAGTTTTTTTGCTACCTGTCTCTCACTCATGCCAATTTCCAGCAGTGCCAAGATGGCTGCCTTTGTGGCTTCACATAATTCTTTTTTTTTAGGCATTATGTGAGAGCTGACAACTTCTGAGTTGTGCTATGGCTTGAATGTAAGCAGGAAACCACTCTAAGCCTTTGCATGTGCAGTGCTGCTTATGACATGAAATGGCCTCTTATATACCCTGGGAATACAATTAAGCTTAAGAATGTCAAATAGGACATAAAGTATTATGTGATCAGCTGCATTTTTTGTCGTGTTCATTGTATTATACCTTTAGTGGTACCAGGTATTAAAATGAACAAGAAATTGAAGAAAACAAGGGTGGTCTAATAATTTTTTCCATGACTGTATATAGTAAGCTATAAGTATTTACACATTTAAAACTATCTTTCAAAGCTGTCACCTTTTGCAAATAGTCTTGTCTGGAACCAATTTAAACTGTATATTTATACTGTATAGTGTCATACAGCTGCACTGGGTCTTGAGCAGGGAGTCAGATGATGTTGGACAGTTGCTGTAGTTCCATTTGTTTCTGCTGCCTCTGCTGGGTTGCAGTGAGGTTGCAAGTGAGTCCTCAGTCACATTGTTGTTATAGAATAAGGCTAAAGCATCATGGACAGTGTGGGACCTAAACTCCTTCCACACACTGCTCCTTAGATATTAGGAGTTGTGATTATTAGATTGGCAGGACTTTCTTTGCTACTGCATTTTTCAAATTTTATGGATTGCCTTAGTTTACTGATCAGGACAATAGGGCTGCAATAGGTCAAGGGAATTTTAAGGGAGCCCTCTGCAAGACCATCATTCATTCATTTTTCAATATCTGTAACCGATTATCCTTTACAGGGTCGCTGGGGGGCTGGAGCCAATCCCAGCTGACAGTGGGTGAGCAGCAGGGTTCATCCTGGACAAGTCGCCAGTTCATCACAGGGCCAACATATAGAGACAAACAAGCATTCACACTCACTGTCACACCTACGGGCAATTTAGAATGCCTGATTAACCAAACCTGCATGTCTTTGGACTGTGAGAGGAAGCATGCAAATAGAAAGGCAGGACCAGGAGTGTCTTCTTGTGAGTAACAGTACTGACCACTGCACCACCGTACTGGACCAGTAAGCAAATTACTTCAAATGCTCTGTTGTGCTTACACCAGAGCCATATTGCAACTGTGACCAGCGCATGTGCAGCACGGAACCTCCGACTTTACATTTCAGCACCCATGTAAAAAGGTTAAGAGGAGCTACACAGCCTACAAGTGACACATGCTCATGCACATCTTACATTCATCGAGCAATTCAAAGTTTTGCCTTTTTTTTTCCTGCATCATGCATGCGGTTCTCGCCAAAAATAAACCTGAAAATGATCTGTGGATAGTTATATAGACATCATACCAGTGTAGTGTCACTACAGCTTCAATGTCTTGACTCTGTTGACTATGTCACATACATGAAAAGAATATACACAATATGTAGAAGGGCAGTATTGTTATCGCTCTCTCTGAACAAGGGTTAAGGAGGATTATGTCATTGTTATTATTGATCATTATCAAAGAAAAACTCCATGTAGAAAGATAGGGCTGCCAGTAGCAGTGATACAGCTGCAATGAGAGAGATTGTGAAAGTAAAGCAATCCATTGAACAATAAACACATTTTAAAAAATTAATGGAAAGTAAATGGAGCTATATGATTGTGAATTAATTATTTTGTTATCTCAAGAAAGCTTTGTTATCTTGAGATAATGAGATCATAAACCTGTTATCATCGGAAAAAATGGGCTACTTCCTTTTATTACTGAAAATGTTTATCAGAGATCAGGAGAGCCACGGCAGCGTATATGGTATATGGTGTCTTGACAACTGGAGCAAAATATTTCAGCTGAAAATGTCTGACCAAGGAGTACCCATTACTGATCAATGCATCAGACTGTACTTCAAGCAAGGTCTATGTTGAAGATAACGTTGAGATCAGTCCTCGCCATTTCAGAAGACTATTCCCGGCTGCACTTCACAGGCGAGTGCACTTCAGTGACCCTGCTGATCACTGAAATGCATGTACTGTTCCGTTCAACAGTAACGTTGAAGGCTGAAATAAAGTCTGATCCAATGAACCAGACACTCATTTTTAGTTCTTATTATCCTGTGATCTAGAGGTGTTTTTGTGAGCTCTATCTCTGTATCTCAAAATTGGCCTTTTGTTTTTCCTCAAGATAATTAAACAATTAACTCATGATCTCAAGATAAAAGCATTACAAACATAGTAGTATATACAAAGTATATACAAGAAGTTTATTAGTGGAAAAATACAGACTTAATTTAGCTTGTCAGATGAAGCAGTTGGAGACTTTTTGAGAAGCTGTGACAAAAATGCAAGTGAGAGGTTGACCTGAATTCAAACACATAGACACACACACAACCTTGTTGTGTGTCACTGCATAGTCATAATGCATAATGTATAGTCTAATCTGGTTGTTTGGGGGTAAATAAACACTTGTCACTGGTGATGAACACAACACTAAACAACCACCAGTGCTGATGAAAATCTATCCGATGTGACTCAGGCACAAATGGTCATTGATGAGGTAATGTTTTATTCACGTTAAGTTTCATTCACTGACTTCCTTCCTCACTCTCTGACTCTCTCCCAGAAGTTATTACAACAGGGGACCAAATAAAACAAACCCTTACCTTGAGTGAACGTGTGGATTTCTCTGGTTTTGAACATTGTTGGAAACATTTGGGATAATTACACAGCTCCAGAAAATATACTGCAAAGGTCTGTCTGTCTTTAGACACTTTAATGCTTAGATATTATATCTTTAAGGATTTAATTTTGCAGCTATGGAAAAAAAAGGCTGTTAGAACTCACTTCACTTTCTCACTGAAGATGGCAAAAAGCAGTTTCAAAGTAGAGTAGCCCACTGAATTTTGAACTCCAAAGGCTAGAGGATTAGATACAATAAATGGACTAGATTATGAGGCCCACAATTACACAGTACAGAAACGAAGAACCTCAGCTGTGAAGTGTGTATTATATGCAGTCTATGACTTTGAGAATCATTGTAGATCTCATTCATACAGGAGCTCCTTCATCTCACACTCCTACCCAAGCTGTTTTTTTTTCTTTTTTTTTCTTGTGTGAGTGACTAATTCTCAGGAGAGCAGCTGTCAAGGTCAAACTTCCAGCCTGCTCCATCCATTTTTGCCACAAGAAGCAGCCGTCCACACAAACATGCTCACAAAACACACTCCCACCTCCCAGGTGAGTGTCAGACCCTGCTAGCATGTCATGAGAAGCGACATAAATCAGCTCAGCCTCATAGCTCATCAGTCCTTGGTCTAGATTAACAGATGCAGCCAGGCAAGCAGTTTCTGCTCCAAATGGGGGGGAAAGGAAGGCTGGAGGAGATTTAAACTAGTGAAAATAGGGCAGTGTTTAACACCGATTACCTGGTCAATCAACATACTACACATAGAGAGGAGAGACGTATGGTATTATAGCAGTAGCAATAGTAGAAGTGGCAGTGGTCACATTATGATTTCATACTATTTCTCATTTGAACTTTATTCTAACAGATGACCACAAATTCCTGCTGTACCTGTCAACTGTTTGTCAGTTTGAATCATTACATCACATTAAGGATCACATTAACAGTGGTGTGACGGTGACAGGCAGTGATGGAGCTTATCTGGCTGCAGCGAGGGGCTCTCTGTCTCTCATCTGCACCTCTGTGTGCGCGCTGGAACAGGCCTTCTTCTGATTGGCTTAGTGTCAACATCACCTCTCACCACTGCCTGCAGACAGGTTTAACCTCATGCCACTCTGTGCTGTGTTATTGATATGGCTCCACCTGACCTTGGTTTGTAGTAAGACTGTTTGTCAGTCACTTAAAGCTGCCTGCTCATACCTGCTCATACCACTATGTACTACTAATACAGTGAGGAGAATCCTGGAGCTTTTAAAAGCACTCCATGATTTTCGTCTTTATTACACACTTTTTATTCTTGAGACTACAGTTATGTTCCCTTGGATTTACACCTCATGATTCTTCTGTGCTTCTTTTTGCTCACATGTCATTGCAATGCTTCACATACCCTTCTGTATGTGTGTCATTTTACACAGTGTTAGTGTGATTTTCTCTTGCATACATCTTACTGTTATTTATTTTGTTTATTGTTTTGTTGTCAATGAATAACATATCCTTCATCTGGTATATCAATATGAGCATAATTTTATGAAGTCTCATAAAAAAGTGCATCATTAAAAAGACAACCATGAAAAATAATATGTCAGACACTTTTGATTTGAATTTCCTCCTACGATTTTACTCATACTACAATCATTCATTTGTGAACTTACGCTTAATTCCTTGTAGAATGGTGGTATACAATATAAAGGGGTACCACAGTGATTTTGTATGGTACTTCCATTAAGTTGATGCACGTATTTAAAAACAGATGGTCAAAATCAAAGCAACAGAGGTCGAGATATAGTCCCTATTACTCATTAAAACATTAGACCCTGCATTTCCCACAATGCCATAAATACATCATTGTTTTACCATTCCTGCCTGGTTAATGCCTATGTCTAAACTGACAAACTCTAGTCCAAGAAAAAATAATAAAACAGAAAAATCTTGATAAATCTCCTCGTGAGGCACAAGACATACAACTCAGTCGAGTAAGGCCTTAAAAGCACAATATGTAACTCCTGCCATTAGTGGCTTCTCAATCAAAACAAACACATATAGTTTGATGATGTTGAAATACTGTCTGACATGACTCAGGCAGAAATGTTCACAGACAGTGAGGTTTTATTCAGGTTATGTTTATTCTCTTTCACCTCACGTTTTAACATATCGTCTGATGTTATGTCTGAAGTCATAGCAAACGACTACTGAAACACACTTATACCTTGAATAAAATTGGGAATTCTCTGGGTTTGAACACTGTTGGAAACATTTGGGACAATGTAAGTGGACAACTCAATGAAAAATACATGGTTAAGGTTGTGTTGTTTCTACACATTTTAATGCAGATATGTTACATATTTTCAATCCCATAGACAGTCATAGTTTTTGTTTCTCAGCCAGTGTATACTGTAAAGGTTCCCTTTTCATATTTCACAATGCTCTATATTTCAAACAGATTTACTGCAGTGTACAGTTTGAGTTATTATGTATTTTGTAATGATGTATAGTCTTAGGAGGCCAATTCAGTCTCAATATTATCTCAGCATATTTATAATAGCATCTGTATGCAGTAAAAACTCTATTCAATCTGCTGACATTTACAGTTTAGAAGATGTACTATATACTGCAATGCATAGGTATATTGCAGAAGGCCCCATTCCCTGAAAACTACATCTGTAATTTACGGCAGCACAGGAGGAAGTCAGGTGAAGTGTATGAATATACTGTATGAATGTATATCGACTGCCCTAGGAAAGATCATTTTCATCAAGTTCATGTCCGGTGTGGAACCAAAAGACAGGAGTGTCATGTATATGCAACACAACAGTGTCATGTATATGCAACAATGTCATGTATATGCAACAGTGTCATGTATATTCAACAGTGTCATGTATATGCTGTAACTTAAAGCAACATTATGTAGAAATTGGCATTTTGTGTGATTTGGCGCCCCCCACAGTTTCTGAGTGCAACACCACTGTAGTAAATACAAATCCCAGATCTGTAAAAATGTGTCAATTGTAATGTAGCTGCTAACTTGAAACAAAACTCATCACATCATAACAATGTTGTGTGTTGAAAACTTGTATGTTGAAGTAAACATGTATGTAACGCTGTGATCCTTACCTCTCACTGAAGTTACTTAATGCAGATACAAGTGACAGAGACACTGTTCACCCTGTTACAAGACACTGAACCATCAACATGATTCTGAAGCTGTTAAGGTTTAAGGTAAAAAAGCTACATAATGTTACTTACGCAAATATGTTCAAAGTAACATAAGTAATGTGCGTATTTAAAGCCAAACCAAGTTGTTTTCCTAAACTTAAGTTGTTTTAGTGGCTATCAACCTATTCAATCATTTAGGTACGAGGAGATGTTAGACTATTAATTCATCATTCATTTACCTATGATTAATTAATAGTATGATGAATTGAATTAAATGGATTTTGAGTATAAATAAATGATACATTTTTTTTATTTTTTTATTTTTAAAGTAACAAACAGTATATCTTCAAAATATCAATTTGTGTGTCATTTTTTGGTATGCATTTAATGAGGTTACTGTAAAAACAATAAAAAAAAAACATTTTATTCCAAAATCCTCCTTCAATTTTCATGAAATTGAGTCATTTATTAAATGAGTTTTAGTAACTGTTGTACTTTATACAGCCAATACATTCATGATTACAAAATCATCCAAAATCATGTCGATCGGCTTTGTATTAATTCTAAAAACATAGCAGGAAAAGCACTGCTTTGACTCTTGATTTTGTTCAGTTTTTTTTTTTGTTTGTTTGTTTTCTTTAGTTTCATTCTTTTCTTAATAAATTTTGTTTCTTCTAAAGGAAACTTAAAAAAGCTAATTTTGCATGCCAAACCTCTACATAATTGCAACAGAAAGCATCATGACTGGAAACATCACAAACTGGTAAGGTTCACACACAGACCACGACAGGAAGGCTCTACAGTGGGTGATTAAAACCACCCAGGACATCACTGGTACCATCTACAGATCATCAGTGACATCAGTGAAGTGAGATGTCTGCACAGAGCCCAAAATATACCAAAAGACAACACCCACCCAGCCACAGTCATCTTTTACTGTTCATGCACATACAGGCAAAAAAGTGACTTACAGCTATAGTTGGTAATCCTGTTCAGAAACACTTTTTGTTATACTGGGTGAAATGGTCCTTCCATCCTGAGAGTAGTCAATACATACTATATACAATACAATTCAGACCTTTGTGGTAGCTGCAGGCCTGTAAAAACTCTGACCAATCCCTGCCTCTCGGTCCGAGTGGAAAGAACCAATCAGATGCCTTCATGTCTCGTCCTGCCCACGCCCCCCTCTGTCCCTTCCTCCTCCCTGCGTGCACTCATCACGTGTCACTGTTGCCGGAAATATTCAGCACACTCCATACCGAGTTAGCAGGAGAGAACAATGGCAAAGAAAATGCAGCCAAAAGTAGCACTTCCAGCATTACTTGTAACGGCTCGGCCCGCTAAACGGGCTAAGAAAAGAAAGCCGGAGGCAGAAAAGGCTGCAACGAAGAAGGCTTTGGATAAAGCCAGAGGGAAAACCAGAGTCAACATCGGTTCAGCTTTTGAACGGTGGAGACAACTGAGGGAGCTGAAGGGCCTAAGAAGTGATGCAGAGGTTGATGTCTTTCTGTTGGACAGGTAATTATTTGTTTTGCTTCAGGGGGATTTGTTATTTTCATGTAACGTGAAAATATGTTAGCCAATGTAACGTTAGCCAACTTCGCTACTTTTGTAGCTTGTATTAGCCCAATGCTAACATTAGCTTCTCTGTCGGTGTAAGCTGCAAAAATATTGTGGCTTTGGAGCACAGACTGTGCTGCTGGCTACGGAGCAGTGACGGGAGGGGGAGGAGGGGATGGAGCTTAGAGGAGGTGCCACTTTCAAATCTTGCTAGCTCTCCAACATTACCAACTATAGCTTTAACATAAGTGGTGAAAATAATGTCATTCTGTGGATGCAAATTGAGGCATGCTGCAGCAAACTACACATCTTGAGTGATTTGAATGACTGAAGCACCATCCATTCATAACATCCATGTAGCTTTTACACTTTCAGCTTGCAGTGACTAGATGCTGTTAGCAGGTACATATGTCCTCTCCACCTCCCACAGACCACTTTCTACAGGGTGGTTTCATCCACACAGCAAAGGAGTGATGCCCAGACATACACATCCTCACAGCTTTGCTCATTAACAAAGCCCAGGGCCCACCCCAGGGCTCTACGTGGGTGCCGTGTTCGTCAGGGTGCCACACACAGCAGCCATCTGGAGTTGGAGCTCCCTGCACTACTGCACCCACTGACTCGCACTGATCCCTCTGTCAGACTGGAAGAAGCAAGACAAACGGTGAATTTTTAATTTGAGGAGTCCAATTTCATACGCAGCTGTTTTGGAAGTCACTCTGGAGGAGAGTTACGACTGATGTTTGTTGGCGAGTTGCTGAGGCGGCATGATGTCATCGTCAGCAGTTTGTGGACTGCCGATGTTTTGTAGAGTGCAAGGAAAAGGAAAAAGCATAAATAGATTTAAAAACAAAGTTAAAAGAAATTGCTCTACCACCGTCCACAGTCGCAGAGCTGTGGATTTATTGAATGGCTGTAAGTATATAAGAAGCTTAGTGAGGCAGATGCTTAATAATGTTGGACTCCTAATTTGACTTTTATTGCTGTATTTCTCCAACACATCCAGAGTGTCCCTACTGTATGTAAATACACACTGCAGGCTGGAGCTCAAAGTTAAAAATCTCAGCTCAGTTATTGGAACAGGTATTGATCAAAAACTCCTGGAGTTACACACAATGTATATTGTGATCAGGAACCTACTGCCTCCTGGGTGAATCCGAAATGAGATTACATACTGGCCCAGTGCAATCTTACTCATTTAACTGAAAACATAGCAATTATTGCCACCATTGACAACACTGTGAGGTACAGAGCAGTGTGAGCATTGGTGCAGGTCTAAATAAATTAAAACACATTTCTTTGTCCACCACGCTTCGTTCACCAAATGTTCTCAGGTGTCTTTTCTCTATCACAGTAGTGTCTTAGTTTGTGTCTTTATATACAGTCCATTACTCTGTCATTTCAATACTATATGACATTAGACAGGGCTGCATTACCTCCCCATTACCTACTCAAAGACAGCGAGCTCTGGAGGAGAGAATCAGTTGCAGAGCCAAACCTTCTGGAGGAATAAAAACCTGTAGTCACATCGGCCTCTGCTCTGATCTGGAGCCGTTTACCGACGGAAGAAGAGCTAAGAGATTACTTATACTTTTGGCATTACAAAGTGGATTTATCTTCACTCCTGTTTATCAACCTGACTGCAGCAGTGATCCATGGAGGTGACCTCCATTGTCGGGTGTTTATGTTCTGTAATGTTGACTGCTGACTGGAGCTTGAGGGAAAAGGTACTTTACTTTATGAACATAAAGTTAAAGAGAAGAGAGGGGTAAAAGAAGTCTCTTGTGAGTGCTGAGTTTAGTGAAAGGTTGACCTGATTTTAACACACAGACATACACCCTCGGGACGTGCAATTGCTTGCTAGCTAACAGCTGCTGTACAGTAAAGTAATCTGCCTGTTTGGAACAAATAAACACTTGCATTAGTTTGTGTTGGAAATATTTGGGATAATGCAAGTACGCAACTCAGTAAAATATATAACAGAGGTCTTGTCGTTTTAAGACATTTTATTGCAGAAATCTTTTAATCTTTAAATTTTGAATGCAGACACACCAAACCCACTTCAAAGAACCAGTGGTGACGCATTCAGACTGTTGTGTTGTCACATGGTGTCTGTGTCTCAGACATAAAGCTCCACTTGAACACACTGTAAAGACTATAGGTGATGTCCTGCTAGCTTTAACTGTCTGTGCCGCCATAAGAGGAAATAAACCAGAAACCAGAAGACTCGGAATCACAAACTGCTGTTATGATAATGCAGCACTTGCCGTCATTTCCACACCACTCTCGCTAATATAGCCACTTCTAATCGAAAAAAAACGTCTGATAAAAAAGTGGCAAATGGCAGTAGCAAAGAGTCGAAGGAGAAAAATAAGGAGAAACTGCACTAAATGAGTGATATCATGGATAGTACAGCGACAGGCTCAAGGGGCTTTCTCCTTTTTCCCCCTTTTTTTTACTTGTGCATTGATTTCCTTAGCTTAAGAGCCAATCAGAGGGATTTCTCTCACTGACGCCGATTCAACATGCTCAACTGGCTGAAAAGCCACAGACGAGAGCACCAGTGCCAACTGTGCGAGACACACAGCAAAAACTAGGGCCACAGACGCTACTCAGTATAGGGTTTGCCATACTGTCTGTAACACTATCCAATATTGTGATTTGAGGACTATATAGTAGATAATGATGAGCTACTAGAGAACAGATTGGGAGAAAATACATTAATGAATCATTGGGTAATGATTACTTCATAAATGTCATATGTGAATCGGCAACTGACCACATTCTTAATGAGTTGCTCCTGAGTAACTGTCAACCAGCCACTAAGTGGCATGAACCACTCAGAGTCCAGTCTGCTCTCCAGTAACTCATCAGTATCTACTATATAGTAACTATCAAGTCATTCCTAAATTCTTACCTTACTCGCTCCTCAATAACTACTTACATTTGTGTGTACCTTATTGGAAAGTGTTACCATAATGTCCGTTTCTGTGTTAACTCAGAGACAAGCATTTCAAATGATTCATGTAAAAATCATGTTTATTTGGAAAGCTGTAGGAGGTTTGTACAGCTTATTTGCTGTTTTGCAGTGGTACTTATTTCCCTGAATCTTAATGGAGGTGGAGAGTGTAAAGTTAACATGATCCATGGAGCCATAATGGCGTCATGTATGGGATATATGCCTCATGTTGAAATAAACTAAAAATGTGACAAATGTTTTAATCCATAAAGCCTTACTTTTAAGTTCTACTCTTCTTGGAATTCTCTTCTTTTTTCCTACATATAAATTTCCACATGGCCATGCCAACACAAAAATCAAAGCCTGAGTTGTTTTGTGTATTTTGAACATAGCAATCATAACAGAACTGCCACATTCAACTTGTTTTCTCTTTTCATCAAAATCATCCTTTTCCTGTTTAGACAAATTGGTGATTGCTCTCTTAACAGCATTAATCATGCATTAATGTCATTTACTCTTAGCACCATCAGGTGCCTCAGGACTAAAACTCTTCTATGTTAAACTGCATCCATAATCAAGGACTCATGAATACACATAGGGGCTTCTGATTATACCTCTGAAGATGTAAACAAGTATAATTAACGCTGTGATTATCAACTTTAGAGGAATTAATCACTTTTGATGTGTGAACATCTCAAGAAGCTCCCCTCAGTTTAAGAGCTTGTTAAGAAACTCAGTGAAGCTTCATCCTGTGTGTCACGACCGAGCAGCACAGAGCTGTGTACAGCTCCCTGTTAGAGTGGATAACATGATTAAGTGACGCTTTGCTGGCACTAAACAAAACAATGGATACTGGCAACAGTCATTAATTATTGAAGTGATGGCTTGCCAATACTGGCTTTCATTAAAAATCAGATCAGTCACATTCATTGATCACTGCTAAAGTGCTTATCTGTGGGAAGCCCTGTTTTATACAAAATGCAACATTTGTATTTAATTTAAAACATGTCAAAATGAGTGTGTCATAGGATAAATAGCATAGTGAAAGTGTGGTTTATTGGGAACCAATTTACACGCAGATGGTGTTATTTTTATACAATAATACTTTCTGCAATCAGTATCTACTTGAGAATTATAAGTTCAAGCAAAAAAGTTTGTTGCAAGTTTAAGTAAAAATAAAATTACTGGTTTAAAAAAATACTCAAAAAGAGTACAAGTACACAAAAATAAACCTTGTAACAGTAAAGAGAGTCAGCATTACTTCCACCCCTGATAACAACCAACCAGTGACTAGATTAATGTACAAATAACATGTCAGCCCATTCTCACTCCCAAAGTGTCAAATACAGCAGCATGGTCAGGCTCAATGCTTCTAAAGGCTCATTTATGCTCAACATTAGAGCTTTCTGTCCATTTTTGATGAATACTCAAGATTGATTTGTTTCTGAATTATGTTACGCAAAAAAGTTAACATAAATGACGTTACTTATGTCAATAATGACCAAGAGTTAGAACATACATAGCTCAAATGACGTGAGTTACAAGACTTACCCAAAGCTGAGAGCCTAAAACTAAGTATTTTTTGTGCCTAAGCTTAACCAAACCCCATCTGTTAACATTGATAATTGTCCAAAAGTCATAATAGTTCATAATATGTGAACTGTTTGCCTGTTGCATATTACATATTATGCTAACTTGACCGCAGAGTCTTTCAATTGCAAAACTGACATTAGGAGATTAGGTAGGGCTTCATAGTTTGAAGCTGAAGGCCACTGAAGAGTTAGGAGTGAGAACGTGTTGGGCATGTGATTGATATACTGTATTTTTAGGATAGATTGGAAGAAATCCTAACCTACCGTTTAAGAAGAGGTTCACCTGATTTTCCACAAATGGGATGGGGTTAAATACACTGTTCAGTCCAGTGCTGGTAATCATTTGTCCAGTTAATTGGATCTTTTTCTGACTGTTATGCCAAGACAAACTTGAACAAATCTGAACCTCAGTGGGGTGAGTTGGGAGAATGAAAAGAGAAGATTAAAACAATCTCTGAGCAAACAAGCCAGTTGTTACAGATAGTCTGATAACAGTCTAAATGTGAGGCTGTCTTATGTTATGACATTGCAGTGTAGTGAAATCCAAGGAAAAGTCAGTAAACAGCAGCCTGTCAAATGTTTTTCCATGCTGTCCAGAAGAAACAGCCCTTGCAACCTGCAGGCAACTATACACAGTCCATTTGCAGGGGTAGTATTTGTGATAATGGGGTTTTTCAAAGGTCTGTCAAAGACCTTCATGACCAGGGAGGTTAGAGCTTACTGAAACGCTCAATATATCAGGGTCAAAATACTGAACACAGCTGCAGAAATTCAGCAACATATTGGTTCAAAAGATACCTTGAAAAAACAAACACATTGTGGAGTACATATAGTTTTGTCTGAGAAGTGCATTTACCAGTCACTAGTGAAAAGACCCATTCTTGAGAAAAAAACGCCCTCACTTAAGGACAAACTTAAGTTGAAAACTCTCCAGGCGTGCACAGCCAAGGATAAACTTAGTTCTCTGTAGTTTTGAGACGTTCAATCACTTGAACACGAGGACTTGTTCCAGGCAAACAAAGCTGATTTCATTGTAAAACCTCGAGTGGCTCCTTGAAGGTTACTGCTAATTGGGACTATTTATCAACACACTCCAGCCAATAGTGACAAGTACATGCTCTTTTCCCTGTTTCTCATTACCACTATCTGTAATGAGGAGAGAACGTATCTCTGAATTTACATACAAGGGCAGCTTGGGAAAGAGGAAAGTGGGGAGGGGTTGGGGAGTCGGTCAGTAATGGAGTGAATGATTTGGCATTCTTTGTAGAATTTTCCTCACAGGATTAAGGTGGATTGAGGTGATAGTGAGGCCTGCCATAAAAATTACTGCTGTCAAGAGGCCAATCCTTCTCACTCATGTGAATCACGGAGTCGTTTAAGGTAAATGGACTGTTTATGGGAGTTTAGACATTTTGAACAAACATTGGCAGCAAAAAAGAAGCAGGATGATTCTTACATCAGAGACTGGAAGACACTCTTCTTCTGGAAACAAAAAACGTATGAGTGAGTACTAGTAAGGATAATGTCCGATGAGTTGTCTATTATCAGGAATTAATGGCCTATAATGGACGCCTTGTAGGCCGTTATCACACTAATACCATGGTAACTTGCCAAAAAATAAAAATAAACCATTAATTTATGTTGATGAAGGTTCTCAGTCATCCAGGTCATGGTAATTGTACGTGCTGTATTGTAGACAACTGGACGTGTTTCAGTTTCTTCCAAAAACATAATAACATCATCATTCCTTGTCACAGGAATATCTGAGAAACTAAGGAGGATCTTCAATAAACATCATATCCTGGTTCACTTCAAACCTACCAACACGCTGAGGCAGAAACTTGTCCATCCTAAGGACAAAACACCCAGGCATAAACAGAGTAATGTAGTTTATGCTGTTCAATGCAGCCAGGACTGCACAGATTTGTACATTGGGGAGACAAAACAACCTCTCCATAAAGGAATGGTACAACACAGGAAGGCCAACTCCTCAGGTCAAGACTCTGCTGTCCACTTACATCTGAAGGAGGAAAATCATTCCTTTGTGGAAAACAATGTAAACACCTTGGCCAAAGAAGAAAGATGGCCCGAAAGACTCTGAAACTCAGAACTCACAAGTGTCCTTAACAACTCTTTAAGGACACTCAACTCAGCCTGCAACTCCCCTCCAGTTAGCTAGAACCTAGAAGCCTCTTGGATGATAGGTGAAACGTGAAACACGTCCAGTTGCCTACGATACAGCACTTAGAACCATTAATTCATATTTTCATGCATTTTGTGATCAAAATCCCAATTTTTCATGAGGCTTAACTCACTTTCCCTAGCAACACCTAAGAGTTTCACTTATAGCTAGAATAATCATTACAATTCCACTAGGTCCTAATGTAATGGATTGATCTGATTAATAGGACAAACTGATATATGACTTAACAACGAGAGATAAACTAAACTAAAGGTTACACGAGCAAGATTTAAAGTATTTTTACAGTATCTTTCACAAGAAGACTAGCTAGCTAGCCAGCCATGTTATATTCCCCAAATCAATATCAGGATATTCATGAACAAATGATGATCACCCAGACCATGGTATAATTAAAGATAAATCATTTACTACATATTACACCAGTGAGATGACATAAAATAAACTCACATTTATCATAGTTTGTTGATAAGTGCAAGATAACAGTCACACAGGTTCACAGTTTACTGGAATGTGTAGGAATTGACAGATTATCTACGAAGAGGTTCTTGAAGAAATTAATGACATAATTGATGAAGTAGTGAACATTTCTCCTTCACTGTGCATTCTTGGTATAAATAATCTCCCAAATATTCCTACAAATCCCTTAACACTCCTGAAAATCCTCCTCTTCTGTGCTAGTAGATGTACTTTCCGCAAGTGGGTGTCAGTGGAACTCCCTAACATCACTATTGTGTTAGAGTGGAGAAGTGTGTTCGAGTTAATGCCTCTTGAAGCACTCAGCTTTTGTGGAAAAGAGGAACCTTTTCAGTTTCATTGGAGTCCTTTTACAGAAAACTTAAGATTTGATTGTTCAGGAAAGACAACAGCAGGCTCTGTGGTCTGATGTGGGGACAGTGGATGTTTATTTTCATTGTGTTTGTACATTATTGTTTTGTATCATCATTAGCTTTTTTAGTCTGCCATGAACTGTAAACCTGTTGATGTTAAACAAATAAATGTAGGATGAAGAAATAAATGTATGATAAACTTAATTTGTGAAAGTTAATGGATAATTTTACGAATGACAAACCCTTGATCTCCATGAGATTTATATATAAGTTTGTTTATTGTCAGTTCATGAGAAACACTTGCCAAACAGCAGAACATTTCATAAATCATTTCATGAATGAAAGTATAGCATTCCAAAACAATTGAAATTGTGTTTTTTTCCAACATCAAATATGCATAAAATCATTCAGTATTTTTACGTCAACAAAATAAATGATATAAATACTGAGTGCTGCAGTGTGCAGCACACATGTACCTTAAGAAAGCTGAGACTGCAAAGTTTAAAAGCATTTGAAAGGACTGTCAACAAATAAAAACAATAAATAGAGAAAAATCATAGTACTGGTAAAAAAAAACGTTTTAGTTTTTAAATTAATTTAAATTAAATAGGCAAGAGACAATTTCAACTGTGATTAGTATTTCGTGTTAAACAAGCAAAGCCATCACAGTTCCAGGCAAGCAAGATGTGCATTTGTTGTACTGACTGGCCAGGTGATTGTCAGTGATTGTGTGTTGCATGTGTGCTTGTTTTTGTTGGGTTTTTTTGTCAAGTTGTAAATAGCAAAAATATTTCCAGATGACTGAAGTTGAATGAATTTTGTTGTTGACTATGGCTTCATCCTGATTTGAGCTGGTCATGGGAGCTGCATTTTGTTCATGTTTGCCCATTCCATTTCCCGCTTTGTTGCTCATTCAGCTCCAACTCAAAGCCTGTATCAGCCCAAGCCCTGTCCTTGTGTAAGGATATCCCTCATACCTCAATTCCTGCAACATGCAACATTGGCTGTTTGTCTTCTTCTTCTTCTTCTTCTGGTGGCAACTAGTATTTAAGGTGCATTCCTCCCCCCCCTTTTCCGATGTGGTTTAATGTAATTATTTTAAACGTGTATCAACATTTTTACAGTTTTGTCAAGGAAAATTATAATTAGATAAATACTGTCGTCTTGTATTGCCCATCCCTAGCTCCAAGCCTTATTTCTGCCTTCTAGGGTAAAAACTGTCACTGCCAAAGGGCGAGGAAATTTTCAAATCGAAAGAACAACCAATAGAGCTGCTGGTAAGTCCATCATAAGTAAGTGGAGTTCAGTTTTTAATTAAACTAGCAATAGACCACTATTTTGCTTTAACATATCATTCTGAATTAAATACTGATCCCACAGTGTAATGCTGTTGTGAAATTACATCATCCACGTAGAGTGGTTCCTAATAAACCTCGCTCTAACGGCATAAAGGAAGCGTGTCTACCATTGTGCCACCACAACAGTATGAGAAATTGTTTTCCCCACTTGTTGTCTCCAGGTAACAACGACTAGTATAACTGTGGAAAATCTACACACTGCCAGAGAAAAAGAACCCCGGTGATAGAGGCGGCAAACACGGTGAAGAGTATGTTCCCCTGTTGGTACGTGTCTCCCCGTACTACCAGGAATGAGACGGTTCAAAACTGGCATTCTTTTTACTATGTAGATGAGGCAGTAACAACACCTGCCTTCTTATCAATACAACTGGGTGTTTTACTCTGCCTTTTCAAAGCACTGAGATTGTGATTTCTAGATCAAACTGGGATTCTTACGGTTGTTTTTTGCTTTGGACAGCAGCCAGGCATCTCGTGGCAGCCATGTTGCTAATGCTGTGTTTGCGGCAACTGTAATACCAGAGGGAAATGCCACGAGAGGGGAAAGTTGAAAAGGTCTCTATTTAAACTGAAGGAAAATACAGTTCCTCAGCTTAAAATAATTGATCAGTGCTAAATTACATATGGAACACGGTTCAAGCAAACCACATACTTACCAGACATTCTGCTGTGTACGGTACTAATTATATCACACTAAGTGGATTCCGTTTCAAGACTCTAAAGTGAACTGCACTACTGATCATCATTTATCATTAAGAGCAGTAGAGACATTTTAGCAAACAAGTTAAATTCACCATTTTTATTTTTACCATTGTGCTACACAACATGCCTGGCACGTTCAAACATGTTTCATTATAAATAACTGAGCCTGCAGCATTAAACCTGGCACAAGTTGTAACTGTTAAGCGTTTAGTGCTGTTTTTAAAACTCTAAAGAGTCTAAGACTTAAAAGTCCAGGTCAAGTCTGAAGTCTTTATTGCCAGTTAAGTGCATATTTTTGAATGTTGAACATTACAATGACATAGCAGTAGTTGAATTAATTTAACAGTATCCTTTTTCCTCCACATTAATGATGTTATAATTGCATTTTCATAGTGAAGGTCATTGAATGCACTATATAGAACTTTCATCAAAATCATCTTATTAGAAATGTGAAACACAGAATGTAGCACTGTACTTTGACAGCCTGCAAAGGCCTGCTGTTGATACCTTTCAAATGGTACAAAGTTTGATTGTTAAAAGCCTGAAAGACGTGGTGACCTAATGTAACTGTAAAATAACAATTCTGACAGAGACAGATTGTGATAGAGGTGGATTTGGGCAAAACAAAGACATTCTTATCTGGTAATTATAGGTGCAATACTGTCATATTTCATTCCATTTGCTACCTACTATCTGATTTGAAACAAATAAAGGCATATCACTTTGAATTCGAATATGACATACTGTATGCACTCCATGCTACACAGAAACTGTCAAAAGACGAGCAGGAGAGAATATCTTGGCGCAGGATTATTCCAGGTCTTTTCTTTGCTCAGAGATTTCTGGTGCCAGGTTGATTTAATCATCCACATTAACAGAGCTAATTAAAATTCCTGCACCCATGTTAGTGAAAAGGCCTTCAGAATAGAATTACCTTGAGACGCTGTTTGTCCTCCAGGCCATTGGTATGCAGGGACTGTGCTACTTCTCAGCGTGCTTGACAAGTCTTATCTTCAGCAGTCGTCCACAGGTGTTCCCTGTCACAGCAGTGTGATCAAAATGCTGTGCAGGGACTGAGCTGCAGCCAAACGCTGTTTACCCACCAGATTACAGGCAGGTTGCTGAGTCCCTGCATGTATAGCATCACCACATGCATCTTCACTCTTAATAATGGTAATGGTATCCAGCAGCTACAACCTACATACAAGCTAACATTTACATTTTAAAAGCATTAAGAGCCTCGAGGGATAAAAAAAAAAGATCTACTTTTTTGAACATTACAACAGAGTTATTTACATTTTACATGTAGTCATATAAAGGTTGTAGCAGTACAATTTACGTTCCACCGTTGTGAATATATGGCTCGCAGATATATCACCTCTCAATGACTGAACAATAAAATGTGATAACTGAGAAAGTTCGACCAAAAACACTTGAGACTTAAGTTGTAATAATTATAATTTACTTTTAAGTAAAATTGATGTTAAATGTTGCTGTGATACTGACACTGCATTGCAGTCTCACATACAACCAGCTGTCCAAAAAGTGGATTTCCTCTGTCAAGTCAGCCTCAGTAGTGCAGAGACGGCAAGAAAAATCCACGTCAATCTGCCAAGCAGGCCACTCATGCTGAAATAGCAACTCATCCCCAGCTAGAATTGTTGTAAATTGTACACACACGTCTTGTCTGTGCACTCAGTCAGCATGTGGTTGCTAGACATGTTGAGAGGTAGAAGAAATGACTCCACTCACAACTTTACAGGATATGCAAAGTGCTTCAAGAAATTAGAAAGTTGTTACAGATCTTCAATACTTTGATATTTCATCCCCGCTGTGGCACTCTTATGTGTTCAGGATATAAAATGAGACAGGGTCAAAACCCATTATATGGCTTGACCTGCATGGTCATTGTGCTAAATTGTGGCCACATTTTGTGTGACCAGTCGGTGGTAGTGTCGTATTATTTGAATTCCTCCATGTTTATCTGCATTTTCCTGTTGGACTGCTTTAGTGTACTGAAGAAAAATATCACATGGCACAGCTACGCAACGTTTGAGTCAAGTTGCAGTTGCAAGAACAATATTTTACATTCATATATTAAGAAAATTATTTTTTATTATTTTAAGAAAGAAATATGCTATAGTAAATGACTTATTTACTTAATTTATTTATTAATTAGTCAGTATATCATACAGTTTATACAAGTTGACAAGTATAACCATGGTGTACAGAATGTAAAGTTACAAGTATTATTCTGTCTTTTTTATTGGATAAAGTGTATTGAAGGAATACATAATCTAATTGGTGTGTACCATTATATGCATACAGGTGGGACAATTAATTATGATATAGGTTAATGACAGATTAAAGATGATGTAGTTGGGTTTTAAGAGAAGGGGTTTGAAACTCATGTAAGACATTCACCCTTAGATACTTTACTGTGAATCACACCATCTCCTTAATCAAACTTTCTGGGAAATGTGCCTGGCTCTCAAAAGCTGACATTGCAAGTACAGTTAAAGTCCTATGATTCTAATGATTATTGGTGCTATTTTGGAGTTCACTGGAAAGGTGCTTATTACTTTGCCGCCAGACTCACCTGTGGCTGCAAGAGAAGTCCCAAAATGTTTGACACCCTGTCTGAAACCTTGTGCTGGATTATAATCAACAACCATAAAGTCCTATATCTTGTCCACCTTCTTGATGTATTCCTCATCATATCCCATCCATCGTCTCCCCCAGCTCAAGGCTTAACCACTCTGTCTTCCATCTTCTTGGCATCCCACTATCTGAAGAGAAAACAGAAAGGCCCTTCAACCTCACTGGAGTTTGTCTGCATTATTGTCGACACTATCCTGTTTCAGGCTTCCTTACCAATGAAGAAACTTGCGTTAATCTGCACATTAACAACTTTTTCCTTGCCCCCTACTACACAAGACAACAACTGCTCTCTCTTCTCAGCCTCTTGAACTTTGCCATGAACACAATTCCTCAAGGGTGGTCCTTCTTTTCTCAGCTGCTGTCACTTGCATCCACCACACCATCGTCCTTGACAGCTCATTTAAGCTGAAATACGCACCTGGAGACACCTTCTCGCAAATTAAACAGAATCACTTTCTTCTATGAAGATCACCTGTCTAAAGCACACAACAGTCAGCTCTTCGCAGATGCTGCACCTTCTACCAACCATTGTTGCCTGCCATGTGTCCAATTGAGTTTTATCGTAATCGCCTGATCTTTGAACACCCTACGTTCCATCCTCCCCCCTCATAATCTTCCACACGCTTGAATCAACATCCTGTTGGCCTTCTGTGGTTTGCCTCGGCACTCAGAGATCACAATGTCTATTAAATTTGATCTTTATCTCCACCACACCGTGTATGACCTTCACTGCATCTCAGAAGACTGCCTGGTCCACACACTCAAATGAAGCAAAAAAACTAAGCTGGCAATCCAATTCCCATATTGTACTTCAAACTAGACATGCAACTAAGCAACGCAAATGCAGAATTTGCAGCCAGGAGTGTAATTGTTCCTTATGAGTGCATGCATGTAAAAAAACTGCTCTGCAGCCCCTGCTTGGATGCCACACCCATCATTTTGGAGGAGGAGGTATTGTTGGAAATTATTGCTGCCAAGATATTTGGGGACGCAAGGAAGCAGAGCTGCTTAAACCATTAAAAAACAGCTGCTGATGCACGTGTTGCGCTTTTCAATTACCTGCATAATGGGCAGATAGAAAAAAGAATCATCAAGGATACTTTTTCATGCACTTGTGGAACAATCTCCTGACCTCTCCTGATATCAATGCAATTCACCACAGTGACATCATCTAGTTCATCCATGGAGAGGCTCTTCAGCCAGGGCAGCCTTGTGATGACTACAAGGAGGAACAGATGATTTGAGAGGCTCCTCCACATGAGGCATAGCCACTGATTTAATGATAAACATGAGATCAGTTGGACTAGTAACTAGTCACTAGTTGACTATAAAACCATGGTTTGTCTGAACCAGTGACTCAAGTGAGTTTGTTTGAGTATGATTGGCTCATTAAATGCAGTTCATATTCAATTTAATCATGTTTTTCCTTTTAATTCTGTAATCATCATCTAATGGCTTGAGAAAGACCAGTCTTATTTTATTTATTTATTTATTTTGAGGCAACTAATGGTTGTATTAGGCGGTGTTAGGAAGACCATCTTCTTTAATATTGTTTCATATATTGATATAGTTGTTGAAAACTGTAAAAATACTGATGAATGTTTAAAATAATTACATTAAACCACATCCAAATAGTTATATTGATTTTGAGGCTGTTATAGCATACTGTGCATGATGTCTTTCTGCTAAGTGCTTTTTGGGCTGGTTTTCTAAAAGAGCATAAAAAAAAAATCTTGTGTATGCTCTCCAAACCAGGATAGGGTAATATTTTTAACTGGGGGCGCAAGTAGGGGTGAAAACCATCCTGTGGTGTGAAACATATTCTTCCACCAGGACAGTGGAAGAGTATGTGGCTAATAAATTGTTAATTAAGTAAATCTTCTGTAAGTGGGTGCTGGAGTGGTTGCCTCACTACCAGTCTCAGAGTCCTTTTTCTTTCGCTCTCATGGCTGTTTCCAGACCACAGGACGGGTTACCATTTGATTAAGACAGCATAATGCATGGTCTATCACTTGAAGGTGTCCATCTAAAATTATGATGACATTTTTCATCCAAATGATATTGACAACTAGCCTGTTTTAGTTAGGGTTGGGGTACCGAACACAGTACTTTTTGGTACCTGAGAGTGTATCTGGGTGGGAGAGAGTGTCACCCCAGCAGTGTGTTCAGGGCAGTGAGTCAGAGCAATGGCAAATTGAAAGCAGTATTTTTGATACTGTCTGTTGATGGTTTCAACTCCTCTCAAGCAGTATCTACGTTTGGTGTCCCACAGGGTTCCATTTTAGGACCAATTTTGGTTTATTTTATTTGCTCCCTTTGGGCCACACCCATCCTTGCATAATTGCCTGGATGCAGTTAAGGATTGGATGGCAGTGAACTTTCTTCAGCTTAACTCCTCCAAAACTGAAATCCTTATCGTAGGCTCTGAGCACTCTCACACCCATTTTTTGCCTGCTCTTGGCTCTCTATCTCAGCATGTGGTACCCACTCTTAAAATTATTGCAATGCAGTGTTTACATGCCTTGGACAAAACATGATTGCACGGCTTCAGGGTGTCCAGAATGCAGCTGCCAGACTTTTAACTTGATACGAAAGTATGATCATATCTCCTCTATTTTAGCTTACCTTCTCTGGCTGCCTGTCCGTTTTGGAATCGATTTTAAAATTTTACTCTTTAAGGCCCTGCATGGTGTGGCTCCGAGTTACTTGACTGCACTTTTACATCATCACTCACCATTTTGTAGCCTGAGATCCTCTGAAAAAGCTCTGTTTGATATTCCCAGGTCAAGGTTGAAGACCAAGAGCGACAGGGCTTTTGCTGTTTTTTGGAATAATTTACCTGAGGAACCTGAGAATTATCTCTCAAAACTTACCTCTACCGTATGGCTTTTGTATTTCATATTGAATGTTTTATTGTAATTGCCCTTCAACGTGAAGCATTTTGTAATGGTTGTTTTGAAAGGTGCTATATAAATAAGGTTATTATTATTATTATTATTATTATTATTATTATTATTATTATTATTATTATTATTCATTTATTTACAGTTTCTGTCTCCCAGACAGGGCCTGCTGTGGCTGTGAACGATACAATCTTAGAGGATTTTGGGGTGGAGTCAAAAGTAGTTGCCATGACAGCTGACATACTGCAAATATTAATGTGGAGGTAAAGAAAATGCAGGTAATGAAGATGTGATGTGTTGCACACACGCTTAATATAGCAGCACTATATTCACACTTTGTGTGAAAACTGCCGCCAGCTGGTCTGGAAGGATCCGCGCCATCATGGTGTGGCTGAGGAAAGCCAGCTTTACTAAACCTGTCATCAAAGAAAAGCAAAGACTCCTTGTTAAGTTCAAGGTCAATCAAAACAATTACTGGATGTTTGTCCACATTTTTTGTTTTTTTATTTCAGTGTTTATATGTCATATTATTTTTTTTCAAATTCAACCAGGAACGGCCTTCTGGAACATGCCCTCATCTTGGATGTTCGAGCAAGATGGAGCAGCCTTGCTTCATGGAACAATACCCTGCCATCCAAGCAGCTTCGATGGACCCACAACTGCAGAGAGCAATGGACAGAGACAGGTATACATTATTGATTTAAAAATAAATCATAACCAAGAATCATGAAAATTGAATTAATCTGATTCTGAGACAAACCATTCATGCATGTTGTACTTCATAGACTCTGAGGTCTTCATACACATCATGAGGGTCCTTTCATGTGTCTTCTGAGCTCAGGTACAAATTTCAGTACCTGAAAGCGCATCTCTATAGTAATGTTACAGAGAGAGAGGCAGAGTGAGAAGCCTGATCTTTTTTTCTTTCTTTTTCTTGAACTGCAAAGGTAATTTAACTCCCACATTTAAAGTTAAACTTTATTACTTTAATTTATCAGATATAATTGATATTACTTTACAAAAAGCCGACATCTTAATGTGGTGGAAAAAAAGAAGGCAAAGGTGCACATTGTAATCTCTCCAATGCTTACTTGAAAGTGTTGTGCCATTTTTCAAAGAAACAATGCTGAACATGCCAGTGGTATCAGAAATATGAGAGAAAAGTAACGTAATACTAGTAATGCCAGTTTCTAAAGTTCCATGCAAGTCTTATGGTTACCTTGATCTACCCTTTGCTTTGGGTTGAAGACGATCTGACAAAGTTCTTGAATTAACATTAACAGCCAGTGGGTGGCAGTTGCTGGAAATTCATCATAGTCATCAGAAAAAGAAGAGAGGTTCAGTATCTAGTGGCAGTGAATGCTGTTGTGGTTTGGTCATGGATGTAAGGGATTTTTTCTGGTCCAAATACAGGAGGATGGCGTGTCCATTCTAAATCTCACCTAGAAAACTGTCTGGCTTAATTGTTTTTTTGTCTTTCTAGTCCAACACCAAGACCTATTTTAATCACTGAAAAACTCATACATTTGGGCAACCCGTCTCTGTGCGATCAAAGGATAGAATTACATAACTCCAGGAGTTATGGCACCATCATGACTTCCTCCTTCTTTTAATACCATAATTCAATTGGACCTAAGTTATGGAGGTCAGTGTAATTTAGTTAGAGTGCATGCTGCCAAGGTTTGAGCAGGAAAACTGCTCTCTCAATTGGAAATAATGGCCTTGGTCTACACAGTCTTGGACAATATTTGGTGTGAGGCCATTTATTGGGAAGAAAAACTAAAAGTTAACACACCTGACATTGAAAACTTTGCTATGATTATGTTTTGGGTTGATCATGTAATTTTATTGTGTAAAGTTTTGGGCTTGGGTTTGGCTCAGGTCTCAATCTTTATTTCTCAATGAAATAAAGCTAAAAGTATGAGTTCACATCCGGGTATGGGTTGGATACTTAAATTACTGCAGCAGTGATCCGCGAAGGTGACCTCCATCGTCCGGTGTTTATGTTCTGTAAAGCTGACTGCTGACTGGAGCTGGAGGGGAAATGTACTTTACTTCATGAACATAACATTACAGAGAGGAGAGTTTAGTCAGAGGTTGACCTGAATTCAAACACACAGAACCACACACTGTGATAACAGTTTGTGCCACACACACCCTCTGTGCATGCTGTTGCTTGCTATCTTACGGCTTATGCACACTAATCTGACCGTTTGACCCTAACATACCATTAAACAACCACCATTTCTGATGAAAATCTATCTGAGGAAACCGTTAACTTAACAGGTAGATTTCTCTGGGTTTGAACATTGTTGGAAACATTAGAGATCATTTAAGTACACAACTCAACAAAATATACAACAAAGGTATAGTCATTAAATTTTAATGCAGAAATCTTCCATATTATATCCTTAAAAATGCAGGTACAGGCTTTGCAAGTTCAGGTGTTATTCTCTGCCAACATGTGTTAATGAGAAGATTAAAGTTGAACCAGGAGGCTGCTGTGCAGGACCTAATCAACATAAACAAGACAGTGTATGATAACTACACTTTCCCCATTCCTTCTCTTTTTGAAATCTGTGGATTCGATAATACAGTTGAACTGTTGACTCATTTCAAACTGATGGCTCTCAGGGTTGAATCTGTTAGCTGTGTCTAGCAGAGTTACAGAATCTCCAGATCTCAATAATAAAGTCAGTGAGTTTAAATCCCATTACAACCATTAGAAATGATGGCAAAAACTACAAACACAAGAGCCTCCCTGTCTTCCCTCATTTTTTTAGATGTTTCACCATGGGATACTTTTCTCCAAATTTCATGCTTTCTCAGACAATAGATACAATACAAATCAAACCATGGAACTGCTTTTGGGCATTTTTACTTAAATGTTTTTGGCATGGTCTTGAGTTGAGTTCGTAGTGTGAGAAGAATGAGTGTTATTTTCTAAAACACCCTTTGGTTATTCCATTTGTCAGGCTTTCAGCGGCGTGCTGAAAATGCTGTTGAGCTCTGTTTGATCCGGCAGCCAGCTGGTAGACACTGACAAAAGACTGTTGAAGCTGATTACCTTCAAACTGGCACGTCAAGCCAGACCCTCCAAATCAGAGAAAATATATTTCATAGCGGGGATACGTCAGAATTAGTTGAAGATGTGTTACCAAACAGAAAAAATACCTGCAGCTCAGCTGTGTATCTTTAAAGTTGACAGATTAGCAGCTTTTTTCTTCAATCAAAGGCATATGGCACCTGGAGATCCTTGGAGTTTTTATCTCTGATAAAGGTATATGATGCCTCTGGCTGACTGTGTGTCGGAGATAGAAAATAAAAGAGAAAACAGTTTAATAAGCCGTTTTTCTTTGCTTTTTTGATGTGTCCTTGTAAAGAGACTATTAAGTTGTCTTCAGAGACAAATTACAATACTGATAAAGTGAGATTGTGTGTTGATCTGACTGATCTCACCGAACCATAAAGGAAGCCAGAAGGCATAAGGTTTCTCTATAATAGCCATACAAGCATCAGATAACATCACACATCAACATTAAGGTGAGACGGATCTTTCATAGAGTGCTTTCTGTTCCACATTAGCCCATTGTCTTGCCTTGATGTCCTCCCTTCTGTGAGCCCTCTTGCAATGATATTTGTGTAAAAAGTCAGGAAGGAAAAAAGACTAAAAAAATATACTTGAGGTAAAGTTGCCAATAGAAAATTTGGATCCTTGAAAGGGTGAACAGTACATTAAAAGAAATGGCAGATGAGAGTCAGCAAGGTCGTTTGAAAGTTAAGTCTGTCCATTCTTTGAGCTGTTTAATTTTCCTAAGAAGCCTCTTCTCATTTTCTCTACAATAATTAATTATGAAGTGATATTTCATCAGCTCTAATTAATAAAAAGAGCTTCAGGCCTTCTTTTTTTGACTACAAACTGTCCACAGTGCAGCACTGTGGATGAACAGACAAAGAAAACAGACATTTCACAAACTTTTACCTTTACACTGAATTCACACAACACGTGTCATGATGCTCTCTGTAGTGCCCCCTCAGCATCCGACCTGTGTGACCTCATATTGTGGTGCATTGTGGAGAATTAACAATAATGCTAAACGTCCATTAAAGTTTACCATGCAGAGCTACTTAGTGGTTCTGTTTTTACCTACACCAGAATGCATTCATGCAATCTTCAGATAGAAAGGACATGTAGCAGACCTTTTTTTTTAATTGGTAGAGTGACAAACAAAGTGACATAGAAGATAAATAACACAGACATGCAGGCAATCACATAAAGCAGTTACGATGAAGTATGCAATAAGTCCAGGAGAAGAGATTAGATTACAATAAATAAAGTATGTGTGTGTTTCCATGTTTGGAGTGATGAGGATGGAATGTGTGATAGAGAGATGAGAAAGAAAATAAAAGACATAGCATTGCTATATGATGTAACAGAAAACGTCAAGACATGGCATGGCAAACATTTCAGTGTGTTCACTTTTGGTTACACTTTGAAACAGATTTCCTCACCCGGTGCACCCATGTGCCCCCACTTTGCTGCAAAAATGCAGCAAAGTGGGGACAAATGCAAAAATGCAGCAAAGTGCCCTCGTGGATGCATCTAGGGTAAATAGAACATGCTAATAATGACACAGTGGCCCAATGTGCAAGAAAATAGTATGACAATTAACCTGTTCAGTCTATTAGGTATGAGGTGACCCTGTCCATATAAAGAACACACTTCTTCTTGCATCAATACTGAATGTCGTTACAAGATGAAGTATGAAGGTAATTCCAAGAATATAGGGCTGGATGAAGAGAAAGCAGCTCCCTGATAAACACTTCTCAGCTGGGTGGTAAATATATGGTGGGCCACACTGTTATTGTCACATGTTGTTACTGTGATGTCTGATGTATGAATCCCCTCCATTTATATGTGTCAGAGCTGTCAATATGCCACCACTTCAGGATCAGGAAAAGGACTGTGGATCCCTCTATCATTACTTCAAAATGCATGCTGCTATTGATGTAGCCATGATATCTCAATGTTGACTGTCACTGCAGTGTGACATGCAGCCTCCTACTAGAACCAGCCTCCTGCTGGTGCAACGATGTTCACGTTGTTGCGAACATGAGATGGAACGCAGCAGAAAATGGAAACAAATGATAGTACTGTGGGGAAAATGGTTGAGCTTTTACACGATCACATACTGTCTGTCAGAAACAGAAATGTGTCTAACAGTGTAGAGTATGTAATGTCAGGATTTATGCTTTCAGTGGTACGTCCATATGTAGGCTAATTTGTAATTCAGCATGCCAGTGTTTAATGTGAGAAACCATTGGTGCTGACACTGCCCCTAGGCTGCCAGGCATGAGAGGGCATCAGATTGCTGGATTACTTGTGACATTTTGGGGCTATTGTTTTCACAGCTCATAAGGTACCTAAATCAAGTTTCGACATTTCAAACCTGTAGCTATAGTGAAATACATGCTCTCGCTATATTGTGTTTGTGAGTACAAGTCGCAGAGGAGTGCAGAGTCCACTGGTGCAAATAAAAAGACAGAGTGAGAGATTAAATAACAGATACAAATTCTTCCAGTGAACGTTTCTTACAATACGAGATCAGGGGAGAATGATAATGTGTTTCAAAGCTGTTTTCAGTGGTGCTGATTCAGAGGTCAGAGTTAAGTTAGTGTAGAGGGAAAAGTGCTGTATAGTTATCCAAACTACTCACTGTGAAATGTATTTGGACAGAAGGGCAATGGGAGTCAACTTTAATAGGCAAACTGGCACAATGTAAAAGTATTTATTGACAGTTCAGCTACAAGTCACCAATGGGATTTCTCAAGGCCAATGTCGGTATATCAGCCGATTCTCACCAGAAAAAGGTCTGTTTAGGTCATCTTGTGTAATGTAATGTAGTAATTATGATGGGACAAAGGAGGAAGTCAGGTGATTTAGTTTAAAGAGCAACAAAGTCCATATAGGGAGAAGCTTGGGGTGGACAGATAGCTCAGATAACACAGGACTTTGATGTATATAGATATATATTGGAGGGAGGAGTGAATAAGAAAAAGTAGAAAAACATCTGTGTTTTATTAAATCAACTACTATTTGGAATATCAAGAAAACTTCAAACACTTCCAGTGTAGATTAACTATGTTGATTAACTTAAATAAAGTATGTCAACAAAATACACCTACATACAACACATACCCTTATCCCATCAGAGGGCAGTGTGCTTTATTAGAGTATGCGACCATATTCCTAAACAAAATTATATCAATAAAAGTACCTCAAACTATTTGCAACACAGTAAAAATGGCCTTTTGGAGACTCTGAGATTCAGATATAAAACACAGGAAAATCAATGTTTCTAATGTAAATGAAAGGTTTATAAAAGTTTATAATAAAGCTTTGATGGACATTTAAAAGAATGAACTGACTGGAAAATTATCCGACAAGTGAAACTGGTTTACAACGTAAACTACAAGGTTATAAACCCTCTAGAGTCTGTCTACTCATTGGGTCAATATACTGAGCATGTTTTATCTATAGCTACAAAACTCTATTTTTATATTATGTAGAGACAAGCTGAGAAGAGCAGTTGAAAGTGCTGATACCGGGCGAACCCACCTACAAAAATATCTCATAGATGTCCAGAAAAAAATTAAAACTGAATGATCTATTCATTCATTCACTGTTTGTGTGTTTCAGTTGAACACAAAAAATACATGGGATAAAACACTTGGGAATGTATTATACTCCTACATTACATTTTCTGCTGTAGTTGTGTGAAAAAAAAAGTTACTTATTGCTGACTTTGTGCTGAAACAAGTAGATCACATTTGTTTTATAAACTATTCTAGTTTATGTCAGAAATGGCTTATGTATGTATGTTTTTTGTAAGTGTTGTAAAAAGTACCCTAGAAGTCATAAAGTAAGGTTGTAGTATTTAAATATTACTTTAATAAGGGGGAAAGTCAACCATACAGATGTTTCTCCTTTCTTATGATCTGTTTGCTGCCGTGTTACGTAGTGACGCCGCGGCGGTAAAAGGGGGGGGCTGCACTTGATAACTGTAGACGCTAGATGGAAGCAGAGTGTTTGAATCCTGATTACAGTAAAATCCTGATGACAGGATTGGCCGGTATACAAATACAGTAGGTCCTTGGGGGTGTGGTGGCGTGTGGGCGTGGATTTTCCTCTAGCCTACGTTGTCCATCCCAAAAGGCATCCCTCGTCCACTCATCCCAGGACTGGACTAGGGTGACAGCTACTGTACAGTATGGCAAAGATCGACCTGCAAACCAGTGAACTCATCATGAGAATGCGGAAGAAAGGCTGGCTGAAGGGTGATATCGTTAAACATCTGGTGAACATGGGAGACAAGGCTTCTATGAGGACAGTCCAGCATCACTGCTGAAAATAGTGCCCTGCACGGGCCTATCATCTGGGCCCGGGCCCGGCCCTGGCCTGAGGGGCTGGAGCCCCAGCCCAGCCTGGCCCGACAGCTTTTCAGAATTCTCAGGCCCGAACCTGAAAAAAAGCCCGACTTTTCTTTTTTTTTTTTTTTAACCTCCCATAACAACCTGTAGGCTGTTAATATTGCAGACATTAAAATAGTTTAATTGGGGTTTCTAGCGTGGTATTAAGCTATATTCATTATATCTTAATCTTAATATTGAAAGGAAACAAAATATACCCAGATAAGGTCGGAAGTCTATAACTGCACATATATGTGCAGTTATAGACCTCCGACCTTATCTGAGCACTTTTAATGGCATAAGTGGGTATATTTCGTTTCCTTTCAATATTAAGATTATTTTGAAAAGTGTTTGAAGCATTTTTGGGGTTGTTTAATTGATTATTTTGTTTTTTGAAGTGACTGTGCGCGATGCAACTGCAGCAGTGCACAGCGCACTGCTGCAGTTGACCTGATATCGCAGCAATTGTAGGCGGCAGGTCTAACTTTGTCCAATACTGAGCTTTTCCCTTGGTGTTGCTCACCATCTTAAGTTCACCATTGTCAATCTTTTTCTTTATGTTGTCCATGTTTGTGGCGGGACCTATGGGCTGGACGCGTGAATGGGATCAGTATAATATGATGTGAGTGACGTGCAGCGGAGAGGGAGGGGCAGAGCGGCTGCTGCGAGCCCAGCCCGTGTCCGAGGTAATGATGTGGTAATTGGCCCGAAGCCCGGCCCGACAGCCCTCGGGCCTCTGGCTCCAGCGCAGGGCTCTAGCTGAAAACCCCTTGCCAAGAGGTACAGAAAACCATATAAACTGAAGAGGTCAAATTACAGCAAAGGAAAAACACAGCTTGCAATTTTACTTCGACCATGTAGTCGCTTTCTATCAGCAAGAAACGTGAAACTGCTCCTTCAAACGAGGCACATTATAACCATCGGGTTGTGCCAAGTGAGAAAGGCGATGAAGAAACTTGGCTGGAAATATGGCAAGACTAGGTAACATAAACACACTCACATAAAACTGTCTCAAGCAGGACAAGGATAGTTGTATAATTTAGCCTTCTTAACATTATGATTATGATCATTCCCACTTCCGTTACAGAACAGTGTATAGATGTCACAACAGTGGCATTAGAGCATCCAGTGAAGCTTCACGTTAGTGGAGGAATTTTACGCCAAGGGCCAGGACCATTGTTGATTTTTGATGGTGAGTTGAGAGCAAATAGTAGATTTGTAAATCTGTTTTTTTTTTCATGCTCTTTGCTTTTCTTTTTCTTTCTTTATCTTTTTCTTAGTTTATTTTTTGCATTAAATTAACCCTAACTTTAGAAACTAATATCCAACCAGGATCTCACATACAGTAAACCGCTAATTAATGTGCTTTGACATACGCTTTGATATTGACTGAGTCAATGAGGAAATAAAACAGCGTGTCTGGTTCTAGAGGGAGGAGAGAGAAGCTCAGGGCCCTGATGTGTTCACTGTAGTCTGGATTGGTCACATGTGCCACCTGGTAGTTGTTGGTGCACACTGCAGCAAATGCAAAATCAGCTGGATAAAATAAAAGTCCCCCCCCTTGCTATGTTACACTTTAACGCCACAGCAGTGGCGTCCTCTGAAAGAAGAAACATCTGTACTGTAAGTCTTAAAGTTTCTGATATTAAATGTACTTAAAGGATTAAAAATGAAAATTCAGTCATTCTCTTCTCACCACAATGCCAATGAAGTTTCTAATGTAGATGACTCATTATTTTTCTTTGAGACTCAGAGAGTTTTAAAAGTAAGGAGCTATTATTTCCATTTTTCCATCTGGCAGAAGAAATGAAGACAGGCTTTGTGGGAAACTACACTAGAGTGATTGTTTTTATTGCAGGAGGCAAGTTTCCAGAGTATGTGAGGATTATGAACATGTCTTCAAAAACATGTAAAGGCTTGTTAAATGACCTGTCGCAGGCTTTAATCCTGTCCTAATGAAAACAGAGGCTTATTTCTGAGACTTTAATCATCAGTGTATAAGGGATGATTAAATGAGCCGCACTGACGGGAGCTAACTGAAACTAGAAGTAATGAACCTGATCCCATTTTCAATGTAAGTCTAATATATCAGCCTACAACCTATTTTACACCTTATTCAATTCATGCTGAAGCCAGCGAAGGCAACAGTTGTGAGATAAACTCAGTAAACTTGCAAACAATAGCTAGTGTAAGCTCACTTTTGGCTGGCTAGCTGTGATAGCATGCTGCTACTGAGGGAAATCAAAGTGCAGCCAGTCAGGAAGCTGTCATTGCTCACTGCACTAAAGTCACCTGAGAGTTTGACTCAATACGCAGGTGAAAGACTCAGTATACACTCCAAAGAATATAAAGTGGGCAGGGGAAATTTCAAGCCTCTATAATTTTCAAGCCTGCAACTCCCCCCCCAGTTAGTTAGAACTGAAGAAGCCTCTTGAATGAGAGGTGAAACATCTTCAAGAAACTGGAACAAGTCCAGTTGCCTATGATATAGCACTTAGAATTACCATGACCTGGATGACTGAGAACCTTCACATCACGTTTCGCCCTATCATGTAGCCTCCATATGGTGCCTCAGCATCATTTATGTTTTGCCTTGGCACAAAGTGACTACTACGGTGGTGGAGGTTTCACGTTTTCAGCAACAGAAATATTCTCAGACAAGTAATTTCTCTTGCATGTAATTACCCATGAGAGGATCTCAGTTTCACTTAGAAAAAGCCTACTCGTGATGGGATTTTGAGAGTGTGTAAGGTAAGGGATTAGATCACATTCAATTCCTCCCAACATGATGATCTGCAAGTCAAATCAATCTGAAAAGCATGCATCTAGCGAGAACTGCATTAACTCATTTGTCGAGTAAATGCAGTGTTTTATGGTATCAGTCATGGTCCTGTGCTGGCATACTGCACATGTTAATTGGTACAAATACATTTCAAGCACAGATGTAAACTGAGAAGCAATTTCTAGGACAGCTGAAATTTCAGACTGCCCCATTTTTGAATGTGTAGGTGCACTTGCACTTCAGTTCACCAGTGAGTCACTTCATAGTGAATTCAATTTCATATTCACTTTTCATTGGACACAGGGTGCACAAGAGTATATGATTTGAATTCCACAGCAGCTCATCCTAATGATGTCACCGTGACTCCCTGGCATTAGATAGACTATGAAAAGTCATAGAAAATAAAGAAAAAACTGGCAATAACTACAAGGTGCTTCTTATGAAAATGTAAATAGCCTCACCCCTTCATATCTGTCTGATGCCATTATACCTCATTACAGCTAGCCACCCCATGCACTACACTCTCAAGAAACAGTGTTCCTGTCTGTCCCCACAGGCGTTTAAATCTAAACTAAAAACTCATCTTTCTGTAACCTCCATATAGTGCTCACTTGTAGTATAGAATTCCAGAGAATCATCACTGAATCTGCAGTTCTCTTTAGCTCTGTGGAGCTATCTAATCAACCTGGTTCCAAACAGCAGCAGGGAACTGTTTACAGTGAAAAGGCTCCGATAATCCCACTGTACACTACCTGCCAAGACGCCCAAATTGGGACAGTCTTAAGCACAGTTTGCACAGTTCCAGATGCTTCCTATTGTGAAACTGAGGAAAGCAGCTGTGTGCTTTTCTTTATCCGAGGTGAGGAAGTTAATCAGATGTGCATTCGCCAAACTAGCCAGTAAGTCCATATTTTTGAAGCCTTACATGAAAAAGGTCTCTACAATACTTTTTACTTGAACGGCACAAACACTTAAAACCAAAAGCTTCCTTTTTTTTTCTTTGTTGAAATACAAAGGCTTACATCTGTTATTACTTCCTTCTTTCACTACAGCACTTTTCATAAGTGATGAAGGACTATTTGGGCACTGAATGCACAGTCCTGTTACTGGCAAATTCATTGTCTTGATGTAATTTGCTGATTGCTGTAAGTCAATCGCGTGTTTCTTTTATGTGAATTTTTTTATGTTGTTGTATGTTTTAAGTTGCTTTTTTTTGCTGTCTTGGCCAGGACGCCATCGTAAAACAGATTCTAAATCTCAATGGGAATATTCCTGGTAAAATAAAGGTTAAAATAAAATTTTACAGGCCTCTTTATGTCTAATTTTAGTCTAGTTGTTTTACTGCAGCATTTTTTTAACAATTAAATAAAAAAGTTGTGATATCTCTCTCTCTATCTCTCTCTATCACTCTATCTCTATCTATCTCTCTATCTCTATCTCTCTATCAAATTCAAATTCAAATTCAAATTTGAATCTTTCTCTATCTATCTCTATCTTTCTCTATGTCTCTATCTCTATCTCTCTCTAAGTCTCTATCTCTCTATCTATATCTATCTCTCTCTCCCTCTCTATCTCTCTCTATCACTCAATCTCTATCTATCAATTCAATTAAATTTCAATTCGATTCAATTCAAAGGGGCTTTATTGGCATGAAAGTTTTAAAGTTTTAACAACAATGTTGCCAAAGCATCTATCCAAACACACACCAAGATTGATTTACATTAATTATATATACAGTATATACAGTGTGTGTGTGTGTGTGTGTGTGTGTGTGTGTCGGTCATTCACTGTCCCTCAGGTTGTGGCATGTTGATACATACTGGGCAGCAGGTATGCCCTGTCTCCTTCTCCCAGGAGTATTTTTAATTTTGAGAGGTCATTCAGCTCTTTGAAATCTGAGATTACAGAGTTGAACTTGTTAAAATAAATGTTCCTTGTTTCATTGAACATTTTACATTGTAGGAGAAAGTGCATCTCTGTCTCAGCCTCACCTGTCGAACAGTGACCACATGTTCTGTTTTCTTTTGGTTGCCATGATTGTTTGTGTCTTCCTGTTTGGATTGTCAGTTTGTGGTCACTGAGCCTGTACCTGGTGAGGATCTGTCTCTGCTTTCTATCTCTGACAGTAGAGAGATATTCTGCTCATTCATCATCTCTTTTTAGGGCTAGATCACATTCTGATCTACTTTGGCTTTTAGTTTCTTCTTTCCAATGTTCCAGATAGGTTTCTTTACATTGTGTTATTATTTTCTTTACTCTGATTGGTGTTTGGAAAGCAGTGTTGTTGTGAGGCTGGTCAGACTGTGTCTGAGAGGGGGCAGTTAGCCTCAGTACCAACTGACATAGGGGACTCTTTTCTGGGCTCAGCTCTTGAGTTTGGAGGGCTTTGGAGTGGAGGGTGTCTCGGGGGCTGGATTTCAGGTGGTTAAAGAAGTTGAGCGTTCTCTTTTGAATGTTAATTATCAGTGGGTATCTGCCTAATTCTGCTCTACATGCATTTGTTGGTGTGTTTCTGTGTACGTGTAAAATGTATCTGCAGAATTCTGCATGTAAAGACTCTGTTGGATGTTTGTCCCAGCGGGTATAGCTCTGATGACTGAATGGACCCCAGACTTCACTACCATACAGCGCAATGGGCTGGATGACACTATCAAATATTTTAAGCCAGATTTTGACTGGAATTTGGAAATTATAAAATGTTCTCTTAATTGCATGTAGGGCTCTTTGAGCTTTTTCTTTTAGTGCATTCACTGCCATGTTGAAACTCCCTTATGCTGTAATGGTTATACCAAGGTAGGTATAACTCATGCTATGTTCAATGATATGATTATTTATGGTAAATTGGTGTTTGTTTGTTTGTGTGTTTGTTTTATCAATTCAATTCAATTCATAGGGGCTTTATTGGCATGAAAGTTTGTTTACTGTAGCTACAGCTACCGTTAATTTTAATTTTATATATTATATATGTGTAATGTATGTTCTGTATTTTGTATGCTACTGGACACTTGAATTTACCTCGGGATAAATAAAATATCTATCTATCTAGTTTAACAGCTATGTTGCCAAAGCATCTGCCCGAACACTCGGACAGAACACAACAAATAACAACATGAACACCAACACAACACCAAATCTATCAATTCAATTCAATTCAAAGGGGCTTTATTAGCATGAAAGTTTAACAACAATGTTGCCAAAGCATCTGTCCAAACACTCGGACAGAACACAACAAATAACAACACAAACACAACACCAAGATTGAATCTATCTATAATTGATCTATCTCTCTCTATCTCTCTCTCTCTATCTCTCTATCACTCTCTATGTCTGTATCTCTCTATCTATATCTCTATCTCTCTCTATTTCTAGCGACAGAGAGATAGAGACAGATAGAGATCTCTCTATCTCTCTATCTCTATCTCTCTCTCACTCTCTATCTCTCTATCTCAATCTTGCTCTATATCTCTCTATCAATTCAATTCAATTCAACAGGCTTTATTGGCATGACTGTGTGTTACACAGTGTCTGGTCTGGTCTGGTCTGTCTTAGTCTGTCTGGTCTGTCTTGGTGAGCATCTGTCTCTGCTTTCTATCTCTGACAGTAGAGATATATTCTGCTAATTCATAATCTCTTTTTAGAGCTAGATAACATTCTAATCTACTTTGGCTTTTAGTTACTTCTATCACTCTCTCTCTCTCTCTCTGTCTATCTCTCTCATGGATGACTAAGTTGGCAAAACATTTTTCTGGAAGATGGACTTGGCTCTCTGTGTCACTGGTTGAAACTATTAACTATAAAATATGCACTACATGTATTTTGTTGGTATACAAAACAAATGAATATACAGTTCATACTCACCTGAAGTCATGTTGAGTACTGTAAGTTAGCCAAGTGTTTTTTGCACTGTTTAGTGTACATACTGACTTGCACTGGTCTGATTTTGGCCTACTTTCAGCCACAATCTACTCTGAGAGTCAACCATAGTGAGCAGAAATTGCTCACCTGTCTCTGTCCAGTGGTAAATAATAATAAAGTATATGCAGATGGCTGTGCTCATGTTGTCCAAGCCAGATGTTCTCCTGCCAAATATTAAGTGCAACAGAAAGACACCAGCAGTTTGATAAACAAAGAGGCCATGAGACTCAGGCTTGTAACAATGCCAAAGGGAGTTCACAAGCAGCACATAATGCGATTGGCAAACGATAACAACTGGCGAGGTGTTCATGACATGAATGCAGAGACTCTGGCATCATCTAAATTCACTTATTAAAGGAAGGAGCAGAGCCCCAGCAGTCATTATCAGACTGTCTCCATCTTGTGATACAAACAGGTCTTGTCCTTGGTGAGTGTCAGCAGAAGGAGCTGGCTGTTGGTTCCTGATGTGGACTTCACAAAGCTTTGGAATCAAAGTAGATACCAGCAGTGAATTACTGCCATCCTCTGGGAACAACATACAGGCAGTATTTGAACATCTGCTAAGGTTGTACAAGAACCTGTTGTATTATGTTGTTGTATTAAAGCTATGGTCTACGATGTGAAAGATTGATCATTATTATTAACATTATTTAGATGGTGGTTATGGCCCAATAGTACGACCTACACAATGTGAAGAGCAAAAGGAACCAAATAAATCCATTCTCTCTAGCGCCTGCAAAACTGCAAAGAAATTGACCAATAGCAGCCATGCGCTCCGGATGGGAGTTCCCCCTTGCTCAAATTTGCACTCTCTCTCTCGGACCCTCGATCCAATCCCCTTGCTCGCTCCCCTGCTCCTGGTCACACCTCGTCCCTGCCTGCTGCAGACCGTCTGGCCCCCCTTGCTCGAGCTTGGCCCGTGGAAGTACCCGGAACCGGAGACTCGGGCATGCTATCAGGGGAACTCTAAAAAAGCAAAAATAACGACTTATATACAACGAGTAATCCCGATACACAAGCTTATGACATTACCTAATTCCTGCTGTAGTGAACGACATGACTGATATTGTTAGCTTTTCCCTTGTTATCCCAGTACCAGAGCTAACTTAGCTATAAATAGTAACTTATTACGTAGCTGTAACATGTAACGTAGCTGTAACATGCTAATGACGTTACACTAGCTTGGCTGTGGAGCTTAGCTGTGGACATTGTAATGACTTACAAGATTTACGTTAGTTTCAACGTGCATTGTAATAACTTTACCTATGAGTCCGACATCGTTACTCCGCATTCAAAGCTGGCCCCGTATTTGGTTTCTGCCGGCCGGCTTGTTGCTCTTGTTGCTTGTTGCGGGAGGGGGTGTGTCCTGGGAGGCTCCGAGGGGAGGGCAATATGAGCTCGGAGGGGAGGGATTAAGGAGCACAGAGGGGAGGGGTGTGTGTGTGGGGGGGATGCATTTTTCAAATCTTTCTCAGAACGTAGACCATAGCTTTAATAACAGGGGACATAAGTCACATAACAAGGACCTTTCAATCAGTGCCTCCCACGAAAGCAGAAACCAGTTTGAGGCCAATTACACAACATGGGTTTTCACAGCAATTTTACCTCATCGTAGTGGTACAAGATGATAAACAGCAGTATTACAGTTTCACCTTAAGGTCAAAGGTCATAAACCAGGTCTGAGAATGAGGACATTCACATCAAAAATGAATGGAGACAGGTCCTCCTCCATTTACAACAACACCCTGACAAAGGCCTTGTGTAGTTAAAAAATACTTGTTTTAAGGCAAATACAGGTATTTCCTGTTTTTCCCTTCAGTTCCTAGAGCTACATCTCACTCACTAGTAAAAACGTTGATTGAGGGTGTAGCCCATAAAAAACAACTTTTCTTTTCTTTCCTCTTGTCAATAAATCCTGTGTGCAGAGCCAAACCATTATGAATGTATGCTACAAAGTATTGTATGTGTATCCAAAGCCTGATATATCTTCTTCCTCTGTGCCATAGAGCTCCACTGCTGTCCATAAACTATTACAAACACACCACACTTTTGCACAGAGCGACATGTTCCTTCATTACACACTCTATAGTTTTGATTATAGCTTAGATTTTGACTCAGTCCCGCACACACCATCCTGCTGCCCCAAATACTCACTATAGCACCAAATGTGGATTAATCCCCTGCTGAAAATAGTCCCCTATAAATTCAATTTTTCTTCCTATTTGAGTAACTTTGCTAAAAACTACAGTGATCACCTCTTTGAGCCTCTTTTTAAGAACTGAATCTATATATATTTGTGAACTGTTTTTAGATTTATGTCCTCAATAGGCTTAAAGTGAAACTCTCGCCAAAATGCAACCTAGGCTTTTTTTGTGAATGTATTTGAGTCAAACCTTCATGTAAAAGAAGGCTTTTGAACAACTCACGTTAGCAGTAGCTTGCTCCGCTCATTGCCGTACTGCCAGTCGAGAAGCGTCAAGAAGCGTCGATCCCCGATCCCCGGCGTAACATGGAGCTTTTTCCTCCATGTTACGCCACACTCGGGGATCGACACATCTCGACTGGCAGGACAGCTACTGCTACTGCTAACGTGAGTTGTTCAAAAACCTTCTTTTTAGTAAACTCTGTGTAGACAAACAATGTTCTCAATGTTCGTGTTCATGTGTAGAGACCCTGGTGATGCTATGAGCAAGGTTTCATGTTGTGTCGAGTCTTCTTAGTGTAAGCGATTTTGATGCTACCGTAAAGTTGCCCCTGCACACCATTGAAAATGAGTTTGACCCAGAAACGAAACTACGGTGAATCTTAAAAGTGGCTTTTTCGTCGTAATTATGCTTTTACACGAAGGTTTGACTCAAATACATTCACAAAAAAAGCCTAGGTTGCATTTTGGCGAGAATTTTACTTTAAAGCCCATCCTCATCAGCAAAACAAACACATCGGTCGGTTATAAAACCAGCATATTACAGCCCATATTTAAGTTTCTTGCTAGGTGGCGCCCTCTAGCAGCTGTAGCAATTATTACAGCTGCAAAGAAGGATGTGAGGTGATGTAGGATAAAGCGTGAAACATCCATACAGGGAGGATGTTGGGGATGGACGGTCGGGTTAAATAAGCACATTTAGCAAACCGCTGGTCGAGTTCTTTTAACTAACTAAATAGTTAAGTTGCATCATGTACATTGGATGACGTAACTTACTAACATAATATAGGAACAATTGTAACTGAAGTCACAATTGTAACTGAAGTCACAGATGTAACGTAGTTGTTTTAACCCAACAACAATGTTTTCCTAAACCTCACCAAGTAGTTTTCTTGTATGTAACCAAATTGCGATTGTACAACAATGGTCCAGTCCGCCTATCGCTGGTACGCTCCAATGGTCATGTTGTTTTAGGAAAAAGTTATATCTTTTGTTTAGGGAGTCACTGGCAATCAACCTGTTGAGTTGTTTAAGTATGAGGATGTGTTGGTAAGGGTAAAGAAACAGACTAATACATTGTTGGTGTCTTTTCATGAGATCTGTTAAGAAAAAGAAAAAAAATCCCCACCTTATCATTGCAGTAAATATTGCAGGTGACAGACATAAATGTTATCACCTGCACTTCATTCACTTCAGGCAGCAAAACCTGAAATGGCACCCCAGAGCAATGCAATAGGATGTGATCACTGTCAACAGCCATGGATGACTGGAAGTCAAAGAGGCTCAATAGCCTCTCAGCACCTTGAGCTCTGGCCAGGCTCATGATACGATAACGAGGTATGCAGGCTTTAATTTACGCATCACGTGACCTGTGAGACCCCCTGGGCAGGAGGCCATGCTGGCTCACCACGACTGGTGACAGCGGCTTGCGCGCATCCAGACACAACCTGGCACGACAGCACAGCACATCTCGTTCCACTGAAACAACGAGCTGCATCTGTGACGGGTGCCTGGAGGCGCGGGACATTGTCATAATGATGCAGCAAAAGCAAATGAAAAATGGAATGCATCTTCCTTGGTCTTTCTTCTCTCTCACCGAGACCAATGTTGCACACATGATTGACTCCCGGGTGAAAGATTTTCCGCACAAACTATCAGCTCAGACACAGGAACACCATGCATTTCACATTTGTATTACACTGCTACACACTGCTTGAGAGGTGTATTTTTTTCTTGCTGAAGTAGAAAAGATGAGGACCGGCAGTGTTTGCCGTCCTGGAAATGCATTCCCCTCGGAAATCCCCAACATGAGACAAACAAACATCCTCCCCACGATACATTAGCTATTCATTCACATTTGCATGGTTATGTTGGATGCTGCCAAGGCTCACTCTCTGTGCAATGCTAATCAATTCCTGCAGCGGCTGGATAAGACCACTGCACCCTCCCTTTGAGCAAGAGCCAACACTAATATGAATGACTCATTTGCAATGTAAAACAAGATCAATTAGTAATCCAGCATGGAGGGTGCATGCAAACCACCCCTTAACCTAGAATATAAAAACCTGTTTCTTGAAATGATGGGTTGTTGTGGTGTTTTATGTCTAAAAGGATTACACAGTTCTGCATGAGCTCCAGTGAATTGTCAGGCTGTAAAGGAATGTGTTTCAAAATAAAAGAAACCTATTGCACAATTGACTCAAACAATCTTTCAATGCCATTGCAGACCTTTCCTTTGGACATGTTATTGAGGTCATGGCAATTGTGTTCAATTCAAATGATTCTGAGTGTGTCTTGGCCTTCGCACCTCCAGTCGAAATGAGCCATAATATTGGAGACCGTGTCTGTCATTCTTTATCTCTTTCACTCTCTCTCTCTCTACTTTTCTTCTGTCCTCCAAGCGTTGCTATCAAGTGAGGAGCAAAAAAAGATTACCGTATAATTCAAGATGCAAGGGTTGAGGACCTCATTTGGGGGATACTGCATCTCTTATCCCATATTGCAGCTGAGCAAGGAGCTTTCTCCTTTACCCCCTGCTGTGGCGCTTACCAAAAAGCAAACACTGTGCCTACTCTTGAGTGTCAGGTTTGTTTAATTATCTTGTTAAGGCACAAAAAGGATTTTGGTGTCCCAGGATCAAAGTGTGTATCGCTGGAGGGATTGGGAGTCATATCTGTAAGCTGTGCAGATGCTCCAGAGAGGTCTGGGTTAAGACTTTAATGGAAGTGCTGCTAAGTAGAGGGTGAAATTTTCCTCCTGCTTGCCAGGTCCTGATTTAATTCTTCCCATTCCAATCTGGTCCACTGACTTTTGTATTTGCCCATCCATCCATCCATCTTGATTCTTTCACCTCTGATCGTCTGATTTCCTGTCCACTTAAGAACTTCCACCTAAAGAACCTGGGGCCTCATTTAAAAAATGGACTTACGATTCATTTTCATCAATTTTGTTCGTAAGTATGACTTAAAGCTGCTGTAAGTGATATATTTTCATTAAAATAAGTGCATAATACAAATTTCTCTCCTTCAGCCGTTGATTGTCTGTCCTATGTTGCTGTTTGGGGCCATTTGTGTTACATTACTGGGTTCATAAAAATAAGTTGCTAAAGCGACTTTTTGGCCACACTAACAAGCACACTCAACAGGATGGCACTGCTACATAACAACATTACACTGACTGAACGTTACCTGCAATGCTACATTGTTACCATGGTTACACACTCAGTTCTTGAAGTGAGCATGTTAAGAGTGTGAGGAGTGCGCAACACAGAAAGTCACACTGATTGTTCACAACAACTCAGTTTCCACAGTGTGATAATTTCTAAAACACAAGATAACCAAGATGTAACGTGAAAAATACTAGAGTAATACCCAAAAAACACATTTTATGTTGTTGTGGACTTTAAATGTTAAGAAGAGTTGTGATTCAATTTATGTATGCAGGGGCCTCATCTATAAAAAAAAATAAATAAATCTTAGATTTACACTGAACATAAAGATAATTTCCAACAGTGTGCTTAGGTTTGATTTATAAAAGATGCTGAGCATAAAAAACTTTGCTTTCAAAGGTTCTCGGAGTCTCATTCGTAACTTGTGCTCTTGTATAATGCAGCACAAATAAGGGTTGAGTCAGGACTAGTCATGGACCAAAAGAGAAAATCAAACTTTCTGGAAGATGAGATCACAGCGATAGTAGAGAGGATTGAAGTTGGGCAACATGTATTATTCAGTGTCAAGTCAAGTTGAGACTTTGCTAGAGATAAGATAATTTCCATGTCAAAGTAAGGTTTTATAAACAACTACTTATACCTGGTTTCTGCTTCAGTCCCTTTACTTTGATGTAGAATTAATCTTTTCACTGAGCAAAGTCGAGTCTTGGTTGCAGTTTGGGCCCCATTTCTTTTTTAGTATCGGTCAGAGCTCTGTCTATCTGCCCCACCTCATTTACTGCAGCAGTGACACACTCCCAAACCACATGTTTTGCTTTGTTTTTCAACCAACTATCTGGTCCCCCCAAAAATATGCGTTGCCCCAATTCAATCTCATTGCTGTGATCTCGTCTTCCAAAAAGCCTGTTTTTTTCTCTTTTGGTCCATGGCTATTCCTTACCAAACCCTCATTTGTGCTGCATTAAATAGAGGGGTAGATAAGGAAGGTGCCATCAATTTAAGTTAATTTTAGTTTATAGATCATAGGTGTGTAAGTCAAAAATGGTATTCTTAGATTCTGTTTGAGCAGTTAAGTTTTTTTTAGTCTCAGCATCTTTTATGAATTGAATGTAAGCACACCAACTAAGTATAATTCTCACAACATTTTTATCAATGAGGCCCCAGGTCTGCATACTCAACAGGTTCTCACTCCTAGCTTGTCAAATACGGCAACTTGGTCAGTGGCCTTGAGCTTCAAACTATGATGCTCTACCTACCCTTCTAGTGTCAGTTTTGCAATAATACATAATATGTGACATCTGGTTCACAGATTATTACATTACATGACTTTTGGACTGTTATTAATGTTGTCAGGCTGTTGCAGTTGGTAAGTTTTAGGCACCAAAACTGCTTAGTTAGGTTTAAAAAAAGATCATACTTTGGGTTAAATTAACTACATTCAGTCTGTAACTTTATGCTTTATGTACGTCACTCACGTAACATAAGTTGCATCATTTACGTTAACTTGTGTCTTGGGAAGAAATGTCCACTGTATGACCCATCCAACCACCCTGACCAACCCGAACCAACTCCTTGACTTGGACTTTTCTCGGTCTTCATACTACTGTACTAGAGGGGCACTTCAAGAAGTGACGCTAGGGGGGTAACTCTCAAATTTAGAGGCATGGTGCCAATGACCAGGCTGCTGTATTTGACATGTTTGGAGTGAGGGTGGGCCAGTGTACTCTAATTCCGACTATTTATAGTCAGTCAGTGCCGGCAGAAAGGGGTTTGCATCAGTGTGGAAACCGAAGTTCAAAATTGAGCGACCCCCCCACCCCTATCTCCACCCACAACATAAGAGCACAAATCGATACAAGCACAATGTCAATACAGAGGTGCAGAATGACCACAGAGACACAAAACCTGCTCCTGTGGATCAGAGGAGAATAGAGACAATCATACAAACAAACAAAGACCAATCAAATCAGAATTCCATATTGGTGTGCAGACTTGCAGGAAATCTTGCCAGAGGTTGTCTCAATGGGCTACAATCAATACAAACAACAAAGACTTGGTTATGCAGGAGGTGTACCTAATGGGATTATTGGAATCTCCCTAGATTACTGTTCACTTACGATGTAATAGCTCTCTATTGGAATCTAGATGGACCCATGGGATTCCTCTGCAGTGTCAGTCGCTATTGCCCCTGTGTGCAGATATGTACTGCAGGGCCCAGTGTAAAGATTTACACATAAAAGGATTGTATTTGATTATGTCCATCATGGTTTTACAACACTATAAATTCAATGGACTATTGAAAAGTGCTTTGTTGTCTATTTGCATCTCAATAGATATGACCTGACCTTTCTTGACCCTATACCCTATATCCTCGTATTTCCACTACCATTTTGTATTTCATTGTATGCTTTAGGCCTTACGCTCCATGCCGGCCCAAAAAGGTGAACATTGCACACTGATTATACATTCACATTTTCTGTTCTACACGTCATAAGTGGATTACGGCATAGCTCGCCTCCCAGAAGCGCTGCTGAGGAGGAACGCTGACTCAGCACGGGTCTGCTCAACATAAAAGGTAGGAAGCCTTCCTTGTCTTCTTATCAGCCAACTGAACATCGCTTCCCACCAAATCCTTCAGGACATGCATTGTTGAGAAGCACAAGCTCTGAATACGGACGAACATCAGCCTCCATAAAGGTGCCACAGCAGTGTAAAGCTTCATGTTAACCACCCAGATTGTTGTCATGCATGTATACTATTGTGTGAGTCTTGTAAGAAAAATACACAAGCTGTTTCATGTGGGCGATGTACTCTACATTGCAAAGAAAGACAACCTAACAGTGTCACTTGTGGGCTGTGAGACGATACATAATGGATTTTAAAGATGTGTTAAAGAACATTAACTCTCATGGTTGCTTTTCTCTGTGCGTGTCTTGGGTTGCATCTCTGTTTGCATTAAGTAAAGGTAGGTGTGTGTGTGTGTGCGCGTGTGTGTGCGTTTGTGAGAAGCCTGATAGAGGGTAAAGCTGGAGCAGAGCTGAGGTGAGAAGCTGTGCATCCTAATACGCTCAGGTGAGCGTGTGATAGAGCGGTAACACTCTGTGAGCGCTCTCACCTCCGCTTAGCTGAACATGAAATGAAAATGCAGTAACATGCTGCCGAGGTACATTTGAGGGGAAGGCAGTGCAATCTTTGCATCAGCACTGCATCACATTATGGATTATAAAGCACCGTAGGCAGCGTTTTGTTCCCAGCATAGCAATGACTGTGAATTTTGGTTCATCTTCTTTTATTGAGCTATTTGCACTGAAAGCTCATCACTGAAAGCACTTGATCATATCTGGTTTATAGGTTTCGGAAAAAGAGCTCATTTGCATGGGTGTGTTCACACAGTTTGCATTCCAGGAAATCATATGCTCAATTAAGTATAATAGAGCAGTGTCCTGATGGGGAAGCTGAGGAGATCATGTGACTGCAGTTACTAGTATTCTTGTGAAGCATTCTGACAGGATATGAATCTTTGGTAACACTTCATTTTACAGCTACTGAAATTTTATGGTAAGTAGGTGGTAAATACCAAGCAACATATTTGAAATTACCACAATATTTACCTCAGAATGAACTGAAAACCATACCAGTATTATTTAATAATAATATTCTGCTATTTTCCAACAAGCAGTCAATAAACAGCTGGAAATTAAAAAATACAATTCATTTATAAGCTGCAGGCAGCTCAGTAAACTGAAATACATTTTATTGACCACTTATATTTCCATCAATTAAACAATCAACCATCAGGCGCTCTCTCCCTCTCTTTCTCTGTCACACTCTCTCTCTCACACACACACACACACACTCACACAGTTATACGCATGTACTTAAATGATTGTAAATATGAACTTTTTCCTGCTATTGATTTTTTTGCTAATGTGCTGTTGTCTCAAAATATAAAGAGTAGCATTTCAGAATCAGAATCAGAATCAGAAATCCTTTATTTGTCCCGCAAATGGGGAAATTCCTTAGTCACAGCAGCCAAAGGACAGTATCACACTTAAACAATAATAAAAAGTAAAAAATAAACAATATAATAGAGATAAGAAATAGAATTAACTCGTATATACATAGTATTTACAATATGAACTTGGTATTTACAATATGACATAGTATTTATAATATGAACAGTGTAAGTATAAGCAGTTTGGTATTTTTATTTACAAACATTAAATAATAAATATGGGTATTAAAAAATTGTCCAATTAGTGCAAACCAGAAAGTCTGTGGATATGTGTAGAGTTTAGTATTGCACAGTGCACATGTGAGGTCTACTGGGAGCAGTGCTGGTTGTACAGTCTGACAGCAGCAGGAAGGAAGGACCTGCGATACCTCTCCGTCACACACTTGGGATGTATCAACCTGTCGCTGAAGGAGCTGACCAGTGCAGTGATAGTGACCTGCAGGGGGTGGGACTCCTTCACCAGCAGCGATGACAGCTTGTCCATCATCCTGCTCTCTCCCACCACCTGCACTGGGTCAAGAGGGCATCCCAGGATGGAGCTGGCCTTCTTGATAAGTTTATCAAGTCTCTTCCTATCTGCTGCCGAGATGCTGCTGCTCCAGCAGACTACTCCATAGAAAATGGCTGATGCTACCACAGAGTCATAGAAAGTTGTCAGGAGTGCCCCCTGCACTCCAAAGGACCTGAGCTTCCTCAGCAGATGGAGTCTGCTCTGACCTTTCTTGTATGTTGCTGCAGTGTGATCAGTCCAGTCCAGTTTATTGTTCAGGTAAACTCCCAGGTACTTGTAAGACGTCACCATCTCAATGTCCGTTCCCAGGATGTCCACTTGTGTGCAGGGTTGTTTGCGCCTGCGGAAATCCACCACCAGCTCTTTGGTCTTCCCGGCGTTGAGCTGGAGGTGGTTCCGCTGGCACCAGTCTACGAAGTCCTTAATAAGTTCTCTGTAGGCTCTGTCGTCCCCGTCCCTGATGAGGCCGACGATAGCAGAGTCGTCAGAGAACTTTTGTAGATGGCTGTGGGGTGTTTGGTGGGAGAAATCAGCAGTGTAAAGGGTGAACAGGAAAGGGGCCAGGACTGTTCCCTGTGGGGCCCCCGTACTGCAGACGACTGTGTCCGACACACAGTCCCGAGTCCTCACATACTGTGGCCGGTCGGTGAGGTAATCGAGGATCCAGGTCGTGAGGTGTTGGTCCACCCCCGTGAGCTCCAGCTTGTCCCCCAAAAGCGCAGGCTGTATGGTGTTGAAAGCACTGGAGAAATCAAAGAACATGATCCTCACAGTGCTTCCAGGCTTTTCCAGGTGAGACAGTGATCTGTCCAGGAGGAAGATGATGGCGTCGTCCACTCCGATGCCAGGCTGGTAGGCAAACTGGAGTGGGTCCATAAAAGGACCCACCAGAGGGCGGAGATGGACAAGGACCAGCCGCTCCAGGGTCTTCATCAGGTGTGAAGTGAGAGCAACTGGTCTGTAGCTGTTGAAGTCCTTAGGGTGAGGGATCTTTGGTACTGGTACCATGCAGGAGGTTTTCCACAGCAGTGGCACTTTTCCCAGCTTCAGGCTCATGTTGAAGATGTACTCCACAATCCTGCACAGCTGGTCTGCACAGGACTTGAGGAGCCTGGAGCTAATCCCGTCTGGACCCGTGGCCTTCTTCACCTTCATCTTCCTCAGTTCGTTCCTCACTGGATAGTGGAGAGGGACAGATTGGAGCAGGGGGGCTGAGTGTCGGGTGGGGGAGGTGGGTGAATGTCAGGGGGGGCAGTGGGGGGTGTCTGCAGGCTGAAAGCAGTGGAGAGGGAGGTAGAGGTGAGAATGGGGCAGGAAACAGGGGGGATGGAAGAGGTGGTGGGGGGCAGCAGAGATGACTGGGCCGGGGGAGGGGTGGGTGTCTGGTCAAACCTATTGAAGAATAGGTTCAGGTCGTTCACCCACGTCTGATCCCCGGCAGCCTGAGAGTCTGGTTTCCTCAGCCCTGAGATTGTTTTAAGGCTTTTCCAGACTCCACTGATGTTAGTCTGCTGCAGCTGGTCCTCCATCTTCCTCCTGTAGCTGTTCTTCCCCTCTCTGATCTTCTTCCTCAGCTCCTTCTGCACAGCCTTCAGCTCCTCCTTGTTTGACCTAAAGGCCCTCTTTTTTTCCTTAAGGAGAGCCTTTATTTCACTTGTTCGGTATTTAACTTGTTCGGTGTGAAGAATTTATTATTATTATTATTATTATTATTATTATTATTATTAGGCGTCAATAGGCAATTAAAGAATTAAATTTGAAAGATCAGTAACTTAATTCTTGAGAAATTCTTGAGACATTGGTGAAAATGTAAATGGTTAAAGAATGTACCTCAATTAACTGACCAGCAGGGGTTGGGAAGAAACTAGAAGTTTCCTGGAAATTACCAGCTACTAATTTACTGGTTGTTGGAAAATAGAATATACAGAGTAGAACATTATTACAAAATCATGTTTGGGTAATTTTCAATAATTTTGAGTTAATTATTGTAGTTGTTTGGGGCTCATATGTTACTTGGTAATTACCACATACTTACCATGAAATTTGCGAACCTGTTAAATGAAGTGTGACTGAATGTTTTTATGTCTGTATAACTTGTAAAATAAAAGCACAGTCGTGATACTTATGCTTTACTGCTGCTAAATAATATAAATAGAATCATATGTTCAGTATGTAGGCCCAGGGTATGTCAGCCATCTATGGTAAATTAATGCAAATGCACATTGCTATGAAGTCACTTTGATGGAAAATTAAATTAAATGATAGTTTACATCTTTAGAATATTTTTACATTATTCAACTTTTCATGATATCCAATGCTCTATTAAGTCAGGAAAAATGTGTCTGTAATACAGGATTACCACCACAAGGCAAGATTGTCAGAATAAAAAAAAAAACATTAACTCATATTTATTTTTTAATGATGATTTGTTGATAATGGAGTTTTTATTCCTTTTTATTTAAGCAGCTTTATTTCTTCAAGAAACTTAAGAAGGCCAAATTTCCATGCCAAGTTCTTGTCAACTACAGTCAGAATACTTTCTCTTAGAAGTAACAGAAAGTCTTCTGACTGGAAACATCACAAACTGGTATGGTTCGTGCACAGCCAAGGAATGAAGGCTCTACAGCAGGAGATTAAAACCACCCAGAACATCACTGGTACCATCTACAGAGCATCATTGATATGCTTCTGTGAGATGTCAGCACAGAGCCCTAAGGATACTTAAAAGACAACACCCACCCCAGCCCCAGTCCTTCTGCCATCTGGCAAAAGATACAGAAGTGTCCGCTGCCATACCACCACACTACAGAGTGGATTCTTTCCTCAGGCTGTGAGACTGCTTAATTCATCCTTTACTAGTAGTAAATTAGATTAGTATTTATCCATTAGTATGTATATATATATATATATATATATAGAAACTACAACTGTTTTCATTATACAATCTTGTTTTACGTCTATTAAATTATACTTACATCCTGAATATGGCCCTGACCAGTCAAATAAGAGCAGTAAGGTGTCAGAACAGAATGTTTGTATAAGAGATACATTAAAAGCTTCAACTATGATGGTACACACTACTTTAATGCCACACTAAACTGATATGTTCAATTATTAATCCCAGATTGTTATTTGATCCTATTCAGCGGGCACATTACCTCTGCAGGCATGGACGAGGCTTTCTAGTGGGCAGCCGATCATAGATGGAGAGAAAGAGAGAATCAGCCCATCAAAGGCCAAGCGTGGCCCCCTCCCTTCCTTTTGAGAAGCCGCTTCTGAGCTCCACTGAAGTGAGCAGAGGAACCCTGCTGTGAAGCCATCACATAGGTGTCACGGATGCTAACATGGTTGGATTTGTGGCACGCCACCATGTCAGCGCAGCACAATGACGGGAGATTCAAAAGCTTGTTCATATCCGGCCAACTCAGAGGCACTGTACTTATCTATAACCATTTAAACACAGTCAAAAGCGATAAGCACTGTTTTCTTGGGCCCTTTTGATATTTGCATTTCAAAAGCCAGCCGAACGTGTGGCAGGAAGTAGAATATCAGCTACAATCAGTGGTGTTAATATATGGAAATGTGGCCCCAACTCAGAGGAGCATTTTGTTTGCTGCACAAACACTGCTGACTAATCAAAATTCAAAAAGTAAAAGCAATTTCCCTCTCTTGTTTCTGTGTCCTATTTTTTTCAGAGCTGGTGTAAATGAGAGAATGGAAATGACAGTCTGGATTGCACATAGAGGGGAAGTCACACCGCATAAATGGCTGCTTATCATCAGGAGGAAGTGCTGAGGCGGAGCTGGGAGCGACGTGGAGGCCCTGGCAATGAGCTGCTGTCTTCAGAATGGTCATCCTAGTGTGGCCAGTGAGCCCCTTCTACTGCTGGCCCTCTGCCTCCAGCAACAGCAAATCAGACATGAAAGGCTCCTGCTCACTGTGCTGGCTGGATGATCGAAGTTGTGTGAAGAACCCAATGAGATGGATGAATAATTTTGCTGGAAAGACTACAAACAGTTGTGAAATGGGTTGCTTGGATGTTTCACTGAAGGTATGTTTGCATGTGAGGTGTGCCACACAACCTAGCTAATGGCATCAGGCCTGTAATTAGCTACTAACTGTGGCAGTAGTCTGTGATCTGGTGTTGAAATTGCTAATAGGACATCTAGCATTCTCCTGTACTAATAAAAATGTGTGGCCATTTATTTGGTATGATAACGGATATGATAATTAACGTATCTAAATTCACACTAAAGCCCCACTCCAGCCAGTGTTTCAGCCTGTTTAAAGGTCCCATATTAAGAAAAACTCACTTTTTCTGGGATTCGGGGTGGTATTTTGGGTCTATGGTGCTGCCACACGCATAAAAACTTTGAAAAAAGACCATCTGTGCTTTTTTGAGTGAGATACAGATTTCTGACGGTATCTTGCCTGCAGTTTCCAGATGAGTGAGTCAAATTTGGCGTCAGTCACCATGAATATTCCCACCCAGTGTCCACCCACCAGGTACAGTATTGCCGTCTCGGAGATCCGCCATTACACTATCGAAAGCACCATGTCAAAGCACAATGAGAAGTGTTCTGTTGTTGGTTGTAAAAATCAACATAAGTGCCTATATTCTGTCCCAGCGACAGAAGAACAGAAGAGACAGTGGTTGCGTTTCATTTTTAACGACAACGTGCCGGCTACGGTTCCTGTAAGTTTGTTTGTGTGTGCTAACCACTTCACATCGGACTGCTTCAGTAACGAGGGTCAGTACAAAGCTGGCTTTGCCTCGACACTGACCCTTGTAAAAGGATCAGTCCCAACCATACAGGACCCAGCAGCTGCACCCGAGCCACAGGTAAGTGTCGCCACGTTTTGATAGTATTTACAGTTGCCTACGAGTATGGTGAAGTCAGCTTGAAATTGGCTAACTAGTTAGCTCCGCTTCGGTCCGCTATGCAACAGCGTTTGAAGCGAGTTTAATGTTAATAATATTAGGAGGGAGCTTGGTTGTCACAGTAAAAAGTCTGGAAACATGTGCAGACTGGAGACAGAGACTATGCGAACAGTGTCCAAGAGTTTGGAGACTGTGTTGGAGACAAACACAGCTTTCGCTAGCTGTTTTAAGATGTTACCTGTTGCAGGTCAGTGGGGGATGGGAGCAGGCTGGTTGTGTTGGGGAGCCCTGCTGCAGCCGCAGAGTCTGTATTTTTCTGAGCCTCTCCTTCTGGGTCCGATTCTGGGTCAAACTGGTATTGTTGAACAACAGCATCTCGGTGAGCCATAGCGATACATCCACCGTAAACATTAGCACATGCTACCGCTAGCGTAAGCGGCATCCTCTCCCTGAGAGGGGCGTGTAGCATGGATATTAGCATGAATAGCAATAGCATTAATATTAGCATGAATAGTGGTCCCTTTAACATCAGGTCTTTTGGGGTAGATTTTTTTCATGGTCAAACTGTATCCTGTATTGTAAATTTACTGCCACAACTTCACTGCTAAACTTTTCCTCTGCTCCGACCAACAGCAACTGTCTGCTCTGAGCGAAGCCACCATCGCTCTCTCTCTCGCTCAGCCACACACACACTATGCACTGCCCTAAGAATTAAAAACAAATAAATTAGAAAGTCAAAAATGATTCTGACAGACACTACAAATGATGCTCACCAAGGGGTCATGATGGACCTGTGCTATTAAGACACCATAATAGCATTATTGTTGTATTTTTGTACAGAAGCAACAGCCTAATTAGAATGTAGACACTACTGAGTTATTAAACTGATGAGCATGATCACCTGGTACAGATATGTCACTCAGGTGGTGAAACATGCTCATAAATGACAAACAGACAAGAAAAAGAGGAGCATAATTCTCATGGGAACATCTCAACTGATCCTGACTGATCTCCCCTCACTGAATCAGATGAACAACTGCACAAACAGCATATATTCATAAGCATTTTTCATTTTTGTTAATTTCAACATTTTCCTTTCCTAGCAGGCCATTTTATGCTGATCAAATGGTTCCAATTTAATTTCTGGTTATTAATGGACAAATGAATAAAAACCCTACTGCTGCTTCACAGTTATTTAGTCAGTATTTTTTTAAAAAGAGTTCTGGTAGTGTGAAAATATAGCTTTAGGCTTACTGAATCAACACCCTTAAAGAAGTGTATCATAGGATTATGGTGATTAAAAAATAATCACATGTTTAGAGAATTTGCCTTTCTTTCTCTTTATAAAGACTGGACTTTCTCCATTCCATCAGCTCAGAGAAGCCTGTGTTATGGCATAACCAGTGGTGGCTGGTGTGTTTTTCTCAAGGGGGGGGGGTGTGTTAATTTCCTAACCATCCTGGTTCATAACATTTAAACTATATTCATAGTGCCGAGGATCAATTCAGGAGTCTCACAGCCTGAGGAAAGAAGCTGCTCTGTGGTCTGGGACAGCACCAAAACAAAGTAAACTTTGTTTTACCATTTTATTTTTTGGTCCAAAAGGGCTTCCAGAATTAACAACAAGTAAATTGTTTCAACAAATGAAACAATTTATATAAATGATTTTATTTATGTCTGTGTCCACACCACACATTTAGCCTCTGTTTCAACTCTGTGGCTTCCCTCTGAAGTTCACCAGGGCCCAGTGGGCATGGTTGCTTCCAGGCTGCTGCCAAAGAGCCATAGGCCAAATCCCAATGTCCCCCAAAGCCCTGAACCCTCACAGACGTAGCTCACACCATAGTAAGTGCATAAGTGCAATGGGCTGTAAGATCCTGAAATTGTATTAATAGGAATTAGACTGCACTGACATTCCCCTCTCCCCTGTGCATTTGGGACTTTATTTCACATTTTTTACTTTCTTCATGGTGATGGCACTGAAGGGTCTGACTGCCTGATTTGAACATCTTCCAGGCTCTTGCCTCACAGTAAGGTAATTATTAAATAATCAATTCACTTGTCTATGTCAAAACAGCAACATACACTTACCTGTTAATTTTTTTTTTCCTGTAGTTGCTCCCGTAGTTTGTCTACTGTTTTGTAAATGTATTTTTTTATTAACATTATTATAGGCCTATGCAAAAATGTACGTTAACAATAGCAGCAGATGCGATTCAAATTTAAGTGACACAAATACATAAACATACAATTAAAATATTAACACAACATAAAGTAAACAGGACTATACGTGTATGCAAAAAAAGGTTCCAAAGGTTAGTACTGCTGAGTGATTTAAATCCGCAGCCCACTTCTTCAGACTCATTTGATCACAAGAAGTTTAGCTCAGCCACTTTAGCCAAAAGTATTTCCCTGGGCTGTAAATAATGGAAAATCAAGGTGCTTTTATCAATGTAGTATGGACATGTTCTTGGTTGGAATACAGTGTAAGGACACGCATTTCTGAAAAAAAAACTAACATTTCCCCAGTGCAGCTGACGTCCCATTTGCGAGAGACGGTAGGAAGCACCTGCACCAGGCATGCGAAAACATCAGGCGAGCGACCCCACTCCATTTTACTGGACTGAAGTTGCAGAGCGACAGGGCCAACTAAACTGCAGGTGGAGAAATGTGGTAAATCCAATGAACCATGAAGCCATGGACTTTTCGTTTATTGACAGGAATCAGGACCATCTGTCATTTTGGATTTTTGCCTGTTTTGTGCCAAGCAGGACATCCACCTGTGTGGACCAGGAAAATGCAGATGTTCTCCAGAAAGTAAACTTTTAGAACTTGATCCACAGATCCAAAACCATTTAGGGCAGCTGCCATGAAAGTGACTCTTTGGAATATAAAAGGATAGTCAAGGCTAAACCCAGGAGTTTGTTTGTAGGCTGTGAAAACAAAAAAAGGTATGCCTTTGTTGTACTGTCAATGGATTTCACGTAAAGTAACTGTATGTTCTGTACTGGCCATGAAGGTCTACATTTCAACCAGATTTCATTGTATGTGGCTGATTGAATAGAACAGAATTGAATAGAGTGTGCTCTTCCCTAAGTCTAATAATGCTCCTCTGGTTGTTTTCAGTCTTTGACTTTATACTGCTGATTTGTGTGTACAGCCGCTTGCGCATTTGCTGTTATTCATAGGCTGACCATGGTACTGAAGAAATAATGGTGGTAATGAATATACGGGGGATATGTTATGTGCAATTTCTGCCTGATATATCAGACAGAGTGTTAACACCTCTGCTGTTTGGGTTTATGTTAAGCTGCCACTGAAACAATAAAGTGACAGTGTCGTGAACTGTAGAGCCGATACGCTCTGCTGGTGCAAATATACTTTAGCCTGAATAGGATATAATAGACAGGTATTGTCTTTAATGTTTTGTACAGCCTGTATAAAAGCTCTGGTGGTTGAGCATGTTGAAAGGCATAGCTTTGTTGTTATTGCCTTTGCAATGCAGAATGTTTTTAAGTTAAATTGTCACTGTTTTTCATTTCTTTTAATATCCTATTTTCTACTGATACATTTTTAAAGTCATTAGTTGGCCCACCCACTTATATACTGGCGATTCCTTTGTACACCACTGCCTCATGCACTTGATGATTTAACAGTGGGACAGCCCTAAACACTTGCGGTCTTACCAGGAAAATTAAAGTATGTAAGTCCATAAGTATTAAGTATTTTAATTCTGGTACATTTTATATTGTACCATGATGTGCCACTCACTCTTTACTGCCAACCGTCAGGTGGCGGTGTATAAATCACCTGCATTCAGATAAATGTTGCTGGATAAATCCATATTTTGTATTGAAGTACAGTGAGCTGTGCATGTACAATTTATAGCAAGTGTCAGTTGGCAAAGATTCTTGGGGATGGGCTGGAAATGCAGCACCTATCATTCACTTCAGACAACATAGAATATTGTTGATTTATATATGTATATGTATATTTTACTCAGTAAATATATATTATTTACTTTGCGCATTTAAAAATGGGGTAAAGATGTGGGGATTGGTGTAGCAGCGCCCTCTATTGACCAGCCACGATTTGGCATGAGTGTTTGTGCCTGTTTTAATTGTACCACAGCCCATATATCTCCTATTACTCTGTGAGCCTGCCACCCCTCTCAGCTCATCTATAATTCAGTGTGAGTGTGCTCCTTGACACAGTGCAATTAATTAGTCTTTTTGTTCATTAAAGGCATGGCTTTTAGAAGACCATCATGTTTTATTTTTGTTTTAATTACTTTGTGCGTTGGCAGGCTTCTATTTCCAAGATGTATGGAAGGCAGGTCTCGACCACTATCCAATTAGAAGCAGATCTCCTTGTTTATCCATCCTAAAGAGGAGAACGGAACATGAAGTGTTGCTTTCAAAGTTGGGGAGAAATGTGACTCTGTGCAAATGTGAGACTCATTTTAAACGTGATTTAATGAAATTTGCATACCTTTGAAATGATCCTCAGTTCCTCCAGGTCAATTGATTTGCCATGTGTTGCCAAATATATGAGTCTTCGTGCACAGCCTGTTTCATCTGTGTGCAGTCTGCACTGCAATACCAGGCAATCAGACACGTGTTCCAAAAAGATACACATTATGTTCACTGTGAAGAATAACAGTCTATTTGGAGAGGATTGTAATTTGTCAGTCGTCAATTAATTGAAAGAATGGAAACTAATTGCTGCCTGTAAGATCAGAGAAAACAAGATCACAATACTTTAGGATACACTATGTAAGTACAGAATAACTTCAGCTATATCATATATTAAAAGTAAAGCTTGTGAAAACACTGGGCCTGTATTTATCTGCTACGAAAGATAAAAGTAAAAATCCTTCACTTCTACTCCTACTTGCTCAATGTGTGTGTGTGTGTGTGTGTGTTAAAACTTAAAACAGTTTTAAGGAGTTTCAGAGTGGCCATAGAGAGAAGAAAAATATATCAAGGCTATGTCTTACTCCATCAAGCACTCAAAATGTTATTGTATGCACACAAGATATCATTCACTCCCACGTATTGATTAATTCATGGGCAGAAGATACAATTCATTTTGAAGTACTGGTTAGTTTCTGTGCACAAGATATGTGCATCTACATGGAGCAGCACAACAGACCAGCCTTATTCATTAGAGTGTCAGATAAAGGGACTTTTACGTTTATTCTGAAGGATCAGATACCCCCTTTTCGACCAAGGTGGTTCAGGTGCTGGTTCAGAACCAGTTCTTTGTGCTTCGACAGCCAAAGAACTGTCTCTAGGCCAGAAAAACTGGCTCTAGAGTGGCACCACTTTGCTGGTCTAGAACAAAGAACCGCTTATGTCAGGGGCCACAGGAGAATAAAAAAAAAATTTAAACTATTTTCACTAATCGAAGCTGGTTCGAGGACCAGTCATGTTTGGATACCAATGTGTTCATGCAAAGCCAGAAGCAATGCCTGTAAAGAGTCGATGTAGTCCGCCATAGTTGTTCCTAGTGATGCTGTGAAATTGGAGACTTACACATGACTGAATAATGTGACACTACGGTTGCTCTATAGCCCATGGAAAAGCAAAGCTGTTCTTGAAAGGCTTACAGGTTGAACCAACTCTAAACCAGCACTAGCACCAGCCCAGAACCACCAGCCGAAAGTGGGTAAGAGGGGGTCAAAGGGTACAGATGACCCCACCCCATCTGGCCCAGGGGGTCCGTGCAAAGCTGTTGGTTGACCCTTAAATGAGATCAAGTACAATGATTTGCTCACTGACCAATACCGCCTGTAGTCGCCGGTAAGCGGTACCGGAACCTTTACAATTTTAATCATTGACATTTTTGTGTACAAGCACTCCTCACAAGCTGCCAGGACTCATATCTGCCCTCTCATAATGGCCCTAAATAAACATCACCAAGGATACTGTGTGACGCTTATGTTCTGTTCTTGCTGTTCTGCCTGCTTTTCTCAGGCAATGCTTGAAGTGCTTTGTTTGTGTCCAGAAAATACAGACATTATCCACTGATGCACACATGTCAGCATAGTTGGACTGGCCATCGGGAGCATCAGGGGAAAGTCTAAATGCCTCACTAAAAATCAGGGGCTCAAAAAAGTCAGGCGACAAGGAACAAGGAAATGAACAGAGCAGAGGGGCAATGGAAACATTTCTGGCCAAAAAAATCCCCATGTAGAGCAGAGCAGGTCCACTGAGGGAGAGACGAGGAAGCCTCTGGTTATATTATTATTATCTTTTTAAATTCTAGCTGTCAACCATATATAGTATTATTAACCATATTTCACTTCTGCACACAATTGTACCAATACTTTGATGAATGTAGCCCTCAAGAATGAATTTGAAAGATGAAAAGTACATTTATTTATTCAACCATGATTTGATCGCGTGATTTAAGGAATAGCAGTAATTTCTTTAGTCAATGTTTGATTTCACTTTTTACTTATCTCTCACTTTGTCTCTCCTTGTTTAAAGGAAGGAGGAAAATACCTGTAACTGCCAAAAATCTAATTTGAGAGATTTTTTTATACTCTGTTTTAATATAACTGACTTTTCATATTTAGTCTGTGGCGCTGGAGTAAATGTAGATGAGGGGCTCATCATTGGAAAATTTTCTCCCTCTCTCCATAATTTCTAGTGGCAGGCCTGAACCCAAGTCCATTGTGACAGTCCAATGTCATTTTTATGTTTATATTGTGTGCCTTACGTGTTATGGATCCCACTGCTTTTTTATGCAAGACACACCCTACTCTGCTTCCTGGTAAACAAACCAACGTCTTCAGTCTCTTGCTCAGTCTGCTGCTGCTCTTCTCGAGGTCACTCAGCCTTCGCTGCCTGAGTGTCTAGTTTAGGCGAGTAGGCAGGTGGGAGTCTGCCGGGCTGCCCTGCTGCTGGTCTGCTCCGCCTAACTAGCCCACACTGCAGCTGCAACAGCCAAAGAGGTGGGTGTGTACTGGGAAACTAAAGCTCATGATCCACTGTATTAGCATAGCAGCTGGCTGTGTTTTTCCTGCAGTTGGTCTGTAAAACAAACCAACTGCAGGAAAAACACAGTTACAACCTCTTAACGCCAGACACAGACCAAAAACACTGTCAGGAAATAGCACACTCGGTGATTCTGATTCTTGAAAGCTTGTGTACTGTGTGGTAACAGCTGCATTTAAGGTCATTTATTTCTGATAGTCAGGAGAGTGAAAGGAGGTGGGAATCTTCGGACACTGCAGCAGTGTGTGTGTTGACTTGCTGTCGCCGGGAAGAGAGAGTGAGATACCACAGCTAGTATCAGTATCAATCCTCTGGAAAATGAGCATTGAAACAGTTTCAAAATACGGTATTGATGTTGAGCAATATTTTTGACAACAGTAGTTCGTAGTGAGAACAGGCTGGTATGGAACATGATGCCACGGTGAGCCGACCTCAACAAGACCTTGAGATGCAGTTTAAAGCTCTGAAAAAAAAATAGTAAGAGAACGTTGAGTTCTGTCAAACAAACCTTTGAGCTAAAATGGGTGGAACATCTCTCTTCACTGGTTAGAGATGACACTCTACGTCCTCTCATCTGACTCAGGTTGAAACAGCAAATCAATGCACATCCCAAAAGTGTTCCTGTAAAAACTTATGTCGCTGAGCTGTAGAAAAATGTGCCATTCTCACTCTCTCACTTCATGTGGAAAAAATGCCACCTTTGTGGATGGAACCTGTTTTCTACGGTCATAATCAAGCCAAGTTGCCAAAATGTTGGCCTTTCAGTGGCTGTCTACAGTTACAATATATGATAGACTGGGCTGATTTCAAATTAAATGGAATTCATGCATTCTTTTAAAATCCGGACACTCAGGACACTTTTCACATAATATATATATATATATATATATATATATATATATATATATATATATATATATAGAGAGAGAGAGAGAGAGAGAGAGAGAGAGAGAGAGAGAGCAAGTTTCTCCAGCTGTGATGGTGAGGCAGCAGCACCAGATACCAGATGTGACAGGACCCTATTTAAAGGCAAGCCTACCATTTAAATAATATTTAACAATACCCCAGCATACCCTTGCCCTTGCCTTGCCGTGTACTTTTATCTTTCCCTGGGCAGCTCTTGTTGTCAAACGTAGCGTAAACATGGAGCTTTGCCGCCTCAACACCTCTTGCCCTCATTAATTGTACCTTGATCTTGACTAAACATCTGTGGTTCCGCACACGTGAAGACCCAGCAGCCATGTTTGACAAATCCCCGTGGAGATGCAGAGGAGGAGAGAGTTTGAAGGAAGTCAATGAACAAATTAACTTTTCTACAGGAAGATAAACTTCATCTGGACCTCACCATTGCCTTTGTCATTTCAGACTCACATTGACTGCTGTTGTTGAAATATGCAGCCTTTGAATCTCATGTTCATATATACTGTACATATATTTGATGCAGAAATCGCCAGCCAGTGGGAATAAGGCCTTGTGCAATGAGAGGAAGAAAAAAAGCTGCACATGACTAAACTCTCAGTGACTGTCTTCATATCATAACAGGGGAGGCAAAAACACACTTTGCATAATCTATCTATAGTCTTTCTCAGTTTAATTAATATGTTGTTAATTAAGTTATCCAATAGGCATATTTCACACCAGACAGTTTTGCTTTTGACTCTTTCATCTGCCGGACAACTACATGTGATACCAGCAAAAACATAAACCCTGGGCGAGACGTGCCTCATGTTTTTTTTTTCTTTGTTTGCATTTGGTGAAGATTCATCATCTGCTTTATGTTCACCTGTCTAAAGTCCTGTCTAAACATGAACCGGGAGCCATTTTTGCTCAACAGTTTGTAGCATCATATCAGTGGTTTGTTGTCAATGCTAAAATGTCAATTTGGAAGATTTTTAGAGAATGTATTTCTGTCAGCTTGAACAGTTTAAGGGTCTGTATTAACAGTGAGAGTGTTGATACCATACCCAAGTTCCTTCCACTGGTATTAAGCTCAGTTCAGAGCTGAATTTTAGGCAGGAAGATCAAAGCAGCTCCACCAATCATAGTTCTTTGAAGCCACGAAAGACAATTAAAACCGAGCAAAGTTTGGGCTTTTATGCAGTTTTTGTATACTGATATCTGCGAGGCATTTCTTTTGTTATGTCTCCATCCTGTGCCACTGGGTGCAATGCTTCGGATCTGCTATTTATGCTGCAAGGCAATATGTGGCATCGGTCCACTAACAGAAAGAGAAGGATGAAAGCGGTAGACACATCTGGCCAACTGCAATGTTACGCCTCCCTCAGGACCTCCTATGAGCATCTCCACCGGCTCATGCTACTCCTTTTTAATTAGACAGGTAGCCGGAGAGCCTCATTTGCAGGCCATATTTTCCAAAAATTGTTTGATCTTCAATGGCCTGCAATGTCAAGATCCAGCAATGAAGCATCACCATGCAAAACAGGTAGAAATTGGAAGTCTTGCCCATTAATTTTGACTTGCTGAGGCATGAGCCATGTCAGAGGGGATTGTTAAATTTATCCCTGAATATGAATCAGACTGGCTCCAACTCTCATGCAGCTTTAACTCTTAAACTCACAAAAATGATGTCATTCAGACTTTTGTTTGTCAGATAAAGCAAAGCATCACATTAGAGTGCCTTGACTGTGCTCATCAGTATGCCATGTACACATCAACCCAGCCAGCCCATCCACCCCGACACAAGGCTGTAGTCAGGCTGAATAATAATCACAGCGAGGGGCTTTAATGCAAAGAGGGCACAATGAATGTATAATGCTATGCAAACACACATTCAGTTTCATTGGGCTTATTGCACCGCTTTTGATACGATACAGTATATTGAAAGCAACACTTCTCCTGAATGGAAATGCAATCATCATGGTACTGTTTATATACACTTAGTCATCCACAACTAACTTGGGGTGTGCGAAGTTGCAATAGGCACTCATCAGCCTAAATTACCAACCGAGGTGCACTAGTGAACATCATCCCCCTGCCTTAAATTGACAGTCAAGTGCAGTCAGTGTATTTGGTAATGTTGTCAGGCATGAACATTAATGAACATTTTTTCCAAGTCACTTGTGTATTTCATAATTCCTGGACAGCAGAAGCACGTCAGAGAGTGAGTGAGTGCCACTGTCAGTGTTAGTGTTGCATAATGACACCTTAAGAAGCACATTCACTCTATTACATTATCTTAGCTCTAGTTACCATTTGGAGACACGCCTGCAGTTTTAAAATCGTGACCGATTGGGAAATTGGGCTGCATCACGCACATGAAGAGAATCTTAACAGATTTTCTTCTCTCTCTCACATGCACACACCACATGATTTGAAAATAATGGAGCGTCACACACAACAGGATGTTATCAAGATTATGTAGCTCTCTCGTTGTTGTTGTTGTGGTCCTGCTCAGAAAATACTGACGTCATCCTGATTTTAGAATCCTAGATATCAAACAAGATTGATATTTATTGGGGCAGTCTGGATTAGTCTGCAAGCAGTGTGGGAGGTTTAAGACTGGATCTGTACATCCCTCACATTCCCAAACTTCAGCACAGACCAACACCAGACCAGGTTTCTCTTCTAAGAAGCTAAGCAGGTGTAATGTGATGTCTACTCTGCAGTAAGCATGTCCGTGATAAGATGATAGTGATAATACATTTTTAATTCCTAATGAAGAGATTGGTCTGCCAATAGCTGGCTCAGGTACACATCTATGACATGACTTTGGTCCTTTGGTCACATTATGGTGACATATGGGGGGCAAAATTTTGGCCTCTATCTTTGTTCCAATCTGGCCTTTAGTACTTGATCTGTCACTGATTTTGAATGTCAACGTAACATTTTGCAATAATTGTTCTAATATGGAGCAAAATTATAAATTATAAATGTAATTTATTATTCCTTTTATCAACTTGTTGCCCACTCTCTGTCTAATTCTGTTTCTATCGGCTCTTTCCTGAAAAATTCTTTGGAAGAGAGATGAATGTTTTCTGTTTTTGCTTGGTGCAAACAGAAAGAACTTGTTAGGTAACATACAAGGGGAGCTACAGCTGAACAGAACAACCTGACTGCTACAGAAACTTCACCAACACAAAAATGAAAATACAACCCAAATAAACATTTCAAAAGTGAAGAAAGAACCCACAGCCACACTTTTCCCACATATGCATCAAAAGTGCTTCCTGTAACCTTTCTTCAATAAAGCTATTAATCAGCGTCAGGGTTGTGCTCTGGTCCCTGTCAACACTGCTTCACCTTCACAAGATAAAAGATGCTCGTTTTCTCTGTCATTGTCTCCCTATTGAACGCAACCTGCTCCCTCAACGTGACGACCTTGGCCCGCTGTGGCCCACCCGAGGTCAGTCTATCAACACACAGCTGGAGCATTTAGTCAGTGAGTGCCTGGAGGGAGAGCCGCAGATAACAGTCGCTTCTCCTTGATTCACTCAGTGCTGCATTATGCTGCTGGAAAAGTCCAGAGATAACACAGAACAGAGGTGGAAAACAGCAAATGAGCTGGATTTCTTCCTGCAGACGTGTACCTGACTTAAGCTCAATCAATCAGCGTTGTCTGGGACTTTAAACTGCTGCTACTGCAGTTATATCACTAATCCGGAGCTACAAGGACTGCTGTATTAAGATGAATCCGGTGCAAATTGGATGTTGCAGGGGAACAATGCTATCCCTGCTCCCGGGTTAGATTGCCTCTCAACTGTTCCTCATTAGAGGACAATGGCTTTGGGCTTCACACTGGACAGGCAGGCAATACAATTCTGTTAAGACTCGAGAATCCACGGGGCAGAAATTAGAGGCCGTTCACTGACTAACTGACTGAAAGCACATTAGCAGCAGACAGGCACAGCCAGCCTGGAAGACCTGCTGAGGAGTTAAAAGCAAACAAGTTGTTTTAAAGTGGTAGTGAGGCACGTTGTTTACTCCTCTTAAAATCATGAGTGAATGCCTTTGGAGGTCTAAATGTTTTAATGGATAGAAAGATGAAGACAAAATTACACAGACTAATACTGAATTCAGTGTAAACTAGTTCCATCGAAAGTCCTGGCAATTAATGAAAGACAGGAAAATGGCTGCCATCCATCCAGTATTTTGACTTTCACTGGCTGTCTTTGAACATCCTAGAGTTTGTGATTCAAAGCGTCTGCTGTAGTATGAACACAGAACTGCTGAATATCAAGGACACTGAAAATGTAATTTACTTCAACATAAAGAAACCAGTGATTGTTAATATAGCTAACCCTCCTATCATGGAAAACAAACAAACATAATGTTATGGGTCAAATTGATTTTTTAGGTTTATAGCAAGTGGTGACAGTATATGGCTAAATTATGCAGAAAAGTTTGAGCTCTGACAGAGCTCTCAAAGAAACAAGCAGCAACTGGGATTCTGCTGATTCTGCTAGAGAACTATCACCTGTCTAATCATCCCCACCTTCCCTGCTCCCTTTACCAGTTTGTCTTCACTCCTAGTGTCAAGCGTTCCAGCATTCATTCTTAATGTAGTGTTTTGATGCTTTAGATCTTTGCTCGTGCCTTTCTGACTCAGCCTTTTTGCAGAGCCCTTCTTGTTTTGTTTTTTGTTTTGTTTTTTGCCGGAACTGACTGCCTATCTGTGTACCTGTGTAGTCTCTGTGTATTAAAGGACATTCTGATTTACATTGCATGGTCTAGAGTCATGCTTGTGAGTCCTCCACCTTGTTTAAATTTCTTGTCACACATTATAGTACATAATCAGAGATAACTAAAAATGCATGAACATTATACTATAAGCTGACAATAATATCATACAGCTTCAGTCACTCAAGAAAGAGGTTGGCTGTGGAGGGAATTGCGTCAGCGGCTGTGTTGAATGAGAATCAAAGCAGAGTAGTTGTGAGTCTGCATCTGGAGCCAGCCTTCATGGCTGAATGGGCTTAATACGAGACAGTCAACCAGGAGACCAGGGTTCGTATCCCATTTGGAACATATTGTTAAACTGTTGACCTATTTTGACAGTAACTTCACTTATTATTGCTTATTACTTATTATTTATTTCTTTTTTTTCAGTTTTCTGACGCTGTTTGGTTTGGTTTAGGGAAGAACAATACTTGGTTAGGTTTAGGAAAACATGGTTTGGGTTAAAATAGACCCTTTCACAACATTTGAAAGTCGCAAAGTTGCAATGATGGCCCTTTACCTGTTTTTATTTCACCTTGCATCATATGGCTCCGCAATCCCCCACTTTTCATTGAAATATTTTATTCTTATAGTTTCAGTATTAAAGCTAAATTTTCTTAGACTCTCTTCTACTCCAGACCTTACAGTTTCATCAGAATGTAATGCTTCACTTTGGAGTACAGTCCAGTAACAAGCTCTCTGAATATAAATTGTCATGGTTTGGGCTTTTGGGTTTGTTGATACCCTTTTTTATTTTGTAGTTATATCTTCATGTGTCATGTTTCACTTTCTAATCCCTCCCTTTGTCTGTTTTCCCGCCCTTTTTGCCCCTCACCTGTGTTCCATTAGATCGTCAATCCCTGTGTATCCCCCACTTTCTTTAGTTTTTTACTTGTTGTTTTCTGTTTTGTTGCCTGAGTTTTGATTGTCTTGCTTTTTGGACTGCCTTTGCTTTATCTATGTTTTCTGGACTTTTTTCTGCCCGCCTTGATTGCTTATGTTTTGTATTTTTCTTTAAACATTTTTTTTTTTTTTAATCTGGACAGCTTCATTATAGCTTGCATTTGTTTTCAATCTCCCTGTCTCCGTATCTGCATTTACGTCCCCACCATTTTGCTACTGAAAACCTAATTTAACTGTAATTTAGGTAAAGCGGAATAAGAATGTGCTCAGTGTCTGAGACCACAGGGCTACAACTGTGTAGTCAAATATTTGATAAGTACACTATGGTCAAAGACCAGACAATCAACACAGTACAATGAACTTAACTACGGTGATGAGACAATGAACAAAGAACAAACAAGGAGTTTCTTTGTTCATCTACCTTGTCACATTTGAGACGGTCAGGGACATAAAGGGATCTCACCTCGACAACATTTATGCAGCAGAAAAACCCTGAGCATTGACTACAACAGATTAAATAATGATTCAATCTACCTGCATCTGAAATGCTGTCACGTACCATCAGGCATAAGTGAGGAATGGCCTCTATCAGTTTAAGAAAGTTGTCTTCCAGTTGTCAGTTTCGAGTTCAGCTGCGTCGGGAAGCCAAAATGTGTTTACGGCTGCAGGGAGATTAGCATGACAGATAAGATACCTGAAGGAGGATTAAAACTGCTCATAATTAATGAATGATCGACCAAGTTATGTATAAAACTAATCTGAAATTGCACATTGCTTTATCTTGTTATATGGATTATTGTGATGTTGCATTTTGGTCATGACCAACATTAGAGTTTACAAGACAAACAGAAACTTTTATCCGCAAGTTAAACACGAAATAATATAAAAATAAAATAAATCAAAATATGAACTGCTACAAGAAGGGAAGCAATACTAATAAAATACAGTATTAGATTCTAAATAACTACACAGCGTAGAAGAAAAGCTATCCTCATATAATTATGCCACTTCAAACCTTGTGCTTCTACTTGTTGTTTAAGCAGCTATAAATTTTGTTTCAAAGGATGATTACTCAACTTAATTGATGAGTTCCAAATAGATGAAACCTGATTATAACCTGATGCGACTCTGGTATTTCACCTTCAGCTGTGGCTGACATCTTGCAGGAACTGCACACAGTGGGGGAAACTATGTTTAATTTTCACTGGTGCAAGGTCCATGGAAATGGAAACAGTAAAATGCTATTTCAAATCCCTGTTATAATATAAATTCTGAAAGACCTGCTTATCCCTGGGCCCTGAAAGCCTTTAGCTGGCTGGATATCATCATGACCTAATTTTGATCTGGCCTGAAACACTTCTTTTGCCCTTTGACCAGCAGGTAAAAAAAACAAAACTTTCCAAATCTTAACTCCAGTCACACAAATGACAAAAAACTACAATAATTTGAAAAAAATGTAACCATTATAACTTACTGACTCATTTTCATCTTAGGATACACTCGCCCTCAAACCTTCCATGCATGCTATCGCCATGCTAATGATGCAATACGCAGCAGGCGGTGAACTGGCTTATCAAAGACAGGGTTTTCTAGTCATCTCTGCATGGCACGTCAAACCATGTCTGTCACCATGTGTAAAGCAAGGCCAATAGGTAACTGCCGAGAGTTAAGTTGCCCAAATTCGAACAGAGGACGTAAATTATTAACTCTCTATCAAGTAACAGATCAACTGCTTATAAGAGGAAATGTATGAATAATAAAACAATACCATTCAATTATAAATAGAAGGTAATTCAGGATCCTTGAAATCCTGCCAGTATGAGTTGGCAGTTAACTCTCCACCCAATCCTGCTGCTAAACAAATTAGGTGTTACAAGTATTCCAGACTCCTACCTTCAACCGCTTTGATAGACAGCGCAGAATTCCTTGAGGAGGTAAAGTAAGCCTGTTTTCTCTGTTTGGCGATGTTAGCTAAAGACTATTCAGCGGTTCAGTAAGTGTGACCGCTGCATGACTGTGCGGTCAATTGCCCTTGCAAAAAGCCAAAATGCCCTCCTGGCTTCTTTCTTCTCCCTCCAACAACTTTATGGTCACAGTTAAAAAAATTGGCGTGAGATAGCTAACAGTTAGCTATTCCATCTTTTTTTTTTTTTAATTAACATTTTTTTATTGATTCCACATATCAATATTTAACATTTCACATATACAATTTTCAAACAGTATACAACATCTTCTCCGCCAGGGAGCAGAGACATATATAAACATACATTCTCAAAGAAAGTTACCGTAGAGTAAATCTGAAGAAATAAAAGAAACACTTTTTCACTCCTGTCCTTATTTTCACATCTCTCTTACATCGTCCCTTTTCTCCTGTTGGAGGGTAAACATAATAAACATATGAACAATGAACAAATTTGTAGCCTGAACCAAGGGGATCCGTAATCTACCATACACAATTGTCCTTACTGCACAAAGTATGTTCTCAATGGAGACACAAAATTAACCCAGTTTTCCCAATAATTTTTAAACGTCTCTGTTTTTAGTCTAGTTGAGAAAGTCGGCTTCTCCATTCTATAAATATTGAGCATTACCTCAACCCAATCCTCCATTCTTGGTACATCAGTTTTAAGCCATTTTCTGGTGATGGCTTTTTTAGCTGCCACCAGCATTATTCGAAATATGTATTTTTCTCCTGACCTTGTAATCTCTTGGTTTTCTTTTCCCAAATATAAAACTTCAAATGTAAATGGAATTTTCACTTTCAAAATTTTTTCCATACTCTTATGTAACTCCTGCCAATAAGGGAGAATACAGGGGCATCCCCAAAAGATATGAAAATGACTGGCTTTATTCTCCCCACAAAGTCTCCAGCATCGTGTATCTCTAGACTTCTGTTGTGCTGGTGTAGCTATTCCATCTTAACCTACTGCCAGCATTTGTCTAAAGATGTCAGTCAATCCACTGTTGGGTGTCTAGTGTGACTAGTGTTAAATTAACAGTCCACTAATGTCTCATCTCCGGGTAGCAAAATCATTTAAATTATATTAAAACACACTGTACTTAGTTCAGCTGTACATTTGACGTTCTAACAGAGAGAAAAATGTGTCCCTTAATTGACTAGTTAACTGCGTTTAACTGTTGAGCTAAATTAATATTAGCATTAGTTATTATCCACCAGCTACAATGACACATCAATCAAGTGACTTGACATTAATACATAATTGTTTATACCATTTAACGCCCTGTATAAGTAAATATATTTTACATTATTATGAGTTATTATATTGTTACTCTTTTAAATAGTATATTCCAGACACTGATTTTTCTCCACCAAGTAAGAGAAAAACCTTGTTAAAACCTGATAATGAATTAACTCAGGCATGTGCTGTCGACTCACTGAAAGAGCACCACCACCAGAGTGATTTTAGCACTGCAGGTGCTCAAAGACACCCAAATCAACACCCATCAACTCAAAATAATTTTCAAAATATTTCAAAATCTCACTGCAGATTTTGCTGTGCTCGGTAAGGCTTACCCTGCCAGTCCCTCGTCTAAGGGAGGCAGACATGCATTTCATCGTCTAGCAAGATGTGTTTTCTAACAGTATTAAGCCAGGCATAGTACATTGTCACAATGTAATCATTGCTTGATGCAGTAGCATGGAAAAGATGACCATTTAACTCTACTGGAGCTATTTTCTGTAGAGCCTGTCCTCATCAGAAAAATGACCAAATAAGTCGAAAGCAGCTTATTACGACCCATATTTACATTTGTTGTCAGGCTGTGACCTCTAATGGCTGTTGATATTATTACAGCTGCAAAAGAGGAAGTGAGGAGAAGTCTGTCTAGAGAGGAGGCCAGGGGTGGACAGTCAGGTTAAACAAGCACACAACTTTCATTCAGCGGTCATGTCCAGTGTGAAACTAGAAGTTGACAGGGGGTTCTTTTAGCTTAATAAGGTTGTTAGTAAGTTAAAAGAAGTTACATCATTTATGGCGAAGCTGATTTGAAAATCTAATGAAAGACAATAATGTATAATTTTTCCATTGGTCTACAAGACTAGACAGGTAAGAAAGAGACTTTACACAGCATGTCATCTTTAAATTACAATTACAAATTAATAAAGAATCTTGTATAGAATTCTGGATGCTGAAGTTCAAGTATTTTCAACAATTATCTCCCACTGGTTTGTACAATAAGAAATGTGATTTCATTGGCATTAACCCAGATCAAATTGAAAACACATCCGCTTCTAATGACTGAGATCTACTTCCAAACATTTACTGTAGCCCAGTGTAAACTTCCAGCACTTCATAATTCTCCCTCCCTCTCCACCCAGTGAGTGGAATCCCACTGAACACGGCCGGATTTCACACTGCGTATTAGTGAAGAGTCTTAGAGTGTAAGATTATTTCAGTGCTGCATACAGAGGACAGTGACATGAAAAATGGGAGAGGAAGAGAAAGGGATGACATCCACTAAAGATCATGAATCACATCCCAATCTCTAACAGGATTATATGGTCTGCACTTGAGCTTTCACAGCCACCAGAGCAGCACACTGCAGGGCTCCGATGACACTTGAAGCTTATGTTGTGGCCTTATAAACCAATGGTCAGAAGTGCTGCTATTAGAAAAGTTATGAGGCCAATTACAACAAGGTACCTATTATTCTTTGTTTCTTAAGTGTTGTTCTTAGTATTATTCTTTTGTTGTTTTTTTCTTTGTTTGTTTTATTCCCTGAGGTCTCTCAAAATTGTCATTCCATGCTGATTAAAAAACCCAGATTTCAAAACTTTTTCTCTGTTCATGTCATGTTCATGAATTCATGAAGTTTGGCCCTCAGAGCTAAATTTCATCATTTTTGTGATTCTTTGTATGTGTATTGTAACTTAAACTCACCAATCACTTATTTTTCTCTGGATTGGGTTAAAACTTGTCCTGAAGATGACAGAAACCCTAGGATAGCAACATGTTTACATTTAAAGCAACATTATGTAACTTTTTACTTTTTGTCCTAAAAAAACAGCTTCAGAATCATGTTGATGGTGCAGTGTCTTGTAACAGGCTGAATGGTGTCTCTGTCACTTGTTTCTGCTCTATGTAACTTCAGTAAAGGGTAAGATCACAGCGTTACATACATGTTTACTTCAACAGACAAGTTTTCAACACATGAGTTTTGTCTGTAGTTGGCACCTACATTACATCTGACTAATTGTTACAGACCTGGGACCACGGTGGTCGTGCATTCATAAACTGGTGGGGGGTGAAATCACAGAATTGCTTGCAGTAATCAAATTGATTTGATTGATTGATTGGTCCTTCAAAAAAATAGAAAAGAATAAAAAAAAAACCTGAGTGCCATAGATATTGCTAAATACAGCTTTGAGGATTGAAAAAAAGAAGGGAAAAAAAGGATAATTTCAATTTCCTTGAAACTTTAGTTTATGTTAAAGTGTTAATATTAATTGCAGACTAAACATTTGAATGTTCTATCACTCCATCATTTTTCTTCTTTTTTTTTTGAAAATAGCTAATTTTTCATACTTTTCACTGGCTGTAATATTACCGTTCAGTGGTTTTATTTCATCGGTAGATATTTGTACAGTGTTGACTTCAAGGTTTTCTATTTTAGTGTGATTCCTATTGAGCCTGTTTTTCATTGGGTCCCTGAGATTTGCAAGTTACAGCTTGCAATGTATTGACTTGTTGCATAGATGATGTCATCTTGTACTGTAGAAAAATACAAATTGACACTACATTTTTTATGCAGGACCAAATACCGTCTTGATGTGATAGAAGTATATGATTACTACAAAGAATCAAAGTTTTGTTGCAAGAATGTGGAAACTAATGATTATTCATTATCATTATTATTATTATTCATGTTTATTCTCATTAAATTCCCAAGTAACTAAAGATTTCATGTAGTGTGAATGACAAATTATATGTTCAGAAATATTTTTTGAGGGACATGTTAGTTTTACCAACATTTATGAAACTGCATGGATATATTTGAATATAAATGACATTTGGAATTGCATGTCATATAGTTTTTGCTTGTTTGATTGATTGTTTTTTTTTATCATTAAGACATCACCTGTATGTATATGAGAATCTGTTCCCTTTGATCAATAATGAGCAATTATGATATGAGGAAATTAAATTTGGAATGTTCATGATTTCTTTACAGTCAAATCAGACTTGAGAAAATAATCTCTGAGACTGCGAAATCTCTTAAGATAGAGCCTTGACCCACCTGGGCATCACCGCATAGAATGTGCCAACATTTTCTGACCACATTTTTCAGTGATTAAGCTAAGTGATCCATTAAAATAGGGATTCATTCTGAGATAATAACTCTGTGTGCTCTGTCCTGTGAGCCCCCTGTAGACCTAACTCAATTAGATGCGTTTTGTAACCTCTCTAGAATCCATTCACATAATAAAAATGCTTCACATGAAAATCAGGGGACTCATGGGTATTGCAAATGCATCTTGTTCTGAGAAATATAGGGCAGGCTTTTTTTCCGGTGAGAACGCATATGCATTGTATACATCTCTGTGAACTACTGAAAACACCAGAGGGCCTCATGCTGAAATAACATTGTGATGTAAATGGGCATTTTACTGAACTGTCAAAAGGTATGTCTGATAATAATGAGAGCACCTTGATGCAATGGCTGAGCACTATGGTTACCAGACATCCTGAAAAATGTGGGACAGTTCTGAATTTACAAGCAGTTGTCCCAAATCCAGGATCCTGCCCTGTTTGTCCTGAAAATTAGTAGTATTAGATAATAAGAACAAGCGAGAGTGCTGACTGTTTTTTGTGACTTGACTTAAGACTTAAAACGCTGATGAGACCGAACTTGGTGACACAGTATTTTTGAGAAACACTTGCACGTGTTGAACGTATTGTGTATTTTGAAGCGCGAAATTGTCATGAATAATTTAGATAATTACGGAGATACACGCAACAAGCTGCTGTCACCAGAATAAAGGGGACTCTAAATTCAAATAAGAGAACCCTTTCAGAAGATGTATTATTAGTCTGTGTGAATTAGAGAATCAATAGTTGTTCATTCTCTGAATCTGTGAAAATATTCTGATGAGATTACTTTGGAGGATATAATTTCTCCTTAAAGTGACTGTTTTTGTCAAATATGTGCAAGGATTATTGTTCCACCTGTTTTATAATAGGTGACAGAGAGTGCAGCTGCATCTGTTGCTGCGGAAGGAATTTGTGATAAAAAAAAATATCTAAAAAAAAAACATCTGTTCGTAAACTCCTACATCTTCATCATCCTACATCCTGATAATCTTAACTTCTGGAGAGGATTTAAATGGCTGAACATACCTGCCATCTGTGTGTAATGGTTCATGCATTTGTAAACAAAGCCAGGACACTTTGCTTCATAATCCTCAAAGCCAATCTATTTCCTGATGTTACTATATTCTACACATTTTATCCTTATGACATTTAAAATTAATCCAACTGTTTTAGTCATTGGTTCAGTTGTTTCAACATGAAAATGTGTGGCCTAAGTGACTGCCATCATCAATAATGAATATAAGAAATATAACTTAGTAAAACATTATGTCTTATTTGTTTAATGCCATACTGCTAAATCATCAGATGCAAGGCAACCAGTGTAGACACATACATGTTGTTTTATTTACATAAACAACAAAACTTAAATTCTTGATAGATTCCTGAACAATTTGCAATGGAAAATAGCGTACAACAAAGTACGCTTGCTGAGCAGAACAGCCAGTCATTTCCAGCATTTTTTCTTGATGCCAAAGGCCTCCAATGTCCATTCCTTCTGTGCCACTTGCCCCTTGCATCAATGGGAAAGCCAACACTTCAGACACACCTGGTGAAGGCGTTTGATCATTTTTGAGAAGACCATGTACTTTCTTGTTATTTCCTCCTCTGAGTCTCTTAGAATTGTCTTCATGGTCTAACCTCAGGGTGAGGACTCAAGAAAACACTCTTACTGAAGGGTAACATATCTGCCAATGGCAGATTGGCGAATTGGCCCAAGATCCCTGAAGGCATCTTGGGCATACTTATTTTGTATGAGAAGATATCTAAATCTTTTAGACTTTTTAAGGTTTGTCCTGCACCTTCTGCCAGTGGCTCTGCGTGCTAACACTGACTTCCACTGTTTTTTTCATTGAATCGACTTGATCAAATGCTGGAGGAAGTCATTGATCTCGCTGAACTCTTGCAACTTCTGCGAGTGTCTCCGAGGAGTACCAGCTAATAGAGGTCGATAGGGCGCCGCTACTTGAGCCACAAAAGAAGAAAATAATAAATGTAATTTCTTATTATTATCATAATCTTCATTATTATAATTTTCTTCATCGTTTATTAAACTATACACATTTTCAAGACACTGGTCCCATTCCTGAATACCTTAGTCAAATCAGTCGCAGCAGCAAGCCATGTATGGCCATTTCAATTTCAGTCTGGTTGAAAGACGCCCAGACCACTTTGATAGATTTCCATGGGGAGGTTTTTTTCTTTTTCTCACTGTAGGCACAGCAGTGCAATCTCTATGGGTTATGGGAGAACTTGCACTAATGTGCTTTCGTCATACCTAACCTGGTGGTGGTCACATGCTCCTTGAATGGTTCCATTTCCCAACTCTGAAGGTCGTTCCTCCAACTTTTCTGATTTCATTAGCTTCATGAGCTCTTATTGTGGAAACAACATGGGCAATACAGTGTAAAAGATGTGTTGTATTTTATTGTTTCAACACCATGTTGAGAAAAGTGAATCGATCATGTTTTTATGAAATACCATGGTCAAAGTTATCAGAATAAATTGGCAATTAAAGAATTAGAAACACCCAGACTAAGTTTAAGCTACAAGCAGTATCTACAAAGGGAGGGAAGTCGTATAACTGGGTCAGTGTTTTCCTCTTATAGCTGATGTTTTTGGATTAATATTACTGCTGCATTGATGTGTATCTGCCACTTTTCTGTTGTAGATGATTGTGGTGGATTTCATTTTAACCCCTTTATATACTGTTGGCTAGTTTAATCTACAACAATGCATCATATACTATAAGAGTTTATTTAGCATAAGAGGGAGAAGAATTTTTCTCAAAACACAAAGAGACACTTCATCCTTCGGTTTATCACAAACAACATTTTACTTCTTACGGCCCCTTACCGGAGAGATCTCCCCCACCGCCCGTTTTGATTGCTGAATGAGGTCTCTGCAGAGTGGTCATTTCCTCTTGGGTACTTGGAGGATCTTTCACCCTAATCCAACTTGGTTAATGCTGATAGTCGTTCTGAAAACAGTTGTACCTACACTCTTAGAAATAACTGTTGTTCCAATTGGGTTCTTCTTGAAGGGCTGAGGTTCAACCCAAAACCATTTGCTTCTGAGGAACCCTTTTTCTTAGTTCACTTGCAAAACGTAATATCATAAATAATATGTATATCATACATTATAGCATATACTGATACTATTCTTGCCAGGGATACTTCTATGACTTTCCAACGTACGGTGCTGATGCAGGTGTTATTTTTGTATATTTGATCAGTATTATTATTTGTATATGATGCAAAATTGTAAAAAACAAAGAAGAAAGGCCTCCTTCCCAATAAAAAATCAGTAACTTTGTATCCTCAAGTGTTGACAATGAAGCTATCGATACTCAACATAATGTAGACTGAAGTGCTGCATGTTCTCATCACTCAACAGAAGTTCAAAAACAGGACAATCTCGTCAGAAACTTTCCTTGAAAGCAGGTTGAATTTTCAAAATGTTCCATCTGGTATTACACATGATGATATCAAACAAGTGCAGTACAAGAAAATATACTGCAATATCAATTTAGCAGATAGAGGGACAGAAGCAGTGAAAACAGCCTTTGAATGACTGAGGAGACTTTCGGAGGCGGCAGCAGTATTTGTGCACAGACCTCTTCACCTCTCCCAAAAGCCAGCCTTATCTGACGTTTGCTTGTAGTGGAAGGCTTCAGGAAGTTTGGGAGGAAAGTGGGGCAGGTAGACTTACAAAGGCCCATCACTTTCTTTATATAGTACACAGCCTGTCCAGAATATAGATCAGGTTTCGGCACAGTATCTGCTCCTCTCTGTTCTGTCCTTGAGAGGCAGAGGGGAAGGACAGAGAGATGGAGTATCTATTCCATGATGGACTTCTGGAAAAGTTGGTTCATCTACAGAAAGAACAGAACTGGAAACATTTTTGATAGCATTGATTGGGTGCAGACAAAGGAAACTGTATAGCACTTGGCACGTAGCTCCTTGGACTACAAAAGCATGTCCTTGAAGTGTTATTTTCATACTATTTTCCCCACAGTGTCATTGGATTATAGCACAGAACAAATGGACAGACACTCAAGAAATGTACACTTGTTCAGACCTCTTACACACAGAGACATTTTTGGAAAATCCATATCTCAAGCTTTTCTTTACTCACCTTCTTGACTTCAAACTCTGCTTCTTTAATCAAGTTTGATAGTAATAATAGATGTTGATGTTAATAAACCAACTGAATGTTAATAAACCAACTGAATGGCTTCCCTCATTGACTTGAATTCAAACAGCTGAAAACATTGGTTGATGTTACCGTGGCTAGCTAGAAAATAACAGCTAAACACCAGCTAAAATAAAGAGTGACCTCTGTCAGTAGCTGCCCAATCTGAGTAGAGCCACACTAGCGCATCCCCTATCCTGGACAGCTAGGTATGGCAGCACCACTAGGACAAACCACACAAAGAACTGTAGGAAAACTTTGTCAATGAACATGAGTACAAGCTTATGATTAATTCGGATGGCAGCCCATGGTTGCCTGTCAGAACATAGATTTTTTTTCAAAGCTTTTTGGCATGGAAGTTTCACAAACAATGGTGCCAAAGCATCAAAGTACAATTTGTCCAAATATCTGAAAGTTCACAATAACAGCAATATGAACACAAAAAAATGCAACCACCTGCTGCCATCTGAAATAATCATCAATAAATGTAATCATAATCATGCTAAACTTAACAAATTGCTGGTGTTACTATATCTGGTATGTGGTTTGTCCAAATGGCATTGCACTATCTAGCTGTCCAAGATGGCGGACACGCTCATGCATGTACTCAGCATTTAGCAGCTACTCACATCTGGCATTGACAACCTGCTGCTGCAACACTGATGACAATTATAGATGCGTTTCATTGTATTGAGTGGTAAGAGTAAAGAAGTGTCTAACACAGCCATTCACAAACTTACGGCCCTGGCCCACATCTGCAGATAAATGTAACCCAGTTCCAATCATTCCTGTCAACTGAAGTGCAGCGGTAATGTATTTCACCTTGTCTGTCTCTCTGACCCTCTGTCTGTCTGTGGACCAGTGTTTGTCAGTGTTATAGTGTCACAAACGTGCAAGATGCAGTCAGGAAAATTTAGCAGTGTGTTGAAATAAAATGAAGGCGGAGTTCACACATACACATACACACACACACACACACACACACACACACACACACACACACACACACACACACGACACCTTGGGTCGGTATACGGTCTTAAAATCTACCCAAACCATCAGTATTTGACAACTTGAGAATAAGACCTCTGGAGAACGATAGTTGAGTCTTTACTCCCTACCTTAAAGAAGGCAATCTGTTATAAATTGTTGACAAAGTTAATGTACACTGAAAAATAAAACTGGTTTCAAATCAGTTCTGTACCATTTCACTTCTATGGAAAATGTGACATTATAACATATCAAAATGATCAAACATTTTTGTTGTTATTGATTGTACATTGTAACTAAAGGCAAAAATAATCCAAATACATTAAAAGACCTCAAACTGAAGCTATAGATTGGCTGACATATCTAACTTAAAAAATAGTATGAAATAGTTATATTTCATAATATTTTTCTTTTCCAAACACAGCAGGATGCATTGTGATGAGGTAATGTATCTAGTTGTAGCTATGTAAGATTAATGTAACTGTAACACAACGGTGGTCAAGAGTTTTGTTAGCTTGGAAATCGTAATTTTGTTGAAAAAGCTGCAGTAAACAGTCCCTACTAATGTTATGTGGTCATAATAATATGTGATGTTATAAGGCAGTTGATCTGCCATCTGGCAAAACAGAAGTAGTCACTGCCATACCATCAGACTACAGAACAGCTTCATTCCTCAGACTGTGAGACTCACTGGTAATAGGCTGTCGTTGTCAGAATAACGTTAGATAAGTTGACTCTGAAAGCACCTTATTTTAACCCATATTGAAGTTTCTTGATAGACAGCAACCTCTAATGCCTGTCATCATTATTACAGCAGCAAAGTAGGAAGTCAGGTAAAGTGTAAAATAATAATAGTAATAATAATAATAAACTTAATTTCTATAGTTCCTTTCAAAACCAAAGTTACAAGGTGCTACACAGAATATAATACCAGACAGTACAAGAAAGACAAATTAAGCAAATAAAATGCAATAAAGTCAAATGCTTCAAAAAATACAATACCCGTACAAAGAGCAGTAAACAAGAAATATAAAACACAGAGATAGGACTAAATATAAAAAAGCAAAATAAATTATGCAAATGCTTGTCTGTACAAGTGTGTTGCACTGACTCAGCCGCTCTGATATTTTGTGGGAGTTTGTTCCATAGTGTTCCATAGTGTGGAGCGAAAACCATAAAAGCACGATCCTCCTTTGTTTTCAGTCTGGAGTCTGAAGTAGTCTAAAGAGCGATAAAATCTGCATTAGGAGGAAAACAGGGTGGATGGTTGACTTACACAAGCTCTTGTCTGGTGTGAAACCAAATGTCACAATTGAGTTTTTTTAAGTTATAAATGACTCACTTGTTAAGTGACGTATCATGCATAACACAACCAAGGTTATGTACATAACATAGTTATTGAAACCAAAACCGCAATGTTTTCCTTAACCTTACCGAATAGACTAGTGTCTAAACCTAACCAAACTGTGAGCATACGACAAACAGACTGAATTGCTGGTTCCCATAACAGTTACGCTCGGAACAGTGATTTATATTGTTTTGGGAGTCACTGGCAATCGACCTGTTCAGTATATTATTACACTATATCAGTATTTAGGTATAAGGATGTTTAAAAAAAAAAAAAACTTTCTTGGCTTTGGAGGGTCTTAAAACTGCAGCACGGTATCTCTAGAAATGATCTGCACCTCAGGATTTACATCGAGTGCCAATGTTCAGTGCCGATGTAGAAAGTAGCGTAATACTTAAAGACACCGGTAATCACATCTTATCACAAACATAATATTAATTTGTGGACAATGAAAAGAAAATGTATTTTCCACACTGAACGCAATCCTGGGTTTTGCAGAATTTTTCAATACAGACATTGCTGTCTAGCAGGTTTGAAAATGTGTAAGTTAACTCTTAGTAACTGCTCCAGGTGCTTCGATATTTGTTGGTATTGATATTGGTGGTACATATAATACTGATTAGGGCAAAACAATACAAAATAACCTCCGTCTCTCACAAAAAAAACTCTATCATGAGCACAAGGTCAGGTTTAATGGAGGAAGTGAAAACTTCAATGTGATTAGCAGGCTAACAAGTGGCAGAACTTTCCAGAACATCTGTGCTATTTAATGTGAGCAGATACTAAGTGTTCCGACAGCAACATTGAGATAAATGGAAAAAAAAAAATACTTGCAGGCTAATAGCTTTCATTGATACAGCTAATCAGATTTCATGTCTCTGTACATCTTTGCATGATTGTTTCCCAGAGCTCCTTTTTTTATCTGAGCAACATTCATTCAATTCATGCGGCCATACAGAAATAATACACTGACCATGTCCTGTAATCTTTTCATTAATTAACCATAAGATGTTAAGTTTCTTACTTTGGATGTTGAACACTTTCTTTTGGCTGCTTTCTCTCAGTGTCATGAGGTCAGTTTTCTCTCGGACAGAGATAAGGGAGCATTCCCCATCAGCACTAGCAGAGGTCTCTGAGAGCACCCGATAACGCCGCACCTGCGTTATCTTTCATGTTAAAATCCCTTGCCTTGTTAGCATGTTAAATGATGGATCGTCCTCTTGGAGTATAAGGGGCCTCCGCACCCCTGCGGCTTGGAAACCCCAGCACCCAGCAGTCTGATGATAGATTACCCCACCTTTATCTCAACCGGCTGATTATTCTTCCTCTATCACTAAAGCTAAGTCAGAGCTGGGATGTGATCACCTTGTAATATGGCCTGAAATAGCCTGATTATGCTCAGGTTCATTTTTACCGTGTTATCAGCCTGGATTACACTCCTCGCATTGAAGCAGCAGTCTGTTTGTCATTGCTGTGATGAAATCATGCAGGCACTTCCTGTTGGAAAGATTTACGGTGAAGGCAGGAGATATACCTTCATTACACTGCATAACTGTAATAGCTGTCACATAGTTGACGTATTTGTGGCAGACATTGTGCATTAAATATTATCAACAGTGAACATGACAGGCATTAAGTAGCTTCCTCATTGGTATCCAGAACATCATCAGTGAGAAAGCTTTAGGGGAATGACCTCTTTAAGCCGTCTATCAACAGATTATTAAGCTAACAATCACTCACACAGTAAGATACTAATTACAAGACGTATTTCAAAGAGGGGAGGGGCATTTTACGAGATTGCCTATTATTACAGCCATTATTAATAATCACAGCTGGTCTGTATTACTGCATAAAATCACAGGCTCGTCATAATTTAGCGTGATGTCTGACCTTCAGCTGGGAATGACAGCTGAGTTAATCCAATGACACTTCCTGTTGCCAACCACTGAGTTTTACTGTTAATTCTTCCTTCTATGCAGCCGAGGCTAGCTTTCACACCAGTATATGGAGGACATGCAGGAGGAATAACACACACTATAGGCTAGTGTAGCACAATGGTACAGATTGATTACCTAGCTCTATATCATCTCATTGAAGAAAACATGCTGGGAATTACACATTGCTGAAAAACTGAATGATTAACAATTAACATAACAGTCACCACATGATTTACAGTTTTGCAAACAGTTCTGCACAAACCTCACAATATTTCACATTTCATTTTCGCTTTGGAAGGTATTCCAGGACCTGTGAATAGCACTTTTGCAAAGTTGGGGGACTCACAAGAGACACATTAGAAAGTCAAATGGAGGCAAAATGGTAGTAGCAGGGGCTGAGATGGAACCTTTAGTCCATAATCTACATCAATCTAAAGTGGATCCCACAGTTCCCACAATGCAATATGGTACTGCCATGTGTGAGACCCTCTCTGCCTGTTAAACACCCACATCTTTCAAATTTTACAGCCCAAGTTTGTAACACAGGCTTTCTTTTTTTTTTTTTTTTTTTAGTTAGTTAGTTTTTAAACCTATATGGCTGAGGGATATGGCCAAAATCTCCTGTCACATGGTAACGGTAGATATTACAATACAGTAATTGTTCTGTAAATTCAATTAAAAAACTGATTAAAATAACCGCATCGTATCGTACTTCAGTACATTTGATTATCTTCTTCTTTTGGAACTTCCATACAAACAAAAACAACTGCCTTGCATGAGACACTTGAGTTAAAAACAAGAGACTCAAAACAGTAAAATTAACATTCATTCAAAACAGAAGTTTTAAGGTTACAAATGAGAACAGTAATTTTAATTGGTACAAGTTTTAATGTTAACATGTGCAGCTGAGTCACTTATCAAGTGACAATCATGAGATCATGTGAGAATTCAGCCCTGATTTGCCTGATTTCAGCCTGTCCAGAATATATAGCAGAGACACTTACAGACAGCCCCTACTGTGGCAACGGTAAAAATCTGCACTGCCAAATCAGTGTTGTAAAAGTACCCAAAAGTAAAAGTAAAGATATCTCTTAAAATGTTACTTCGGTAAAAATGAAAGTCACCCATATTAGTAAGACTCTTTGAGATTCTGATATTGAATATACTTAAGTATCAGAAGTATTGTTCTGGCAATAAATGTACTCAACATCCAAAGTCCAAAGTAAAAGTACATTATATTTACTGGGTGGGTCAACTAATTATCAACCTGATTATCAGATCCAATACTCAGCAATTTTGGATCAATGGAGTCTAAATGGAGTTTAAAATTTGATTGCAGATCAAATACATTTAAAAAATGTATTACTTTTACCATGATGTAGCACGCAATCTGCAAAGTAACGAGTAACTCAAGTTAAGTGGAGTAAAAAGTACAATATGACAGTGGAGTGGAAGTATAAAGTAGAAGAAAATGTGAATACAATTATACAATTTTGAGGTATTTGTAAGGTTTTGAAGTACAGTACTTGAGTACTTAGTTACATTCTATATCTGTAACAAGTATCTGCTGGTGGATGCATTTCTACTGTTGCCTGGTATCCATCATATTGGACAACCCAAGATGAAGGCTATGTATTTAACAAAGAACTTCAATACTGAATAATAAAACACACACCTACAGTCAACTGACAGTCTTAAGAAACACCATAATATCATAAGAATACAACTGCACTGTAAAAAGCTGGTATGCTCACATTTGTACAACAGTATTAAGTTGTGTGGTTCCTGTGAATCCTCAGGCTAGAGGCAGAGCTTTGGCTGTGTGCTCTGATTTCAATTAATTTCACTCATGCAAACGATTACCAAACTACCTTGCTGTTAGACTGCTTGTCTTAAGTGTCTCTGTGTGTGTGCACCAAATGTGTCAGCTGTGCCAGTTGTGTAAAAACTCAGAAGCTTTTCTGTTTCTGCTCAACCGACTCTGATCAGTGACTGTAAAGAGAATGGACAACCTGATGACTGATCAATCATTGTCATCTCAGACATATCAGATTGACCACAGGCGTTGCTGCTGCACATGCCGCAATTTTGCCAATATTGTGGTATAACAAACATTGATCACATGATACAGCCTATCAAGCTAGTTGGGCCAGACAATGTAGGTTAGTTTAAGAAGATAATATGTACATATAAGGCTGTGTTAAGACACCGAGTATATGCTCTTCGATGAGAGCAGGATTCAAAGGCAGCTTAAGAGTAGGCTCTGTCAGGTTAAAGATAGATACCCACTGCAGGGCCATACGATGTGTCAAACATTGTTTAAAATGATTACTGGGCTGTCAATGCTCACCCAACCTTTGACACATTTAACTGTGCATTGATATCCACAAGCAGCGCTTGGCAGTTTTCATGCTTCCTCTCAAAGGATACCGTGATCCTGCCCTGGTTCAGCAAGTTCTCAGTTCTCTATCAAGAATGCATGATAAAACAAGGCTGTTTTTCAGTTAGCTGACAGTTTGGCAATTTTTACTTGACAACAGTGATGTTTGACTGTAAGTTAGCTGTGCAACGGGTTAAAATGTGAAAAAATTCCCTGTATGTAGAAGAGGAAAAGAAGAAAAGTAGACATTTTTCAAGTAAGTACAATACTTGAGTAAATGTACTAAATTACATGCTATCAGCTTCTCCCCATAAATATATCTTGAACCAGGTTATCAACCTATGTCAAATCAGATCTCACCAGGACAATCGACCATCTCTGCACATTCCATGCCTGCAGGGGAATTTCACGAAAGAGGCTGTAAGAGAAGGAAGACTCAGAGATAAAAGTCTTGCTTCACTCAGCGTGACTTTGTTCATAAATCAGACTGAGTAGAGGAATGCACAGTCCAAATCAGAGGTGGCAGAAAATACTAGAAACAAATGTGCTGTGTCATTCATGGTCACAGAGTGAGAGCCGATAATGCAGTTTGACGATTACAGGCATATAATGAGCGAAAAAGACAATAGAATTGTAGTTTCATCGACGAAGCCACAAATGTGGTCTGGCAGTCGACTGCAGGCTGCATTAACAGCAAAGGAAGGCTTTAATTGTCAAATGGCACTAAATCTGCTCTGATGGATTAGAAATCTGTTGTGACTTACAGTAAGCTACGGGGCAAGCAAGACTCTACCCTCAACACTTGAAGAGAGTTTGTACTGTACAGCCAAGCAGTGTTGGAATGAAACTGAGTACATTTACTCAAGTACTTTACTTACAAGCAGGGCTGGCTCTTGGCATAGGCCATATAGGCGGTTGCCTAGAGCGCCACATGCTGGAGGGGTGTCGCCGATGGCTTTGGCTAACTGTTGCCGCTGTCTGGTTAACTGCTGCTGCTGCTGTTTAGTGTTCCTCCTCCTACCTAGAATGTTAGACATTGTGCTGAAATTCGCTGACCAATATGGACACATAATTACCCATATTGTTGGGAATGTGTAACTTTTTAATTGTAGTGCAAATTATTTTATTTTACTAATGAATAATCACAAGAAGGTAATCACAAGCATTCCAATTACTGAATGTGTTATGTTGAACCACTGGTGAAAGTAGTAGTGTGCAGGCTGCAGCAGTTGTTTGTCCTTCTCTGTCTGCTGCAGCTACATGTTTTTGCTTGTACAGTAATAATCTTGCAAATCTACTTTATAACTGACCAGATGCACTCAGGACATTTTTGGAGAAGCCAAGAAACAGCTGCTGAAGAAGGGCCTTCTGATCTGCCATCTACACCACTCTCTGAAGTATGGAAGTTAAAAAAAATGGATTGTGGTCTCTGATACACTGCTATGTTATTATTATTTTTATTGTTGTTGTTATTTGTATTATTACTGAATGTTACAGTTAAACTTCGTTACTAATTAAATGCAGGTCTTAGTCAAATTAAATAAAGCTTATTTGTACAGTGTTGACTTTATATGAAGTAGAATGACAGAACAGACTGCAGTGGTGTAACAGTATGGATGTACTGTATGTTTGAGCAAGCAGCAGCAGCATCACCACATCCAGCACGCCACATACCTCCAGCAAAACGCAGCCTGAAGCAGGTGAGTTCTGTTAATTGTATGTTACTGTGGGCATTGTCTGATTGAGTGAAACCTGCACTGCAACTTTTATATTCAATTTTTATTTGTTTTTTATTTATATATTTTATAGTTTTTGCGCTGGTTTGTATTGTTTTTAATGCATGTTGTGGAAGCTGTAGCAATAGGACTTTTTAAATAGTTGCATAAAACCTACACTGGAACTTTGATTTTTTCATTGTGTTGCTATATTTCGCTGTTTTACTCAGTGTTTTGTTTGAGAAGTAATTAAACTGTTGATGGTGTTTATGATGGCTGTTGTCCATATATTGTGGTGATGGGCTTCGGGGGAGGCTGCAAATCCTAATCTTGCCTAGGTCACCAAAATGGCTAGAGTCATTATGAAACAGTCTCACTTCAATATTGATGCCTGTAAATGCAACCCAATCACCAGAATAAATGTTAGTTAAGTATGTTACTGCCAAACAGAACAACAGATAAGTTAAACCTTTTCATTTTTTCTTTATGTTGCAACTTTTAAGTTTGTTTAGGTCAGGTCTTGTCACAACACTGTACTTGTGCTCTGGTTAGGTTTAGGCACAAAAACCACTTGGTAAACATTGGGAAAACATCATGATTTGGATTGAAATACCTGTTTTAGTTGTCACAAACATGGCTGGAAAAATCCCATGGTGTCTTTGAAAACATCTGGTTCTGTTTAGAGATGTTCCGATACCATTTTTTCCCTCCCGATACTGATTCCAATACTTATGCTGTGGGTATCGGCCGATATCGAGTACCGATACTGATACCAGTGTGTTATAAAAAAATATATATATCATACTACGCCTGCATGACTGTGATATGATTATCATTGTGGTAAGGCCTGGCTCAGGTTAGACCCTTTGTAAAACATGAATGAATACAGCAAATGAAAGCCATTTATTTTTAAATTTATTTTTAAATAGAACAGTATAAAATAGTAGTGAAACTTAACTAAATAAGTGCAGCCACAATTAGCTCCTTGTCTACAGGTGTCAGGTGATCAATTCTTCTTCACACCTCTAAAACAGCAGCTGCCGATGGCAGCAGAGCGCAACTGTTTTAAAAGCGGCGAAGAAGCGGAGCAGATAGGCAGGACTTCTATTTCTGGCGGATGCCGCAGCACAACGCAGCAATTCAGCCAAATTCAGCACAGAGTAGACAGGAAGTCAGACACGAAACAACAACATGACATCCGGTTAATTTTCAAAATAAAACACTCCGTGTTGATACAAGCACAAAAACCTCAAATAAGAGACAAATACGCACTCTTCCTCTAATCCTTCAGTCGGGAACACTTTGTGTTGTTGTGTTTATAACACATACATATAACTGCGGTCTTGCGTGATTATGTAATTATCGCGGGAATTCCTCGGTTTCCTAACTCCAGCTATTTGGCGTAGCAGCGCTGTGGCGGACTCAAAACGCAGTTAGGTAACACAGCTGGTGGGGATTGCCTGAGGACGACGGAGCAAAATCGTACCCGAGCCGTAATGCAGAGGACACGTGTCCAGTGGAATCTCGGAGCTAACAGAGCTAACCGGTAAATAGATTCCTATTTCTAATAAATTACATGGTATCAGATCGGTGCCTGGACTCCAGTACTCGCCGATACCGATGCGGCAGATGCAGCAGATCGGAGGCATTGCCGATACTGGTATCGGAATCGGAACAACTCTAGTTCTGTTGCCACCAACAAGGCCGGAGAGGGCCTGACTTCCTGTAAAAATGTACAGTTTTGGTCGCAGCTGACACGCCTGATAATTGTCTCGAGTTCTCCTTAAAATTATCCAGTTGTATCATGCTTACAAATGTTGAAATGCCGTGGCTCCTCGTCAAAAATACCCAGTGGTTTTTCACTTACAAATGACAAGGCTGCCAAACGGGTGACTGCAGTCTGAGTCTGCATTTTGTCGCCTGTAACTCCTCCGCCATTCCCTCTACCCTCCGATATGCTACGTAGCTTATGCCACGTACAAACTAGGACATATCTGTGGTTTGCATAAACATTAACTGTTAACATTACATCCTGGCAACTGGGCTGCTATATGACCTAATAGGCAATTAGGATCATCAGTGAAAATATAGCCTATTTCTATAATGTTATTATACCAGGTCAGATTCTGACTTATCTGGGTTGGATAAATCATAAACTCAAGTGGTACAAGTTTCAACGTTGTCATAATACAATTATTTCATACAAAGCCATAAATAAATGCATTTAACTCATTAACATGTATGTTGAAACCAGCTGAGTTTAAAAAAGAAAAAAAATAGTACTGAAATGTGTCTTTCTTTCACTTGGTTTCAAAACAAATGCTCATGCTAGCCAAATCAAGCTCTTTATGACATGAGGTGGTGGTGCTCATACTGCTTTTGTCCACAGGGGACGCCTGAATCAACAAAAAATGAGTTCCTTCTAGCTCTAAAATACTGAATGAAGTGTTCATATACAGGTTGAGAAAATTCTCCTCCCTCTTAAACTAAATAAACTCTTTGGATTAGCTGGAAAATGCATCACCACAAAAGTGGAAACAGGTCTGTTCTTTTGACACCATGAAAATATGAATTTTTAAAGATTTGTGGTTCTCACAGGACAGCAATGCTACAAACATATGATGATATTGTAGAATATGATGCAGTGCTGTAAATCAAACTAGCTGACAGTATATAAAGTAGTTAAAATGAGCTCAACCTTAAACATCTACAGCCGAAAAATGCAACATACACATTAATGCAGCAATATTATTAATCCAAAAACATCAGGAAAACACTGTCAGGGAAAACTTTTTACTGCATGAGTATTTTTACTTCAAACTCTATGTACATTCTACTGATAACATTTTACATACTTTTATTCACGTAACATTTTGAAAGCAGGACTTTGAGTTGTAGTGGAGAATTTTTAGTGTTATATTAGTACTTACTCTAAGGATCGGACTACTTTTTCCACCACTGCAACAACCTTTTATTTGCACAGCGACTATGATTTTATTTTCCTTTTGTTTCTTTAGGTGCCAAGATGTTATATTTATTCACCAAATAATCCTGGTCACACCAGAAATTGGCACAGCAAAATGAATACTTGATTCTGGTGACTCGGTGACATGACTACTTACAGACCGAGTCAGTCAGTCATCATCATCGACTCCTGTCTTATATATGTTTGTAAACCAAGGTTCCTTAATGGAGCAGTTTTTATGAGAGTTTAAACATAAGTGAATGGTGTAAGACAGCTAACAAGCAACAATGTCTTCCTCATTTTGGACTCTCTGGGTTCCCTGCATCTCAAAGGTCAGCTCTGTCAAGATAACTTAGTATTGGTCTACAGGGCAAATTCACTTGTCAGTTCGACAGTTCACAGAGTTAAAATTCAAGCATATTTACTTTGAATTGCTCTATTTTCTTACTCATGGCAATAGCTGGAAAAATATATTATGCCAGACGAGCTGCAAGGAGCCATTTTATGTTTTTTGTTGTTTTGGTTTTTTTTCAGTTGTTTTTTTAAGTTTTAAAACAAGTCCCCCAGCTGTATCAGTTATATGTTTTGTTGACTATGAAACTTCTTCTACTATCCATCAGCATGGGGGTAAGTAGATAATGACTGAATTTTCAATTTTAGGTAAACTGTTCCTTTAAGGTAGCACTCAGGGATGTTAGTCAAAGTAGTGCCTTGGACACACCACTGCCCACTACATGTTTTTGGCAAAAATGTAGTGGTATTTGCACATCAGGCAGGGGTAATTAATTAGCACTAGTGTGCACCAAACCTCTCTCAACAACAGAGGGTAAAGACATTGCGATTCTGAAAACTGATCTGGATAGCCAAACCTGCCGTTCTGTAATCTTTTAGCCAACTAACCTGAACATTCAGTTTGAATAATTAGTTACATGACTGAGTATTAATATGATTACAAAAAATGTTGGTTAAATATTTAATATTTATGAAGTAAAACATAAAATATTTACAGCTGCTCTGTTGTTATGATTTTTCAAATTAGTATAAATTAAATTATCTTCAATTTCTCAGTTGGACAGACAAACTACTTGTGGTTTAAAGTCATTATATTGGGCTTCGGCTTAAATTAATTGATTACATAAAAAAATAGATTAGGCTTATTAATAATTTCTCAATTATTATTTTTTAATCAATAATTAAAATAATGACTTTTCGAGCTTGATGTGTATTTTATATTTTTATTTTAGCCTCCAAAACAGCTCCCAGTCTTAAATATGTAACCGAAGCAGAGAGCAGGTGAAAAAGAGATAACATGCTCTGCAGATTGTTCCAGGTTGGATGGAATGGGAAAGAAAAAAAGAAAAAAAAAGTGGTGCCGTCACAGTGTTTCCATTTATTTCTCACACCCTAAACACACACAATCACACACACACATACATTACAGTAACAAAACAGCGATGTACAAGCAATCTGTGCGCAGGTCGACCCACATGAGATAAACACAGAGGCAGCTGGGAGAAAATTACTCTGTTATTGGGTCCTGAATGGAATTGGAACCCTGTGGGTGGTGATGACAGCTTGTGTGTTGTTTGGGTTGTGTGTGTTGTTCCATCTCATGGTTGCCACATCGCTGGCAGCTCCTCCAAGTCTGCGTCTCAACATTGTGTTAACACGACTTTACATGGAGCTCATGTCGCCACTGACAGTGACGAGGAACAGTGAGCAACACCCAGCTGTGTCTCTGCAGAGGGTGGATGCATGGACCCTGTGTGCGTGTGTCTGTGTGTATACAAAGGGGTGAAACATAAAGCCACGGCTCTAAATCACCTGTAATAAAAACAAGCAAGGGGAAAATCTATAGAATTATTCATGGCTACTTTTTTTTGTTCAACAGAGAACTGACAGCGGGAGGCAGCAGCAGCGACAGACACGGGCCCCATGGTACATTTCTGAGATGAGAAAATAAACTGAATCAATACCGCTACTGTTGATGCCATGTGGCAGAGATTGATACTCTGCTGGTGCGTATGAAATATGCATGCCTTTCTAAATCCGAAAATATTGTTTTTGTAAAACCAACCCGTTAGGCCGCAGAAAACTTTTAGATTGTGTCACAGGCGGCTAATAATACACACGTCTCCGCTCTTTGTGGTGCGGATCGGTATCTGAAACCCAGGCTAATGTCAATCACTAGATGCCACTGTCTAATGATTACCTCACATACACAAGCATGTAACTCCCAGAATATCATGAAATGCTGAACTTAATAGATTTCTCCTGTTTGTCTTTGCCCAGGGGAGCACACATGCAGAGTTAGAGCTTGTTGTGCACCTGGATGTACAGCTGCACCGCTAGATTATTCATATGCATGTCAATAACATCATGTTGATTGTTGGTGGCTCTGCGACTCAAATTGTCAAACTAAGTTTTGACAAGGGATTCTAACTTTTGTGAAATCATTTGAGAGAAATTATGTACAAAAGATTGCTTCAACCTTTCTTCACATATGTTTGCCAATCAATTGTTCTTCAGTCATTGTTCGTTAAGTTCACCGGTCAGTTTTGACCAGTTATCTCCCCTGTCAAAAGAGGGTTCAAATGTCCAGACATCTACAACCTTCAAAACTTACACTGTAAAATCTAACATGCTGTTTCAACTTAAAAATACAAGTAAAAAGGCTGCCTTAAAATTTTAAGTTAGGTGAAAAAGGGTTGTTCTTCTAACATCACCGAATGTCGTCTTGATTAAATAGCCCTTGTTTAAACCTATCTGTGTAAGTTTGGTTGATTTGGATTTGTTTAATTGATTGAACTGCTTAGGTTAGTTGTTTGAACCTGCAAATCTCTTCCAGCTTAATTGAAATAGTCTGTTGTGTAAACCTTTATGTTCAGTTTGGTTAATTTAGATTTGTTAATTGATTGAACTGCTTAGGGTAGTTGTTTGAACATGAAAATCTATTTAGAAAATCTAATTAGAAGGGTCTGGTCGTTTGAATTAAATTAAATAATTTATTGAACTTACCCAGCATTTCTTTGAACTTAAGCATCTATTTCACCATAACTAATGTGGCATGTTGTGTTAACTCTGTCTTTGTCTATTGATTTACATTTTTAATTTATTGAACTCCAATTCCAGTTGTTTTCACTTCAAAATCTATTTCTATTTCAACTACACATGTTCTTACCTGCCACCATAAAACTGAAAATGCTAAAATAGCAAACAATAAGCAGAAACATCACTGTTTGGCATAAGTCCGCACCACTTAGTATCTAGATATAAACAAAAAGAAGCTGAAAAAAAGAGACTTGAACTAACATTTGTTTGCATGTTCAATCAATCAAGACCAAGACAAGGGGAAAAGGTTAAAAATAATTTATTTATGTAGTGCAGGAGCTGGAGCTCACGATATTGGGAGGCGGAAGCTTTGGTGGAGGCACAGGTGAGTGAGACACAGAGGGATCTTGGCTGGTGGCAGAGGTGCAGGAGGCTGGGTGGCAGGGTGGCAGGGTGGCTGTGGAGCTGGAGCTTTGGAGTTGCACAGGCTCTGGGAATTACGAGGAGATACAAAAAAATCAGTCACGAGGGTAAGCAGAGTTAGACAAGAGTAAAAAGTCAGAAAAGGTGCCACTAGCGATTTTGCCATAAATACCACAGCAAAGAGTGGAAACAATCTGTTAGCGAGTGGAGAGAAGACCAGGGTATTTGAGCATGCGCTGATGATTAGATGAGCTGCAGGTGTGTGAGAGGCAGGAGCTCCAGCCATCCAGGGAGGCCACGCCCAGCCTCTGCAGAGCACAATAAAACAAAACAAAAGCACGAAGAGCAGAAAAATACCACACACAAAGTCCAAATCATCACAGAGGACCTTAGAATGCCTGTACAGTGTACTGTGCGAACCTCTGTTCCGTAAGATAGATTAGATAGATTCTGTTGAGGGCAAAAGACGACTACCTCAGCAAGTTCCTCTGCAAACTGTCTGCAGTTGCAGTCTGCTCATTTAGAAATGTACAACAGAAACAGAAAAAATTGAATCTGCAAAGAATGTGTAAAAACAGATAGCAAAATAAGAACTTCAATATCAGAAACAGTTTTATTAAGTATATATATATGTTGAACTTTTTTCCTATGAAATGTTATTTCCTGTTGCTTAGTTTTGGCATTTCTTTAATTAGTACACCTAATAGCAGCAGGAAACGCCAGGCATTTCTAATGTTTGAACGAGTCTTCAGCAGGACGACATGTTACAATTTTCCTGCCGTTTCTGACCGTGGATGTGTGCGGAGCCCAGCCCCTCCAATTGCCCATGATGCACTTCAACATCAGTCAAAAAAACATGATGAAGCAAGTGTTTTAGTCCACGCACCCTCCTGTCCTCCAAAGTCAAGTTGACATAAATTACTAATTTAGTTGGACATGGGTTTTTAATAGAATGTTTATTTTGTAGTTGAGATGTGTTTTACTGGTAATTCAGTAATCGTCGTTTATCTTGACATAGAATAATAGGCTAAAATAACAAGCAGGCAAAATTCTATTTTACAGTGAAGTGGCGCAGTAGTGGGAAACCCTGACAACTTTATTGACAATTTATCAAGTCTGCAAGGAGTCTCAAGTGGATTTTCTGCTTTTAAACCGGACATTAAATGAAAGATAATCCATAGTCCATAGCAGTATGGATGTAACAATGTCAATATGTATAATATGTATGTAAAAATGTATAAATGTATAATTAACAGCTCATTTTGTAATAATTAACAGGTTGTAGTTTTCAATCAACAGGCTCCTGTTTGTATCCAAATTTGCACACACCTGGCACAAAGTCTGTGTATGACATCATTTTGTAACACGAAAAACAATCAAACCTTATGTCACATCCACATTTTACTACATAAGGGACTCCAACTGGTTTTAAATAAAGTACCATTGCATCATTTAAGTTGATATATTGCAATCAGAACATCTTTCAGTGGACATTCCAATTAAGACAAGCTTTTATTTTAGCGCCTTGCGGTTCATTTCACCACCATTTTCAATTAACAAGCATTTGGTTTTAGATTAGAGTGCTGCCTCTACCTGTCAATCAAACACCAAGCCTCTCAGTGAAATCTGGGCTCATGCAGGAGTCATTAGTGTTTATCACGTTCGATAAAACATGGTCACTGTCATCATCAATCATTAATCAATGAGTAACAGCTTTATATTAAAAGTTACATTGCATTTAATTGCCATGCGTTGATAATTCAGTGTAAAATGAAGTTTATTTATTTGATGTGTTACTGTTTTGTATCAAAAGTTAAATTGTATTTAATACATCTCTTTAACTGATTAGTTTTCAATTAATTTTTACAACATGGATGTGATTCCTCACCAGGCTTTGTGTTTTGGTGAAAGCAGTTTCATCTCCCCGAAGAATCTCCATCTTATCAGGTATGTTGTTGAGGGCAATAGCTCCTGGTAGGGTATCCCAAGGCAAATTGGTCTCAGGGGAGGGTGCAATGTGTGCTGGTTGGCAGGCGAAGGCAGGGACCTGGTTGTCGTGACTCCTGGGCATACCTGACTGGCTCAAGGTACATGGAACATCAAGTCTCTGATGGAGAAGGAGCTAGTGCGGGAGGTGGAGCAGTACCATCTAGGTATAGTTGGGCTAAACTCCACGCACAGTTCCAGTTCTGGAAACAAACTTCTGGAGCAGGGATTGGAGTAGCCAGTCAGCTTATTCAGTGAGAGCAGCTCATGCATGGAACAACCACCTATTAGAAATGGTGAAGCATGTTGTTCATTTTAAAATCAATTGAAAATCTTGGCTAAAACACAATCAAGTATGTGACCATACTTAATAACTCAAATATCCTAAAGTGTGCTTTGTTTTATGTTTTATGTATTGTTGTCCTTGTTTGTAAGTGTTGTATGTGCTTTGCTAAATGTACAGTATTGCTATTCCGTTTTAATACATTTTTGCAATTGCAGCTGTCATTACACCTGCCCAGCGACTGCAGTTGAAAATTAGCCAGGATGGCTAAACTGGCACATTTACTGACACATTAACGTGCAATGTCCCTGTAACTCTAAACTGTATAAATAAAATAAATAAACCTCTGTATATCCACTGCCTACAGAGATTTGTGGTACAATCCTGAGTTAATGATCGGAGCAGGCCCGTAATTGAACATAAGTCAGCTTAAAAATAAAATTAAAACAACCCGCTTAGAGTGTGTCAAGGTACTGGCTGGTTTACAACTGCAGGATCTGTTGGTATTCATGGCCAGAGCACACTGCAAGGTGGCCTTGGGCTAAAATAAGCTGTGAGCCCCTAATAACCCCTATTGTATTGTATATGTTCTGTTGCCTTTAATAACTCAATAAACACATTTCACACGTTACACATGGGAGCTCAATTATATTTTGCCTTAAGGGTCGGAAACTAACCAGTGCTCCTGTGTTGAAACACTACATGGCCTCAGGTTTGCTGTTGTGGGACTTCAATTAAAAAATTAAAAAATCATACTACATAGTACATCATGATTGATTTATTAGCTGAATGAAGTGTTACTATGTTGATGAAGACCATTAATGCAGTTGAAATCTCCAGAAAATGCTAAGAACTGTTTAAAGTGGTGTTGGTCTCGCAGACCAAAACTCTCTCACCTGTGCATGTTTCCACATTTCAGCTGTTTGGTTAAAATAAACTTATGAAAGCTGTCAAGGAATCTGTATAAGCCATCAACCACAGCCCATGAAGACACAGTACAGCACTGCATTAGTCCATGTAGCACTGGTGACATGATTACCCTACCAAATAATTGAGCATGAAATGAACAAGTTACCTGTCATTCCACATGACTTAAAGTTTACAGTTCTTGTTTTGCTTGTAATGAGTCAGTGTGAACAATCAATGGATCAGAAGTACAAGACAGAGTTGTATGTTTTTTCTCAGTCTTTTACATTGACTTGATCTCCTCCATTTTCTGATTATGTATACTGTTACTCAGTGAGTGATATCACTCCGATTGGCTGTTCAGCAGACGTGTGCAGATGGGGAAACTAAGGGTGCTTCAGCACCTGCCCCATTGCTGCTGATTTTAGTGCCCTTTTGTTAAGGGGTATTTTCATTTTATTTTCTTTTTCTAAGGCAGCATTTCCAAAGTGACCACACAATCAGAAAATCAATACATCTAGCTTAGTTCTCTGCAACATCATCACAGATGCAAAATTTGCTATAAAGTATAAAGAATGCAAGACTCCAGTCAGATAAGCAGAACAGATATACATAAACATTTTTTTAAAAATCGTTCAGCATTTCTTCATGCAAATATCTTTTGTCAGTTTTAAATAATTATTATGTAGCTTGTTAGCCAGCTTGTCACCTTATTGTTGCCCATGTGAAAATAAATTACAGTCACAGATTTTTGGGCACATGTGCAACCAAAATAGTTGAACAATGTAGTCCCGGGTTAGTTTAAGGCACAAAAACCACTTGGTCAGGATGAGGAAAAAAATCCTGTTTTGGCTTAAAATACTTTTTTTTTTTTGCCAAAATCTCGGCTGAAAATGTCCTAATGTTAAAAATATCTGCCTTTCCTGACACAGCAAACACAGTTGGAAAGCGTCTTGATTGAAATATCCAGTGGTTCACACTAACAGATGTTAAAATGCTAACTCTGGCTCTGACATGAACGTCAGCTTATATATCTGTAATATGAATATGATATGACACGTAGAAATGTTGACGTAAGACATAGTACAAATTTGAACAATTCTGTTGTTTGCAGAAACGTTGAATTCCAACCTTTTATTCTGGCAACTGGGCTGAGATTTAATTGCTTTCTTCCTTTGTAAAAAGGTATTTTTGCGTAAAAATGTGTAAATCAAATAAATTGATTGGGATCATCAGGTGATCATGAGTTATGATTATTTAGCTTTGTTCAACTTACTTTCTCATGATTAGGCCTCAGTAGCCTCTGTAATGTATTCCTGGTTGAAGGACCAGTCACTGCCATCTCTGGATTGTTGAAGTTAATACTCATTTACATCATTTGGACATCATGTAAATCGTGTTACACTCAATCATTTTACTTTTCAGAGTAGGCCTCCTTTCCTATTGTTTGAAAAAAAAACTCTCTGGAGGGCTCTGTTTTAGTTTGCAACTTGCAGTAAAAATCACTTTCAATACTCCTCCAGCCTCGAATCTCCATTACTTAAGAAAAATCCTCTAACCAATTACACAACTTTTCTACAACAAACTATTCTGAAAACTTGAACTGAATTTGTCATTAGCTATTAAGACTACAGGCCTCAGTCCCCCTTAGCAGATCTTGTTTTAGATGTAACAGGGGTCCTGACAATGTCTTAGCTTTTGCTTTGCTGGATTTAATTGATGCATTTGATACAAGAAGCTATGATATTTTAATGCAGAGCCTCAAAACATTGCTGGTCTCTCAAGACACATGTTAGATTGGTTTAAATCTTTTATGTCTTGAAGGCTTACTCAGTCTGGGGAGTGTGTCAATTCTCATGCTATTAATAACATATGAGTGATTTCACCAGGTCCCTTCCTGGCTCTGTGGCTCCTTTCTTTATATTTATTCCCATCAGGGAAACAGTAACAATCAAAAAATGTTTTTGTTTTCGTGCTGTCACTCCTCTGTGTGTAGATCAGTGGTGGACTGATGGGTTTTCAATCTCTCATCAGAGTGGAGCCGTTCCTCTGCAGGTAACTGTGATCTGAAGGTAGAAACAAAAACATTTGAAAGCATAACGATACAGTCATCTGATGTACGCAGAGGGAAGTGTAAGCAAATAAAAGAAGGACTGAAGATTGTGACAAGCAATTCTCTCTCCTGAAATACATGTATGTTGGTAAACTGTAGTTACACCACTTTGTCATGCATCTCAGCATCTCACAAAGAAGCTGTGTGCAACACCTTCCTCCCAGAAAGCTTAACACATGAAACAGTTGGGTTTAGGCACAAAAAGTAATCATTGAAATGTCATCTACCATATAGTCCCCCATATTGCACTGTCATGTTTCTACAGTAGCCGAGAATGGACAAATCGAACACTAGCTCCATAGTTAGCCTTTTGCATTTATCATGTTTTAAGCATTCAACGTAAGGGAGGGTGAGATGAGATTTGTTGCAACCTCACTGTAAGACGACACTAAATCCTACACACTGGACCTTTAAAGCCTTCAGGATCTGTGTAAGATGCCAAGGGACATGACAAAATGTTGGCGTTGGACACCCTGGGATTAGCTGTGCTTTCACACATGCATAGGTGTTTTCACTTATCTATGCTTAGAATTATATAACTCAGCTGTTGCTGCATCCAAAATCTCATATTACATGTACTACATTCACAATATGTGTACCATCGTTCCACATTCTTTTGTGTCAACAGCAGCTCATGCAGATGCAGCTTCCGGTAGCTCCTTCAAATTTAGTTACCTTAGTTTTTTCGACTTTATTGCTGAAACAAGCATTACCTATAACAGAATGAATTAATCAACATTGGGTAAGAAAGCACAGGTTTTGGAATAAGAGAAGTGGACATTGAGACGATCATTGGCCATGACATCTTTCAGCATCTAAACTGATCCAGACTAATGTCCACCACCGGATGTTGATAATGCATCATCACTTCGCGCAACGGAATTTAGCGTGTTCAACCAGGTCTTACATTTAGATGAAAGCAGAACCAAGCCGGGGAAGAAAACCTGTGTCTACTGCAGAGTCAATTAACCGGCTGTAAATGCAGAGTTGACACATTCCCATTGCACACAAAAGCCAGATCTTGGCGGGTTTAAGTGGGATTTTTGACCAGTGGAAAAGGGGTATATGTCACACTCACCATTCTGAAGAGGAAAGTGCTCTGGTATAAGTAAAATGTTACATTTAAATACATGTAGCAGTTACAACATTATGGACTGGAAGGAAAAAGAAGAGACATCTTTCAAAAGTTGACAAGTTAAAAATAGGAATTACATTAAGCAATGTTTTTCAAATGTTTGAGGCTTTAAAAAAAGATGTTTCTGTATTAATTAGAATAAAAGGCAAATCTTCAATGTTCCTTTGTTAATTTGACTCCACTGTTTGTCACTGTTAATCTGACTTTAGATAGTGTTACATCGGTCCTGAGTTATGTGGGTGTTGAGCCCCTACAAGAAGAGTTTTTAACTTTTTGACGACAGTAAAATTATACATCTGTGGGCGTCATTAAGTAACCAGCAACCATTATTTTAATCACAAATAATGTATTGTTAATGTAATGAGTATTATTTATGTTTAAGATACACAAAGAGACTAAAATAAACATGTTTTCCGAAAGACCTACGCTTTGCTACCAGACCATTTGTTGATATAAATGATGATGCTGAGATATATAGTCATAATTATGGGATAGAAAGTCGAAATTATGAGATAAAAAGTCAATCATGAGATTGAAAGTAATAATTATGTTTTTAAAAGTCAAATAATTAATGAATTTTGACATTTTATCTAAGAATTGTAACCTTTATTTCATAATTTTGACTTTTTTCTAAAGTTAATTCTTTTAGAGACCCCCGAAATTATGACTTGAACCCAGGTGTTACATATCAGTACAGAGTTGATAAAACAACTTTTGACATGAGTCTCAACTCTCTTTGTGTATTTAATTAAATTCAGCTAACAGGTCAATTTGAAATTGTATCCTTATTCTTTGATATGCAGGCAATGTTTATATTTCAAATGTTGTACTATAGTATGATTTTAGGCAGCTGTGTTCATAGTTAGGTACTTTGTGCAGTATCGCCATTTGTGAATGTGCTGCATGGCCTCCGCCAACAGGTGGCTTATGAGAAGGCCACGTTCAGAAGCAGAAGTAGTAGAAGAAGCACAATTTTGGAGAAAGTAGACATCACCAACATTTAACTCCTACTCCAAAAGTAGGACTCCACCTGTGTTGAGCTCCACCCCGTATTGCACAATGCAGTAAGGAGTTATCTCAACCTGTGTTCGATAATCACAAATAAATCACCTTGAACCTTGAATAGAACAATAGTATGTATCTTTAGTGACGCGCCACTCAGCATGCAATTATCATTTCATTCCCTGAAAGCCTCCTTGCTGGCTGAAGAAGCATAGCCATGTTAACTGGTGTCAGCCTCACCTCAACTGGCATATGCAATACCTGACAGCAGGCATGATGAACCTTACGCTTTAAGTGAATTGTTATTAATGTTTCTGTTGCTGTTGTTGTCACTACTGCATTGCATTATTGCAGCCTGCGTAGTCTCAGGGTATTGCTGTAATATTTCCCTGTCATGAGTATGCACTTCATGTAGTAGAATATTTTGGACATACTAATAAAGCCTTACAAACTGTTTTTAAAAATACTACATAGCAATTTTCATTTTGGACTCACATAGCACTGTATTTGAAAATGGCCTATGGTCTAAGGTGTAAACTGTCTTATCTAGCATGGCTGTCACCAGCTATGAAATACAAAAAATGCAAAATAAGAAAATATAATTAAGAAAAGTTCTAAATGGAGTTGTAAATGTCTGATGAATCCTTTAAGTGTCTCCTGGCAGCTACAGCAGGAGTATGGATTTCAAATCGCACAGTGCAGCAGGCTGCAGTTGTGAAATTAAGACCATCTGTGGTTGAAATAATTCTAGTCATATCCAAGTAACTCACTACTGTTCAGAAATTCCAGTCCAGTCAGTCAAGTCCAGAAATTACTTTCTATAGGTAATAGGTAGCCATTACCTATACTTCTTACCTATAATTCTCCTCCCCTACTGTCTCTGCATCTGAAACTGAGCTCTCAATAAGATAAGACAGCTAACTGTGTGGGAGAGATTAAATTAAGAACAGAATTGAGAAGAAGAGAGAGGAGGAGAAGAGAGAGGTTGAGAAACCTGTGTCTGTGTGATTTTATTCATTAAAGAATAAAACAGAGTCAGTGTCAAAGAAAGACATTGCCAGTCAGGCAAAGTTTGATAAAACACCTGCATGGGTGTATCAAGTCTGTTTTGTGCATTAACCCCTCATCTAGCTGTGTAAGATGTGTAATTGTGTTAATGTGATGTGCAATTGCTTCAGAGTGTTTGATCAGAAAACACTTTAATGCTTAATTTTGTTATTTAATTTGCACAACTTCTTGTATAATAAACATTCAGAAAGTGACTATTCAACAGAATGAGTATTTAACCAGTACATATTCCATAACTGAGTTTGAAGAACATGTTGTGACACTTTACTTCAATGCATTGTGGACAGCTCAAAAACTGTAGTGTAGGTCATCCATAAAATTTGCATGACAGCATTCTTCTGCCCTACGATGAACATCGTGTCCACTCTGCAAACTCCACAAGAACAATTGGTGGACTTCATCTATGCCTTCCATTATTTACATCCTGAAGTATTTGGTCCATTTCATGTCATGGATTAACCCATCCCTGCAACAAGCTCTTCAAATTAAATGGAATATGTTATTTGTAACTGCCTTCTCTGGAAAGTGTTTTCTGATCTGATGCCCCTATCAGCAGGATGGCATAATTTGTCTGTGTCGTCCAAAACTGTTGAAAAATAAATGTGTTGTATGATGTGACAACTCTATTGTAAAAATTTGGTTTATGTTCAAAAATCAATTGGTTACATTCAGGGATGGTTACAAAAACCATCATGCAAGTGAGGGAACAACTGTTGTTATAGTAGAAAGAAACCAGCATTGCCTGTCGACAGAATATAGCAGAACAGTGGTCTCCTGTTTAAAAGTCTGTTGTCCATCCACCCTGTCCTCCTCACTCTGTGAACTATGTTGCTCTATGATAACGCCATCTGACTTCCTCCTTTGCTCGCATCATAATACCTACTGTCGCTAAATAGCTTTGTCTCATTAACATAGGCTATGTGTCTGAAAACTTGCTGAAACAACTGAGGCTGTTGTTCATCTTGGGAGGAGACTCAGTGACTGAAGACTGAACCCAGTTGCAAGAGTTAGTGTTGGCAATATACCATACATTTCTGCAAATCACAGATGTGTTGAAACTTTACATTTCTTCATGTTGCAATTTTACCTTTCATTACGTTTCAATTTTAGAATAATGAAATAATGATAATACATTTTATGTTATAGCTCTTTTCAAGCAATTGTAAAAAAAATTTGATTAATTTTGATTAGTGATTTCAATGCGGACAGGTCGGTGCAGTCACTAACCCACTTGGTTAGAGTTGGGAACAGATCATGTTTTGGCTTAAAACACCCAGTTTTGTTGCCACAAACACAACTGGCACAGCAACCACAAATACCCTGATGACATAATTGTAACACCACCACCATCCTCACCTTCATCTGACAGATGAATAATGAATATACCTGGCCGTGTGCTTAAAGAGTCTGCAGACCAACTGACTCATGTCCTCAAGGATATATTTAAACACCTCACTGAGCCAGATGGTCATGCCCTCCTGCTTCAAGAAAGCCACCATCATCCCGGTACAAAAAAAACAACTGTCACCTGTCTTAATGACTACCACCCTGTAGCACTCACACTCATTATAATGAAGTGCTCCGAAACGGACCACATAGTCTCAGTGCTACATCCATCAACTGACCCACTCCAGTTTGCTTACCACCCCGCTGAGAATGCCGTATCCTGTGCACTTCATCTGAGCCTTGAACATCTGGAGGAACACAACACCCATGTCCGAAAGCTTTTGTGGATTTCAGTTCTGCGTTTAATACAATAATCCCCCTGCACTTGGCAAGCAAACTGGGCCCGCTGGGTCTGAGTCCCCCCATGTGCAACTGGATACTGGACTTTCTCACCAACAGGCCCCAGTCTGTACGTGTGGGAAGAAACACCTCCAACACCGTACTGCTGAGCACCGGCTCCCCACAGGGCTGCGAGCTGAGCCCACTGCTCTTCACCCTGATGACCCATGACTGTTGTGCAAGGTTCAATACAAATATCATCATAAAGTATGCGGACGACACAACAGTGGTGGGCCCAATCCGGGACAAAAAGGAGCTGGCATACAGAGAGGCGGTGAAACATCTGGTAGACTGGTGCAACCTCAACAATCTTGACCTGAATGTCGATAAAACAATGGAGATCATTGTCGACTTCAAGAGGAAGCAGCCCACCCATACTCCTCTTTACATAGACGGCGCTGCTGGGGAGATTGTTGAGAGCACCATGTTCCTGGGGTTTGCACATCATCAACAACTTTACCTGGTCCCAGCACATATCCACTCTGACCAAGAAAGCCTACCAGTGGCTCCACTTCCTGCAACGGCTGAGAAGAACACATCTTCCCCCTCCCATCCTCACCGCTTTCTACAGGGACACTGTGGAGAGCATAATGACCAGCTGCATCTTCATCTGGTATGAGAACTGTAATAGCTCAAACAGGAAGGCCCTGCAGAAAGTGGTGAGGGCCGTAGCAAGGATCACTGGTACTCCACTCCCATCCATTGAGGATATTGCCCACAGCCGCTCCCTGTACAAAGGCACCAGAACCATAAAAGACCCCACCCATCCTAACTACAGACTGTTCACCCTTGTGTGAGCTGACCAATCAGAGCAGACTGGGTATTTGGGTTTGTGGCCTTAAAGTAGGGGTCTCAAACTGCCGGCCACGGGGCCATTAGATGAAGAGCTGCAGGCACCAGACTACACACGTCCTGCTTTTCAGTGAGGTAACAACTCCTTTTCATTCATTAACCTTATCAGGTTCCCTATTATGACTGACTTTAAATCTGACCAATGCCAAATAGGCGTGCTTTTCACTTCGACAACAAATCCTCTGCCATCGTCTTGTCAGTCAGATCTCTCCATGCTAAAAGGTAAATGTGACTCCTGTTGTGCTACAGCTCTGCTGCTGGCCCCACTGCTGCACGGAGTAGACGTCTCAAGCAGTTTGTAATTGTAGCATCTGTCGTGGACTATTGAGGTTGGCAAGTAATGTAATCAGTGTAAGCCCGACCACCATGAACACTGATTACTGCAGCAAGCCTAGTGCAAAGCTAAGATTATTAAGAAGAAGTTATTTAGAAGGAAAAAAGATTTGCAATGTTATAAACTAATGTGCACACAGATGTATGCTTCCACTCATATTTTCTTTAAATTTAACGAAGAAAAAAAATTTAAATAATGCAAACAGAAGTGCTGCCAGGTGTCTGGCAAGAAATAATGTACAAACGTTATTTGTTAGTCCAGTGCAAGATTTCTTTGTACAGCCTACTGAGGCAATTGTGATTTTGGGTTATATAAATAAAATTTATTTGATTTGATTTGGTTTCAATACGTTATTTAAAGTGGTAATCATGAAGATTTCCATTTTCTTCTCTTTGGCAACGCCGATGGCGATAAGCAGCAATTGCAGGTGTATTTTTCCTAGCTCACTAACAGAGAAAATAAATAAGCCCTGAAACAGTCCCTTTCGTTTGTAAAACCTACTGACTTCCACAAAGTTTCATGAAAATCTGGCAAAATCCATAATCCTGCTGACAAACAAATGGCACCGAAAATATAACCTTGGTGGAGGTAACAAACTCAATCTGTGTGGTGACTAACATTACCCCAAAACAAGGTCCACAGTTTAGCTAGAGTAGATTTTATATTTGACATTATGAACTTACCAGTCCAAGAGAAAGAGAGCAACATCTGTATCTCCCTTCAGTCCCCCTTTTCTTCTTTTAGTGCTCTCCACCTTGGCAAAGCAAAGCTGATACAAACTCTGGTTCTTCCTCGCTGACGGTCACTTTACTTTTTAGACCGTTTGCCTTCTTCTGGACGTCTAATTGCTTTCTTTTTCTTTAGAGTTGCACCTTTTTTATAGTTTCATCGTCTATTGGACCAGGACAAACAAAACTATTATGTCACGTGCAAACCACCTACTCTCTCTGGCTGACCAAGTGATGTGGGTGAACACGTCACTAACTGTGCTCCGCTTGTGAGTTTTTCCGTGAAAGTCCACTCCGACACCCAGTTTGCATCGTTGCTATTACAGCAAATGCAAGGGCTTTCATCAGTGGGCCATAGGCTCAATCATCGTTGTGTTACCTCATTGTGCGATAGATAGTGATTTAACAGATATTTATTTACATGAAAATCTTCGAGATTATTACTTTAAGAGTAGGGAAAAAATGACTTGCACTAACTGTGAAAAAGTAATCATATAAAAATGTACACGAACTGCTGTTTGCATTTTTTGTAGGATATTATTATGTTAATATTGGAAATAAAATCTAAATGTTCAGAAATATTACGCTTTCTCATAGTATTTGAACACTGCAGTGGCCCTCCTACAAGATCACAATACCGGCAGTGGCCCCAAGCTAATTTGAGTTTGAGATCCCTGTTTTAAAGAGACAGGAGCTTAAACAGAGCATCTCAGACAGAGGGAGAATATGGTGCTGCAGCACTGGACAGTGTGAGAAAATTGATGCATTTTTTGAGCTCTAAAGCAAGTAAATCTATTCAAGTAGTAACCAAAAATAAAGTTATAAACCTGAAAATGACAGGCAGATTCAACACAAAAAGTGAGCTTTAATGGAAGCTGATAATTAGTCCAGATAGTTTTTTAGTAAAACAAAAACAGAGAACAAACTATAAATGCAAAGTGAACACAGGGAGCACATGAGGACCAGGGAAAAGACACAGGATAACAGGAGTTACGTGAGGATGAGAACTGAACAGGACGAACTGGACAGACAGACCAACAAAGACTGAGGGAACAACACAGGCTTAAATACAAACAAACCTAATCAAGGGATGAGGTGCAGGTGGAGTGAGGCGGAGAAACACCAGGTGAGGGAAATTAATGGAAAAACACTAGAAACAGGGAAGGGGCTGAGAGGTTGGAAAAGCTGGATAACACTGGAAAGAGGGAAAGGCTTAGAGGAAGATGCAGTGCAGGTGTGGAGGGAAAGCAGACTGGGGTAGAACTTAGGTAACAGGGCTGGGCTAATTAATCAGATTGAACACAGGTGTGGAGGGAAAATCAGGCTGGTGAGGACCACAAGAAAACAGGAGGGAAGACAGAACACTGGAAAAGGGCAAAAGACAACACAAAACCAGAAAATACATATAAAACACACACACACAATGAACCAAAACAACAGGACAGTGACAGTGGTATAGTGTTATAATTCCCTTTTCACCTGTTGAATTCAGCCTAGATTTGACAAATGCTGGTTCATATTTCTACGAGCATCTGGAATTACTGTCCCTCTTGAAAATTGAGGAGCAGTTATTATTGATGAATTTGTGAACCAATGATTAACTTTGTCCTTGCTAATTCTAAAATCGAGAATTGTTATTTTCCCCAAGTAATAACCTAGATGGTTTCAGGCTAGGTAGCACCATTACCTATAATAGGTCATCTTTTAAAAGATTGTTTTTTAATTGATTCAGTGGTTTGATGTATTGTCTGTGATTGTTTTCTGCCTCTGTCGCTTCAACTTTTGTTTTTTATTATTATATATTGCTCTCCAAAGATCAATTTCTGCTTTGAAATATTTTCCTTGTTATGGACACAGTGGTAGTCATTTTCATGCACTTAAAAATAATACCAAGCATTACTGTCCTAAAGGGAGAAAACCTCTTCAGGAAAGTGCCCTAACGTCACACGGACTTTTTAATGGGAATAAATCAGTTATGGCCATAACAGAAAGCAGATCCAATTGAATACAATTGTTTCCCATGAATTAGGTTCATTAGTGAGAGGAGTTTACAATGATAGTGCAAAAACATATTTCTGTCACAATCAAAATGAGCATGCATGCTTGATTTAGCAAAACATTGTAGGGCAAATTTAGAATAATCTGTGAGTGATCATTAGGCAGAGGCAGAGATGATAAAATATTTCTGACATTCAAATCTGTGTCAGCTAGGATTAATTACTGAGTATTGTCCGAATGTTGCCGAGCAACACCGATTGTTCAGAGGCAAACTGACCTTTGACCAACAGAATTTCATCAGAAGCTGCAGTCAGGAGTGCACAGTGAGCTGTGGAGTGAGTGATATGAGGTGGATGTTATTGGCTCATCACTCCACTAACACACTGTCTTGAGGATACATAAGCAGGAGGGAAACTGAGACAGGCAGCCAGGGTAGAAACAGCATTGAAAGCTCCCGGTGACATTTTGATTTCTTTGCCGCCGTGCTGCACTGATAAGCCGACATTATTCCCTGCTTTCTTTAGCAGTGTCAAAAGAGGCCATTTCAAAACTAGCTGACAACCAGGAAGCAGGCGGGGTGACAGAGATACTGTGAACATGAAAACTTTATTGAGGCTATAAAGGCCCTGAATCACAGGCCTCTGCCTGCATGAAGGACAATGAGGAACCTCAGTGCAGCATTGTGACTCTTTACACCAGACAATGGGCTCAATATTAACTGTGAGTCCTACTGAAGAATCTGTCTGAGCTTTTCACAAAATATGTGGGAGACATTTTTCAGTTTTTTCCAACAGTTTTCCCACAGCTTTTTGCTTCAAGTCACCTCATGCATTGACCTACGTATTTATTATTTTTGTGTGTGAATGAGTTCCATCAGTTCACAGAAAATGCAGTTTGCAAATTCTACAGTCACTCTTCACAAGCCATGTATGGTTTTATGAGTCCTTCATTCAGTGCGGAGCCCAGATAAAGAACTGACATTTTAAAAAACTACCCCTTTAGTAACTTGCAATATCAGAGACTTTCATTCAGCAGGTCTACACTGGCTAGCAACCTTTATTGTTACTAACCACAGAAAAGCTATAACTTGTTAACATGCTATATGTGCACCAGATTATCTGGCATTTTACGTTTCTGCAAACGTCCAAACTTGTACAGTTACAGCTGCCTCGATTTTCCCCTCCCATCCAACTTTCCCCGCCGGCTGCCAGCTGGCTGGGAGTCCACTGATTCCACTGTAGACACGCCCATTCATTCAATTGCAGGGTGTCACCACAAGATGGCGCTTCCCTCACAAAAACATATACAGCATAGATACCCTTTAAATCTAAACAATATGATTCTATCCCATTACATCTCAGTGGCAAATATTATACTATTATCCCACACATCCCTACATTTATTTTAAAGCTTTAGTTAGTTTAGTTAGCGCTAGCCCTACTGGTTACTTTACTTTACTTACTAAATGTATATTTTATATCAATAATCTAAAGTTGTAGCTAGCTTATACTTTATAGACTTTTAGAATAGACTGTGTAGTAACAGATTCTTGCTTTATGTGTTATCAGCACAGCCAGGTTTAGACAGTTTGATCGGAGTTTAGAGAACGCACATGGCGGCTCCCAAAAACTCTGATCAAACTGATCTGTCTGTGTGCTTTGTGTCTGTGGATGCACGCTGACAAAATATGGGACAAAATTCTCTAGTTGATTCAACGGCCCTGCACCCGCCAGATGAGCGTAGGGTACAGATGCACTGTAATGCTAATGATGTTTTTGGCCTCTGTCACCTCCCAAGATATGCAGAGGATGTTTGTGAACACACTTTTAGAAACTGATTGCATCTCTTTTATCATCCGCCACTGTGTGAGGAATTTCTGATGAAAAATATCAGAAAAATTATACAGCGCAATGACAATAGTTTTCGGCTGAAAATGTGTCACCTGAGCATAATAGTTCATGCATCTTGTAACCAGCCATGGCCAGTGAAATATTCAAACCAAATACTTCACATACAAATATCATCATGGGCCGAGCATATTTAAAGATTATCTACCATATCATGAGGTCATCAATATTATGCTTCAGCTTTTTGTTCTTCAACAGTACTGCATGGACGTGAAAGTAATATGGCTGGGGAATTAATGATTGAGCAACAACGGCACAAACTATTATAGTATAAGAGCCAAAAAAGGTTTTTGTTCTTGTTTGTTATTGTAGTCATATATGTAATTTCTCATGCTGTTAGATCACTATTAGACCACGCTGTCAGGTGTGTGCGGAAATCTGAGAGCAAAATTTGTTTTGCCACAGTAAAAATATTGTTTTATATCTGGAGATATATAGTAGCCTACCTAAATCTGTCCATGGAAAATATTATTCTTCAGCAGGCATTTTATTTATAGTAACCTGTCCCAGTACCACTGAAGATAAAATCAGCCGCTCAGACGAGTGCTGCACACGCAGTTTTTTCCTTCTTTTAAATCGTTAATTCCCCAGCCATATTATTTTCACTTTCATGCAGTACTGTTGAAAAAGGAAAAGCTGAATCATAATATTGATGACCTCATGATATGGTAGCCTAATAATCATTCAATATGCTCTGTATGGGAATCACAAACATCAAATACTGTACGCCTATGATACAGTAAGAACAGCTGATTACACGCTGACGTAATGCTTCAGCTTCCATCATCACTGCTCCACCTGGTGGATAGATAAACCATTGCAACTGGTTTCGGCCCTGAATTCACTACTTCATCGTGGGGGATCTCATTCCAGTCATGGACTCCTCCAGGTCCAAGCACGATCCTGTCACAGGCCGATTAGGGCCCTGTCACAGAGAAACGGGAAGTTTTAAGAAGCTTCATCTGTATGTGTCACAACTACTATATCAATGTTTCTACCTTTCTATACCTTTCACAATCACGTAACATGTAAATGAGCTGTCTACATGTTGGGGGGTTGAGGAGATGGTGGTGGAATGACAGCTCGAAGAGGTGGCTGCCAAGCCAGAGAACACTGCTCAAGACTGCGTAAAACCACTGAGGGTTGAGTTTGTGTCATCAAGCTGTGTTTTGCTGGTAGTTTTTGGCCACTGAGCTCCGGTTAGGTACACAGTAGTACATTTCTGCTGTTCTTGTCCTTTGTTAGGCTTAAGAGTGAATTCCCTTTCGGAGTTCTTTGGGCATAGTTCGTGTGGAGCAGTTGTCTCGGGAGCACATTCAAAGCTACAGGAGGTCACCAAATTTTGGATGCTTTGACGGGCTTGGGGGTTTCAGTGCATGAATAGACACCAAAAGTAACATCTGAAGATGGGGGACATCAGTCAGATTTTGGTTAGGCAGTTAGAGGGTGTGCATCAGATTTAAGTGTATTCAGGCAGGTAAGGTTAATCCTTATGGATGTTGTTAAGGAGTTTTTGGAGCAGTGTTTGTGGTGGCAGTTAGTAAAGTGCAAACATTTTAAATTAGATGTTGTAGAAAAACGGTTGAAAGAGAACATACAAAATATTCTAAAATAAAATCTGTTAGAAGTGGGTGTTCTCCAGTCTGAATCATCTGCTGTTGCTTCTGGTTTGCACACTGTTGGTGCCTGTGGTAACCGTTGAGCAACGTAAACTTACTGTTTGTGCCAGTTCAAATTAAAAGACTTGAACAGGAGGAGTGCAGGTTAAGGTTAAGTCCATGTTGGTGTTGGGAGGCAGGTCCCTGTGTTTCTCTAGGAATTCACGTCGATTGGATGTTTCTGGTAATCTGCGCTCAGTGTTGCTCTGGTAGTTTATGTGTTGCAGGTGCTGAATGGAGGGTCATCAGCATATGAGCTAAACCTGAGCCCGGTCTGCCAATAAATACCACCCTCGTTCCGCAGTCTGTCTCTTTCCAACCTAATGACAGCCTCTGTCTTTCTTCCGTTTATTTGATCTTCGGTTACACAGTATATTGGTTGATTTATGTTTCCGTTCTTTTCTTTTTCTGTAGATACATGACTCTTTTCTTGGCTGCCAACTGGATTAGTCTGCCTTTTTTGCCACAGTCTTTGAGACACTTTGTGACACTCTTCTTATCCAGCTATGTATACTTCAGTCAGCAATATAGTCTTTCACCGTTAAGCCACCTAATGTTACTAACCACAGTATTATCTATAGTATATCCAGTTTTCATGGCTTTGTTTCAGTTAGGTTTAGTTGTTCCTTTGTGTTAGGGTAAAAGGTTAGTGACCAGCTCTGACAGCCCTGGTGGGTTAGTCTGGGAGGCTGCCCTTCTTTTGATTATTTTGGCTGGCCCATCAGTTTGTTTGTTTGATTGTTTAGGGTTTTTTTCCCCTCTGTTTGGTTACTGTTCATTTAATAAATTCATCTTCTTTTAAACTGCAAGTTGACTTGGTTATTTGTGTTAGACCTCTATTAGTGTACCTCCTGTAGGGGGTTGTAACATAAATTTGGGGCTCATCCTAACTAAATTAAGGCATTTTTTTGTGACAGTGTTAGTTTGGATGTTTCAAATTTGTTAGTAGCCAATTGTATTGTGTGTTGTCCTTTGGGTGTTTGGGTAATTGTGTGGACACAGTTTTGTGGGCTATTTTGTAGAAGTGCTTGTTGCAGTGCAGTACTTTTGTTAGTGAAGTTGCAGTGAGTTGCTGTTTAGGGCAGCAGGGTTTTGTGCTGTAGGCTTTTGTGTTACTTCTCATGAAGATGGAGTTTAAGTTGGCTGAGTTTGTTGAAGCGCCTACTCTTGAGGTATTTCTCTATATTTCATCTTTGCACTAAGGATAATCAGCTCTTGATTGCTGATCATTGCAAGGTGGGGGGGGGGGGGGGGGGGGCTCAAGTGACTCTGCTGTCCTGACATTGGTCGGGAGTTCGTTCCACCGCCAGAGCAGAGAAGAGTCGCGACTTCGCTGAGTGGCCCTTGTTTGCTGTTAGCGGTGGTGGTACCAGCCGGCCAGCTGATGTAGTAGAGCGAAGTGCTCACGCTGGGGCGTGTGGTCTGACCAGTGTTTGGAGGTAGATGGGTGCAGTTCAGTTGACGGCCTTGAAGGCCAGCGCCATGGTCTTGAATCGGATGCGGGCCGCAACAGGAAGTCAGTGGAGGTCACGGAGGAGGGGGTCACATGGGAGAATTTGGGTAGATTGAAAACGAGGCGCGCTGCAGTGTTCTGGATACATTGCAACGGTTTAGTCGCAGAGGCTGGGAGTCCAGCCAAGAGCGAGTTGCAGTAGTCCAGACGGGAGAAGACATATCCTGTGGTCGTGGAAAAAATGAAAGGATAGTGGTGAACCATCATCTTTGAGGAAGAAATGTGGTCGGAAAAAACTCCTGAATGATCGTGATTGAATTGTAAGAAATCAACAGTAGAACTCACGGCTATGTTTAATAGTGAAAGTAAGAGCCTTTCCACACGCATAATGCCAAGAGAACTCAAAGGATTGGGACTAAACAGCCGTGTAGCCGTAAGAAAACCAGTCATCAGTGAGGCTAATTGGGAGAAAGGGCTTCAGTATGCTAGGAAGCATAAAGATTGGACTCTGGAGCAATGGAAAAAGGTCATGTGGTCTGATGAGTCCAGATTTACCCTGTTGGGGTTGCTTCAGTTGGTCAGGTCTAGGTTCAGCAGTGTTATGTGCCCAAAAAAAGAGGTCAGCTGAATATACTGAATGACCAGGTTTTTCCATCAATGGATTTTTTCTTCTCTGATGGCATGCGCATATTCCAAGATGACAATGCCACAATTCCTCAGGCTCAAATTGTGAAAGAGTGGTTCAGGGAGCATGAGACATCATTTTCACACATGGATTGGCCCCCACAGAGTCCAGACCTTAACCCCATTGAGAATCTTTGGGATGTACTGGAGAAGACTTTACGCAGTGGCATGATTCTCCCATCATCAGTACAAGATCTTGGCGAAAAATTAATGCAACTCTGGACAGAAATATTTGTTGTGACATTGCATAAGCTTATCAAAAGGATGCCACAGCGAATGTGTGCTGTAATCAAAGCTAAAGGCGGTCCAACGAAATATTAGTGTGTGACTCTTTTTGGCCGGGCAGTGTATATTGACTCTGATGTCCACAGCACTCAATAGAACTGATGAGACCTGTTGGATGAGTGGAGGAACATCTTTACAAACAAGTCCAGCCGCCTGACTTCCTGACAGCTTTTTGTAGATTTATAATTTTACATCTAAGTCAAACTATTAATGCCTCATAATACAAGAGAGAGCCTGTAGTCGCTGCAGGCTCTTTATGGAAATCAAGTCATTAAAAGGTCTGAAAAGCTGCCAAGTGATAAAACAGTTAGCAACGGCAGATTTCTTTCTCCAGCATCAAACAGAGATATGACAGGCTGATGAATGTTAAAGCAGCCACCTGTTGAGTTTTAAACATCAATAAACCATTGTGTAATTTGTAGAATTGCTACTAACAACCCTACGTTATATTGTGCTGGCCAACAAGCTAATAACAATGTTACGGTTTATAAATACAATTTCTAACAAATATAACATTTGTCAAACGGTAAAAGTGTAACTTTACTTACCTCTTCTATCAACACGATGCCAGTCAATCTCATGTGGCGACGTCGCTGTTTTGGTCCACGCTCACTTACAACCGTGAGAGGGAACAGCAGAATGCTGACTGCACGTCACTTAACTGGATCAGTAAAGAGAGACATTTTTTAATCTTATTGAATGTCCCTTTTAATAAATAAAATGAGAAGTAAAAGTTGTCAGTTATTATAAACTGATTTTTGTGATCCTTTTACGAGTAGGGATGCTTCAGCACATCATATAAATCCCTCAACCCTGAGAAAAGGATTCACTAAAATTCCAAATCAGCCTGAGTGAGACCTGTTTCGTCCTCTGGGAGTCTGCTCACCACCTTCCGTTTGAAAAAGGTCAAAGGTCAGCCACCTATTTCCCTCGCTGTCGTCTTTAACTGGAAGTGAACTGGAGGCAGCTGTCTGCTGCTGTAAGTAGTGACTATGCCATTGTAAGACAGAAGTCTGTCACACCTGAGAATACTTTTAGCACATAGCAACACACATTTTATCACACATGAGATTGTTATAGTCCATTCCCCAAACTAATGTACTGACCACAATATAAGACCACTCTAATTATAAGACAAAACCCTGTTTTTAGATAATTGTTGGCTTTTCAAATCTTTCATCTTTATAATATAATAAACTTTATTAATATAGCACGTTTTTAAAACTGGAGTTTACTAAGTGCTTTGACAATCAAGCAAAAGGAGGAAACTGAGGAAGACAATATTACTGAATAACAGAATGAACAGAAAATATGAAAACACAAAAAATTAAAATGAGTTATTACAAATAAAAGGAATAAAAGTGATAAAACAGGCAAAATCACAGAAAGGGAAGAGAGGGAGAGGAAAGAAAAGAAAAATAAATAAATAAATAAAAATAAAAAAATTATTTAAAAAAGTAAACGCAAAAAAAGAAGTAAGTAAAAGAATAAAAACAATAAAGGATGATTAGAAGACGACATCACATCAGAAGAATTAAGACCAGATACAATAATAAGGGACAATAAATAGTTAATAATAAGAAAATAAAAGCAGTAAAGGACAGTAAGAAGAAAGGAAAAACACATCACAAGGTAGGAATTAAAAACAGATAAGTCGTCTCAGAGCAGTAAAAGGAATAAAAGATGGAAAGATGAAAATTCTGTTATAAAAGGATGACTTCACATAAAAGCTGTATAAAAATGAGTTTTAAGAAGTGATTTAAAAGAGGTCACTGATTCTGTGAGCCTTATCTCCTCAGGTAGGTCGTTCCAAAGTTGAGGGGCCCTGATGGCAAAAGCGCTGTCACCCTTAGTTTTGAGTCTTGACTTTGGAACAACTAGAAGGGTCCCACCCGAGGATCTCAGGCTGCGAATAGGCTCACATGGGGTCAGCATTTCTATTATGTAATTAAGGGCAAGACCCAGATGAGTCCTGTATGTTGGGGGGTGGGGCCTCCATGGATCAGACCTGCTCCAGCACGTCTTACAGATGCTCGATCAGATTGGGATCTGGGGAATTTGGAGGTCCGGTCAACACCTTGGGCCCTTTATTGTGTTCCTCGAGCTGTTCCTGAGCAGTGTTTGTGGTGTGTCAGGGCACATTGTCCTGCTGGGGGGCCACTGCCATCGGGTAGTGTTGTTGTGATGAAGGGGTGTACTTGGTCCACAATGCCAGCACCCAAGGTTTCCCAGCAGAACATCGCATTGTGATGAGATGATCAATTCACAGCACCTGTCAGTGGTTTTAATGTTGTGGCTGATAGGTGTGTGTACATATATATATATATATATATATATATATATATATATATATATATATATACATATATATATATATATATATATATACACGCACACACACACACACACACACACTCAGCTGTACGAGTATGGCATACAAAAAGAGGGAGCACAGATTAATAGAACAGACGCAAGAGTGTGACTGTAAAATTACTTTTCATTAGTCTTAAATTCATAGCTCACAGCAAAAGAAAAATCTGCGTGACTGTGTTCAGGAGCCATCGTTGCCAGGTAGAACTTCAAAAAGAAGAAGAGGAAGGATAAAATGATACAGTCTGCAGAGTGGAGGTAAGATGGGCAAGTGAGACAATGGGCAAATGAGGAAAGAGGAAAGTCTTGCGCCCAGTTGAGTGAAATGTGGAAGTGTATTTCTTCTTCTTGGGACCTGTTCAATCGATTTTTGCAGCTAAGTGCATGGAGGGCTTGAGCAAGCACAATAATGCATGACAGGCAGGTTTGTGTTTGCTCACCTCTGCCTCTTGAATGGGTTGCCAGGCACCACAACACACATCCCACAAGAAACTGAGAAACACCCATTTGATTTGTATCACTATGATATCAGGAGATTAACAGGAGAAGTTGCCGATCAGGAGCACAGCGGGATAAAGAATTTGCTGTGAGGGTGAAACACGCTCTACCCAATTGGTAGAGCATGGCCGTGCATAGGGGCTGCTTTCTCGCTGCAGCCAATCTTCCCCTCTCTCTCCCCATTTCCTGTCACTCTTCACCTGTTGAAACAATAAAGCCAAGAAAAGGGAAAACACACACACACACACACCATTTATTTAAAAATTCATTAATAACTGTAACTATAAAAACACAAATTAATAAAATCAGAAGTGGCATTCACTGTAGCCAATTATAAGGTATATACTTGCAGTAGTAGTCAATGTAACGCACCAGCAACTCCCACACATCATATAAACACACAATAACACAGAGTGCCTGAGGCTGACGGAGTGTTAGGGAGTATCAGTTTAGTGTTTACTCGTGTTCCCTGGTCAAGGGTGAGAGGATCAGAGACACCCTGGAGGAGGCGGCGCACGTGTGAGTTAATGTTTCACATCCAACAGATTAAGAGCAAGCCGCCAGACGTCAAGTCCAAGCAGACACAAGGGAGTGAAGGGTAATGGATCAGAGAAATTACACCACGCTCAGTCCGGGAAGGACACATTCAACCACAAAAGCCTCTCAAAGAACCTTCATTAGTGGGCAGCTGCTTCACCACTGCTGTCCTGGAAGCATTACAGAGGAAGCCCATGGTCCATCTTGTGGCTGAAAAAATCAACACAGGGTTTCACTTCTGTCTACTTTACTGGAAACACTTCCCCTGCTCTCAGGCTGCTATGAGGGAAGTGTAGTTGTACATTGCTGCCTGAAAAACAAGTTACAAGAAAGGAGGGATAAAAGTAAACATGCAAATTTATCACATGCCTATAACAAATTATATCCAAACTGAGTTCAATCCATCAATATAACTTCATTAAGACTAAGTAGCCTGAGTCTATTATGAGATAAGGCTTGAAGTGCATCATTGACTTTTGAAAGAGCACCTGGGAAAGCAATCCCTACACCAAGGTTCCATTTATTTAGTTGCTGTTTTTGATCATATTACATGATCCCCATCAACCCATGTTTCAAATTTCCTAGTGTGACCAGATCGTGGCAAGGCCCACGATCTCACTAACAACTTTAAATCTTACTGGTCCTTTAAATACTTCAGTCAACCAGTACAGGTGAGAGACTCTGCCACCAAACCCTCCACCGTCAGGCCGGCCACGCTTGCCACTGCCCCTGCAGTACTCATACACAGAAGGGAGAGAGAAAACACGTTACTCTCTCACAAAACCTAAGTAAAACAAAAGCAAAACCTAAGCAAAACAAAACAGCAGTGGCAATCTGCAATGAAACAGAACAAACAATTTAAACCACTGTAAAAAATAAAATACACAATATAAAACAAAGTCCGCCTTTTACCTCCATACACCGTTGCAAAGCGTCTGCAAAGTTTTGTCACAGAGACGCCGACACCAAGCTGGACCAGGACCGCAGACACACGCACGCTGACACAGTCGCGGAGAAGCGGGGAGAAACCGGCACCAAGCTGGACCAGGACCCCAGACACACACACACGCTGACCCAGTCACGCACCAAGGAGCAGAGAGAGAGAACATCGACATGCCACGGCTTATGTATGCTAACCCAGCTGGTCAATTAAGACCCGGAAGTAAAGTGCGGCTACTCGTGAGGGACATTTTACCAGACTGCCTCTTTCTACCTGCTACATTCGGAAAGTCTTTAAATGGCTCAAAACATTTTACAATGAGCAAAGTATTTCTTATTTCATGAATTCTAAAGTACTAAGCCTCAGCTGTTTTAGTTACAGGTTTAGGGCATAGCCACAACACATACTGTTATGTTCAGTGCAAGTTAGGCTACTCGGAAGTGAATGTCAGTGTTTAAGCACTTTTTAAGAAAAAAAAAGTTTTAAATTTTAAAACATTCAGGTCTTTTTTATGTATTGATGTCTCATCTAACCCTACATCTCCAGGTCCAGTTTATTATTTTCTTAATAAACCTGCTCAGTTAGGCAAACCCGTAATGCTTGGTTAAATTTGAGGCAGCGGTGTTTCTTTTCTGTGGGATGCTGTTAGTGTGTGTCTCTCTCGGTCATGCCATTATTTGCCTTTTCTTAGCTTAGCCTCCTCGGTATATCAAGTGTAGCATAGTGTGTATAAAAGCATGGCTCTCTGTAGATTCTTAGCTACTGTTATTCTTCAAACAAAGCTGAGCTGTGGCTCACTTCAAACTAAAAATTTGATCTCAACAAATTCACTGCTTGGGTGCACAAATTCAAAAACATAATGCTTGCTTTTATAAGTTGTGTACTGTGCCCATATTATTCAGCATGTGGTGGATTTGTCAGATAGTTTGTAAACAAGCACAAACTATTTCGTTTAACACAATATTGAACTGCTACAAAAATTACAAAATACAAACTACACAGCAAATGTGCCAGTGATATTTTTTCAGTGTTGGTGTAAATTAACAGGGGTTACTATTAATTTTACTCAGAATTGATCAAAATTAACTCCCCCTAGAGTCCGTTCGTGATAGTGTAAGAGTTGATATCCGTCGTTCTGAGAATCACTCTGAATTTACACTCTGGCTCGTTCAACTGGCCACACCCACCATTTGAATCGCTCGCTGTGGCAGGCACACACACACAGTCAGCACTCAGACTGCAGTCATACTTTCGTCGTCCAAATCTCTTCTTTCTACGGTAAGTTAAGTTTCGGTCGATAAAATTGTCTCTTTTGGATTGATATTAGCGTTTGTTTGTTTTTTGTAGTTGCCTGTGGCTGCTAGCTACCTAGCGAAGTTGGCTAGCTAGCTAACGTTAGCTTAGCTCGCTAGCTGGCCAACACTGTGCTGGACCAGGATTTAGCTAACATTGGTTCCTCAAATTATTAAAAGTGTCTATACAGGAAAGGCTTTTTGAGTAATAGGAACGTATTGAAAAGGTTATAGACATAGGAGTATAGTATGACAACATTACACATGTGCAATGCACATGTGTAAATAGGCCTACATTGTGTTAACGTTAGTGTTGGGTTAAATGTATGGTTTGCAGTGTTTCCCATGAACGTTAATTAACGAGACACGGGCGTTTGGGTCTGCTACAGTCTCTCACGGAAAAAAAAAAATGTGTGTGTATATATACATATCTAGTGTTCTTTGGCGGCATTTCACCGTCAGTGTCATGTGCGCGGTAGTCGCGGTAATTGTACAGTGTTCAAATTACCCCCCACCCCGCGGGAAACACTGGGTGTAAATGTAAGAAATTAGGAATAATAAATTATGCCATTCTTGTCTTTGAAGCGACATGCTGGTTCCTGTAGAGTATAAAGGAGTAAGCAAATGGGTCAGGGTACCACAGGCGGAGGACGAGTACAATTACTCCCAGTTTTTGCAAGCAGGTAACTGTTAGGCTAATTTGACTGTCATGTTTATTTGTGCATTTAGGGTTTTCCAATGTTTTTCCTAGAGACTACATATGAAAACTAGCTTTCCTGCTAACTCCGGTGTATTTATAGTTCATCAGCTCTGTTCATTAATGGATGTTTGTCCCTCCCAAATCTTGCTTATCTACATTTTCTTATGTTTTAGTGCTGGCAAAATTTAATTTGCCAGGTTCTGCTTCCTTGAGCCTGAAGGATTCCTCTAACGTGGAAGTGGATTCGGACATATTTGATGAACTCTTGAAGTCATCTGGGGTGTCTTTCAAGGCTGAAGAATGTGATGGTAAGGGATTATTTTTAATTTTTATGAATTTGAGTCTGTTTTCTACAAAAGGTAAATTGAGCTGTAACTCGTTTCCTCTCGTGGTCACTTGAGTCATTTACAATGCAAGGCTGTGTGTTTTCTTAGGTAGCAATGCCGAGGTGGAGTTCTCAGAGGGCTCATCTTTATCAGACTGGTCACCATCACCATCACGTGCATCCCAAGGGTCATCATCAGGTTCTGACTCAACGCTGATACTGGAATCTACCAAAGCTCGGAAAAGACAGCTGGTTGAAGGACCCCTGGATAGCAACGTTGCAAGAGATGTAAGTTAACCACCTGATATTTACTCTGATGTCAATTAGACCGATGTCAAACCGTACATTAAAATTTCACAATAAGTATATTAGTACTGCAGCTTCAGTAGGTGTCGGACTGAGAGCTCCCAGAGCGCCGTTATGTTAGCTAATTCTCATTTATCATGCACCCCCTAACCAACGGTTACATCAGCCCGGGGCACAGGCTGAAATACCTACTGTACCTGCAGTGTGAAAGTTATGCAATTGTCGTTTCAGAATGTTAGAGTCGCTCTGTATTCAAAGCCTGGTGGAAAAGAAATATTCAAAGAGTACGAGAAAACAAGCGCCATCAGTGATGTTACAAGGAGAAAGATGGTAAACATTCTTGTGGCAGATATGGTGGAGAGCCATGGGTAAGTGAATGCACTGTCACTGTTATCTGACATTCACTTTAGTTTTAGTTTTTGTATTATTATTGTAGTTTTTATTTAGTTATAAATATAAAATTATTTTTATTTTTATTTTCTGTCTACTAAATTATTTTTAATGATACTGCTAGTTTTAGTTAACTATAATAACCCAAGAACACATAAATGAAATTTGCAGTTTTGGGAGGAATGATCTCTCTTTTCAGGAGGGTCCCTCCGGTGAATGTGCGGATCCTCTACGCACTTGGGATTACAACATTGTTCCCTAAATTGAAGGACCCGGATTCCAAGAATGGCTATGTGAGTATAAATGCCTCCCCATATATTCTGTGTTGCTCACCGTGAGGTTTCTCCAATTTTTTCCCAGTTAAAGGGTTTTCCTGGAGTTTTTCCTCAGTTGATGTGAGTCGATGTGTTTTTCTTTATCAACAGGAACATTTCTATGATCACCAGAGTGGTTCTGGCTACCTAGCGTGGAGGCTGAAAACTGTTCAGCGGAACTCTGCTCAAGACAGCAAGAAATCCAAGACCACTTTCCAAGAGGGCCCCAAGACTCCACGCAGTATCCGTTCAGATGAGAAGCAGTTGACCGGTGATGAATGCAGGGAAGCCATATCGGTGATGAAACACTCAAGTGATACTGCCCTTGTCAAAAATAAGATGAAGGCAACATTCCAGCACAGGCAAAAGGTGGTTCAAGACCCAGATACGGCCTCTACTGTCCTGGATCTCTTTCCCAGATTCTTGGATACACCTGGCTTGGTAAACATAAAATTAATTGCTGACGACTTTGTGATTGCCTTATTTTGCTTGACTGTTGCTTGACTCATTCACACACACATACACACAAACGTTTTCTGTTCAAGATCGACCAAGACTTCACAATGATCTTTGGTGAGGAGGTGTCTGGTAAATTCCTCTCCAAGTGGCCAACATTTTTCAAACCAAGAGTCATCACAGATTGCTGCAAGAATCTAACCCCGAGTCCGCATGTGGATGAGCTACTTCTGTCTGCACAACAGGAGTCTGATGATGGTGGTAAGTGTTAATTGAATAGTGGACGCAGTAGATTGCACATGCCTTTAGTGTACACAAGAAAAGAAGACATTGTTGTGTTCTTTCATGTTTTTGACCCCTTTACTACAAATCACATACTGCCAGCCATATTCAATCGATGGTGTAATTTAAGAAAACTTTACTATAACTGATTCTGTAATGCTTATAAGGAAATAAAGGACATTTTAAAGTCACTTCTAATTCTGCAGTGTGGCATTCTGAAGAGTGGGACTCTGAGATGGCTGCCATCCTTCTGCTGCTTCACCTCTTGCCTCCAACAGTTAAAGGCAAGAAGGCCGGCAAGATGAGCGCATCGGAGGCTGCTAGACGCCTGATCAAGTTCATGAAGGTATTTTCTTAGGGCTGTACTTTTTTCAAGTTGTGTATTGCGCACATCCATTCATGCAGTCAGTCACACATTAATTAAAATCTCTCTCTCTCTCTCTCTCTCACTCTCAAGGTGGGGTCAAGCATGGAGACCTTCCTTAAAGAAACTGGCCCCAAACAGCCCTTTCTTCTCGGAGTCGGAGAAAGAAGCAACAGCATCCAGGATTTCTACATCATCCTGGACCAGAAGGCCATTCCCTGCAGGATGCAGACCCCAGTTGCTGCTTTTGATGAGCTATTCAAGGCGCATTATGCTTTTGCCGTGTCGTATGATGAAGCGCTGTCCAGCTTCTTCATCTTCATCCAAACCACCGTGTATGGAATCGACGTCGGCAAAGTGAAAGAGAGTCCTCGGGTAAAAGAAATCAGAGCAAGGCTTCTTCACTGTGAAATTTGAAGACTGATTTTGACCAGAAATGTACACATGTTACATTTGCAAGGTACACAACACCAGATGTTCAGTGTTATTTAGACATTTGAAGTTTGAGCATGGATTGTATCCCGGAAGGTCTCTGCGCTTGAACTGTGGAGAGTCTGGTTGTTCATTTGTTTTTTGTACATATTCTGGTTACAAACGTCACCTATCTCGAGCACATAAAGACTGTCTTGATCCAGATCCCGTCAGCAGTTTTGAATTTGAGCCTGTAGCTGGACCTTCCACACCAGTGAATGTGGATCCTCCTGTGAGGGTCACTACACATGTTCCAGTTGAAAAGAAGAATATACTGGAGATGTGCAGCTCTGTTATTGCTCAGGTTCAAGCCTCAGGTGTTCCAGAGAGTACTGTGCAGTGTTTAGTTGGCTCAATGGAGGAACTGGTTAATGACATCCATGCTCACACAAAGGAAGCTGTTGTTAATTGTTTGTCTTCTGATGCATCTAGAGAAACTTTGGATAGAGTTGAAAGTTGTTTTGATCAACTAGAAAACCCATTTTCAAGTCTTAACACAGAATCTAAAAGGATGAGGCATTTTGAAAAGAAATGGAATATAGTAGAACCTGTAGAGCATGTTCTGGGTGTCCGTTTTGATGTAAGAAGAGATAGAATAACAGGCACGTATAGGCAAGTTCCGGTCAATGATAAGTTCATGTATGTACCTATCCGGGGGTCTCTCTCATCTATGTTTAGTAACAGTGAACTCTGTAACAGTTTCCAAGAAGTAAAACCACACCAGGAGGGATTTTATAGAGATATAAGTGATGGGTCCTACTTTAAAAATCATAGTTTATTTTCTCAGCAAGAACCCGCTCTTCAGATCCAGCTCTACTATGACGATTTTGAAACTGCCAATCCACTGGGCTCAAAAAAGGGTGTGCACAAACTTGGATGTGTTTATTTTGTTTTGAGAAATGTATCACCAAAGCTCAATTCTGTGTTAATGAATATTCATCTTGTCGCTCTCTTTCACTCGGAGGATCTTAAGAAATATGGGTTTGAGCCAGTTCTGAAGCCACTTATTGATGATCTTAAGATTTTGGAGACTGAAGGAATACAGTTGCCCTTTTCAGCTACACCTGTGAAGGGTTCAGTCATTCAGGTTACAGGAGACAATTTAGCTCTACATGCACTTTTTGGTTTTGTTGAATCATTCAGTGCGACGTACTGCTGTAGGTTATGTTTAACTGCTAAAAGTGAATATCAGTCAGTTTTCAGTGAAGATCACCCGGGATTAACTCTACGTTCAAAAGACCTTCATGTTGAGCATGTTCGTGTCATCCAGGAAAATCCTGCTTTGAAATCAACATTTGGTGTCAAACGAGACTGTCCACTCAATTCCCTTCAGTTTTTCCATTCGTCAAACAATTACGCTGTAGACATAATGCATGACCTGCTAGAAGGAGTGGTGCAATATGAGTTAAAGCTTGTGTTTCAGTATTTGATCAAGAATTCAATATCCCTGAGTTCATTGTCTGAAAGAATTGTTAGCTTTAATTATGGATACACACAGAGAAAGAACAGGCCAGGTGGGCTTAAGCTGGATGACAACAGCAAAGATCTTGGACTTAATGCTATCCAGTCTTGGTGCCTCCTACGCAATGCCCCGCTGATATTTGGAGATTTAGTTAAAAGAGAGGATACCTGTTGGCAATTGTTACTCCTTTTAATTCAAATTGTAAACATTGTGTTTTCACCAACTGTAACTCATGGTATGACTTGTTATTTGAAACATTTAATTTTTGAACATCACAAACTTTTTAAATCCATCTTCCCAGAGCACAGTCTCATTCCAAAACATCACCATATGATCCACTACCCAAGCTGTATTAGAAGAATTGGACCACTCATACACATTTGGTGCATGCGATTTGAAGCAAAACATAATTTCTTCAAGAAATCTGTTAAAAACTTCAAAAATATTGCTAAGACTCTGGTTAAGAAACATCAGGCTCAGTTAGCATTTCATTTTGAGAACTTTTATTTCCAAAGATTACAGTTTGGTCCGATCTCCGAAGACCTGGTCAGCAGTATAGAGGGTGGAGAGGTGCTGAATGAAGCTTTTGATGTGCCGTCAGTTTCCACCACTTCCTGGGTCAAAAACTATGGCACAGAGTATCAAGTTGGGATGTATGTGGTTACTGGAGTTGAAAATGAGATGCCTTTGTTTAACAGGATTGACAGTATAATTGTTAAAGACAACAATGCCTATCTTTTGATTTGTAAAGTCTCGAATATTTTCTTTGATGATCATTTAAATGCATTTGGTATTGAGGAGAAAAATGAGATTTTCACAGTGATCTGTGTAAATGACCTGGTATATTACAGACCTTGTGATAGGCAATTTTCATATGACACCGATGACCAAGTGTACCTTGTTCCATACTGTAATTATATGTGAATCCATGCAGACTGTTGATTCTTAATGTGGTGTGGTGACCATTTAATAAGATTAATTTTTCTGAAGAAGTGTTTGCCTTGTGTATTTTTTGTGATAGGTTTGGCGGGTGGTTAAGGGGGGATGGATTTATTGGTAGTCAAATTTTACATTATATTGGTCTGAATGCATTGGTAGTCAGTGTAGCATTTTCAACCGCAGTCAGTGTAACATTTTATTAAAATGACACTAGTGTAGAGTACTATTGATGCTATACATGTGTTAGCTATAGTAATTTCAACACTGTAGGGAGTTCAAAGTTAACACTGGTTGAGTGTAAAAACACTAACACTGACACTATACATGTGTTAGCCAGTGTTAATTTTGAACTCGCTACAGTGTTGAAATTACTATAGCTGAGTGTAAAAACACTAACACTGACACTATACATGTGTTAGCCAGTGTTAATTTTGAACTCGCTACAGTGTTGAAATTACTAGACCTAAGTGTAAAAATATACACTGACACTAGTGTAGAGTACTATTGACACTTCACAAGTGTTGGCCAGTGTTAATTTTGAACTCCCTATAGTGTTGAAATAACTATAGCTGAGTGTAAAAACATTAACACTAGTGTTAGTGTTAAATTAACACTGAAAAGAGTGGACGCATATACACACTTTCTTGGTGTTAAATTTAACACTCTCAGAGTTGATTTAACACTGGCTTTTTTGCTGTGTACAAAACTAGCTAATTCAGGCCAAGGCCATAGCCATGGAGTCAATGCAGTCATTAGAGTTAGTTGGTAGCCTGACCTGAGCCACCAATGCAAAGAGGCTAGTATTTGAGGACATGGAAATGAGACTCATCAACTATCTTGATCCAGATTTATTTACTGCACCTTTAAATTGTGATTATGATTACACTTGCTAATGATTATTTGATTAGAAGTGCGTGGTTGCCTGTAAAAGCATTTTTTTTATTTATATATTTTTCTATATATATCTATATATCAGGGGACATTTTGAGCATATTTCAAAAATGCTATATAACCATTTATCTGGTGTGAGTACAAGACTAGAAATGAGAGTAACTGTTCATTTATATTACTTTTAGCAACAACAAAAGTCATATCAGGTGCTGCAAAAAAAAAAAAAAATGTGGCCGGGTTTTCTGGTTTATTACATTTACAGTGTAAACTAACATGTTACGGCCCAACCTCGTCGTCTAGAGTTCACAATGTCATATACTATATCAAAATGTGTTTTATATGACATACTAAATATTTCTGGTAGGCTGCATGTTAGTGACTTAGTTTTCTCTTCGCCCTGAAGGATACAGTCATGCTAACAAGGGCTCCGGTGCAATGGTGCCCCTTTGAGTAGGTTTGTAATCCCGCCTGTGCTGTTTTTTGGGGGACCTTGTGGAATAAATCCATGATGATTAATCCAATGCTGAATGTATTCTGTGATTATTTGTCCATTTTCCATTAAAACAGTTGGACTGTTAGCAGTCCACTGTTGATCTCATGATGCCTTGGGTTGAGTCTGATCAATCAAAGGCTCTGTTCATGACTTGTCAGCCAATCAAAGGCAGAGTAGAGCGGGTCTTTTCAAGAAAAGCAGTGGTATCCATGATAATGCCACTATGTTTTTAACATTAATAAACTGCATTAACAGGAAAGAGAGTGAATGTGAGCGTCCCACGAGAGTTAACAACACTTACATTCACTCTCTTTACTTGCAAACAAATATTCAGTAGTCAGTTCACCGTTCACAGAAATATGAGCATGTACAATCAATGTCCAACATTGCCTACAACCCATCTAAACATTGTTTTAGGCGATTTTAGGAATGGCTCAAGGAACACAACAACAAACCTAGGGCATTGACCCGGCCGCCAAATTCACCAAATCTAAATCCTAGAACCATTTAAACATTGAACCAGCCTGATCCATGGCACCACCCCACAACCCACAGGATTCAATGCCAACATCCCAGTGGCAGACACCACAGGCCAGCCATGTCCATGTCCCTACACATCAGAACTGTTCTAGCAGCATGAGGGGGAGCTAAACATCGTTAGACGGGCAGATTTAATGCTGTAGCTGATTAGTGTATCACCCTATGGTTGAAATTTATTAAAGTCCTACCTAATGTATTTTGAAAAGACTGTAATCTCAGTTAGGGTTAGGCAACAGTTTGTTAAGGTGATGGAAAAGATTGTGGTTATCATTATTGAAAACATGAATGTTACAGGAGAAATTTGCCATGTTTTATGTGGATATCCCAATCAGTGTTGATGTTGATTGTAAATGTAGTTAATTGAGGCAATAAAATCCCCAGTATGCCTACATGTACCAGGATGCATTCCATGCAATGTCTTGATATGAAGCTGATTTACGTGAGAACTGATGTAAAATGGAGGTTGATCCATGAACAGAAATCACAGATGGCCTGTGTAGGGTTTTAATAGGCTGTGGTGTCATAGTTAACAACAACTGAAGACTGTGTACAGACTGATAAATGTGTATGATAACATTTAAATTAAATTGGACTCAGATCTAACAGGATGTGTTTCTCTGACTTCCTGTGCAGACTGAAGGCTGCTTGGTTGCAGCTTTTTGGCTGCGCCACCTGCTGCTGCTTCCTGGTCTCATCTGCTATCCAGCCGAGGCGCCCCCCTGAATGTATTATTTCAATCTATCATGCCAGCTGGATACCCAGAGATGGAGACTAGAAATCCAAACTGAAATGACTAGTAGTTCTACCGAGTACCAGTGATGTCCCTGGTTCTCGGAAGCACGCCAGAGTTTACGGCGCCCCCCAGAGACACAGAGAACATTGAGCAGGCTCACTGGTGTGTCCCTTAGCATTCCAAAATTGGAACAAAATTCTAATAGATAGAGACTAAGGTTATAAAATGACAAAGTTATCCTTTTAACTGAAGCTTTGGTCTTGTACATGATACTACACATCCACCACTCCATACCCTTTTTTCCATCTCAAACAGGATGGAGAATTGTCCAACATTGATGTAATTTGTAGGTATACTGAGCAGGTGAATGTAATGTATTATTGAAAGTTTTACCTATGAAAGCTTAACTGTATTTAAAAAAAAAAAAAAAGAAACGTCAGATTTTAAGTAGCTTGGAGGCAATTGCTGGTCACTGACTCACTGAGAGCAGTGGGTGACTGGACTGAAGGAAGTCTTCTACCTTTTTGGGGTCAAGATATCAATCATTAAGTGATGTGAGAGCAGCGGAGTGAGAGTGCCACGGGCTACAGATACGCTGAGAATTCAGCCTTTTTCTTTTTCAGGACATTAGGTCATTACTAAGAGAATGGACTGAGAAGAGTGTGAGAGAGGAAACAGTCTCCCTTCAGAAGAAGAAAGCAACAGGCCAAAGCACTGAAAGAGGGAATCTATTGTGGAAGATTTGACAATAGTCCCAAAATGCCACCATCACCTAGGGGTTCCAAATGAACTAAAGATCAAACTAAGCCAGTAAATACAGTAGAATAATAACCTGTTGGTCAACCTAAGTGTTAAGGGGAAAGTTTAACCTTTGCCTTCAATTTGTGACTATATTGTCAGATACACAAAAACAGGACCCAAATGCAGACATGAAAACCAGTCCAAACATCCAAAATCCAAAAATTTGAAACAAACAAACAATCAACAACAAAAAAAAGACAGATAACAAAAAGCTCTCAATTAAGAGAAACCAGACAACTTTTCAGTTAAACAGAGAACAAACCACAAACCCAAGGGAAACAAATGCAGAACATGGAAGCACACAAGTACCAAGGGAAAGACACAGAAACACAGGAAGAAGGCAAGATAACAACAGGATTGTCACAAGGATGAGAACTGAACAGATGGAGCTACAAAGAGTGAGGGAACAACACTAGCTTAAATACAAACTCAACTACCGAGAAGATGAGGTGCAGGTGGAGAAAAACTGCTAAGGAGACTGATGTGAGACAGGTGTGGAAGATCAATCAGTATGGGGAGAAGCAACATGACTCAGGAGAGAAACAGAAGAGTAGGAACACAGGTGAGAAGGAAGTATGAAGTAACAAGACACATGAGGATATAGCTACAAAATAAAACATTTCTAATGAATACAAAGGGTGGGGAAAACAATCGATTCTCTTAAGAATTTGATTCTTTTTTTGTGATTCCTGAATCAATTATTTCCTTCCTAAATCAACTGTACATAACTAGCGCTTATCCATTAGCTCGATGCTAAAACATAATGGAGTATTTCATATCCTTTATTTGAAAAAAATGCCAACTTCACATTGTTAACTCGATTTTTTTATTTTTTGATCAAGTTTTTTCTCACCACTGTCAAGTGCTTGCTCATGGAGGAATGTTGGGTCATGAGGTAACTTGTTGTGAACTGGCGCTATACAGATCATATTGATTTGACTCTATCTGCTCTACAGCTTTGATACTCAAGTTGCATCCTATACCCCTTTTCCACTGGTCAAACATTCTACTAACCCGCAAAGATCAGGCTTTTGTATGGAATAGGAATGCGTACACTCTGCATTTACACCCAGTTCAATTGACTACAGTAGACACAGGTTTGTATTACCTCGGCTCGGCTTTGATCTAAACATAAGACCCGGGTGAACACGTTAAATTCCGGCACACGAAGTGATGACGCGTTATCAACATCCAGTGGTGGCATGTAAATAAGGAAGGAATTTGGGATGCAGCCTATTCACGTTTTATTCCTGGACATAGTGTTGAAAGCAGAGCCCCGTTCATTCCTATGAAAGCTGTTCAGTGGTGTTTTGAAGCCAAAAAAGCTTGACTTCCCGGCTATGAAAATACCTGGATCGCCGACCGAGCAGGCTAACTTCCAGTTTAGCGCCCAAATTTTGATAGTGAAACGAGTCATTTTGCGGGGGTTGTGACGCTCAAAAGAATTTATCCACCATCTTACAGATGCTTCTTTCACAATGGGTCTCTTGTTTTCTTTTCTCTTACAACTGTTTCCTGCGTATTTGTGATGTGAAATGTGACGTACAACGTAAAGCTTCAGAGAAAAATCACAGACGGGCTGCCTTGCAAGTGGGGATGGGGTCAATACACGATTTTTAGTGAGTGTACCCGCGTTTAAAAAACCTGTGTAGTGTTGTTTCTGGGCTGTTTTCATCAAAGGTGTCAGCGTGTAGTTTGGTGATAAAAGAATCTGCGGAGGCAAGGCGGGGTGGAATGATAGAGCAATCTTTATTGAAACAGATTTCAAGCCTGCATCCGAACCAGTGTGGCCACACCCGGTGTTCCCAATATCTGGCAAAGTTCAGCCCAAGGCTTTGCCCTCTGCTCTACCAGAAATTAGGGCTGTGCAATTAATCGAATTTTGATCGTGATTTCGATTTTTGGGTCAAACGATCTCCAAACTAATATAATCGAATTGAAACGATTTATTTGGCATTTTTCGTTGTACAGTAAGCCTAGAGATTTTCTGAAAGAGACACGCATGCGCAATTCAGTCCCTCCCCCAAAGCATTCATGCTGACTGGCACTCACTCAATTATGTTTTTCTCTAAATTACATAATTACATAATCGCCATCAGTCAGCAGGATGCTGTCTGACTCTGTCACTCGCGGGGAGGGAGGCTGTTTTATGGGGGAAAGTTCACTGAAGTCTCGGTCGGGACGGCTGACCACCGCGACAAACACTTGGTGAGTAAAAGTTTTTTGCCGGGACAGACGCTGTTTTTCGGGCAGAAATGTGACGAAGAGTCGGTCGGACAGACACGACCAGTTACTACGTTACTGTTGTATGGTTGTGTAACGTTGCTTTGTGGGACATTTCTCTATTTTGTTGAGTGAAGGATCTGTACAGTTATCAGACAGTGAACACCATCAGACCGACACACCCTCGCTCCGTGTCGCCGGCTTATCCATTCACACTGGTTTGGTTCGCCAAAACTACGCCTCTGATACTACCTCCGGAGGCGCATCAGAGGCGCAGCGAAATTTCACCCCTCGCAAAGACAAGGCCACAACCCCCACAACAGCAACGCAGAGTCAGACATCGATCTCAGACACACTGTATAATGTGACTCCTTATCCGTCAAATTCGGACAGGCACAACAAAATAACAGCTGCCATTGGATACTTTTTAGCTAAAGATATACACCCTATCGTTTGTCTTATTTGATTTTCTAAGTATATTTATTTTATTCATTAAATGTTTTATAGAAATTGCAGAACAGTTGGATACATATTTGTACATTATTTTCGATTTGAACATTTCATGTATTTTTTTGAGAGAAATGCTGAATAAATGCATCATGTTTCCAAACTCAAAAATAATCGTTTAAATAATCGTGATTTCAATATTGACCAAAATAATCGTGATTATGATTTTTTCCATAATCGAGCAGCCCTACCAGAAATCCTCTCGAGCCTTCGATCTAGGATATCTACAAATAACCACCTAACTTTCTCTGTCTGCGCGGGCCTTTTTAGAGTCCTTTCGCCCGTACCTACCTACTTCTTCTAATTGGTCACTCTGGTGGATTGACGGTCCATCTATCCAACAGGCGAAAGAGGAGTTGATCTGCCTCCAATCCCTCTGGAATAGCTCATCTTCTTTTAGTTACCTAACTCTGCTGATGTCACTCCTTGGGGCTTGCAACCTAAATTTGACCGGACTGTCTCTCTGTCCTTATATGGAAATGTATACGTTGAGCCAGCTCCAAACATCTGGCATGCGAGCTGAACTCGGTTTAGTACCTTGTCCTCTATCTAGCCTTTTAACGTACACACAGAGCTGATTAATGATGGAAAAGTGGAAAAGCGGCACTAGTGACAAAATAATTCAGCCTTCGAGTAGGGATGGGTACAAAATGGGCCCTGGGGCTAAATTATTAGAGCAACATTATGTAGAAATTGGCATTTTGTGCGCTTTGTCGCCCCCAGAGTTCCTGAGTGCAACACCACTGTGATAAATACAAATCCCAGGTCTGTAACAGTTTGTCAGACGTAATGTAGGTGCTAACTAGAAACAAAAGTCATTATGTCATGACAATTTTATTGTCTTTATTTAAAGGTAGAAAAATTACATAATGTTGCTTTAAATACTGTAGTATTGATAAGCGCAAATGTTAACAGTTATTTTGTCTGTACTTTTTACATTTTTTTACATTTTGTTTTATTTGAAGTAACAAAACAGAACAGAACATATTAGAGCAGCATGCACATATGGTCAAATTACGTACACCCTCTTTTTTTATACAGCTGTCCCAGCATGAACACATATATACAAAACAAAACAGACAATCATATCACAAAACATAAAAGACAAACCCAGAGGGGAGAAATTCAAAACTACAGAAAATGCTTAATGAGCAAATTGCGATCAATCTATTCTTATGCAGGTTTATATACATATATATATATATATATATATATATATATATATATAAATATATATATATATATATATATATATATATATATATATATATATACACACCAAAGTCACAACACCAAAGTCTTTTCCCAGCTATTTTTAATATCCATTGTATCCACCATGCATAAGCAGCTGGTCATATATATAGGTCTTCACTTTCTTATTGAGTGTTGCTGCTTTCATAATAACACTATCAAGAATATTAAACTTTCTGCCCCCTGAATAAGGAGTTGAGTTTAAATAACTCCTGATTTGTAGGTTACAATAAAATGGGTTTGAGGAATGTGGAACTCTTCCTGTGATTGCGGAAAAGATTTTAATGCATCACCCAGATATATATATCCTGAATTTCTGTGCCAGCATCCTTCTAATCTCTAAACTCCACATCTATACAAGTACATTCAATGTCGGGGTTATTGGCAATAGGTGCTAAGAATGAATATTGGCTAATTCCAAGATATTTACGTATGTAATTCAAAGACTTGCATATGTGTCTAACTATATAATTTTCTTTCATCTGAGCTTGCAACTTTCTGGAACATACAAAGGGAAGGTCTAACATTGATACATTATCTAGACCTATATATTCCAAATCTGAAAAAAAGAACTGATTGTTTTGTAATTTCATTCTGGGGTGCTTATTTTTCCAGGCAAAGCTACGAATTTGCACTATGTATTGAATTAAACAGCTTTAAGAGAATACAAGTAGGTAGCATCTGTACTGGATACAATAAGCGAGGAAGGACATTAATTTTAATGATGCAATTTGGCCTAATAAAAACACTGGTAAATTCATCCATCTTTGAAGGTCCAATTAGATTGTTGTCGTAATGAGTAGGAAATACAATTTAGTTGGATTAGAGAGCTTGGGAGAGAATATGCCAAGATATTTAAAGGTCCAATATTATACTGTTTTTCATCAATTTCACACAGCTGTCAGAGGTCCAACAATACTGTATTCGAAATGTATTGCCCCAAACCCATCCGTGGTCCTGAATTTCAGCTGTCTAAAAGTTGCTCAAGTGAGCTCTACTGAGAGCAGGCTGTTTCTGTGCTTGCACCTTTAAATGCTAATGAGCTCTGTCCTGCTACATGCCCCTCTCAGGGAGAGGATGCCGCTTACGCTAGCGGTAGCATGTGCTAATGTTTACGGTGGATGTATCGCTATGGCTCGCCGAGATGCTGTCGTTCAACCATACCAGTTTGACCCAGAATCGGACCCAGAAGGAGAGGCTCAGAAAAATACAGACTCTGAGGCTGCAGCAGGACTCCCCAACACAACCACCCAGCTCCCATCCCCCACTGACCTGCAACAGGTAACATCTAAAATGTACAAATCTACTAATGTACAAAACATACATTATATCAAATGTTTATTATTTTATATGGCTTATTATACACAGCAGAGTGCTGCATTTTAAAGTACAAAAACAAATACCCATCTCAATTTGACATAAAGATCGTATAATATTTATAAACTTTTAACTATTTACAGTGAAACAACATAGAGAAGCTTAGAGAATCACACAACAAAATATAAATGAAAATGTGTAAAACAAAAAGAACAAAGCAGCATCCAGGTAACAGTTTTAGCTAGTCTTTAGTGAAGATTGGCATTCAGAAAAACCAAGTGCCTCAGCTTTGAGGGGTTGATCCTGTTTCTTCGCTCTGTTATTATCTGCCCTGTTTTGGAGAAGATTCTCTCTGAGGGGACTGATGTTGCTACAATGCACAGCTTTGGTCTCCCACCAGCTCAGTGGGTCTGCACTTCTCTGGAAAAGAGGCTCCTCAAGATAAGATCTCACTTTCAGTATTGCATCTGCTGAGAGATTCCTTCTTGTAGTGTCTCCAGTTCCTCGTTCTTCAAAGAACCTCCAAACAGCAGATGCTTGTGGCTCCTCTTGTTCGTCCTCTGTTGCCTCTTCTCCCTCTTGGCCCCGTGGCAGTGGAGTTGGCTGGCTGCATCTTGCTGTTGCTGCAGTTATTCTCTGAAGAGCTTCATCAGCTACTCTGTTGTCATTAAAGGCCAGCTTTTTGAATCTTGGGTCAAGCATGTGTAACCCCTGTGTTGGTGTGTCTTCTCTGTAAATAAACACTTGAAGCTGCTGGTTGGAGTAACAGCCGGTTTATTCTGCATGTATGACAAAAAGGGACAGAAGTAAGAAGTAAGTAACGCTGTTCTCCCCCTCGTGGGCACAGTCAGTCTCTTTCGTTCAAATCCTCGTTTACATTGACAATCATAAATGAGATAGAGTTACAATTCAAATAAAATAAAATAAAACAAAACACAATACTTTCAGGTTGATCGTATAGTGGTTTTTTGTACTGAAGTATCTGTGAATAAAATAAAAGAGAATGTGTATAAAAATAAAAAATAAAAGAGTGTATGTGCTATAAATGCAAGTTCAGAAGGATGCATTTTAAAATAAAATACATGCTATGTTTTTGGCATATGGCTATTACCTTTTTCAAATATGTTTTATACTCAACAAACCAGTAGTTACATGAAATAACCACAAAATAATTTTTAACACACACACATCTGCTGTCTTGGAACATTCACTCACATACCTGCATGTATGACAAAAAGGGACAGAAGTAAGAAGTAAGTAACGCTGTTCTCCCCCTCGTGGGCACAGTCAGTCTCTACAGAAGAAACAACATTGTGTTACGCTAACACTGTTAGCTCCATGCTACTCGTTTCTCTCGACGCCAATAAACACAGCGAATCCGCGGAGAGCGTGGAAAAATCAACAACAACGTACAACAAGTCAGTATACAGTATAATCTTGATGTTACATGACTTAAATAACTGTAAATAAAGTTTTAGCCCAGGAGCCCGTGAGAAACGTTACCTTTCGTTCAAATCCTCGTTTACATTGAGGATTTCCCACAATCCCTTTCTCTATACCTGTTCCAGCGGCACACGCGATAGACAGCAGAGGGCGCTCATCCCACATTTAGCTGGATTTATACAGCTTCTTTTAACTATGTTACATACACCCCCCAGAAATCCTGCTAAATTGGGGTACAGTAAACAAAATACTCAAAAAAACACATGTATATAAGTCACAAATTACTGCCTGTGCAGCCATAAGCACACTACTCAGTCAAAATCAGTTATAAACTTTCCACTAGGGAATAAGCGAGTAAGGTTTTGGCCAATCCCCTTACCAGCCTAGACACAAAAGATGCCGTGTACACCTCTCATATAATAAACAGTGCTCAATAGCAGAGATAACTTATGTATCCTAGGCCACAGTCAGGCAAAAAAAAAAAAAAAAACATGTTTCTGGATCACTCAAACTACCCGGAAAACATATTCCTCACAAAAGAAAACAGTGAATCAACTGTTGAAGCTGAATCATCTATGACCTGTTCATTCATCTCACAAATTAGTCTAGCTGGAGGTTTTACAGGTCTACCTGACCTAGTGTTAAGTGCAGGTGGCTGTACACTAACAACATGGTCTTGTGTGTGTGTAGGAGGCTGTGTATCAGTCAAGTGTTCAGGGGAGGGGCCATGTTCAGGTGGTACAGGTGACATTGACACTGAACTTTCAGCAGTGGCCGCAAGAGCAGGCGGCTGGTCAGCACACTCCAAAGAAGAAAGGGCATCCAGGACCTCACTCACAACATCTGGGGCCACAGTCACATCTGCACCTGAGGGTTGAGCCTCAACATCCCCTGTGGGAGAACAATCAGGCAGGACGGCCGTCACAACCTCGTCAATCCCATCATCCATGTGCATGAGCCAGTCAATGGTCTTTGTCTCACTGTCCTGAACATCGGAAGGAACTGCCGGTTCACACACTCCACTCCCAGCAACAGATGAGCAGTCAGAGTCCACAATGTCGTCACCTCCTGCAGGTAGGAAACTCACAGGGAGTAGAAGGTTTCTGTGAACAACTTTTTCTCTTGATGTGACAGGATCTCTGATATGATACACATTGATTCCATGCTTTACAGACACCACTTCAAACACTGTGGATTCCCATTTGTCTGCAATTTTCCTTTTTCCTCTCTCACCACGGTTTGCAAGCAAAACTCTGTCCCCGACAGTGAGAGGGGAACCTTTGGCTCTGCGGTTGTAGTTCTTTGCTTGACGTGTCTGTTCAACGTGGCTGTTCTGCTGGGCAATGCGTGCAGCTTCAGATAAGTCATGTTTCAAACGTGCAACAAACTCCTGATGGTCAACAACAGTATCGCTGGGGAGGGCATGCTGGAACAAAACATCAACAGGCAACCGAGGGATCCTCCCAAACATCAGGAAAAAGGGGGCAAATCCTGTTGTTTCATGCTCAGTGCAGTTGTAACAAAAAGTCAGCATCTGAAGCATTTGGGGCCACCTTGCCTTGGATTGTGGGGGCAGGGCTCTTATCATATTCCCAAGAGTCCTGTTGTACCGCTCAACAACACCGTTCCCCATGGGATGGTACGGGGTGGTATGCGATTTCTGGACGCCAGCCATCTCTAGGAGCTCTTTAATGAGCCGACTTTCAAAATTGGCTCCTCGATCTGAATGGATGCGTTTAGGGAAACCATAAATGCAGAAAAAGTCGTTCCAGAGACGATGGGCAACCTGTTTTGCTGACTGGTTTTTGCATGGGAACGCATGAGACAGTTTGGAAAAATGATCAGTGACAACAAGAACATCCACACATTTCTTGTCAGTCTGTTCTGCAGTCCAGAAGTCAATACATACAAGTTCCATTGGTCCAGAGGTGCGTATGCTTTCAAGTGGAGCACGATCGTTGGGCTCAGGGGTTTTCCCCACTACACAGCGAAAACAGTTCCTCACATGATTGATGATGTCACGTTCCATCCCTATCCAGAAAAACCTCTGCCTGGCGAGGGAGAGTGTACGAGCCTGGCCCTGATGACCAGCTGAATCATGTAGGCCATGGAGGACTTGGGATTTCAGGGAGTCTGGAACAACAAACTGGAGAGTGGTAGTGTTCATTTGTCTGTCTTTCTTCACCTTGTACAACACGCCGTCTTTGATGGAAAGTTTGGGCCAGTGTCTCAAGAGTTTCATCACACCACGAGGTTCCTCCGTACGCTCACGTCTAGTAGGTCTCCGGTGACGCTGGACGTAGTGGAGCACTCTGCCCAGAACAGCGTCCTGCTCTTGTAGGTTTATCAGCTCACTCCTTGGTGTAGAAGCAGCCTGGTCGACATTGAAAAGTTGGGGAATAGCTGGACCTGTGCCTCTCACTCGGCTGACACCACCTGAGTCATGTGCTTCCAGAACAGCTGACACGTCCTGTGACTGCAAGGACCCTGAAGGAGGAGGAGAGAGGACAGCTTCTTCCTCGGGCTGATCAGTGACAAACTGACAGTTGTTAGTGAATCTAAATGCATCTTGTACTGTCCTATCCACCATCCCACTGACTTGGTTTAATAGGAAAGCATAAGGCTCGCTCAGAAGACGGTGGCTCATGCATGACTGGACAAATGGCTCTCTGCTTAGCGCGTCAGCAACTACATTTTTTGTGCCAGGGACATAGTTTAGATCGAAACTGAATGCTGCAAGCTTTGAAACCCACCTCTGTTCGCATGCATCTAACCTAGGCTTAGTCAAGATGTATGTTAGGGGGTTATTATCGGTCCAAACTGTGAAATGCCGTCCCTTCAACCAGTGGCTAAATTTGTCACAAACCGCCCATTTAAGAGCGAGAAACTCTAGTCGATGCGCTGGATAGTTCAGCTGGGCATGAGAGAGTGTTTTGCTGGCAAACGCCACTGGCCTGGCGATCTTTCCACCAGGAGGCAACTGTGAGAGGACAGCTCCTAGGCCATCAAAGGAGGCATCGACAGCGACAGCATCATCAGTCCAGTCAGCCTGGGACAGTTTCACATGACCTTTTTTAAATTTAGGCTTATGGCCTCTACCTCTCTTTGGTGTAGCAGCGGGTTCCGCCACCAGGTTGAACAGTGGCTTAGCCTTAGCAGAGCATCCCTCAATGAAGTGATGATAGTAGAGAACCATCCCTAAGAATGATCTGATCTTCTTAGCGCACGGCGTTTTTCCATCAGACTCCATCAGGTCAGATTCCTGGACATTGCTGATAGCCTGTACCTTACTTGGGTCAGTCCTGACACCATCCTCACATATGATGTGTCCCAAAAACTTCACAGACCGGCGGAGGAAGTAGCACTTTTTAGGTGAGAGCTTCAAGTTGTTCGCTGCGAGGCGTGTGAAAATCATCTGCAAACGCTGAAGAGCAACACATTCAGACGGAGCAAAAACCATAAGATCATCCAGGTAACATAATAGACTTGTGAAGTTCTCATCCCCGAAAATTGACATCATCATTCGCATGAATGTGGCAGGGCTGTTGGTCAGGCCTTGGGGCATCCTGTTATATTCATGGAGACCGAATGGAGAAGAGAAAGCTGTGTATTTTTTGTCATTTTCATGAAGTCTAACATTATAAAACCCGGAGGTCAAGTCCATCGTAGAAAAAAACACATTACCACCGAGTGCAGCGAGTGCGTCTGTCTGGTGAGGTAATGGATGCGCATCTTTCACTGTTCTTGCGTTTAACCATCTGAAATCATTACAGATGCGGAGATCACCGTTCGGCTTGACAACAAGGACAAGGGGAGATGAATATTCACTCTGGGACTTCCTGATTATCCCCAATTCCTCCATTTCATTTAGAGCTGTCCTGAGTTTATCATAATGGCATGGCGGGACTCGCCTGTACGGAAACCTGAAGGGTTTGTCGTCCACCAGGCGGATTCTGTGGACAAAATCTGGTGCTTCACCACAGTCCATTTTGTGTTTTGAAAAAATTGATTCAAACTGCACAATGATCTGCAACAGTTTATCTTTCCACTCAGGGGAGACTTCACAAGATGAGAGATCCAGATCCTGAAGGCCCATTTCGGTCAAGACATGTGATATCTCTTCCTCTGACCGAGGCGCAGGTGATGAGCTCTGTGTGTGCTGCACGTTGGATTGGATGCTGACAGGTTCAGGTAAGTCCTGCACAGAAGAGCAGTTGGACACATCTGCAACTTTAGCATTCCTTTTCAAGGTGAGTATTTTCTCTGTGGGATTCACTATTTTGACTGGAACCCAGCCATCACCCCATAAGGGAGTGACAACTCTCCCCACTAGAATTTGTGCAGGTCTGCATTTGGACTGAGTGGGTTCAATGATGACTGTGCTGCCCACTGCAGAGACATCAGGTGCAGACAGCTTAGCCCACACTAAATGTTCAGACATGGGCTGTAGATTCACACATCTTTTGAGTTTAGCTGTGCCGATTCTGTGTGACACTGTCCCGCCCTCCCTGTCATTTGAGGAAGACAACATAGTCAACAATTGAGGCAGGTTGTCCTGAGCATTGCAGGCTGAAGACGTGACGGTCTGGACTTTAGCTGTGTCTTTCACCTGTGAGATCAGCCACTTGATAGCATTGTTGCCCAGAATCATGTCATCAGCTTGGCCTGGCACAACTAAAACAGGAATGATCACTTTATAGCCATGAACAGATACAGTCAGGTCATATATGGCAGCAGGTGCGACAGGGTGACCGCCACAACCAACAATGACAAAATCTTCAGCAGATCGTTTTTCAATGTTTGGAATGGACTGGGAAAGTTTGGAGTCAGCCGTCTCACTTACAGTGCATGCCATGGATCCACTATCCACCAAAGCTCTCAGGACTTCACCACCATCAGTAGACACATCTGTATAGAACAGTTCATTTGTCTCTGGAAGTCTTTGAAGGTTTTGCACAATTAGTGTCTTGTTTGATGGCAACGAGCTACTGTAGGTGTGACACAAAGTTTCATAATCATCTTCTGTCAAGTCCGAGGTGGGAGGTTCACTGACATGATCTGCGCTGTCCTCCCCTGTACGCAGATCATTCAGTTTCCCTACTGACCACGAAGAGGAGGGCGTCTCCCCTCTGGGCAGGTGCGTCTTGAGTGGCCAGGTGAGTGACACAGGAAACACAGTCTGTTCTCTCGGCAGTGTGTGAGGGCTGTGTGAGAGCTGTCTTTACATACAGAACATGGTGTGTCAGTCAAACCCTCAATTCTAGGAGTCCTGTTGTTGTTTGGGTTTCTACTGGCTCGGGCTTGGCCCTGGAGCAGCACTTTTTCTAGCATGCTAATCAGTCTTTCAAGAGTGGCGTTGTCTTGACTAACATTCTTTTTTAGCTCAGGAGTGTCAGAAACAGGAGTATTAGGGCTAAACTCAGCTGCATTAATGTTGATCCTGTTACCCTCTCTCTTAGAAGACTTGACACACTTCTCAAGATGATATTCATCTAACACTTCCTGCACTTCACGAGCTGACCATTTATCAACTGTCTTGGAGCGAAAAGTAAGAGCTAGGTCTCTACTTGGGCAGTGTCTGATGAACATACGTGTGACCTCTACACTGGGGTTGTCAAAAACTTTACCCTGCTCTCTGAGGCAGCTAGCAACAACATCAGCAGCTCTGTTCAGTCTGAGCCAATACTCATATGAGTCTTCTTGGTCTTTTGGTGTTGTGGAATAAAAGTCAGCTAGAGGTACAGTGGAGCAGTAGCTAGAGCTGAAGTGTTTGCGCAAAAGTCCATAAATTGCTTGTGGGTTGTGCTGTACATCAATCTCACCATTTCTTATTCCAAACCGTACAACATCCTTTGCTCTGCCTCGTAGGTGGATGAGGATTTCCTCTGCTTGATTCTCCAGCTGTACACCACTTTTCCGAATGTACGTCCTCATTGATTCCTCCCATTCATCAACAGTCAACACATCTGAACTCTCTCCTCGGAATGCAGGTGGGTCCTTAACTTCTCGCTGAGTGACCAGCTGGACATGGGAGAGGTCCAGTGTGCGTCCAGGGGTGAAGTCTTTATTATCAGATGTCTTGACATTGTCTGTGTGCATTGCAGATGTGGGACTAGATGTGGCAAGATGTGACATAATGCTATCAGCTACTTGTTGCCCAATCTGCTGTGCAATGGTGCACACTTGGTCAGCTAGTCTACCATCATCAAGAGGAGGGCATGGAACTGATGTATCAGTGCATTGTGGTGGATTTAAATCATCTAAGGGCTGAGCCTGAGGTGTCACTACACTCCCACATTTGAAAGGACTATGCACAGAATCATCATCATAACCAGACTTATCTCCCGCCCCATGGTTACCCAAAGAAAATGGAGCTGGTGTACTGTGAAACCCTCTACCTCTGCCAAAACCGAGGGGGAACACATCAAAGGTATCAGACTTACTGAAACTCATACTTGGTACAGGTAAAACAACAAAGAAAATAACAGCCCACGGAGAAAATAGCTGTGATCTATATCAAACAAGAAAATGATACAGCTCCAAGGCGGTGTAGCGACGAGAAGACATCCACCCGGTCCGGCGTGGTCATGGACGAGTCACGGCACCAATGTAACCCCTGTGTTGGTGTGTCTTCTCTGTAAATAAACACTTGAAGCTGCTGGTTGGAGTAACAGCCGGTTTATTCTGCATGTATGACAAAAAGGGACAGAAGTAAGAAGTAAGTAACGCTGTTCTCCCCCTCGTGGGCACAGTCAGTCTCTTTCGTTCAAATCCTCGTTTACATTGACAATCATAAATGAGATAGAGTTACAATTCAAATAAAATAAAATAAAACAAAACACAATACTTTCAGGTTGATCGTATAGTGGTTTTTTGTACTGAAGTATCTGTGAATAAAATAAAAGAGAATGTGTATAAAAATAAAAAATAAAAGAGTGTATGTGCTATAAATGCAAGTTCAGAAGGATGCATTTTAAAATAAAATACATGCTATGTTTTTGGCATATGGCTATTACCTTTTTCAAATATGTTTTATACTCAACAAACCAGTAGTTACATGAAATAACCACAAAATAATTTTTAACACACACACATCTGCTGTCTTGGAACATTCACTCACATACCTGCATGTATGACAAAAAGGGACAGAAGTAAGAAGTAAGTAACGCTGTTCTCCCCCTCGTGGGCACAGTCAGTCTCTACAGAAGAAACAACATTGTGTTACGCTAACACTGTTAGCTCCATGCTACTCGTTTCTCTCGACGCCAATAAACACAGCGAATCCGCGGAGAGCGTGGAAAAATCAACAACAACGTACAACAAGTCAGTATACAGTATAATCTTGATGTTACATGACTTAAATAACTGTAAATAAAGTTTTAGCCCAGGAGCCCGTGAGAAACGTTACCTTTCGTTCAAATCCTCGTTTACATTGAGGATTTCCCACAATCCCTTTCTCTATACCTGTTCCAGCGGCACACGCGATAGACAGCAGAGGGCGCTCATCCCACATTTAGCTGGATTTATACAGCTTCTTTTAACTATGTTACACATGCTGGTTTCTGAGAGAATACTATTGTATTCTATTCTGTGGAACTTTCTGTCCATGGATGCACAGAGAGAGCAGCCACTAACTCTGTCACTTTCCCTGTGGTTACACTGGTCCGGTGCTCAGCTGTCACTCTCTGAAGACCCTTGCACAGGATCAGCATTTTGGAGGCTGTAACATAGTTGAAAAAGAGTAAACAATAACTGTTAAAATTATGCTTTGTTTTATTTAGCAGTATATATTATTTCCATTTATGTCTAATCTGCTTTTCATACCAATAATGCAACAACAACAACTAATAAAAATGATAATAATCATTGAATAATAACAATAACAATAACAATAATAATAATGTGATAACATTTGTACACTGTACCTGTCTGCACTGATCTCCACTGTGACCTGCTCAAATGGCTCCAGAACAGTGCATGCCTCCTGCAGTACCTCCCATTCCTCTTGGCTCAGAGGATCAACAGGTGCATTGATAACAGCCAGGGTAGAGATGACTGCATCCTTGGACACCAGAATCTGTTTTAGCATATGAAAGGTTGAGTTCCACCTTGTAATACACTCCTGTTTGGGCCTCAGTTCAGGCATGCCCATCTGTCGTTGGGTAGATTTGAGCTTCTCTGTGGCTGTTGTGCTCCTGTGGAAGAATTCCACTATCGCCTTCACTTTGTCCACAGTGGGCTTCGTCACCTTCAGAGCATCTCTTACAAACAGCTTAATTGTGTGTGCAAAAAAAAAAACGAAGTGGCTCCGGCTCCCAGGCAGGAGCCAGCTCTGATCATTCACTTCAAAGAGCCGGCTCTAAGAGCCGTTTCGTTCGCAACCGACACATCACTAATGGCAAACCATTAACAAATACTGCAGCTTGTGGAGATGCATAGAGCAGTTGACCCAATCAAAAGACAAATCATTAAGTGTTCTGAATAAGTTCCATTCTACTTGGTCAAATACTTTTTCTGCATCTAAAGATCGAAACAATTACCGCAATGTTCTTATTATACCCTACATACTGCACAATGCCCAACAATTGTTGAATATTTGAGTGAAACTGGTGGTTTCGAACAAATCCATGATCAGTGTCCACTAACCTGGGCAGCACTAAGTTAAGACGTGTTGGCAAGATATTGGATAATATTTTTGAATCCATTTTTTGGATTGATATAGGTCTAAATGATGAGGAAATCTCTGGGTCTTTCTTTTCTTTAGGTATTATCTTGATAGTGGCCGGGTGTTGATGTAGGTAGTTTCTTAACCTGAAAGGAGTGCTGGAACATTTTTGTTAGTACAGGTGCAAAAATTGATTTAAAAGTCTTATATCCTTTAAATGGAAAGCCATCTGGACCACAAGCCATACCAATTTTTAAGGAAATAATAGTTATTTCCACTTCTTCAGATGTAATTTCAGTATCGAGTAACTTCTTATGAACATCACTAACCTCAGAAAACTTAAGCCTTTGAAAAAAAGAAAAAATATTCATCCCATCTTCTATTCCTGAATTTTCTGATTTATATAGTGAACAAAATACATGTTTAAAGGCACCTGAGATCTCAGAGGAAGTATAAACCAATTTGCCATCTCTATCTTTCAATTTTGAGATTGTATTGTTAGGTTTGTTGTTATTAATTAAATTAGACAAAGAGTGCCCCGATTTATTTCCATATTCATATATCTTGTGCTTTTGTAGGACAAGGGCCTTTTCTGCCTTTTGGGATTGCAATATGTTAAGTGAAGATCAGAGCAATTAAGACGTTGTGACCCTTTCCTTGGATTAAGTGTATTTATGATGCAATTCAGCATCCTTGCAGCTTTAACTCAAGTCTTCTCTGTTCTTTCTAGCAGCACAGTAGAATATCATTGTTCCCTGCAGATAAGCTTTCGTAGTTTGATGGATCAGTTTCCCCATTATCATTTATTTCCAAAAATTGCAAAAGTTTCGTTTTTGCCATACAACAGAAGTCGGGGTCTGATAATATTGACTTATTACACCACCAAGAATGTCTGCGTTTATATGAGTTAGTAATAGAAATCTCTATTGTAATTTGGGCGTGATCATTCAAAATAACATGTTCATTTTGATTAATTAATTATAGAAAAAATAACGCATTAAAAAAAAATTATGCGGATAAATCTTGTTCTTTGACGCCCCTTGGCCAGCAGAATTGTAAACATGATGGAGGCAGATGACTAAACGCTGCTCAGCATAGGCCTGCTGAATGTGGAAAAGTCCCACTCAGCCAGAGTATATGTTAACATTCCTTCTCAAACCAAGAATAGGATGTTGTTGAAAATTGTTGAAACGAGCCATACCTACACCAAGCCTGATATCCACCTCCCCAGAAATGTAACTGCACATGAGCAGCGATGCGGACTGCAAGGAATATGGTGCTCAGTGGCGGTGCTAATAATGGGGGTTGTGACCTGTAGTTTCCCTACAGGAGAGTCTCTGGGCGAGAGAGAGCAGGCTGGACGTCCGAAGGGTTGGCTGCCCCTCAACGAGCAGCCCGGTGGCAAACACCGCCTTGCTGTCACCAAATCGTTCAAACTGGGTTTGTATGGAGCCGCAGCCCTCCCTGTGTTTAAAGGGGAAAATATACAGCAGGCCACCACCACCAGCAACGCAGATACAACAGCGCACATGTATAAATGCTCACCGCTTATGTAGATTATGAAATATCGTAAAAATACCAAAACACACACTGTAAAATAGGATTTTGCCTGTTTGTTATCCTATCATAGAATAATATGCTAAAATAACAAATGATTGCTGAAGTTGTGATAACACGAAATTACCAGTAAAACACATCTCAACTACAACATAAACATAAACAAGTTGAAAACCCACGTCCAACTGAATTAGTAATTTATATCAACTTGACTTCGGACGACAGGAGGGTGCGTGGATTAAAACACTTGTGTCATCATGTTTTTTTTGACTGGTGTCGAAGTGCATCATGGGCAACTGGAGGGGCTGGGCTCCACACACACACATCCGCAGTCAGAAAAATAAGGAAAATTGTAACTCGTCGCCCTGCTAAAGACTCATCCAAACATTAAAAATGCTAGGCGTTTTCTGCTGCTATTAGGTGTACTAATTAAAGAAATGCTAAAACTAAGTAACAGGAAATAACAAATTTCATAGGAAAAAAGTTCAACAATATACAAATTTACGCTAACTTGCATCAAGCAAAGAAAAAAACATTGTCATTAATATTATCTTAATAAGATGCTGATAATAGATGAACAATACAAATTTTGGGCTGTCTTGTACAAACATGCAGGCAAAGTAATTTCCTTGGTGCTTTTAGTTTCAGTTGTACAAAATATGTTTGTGTGTGTATGTATGTATGTATGTATGTATATATGTATGTATTAGGTGATGATATAAGCTGTTGTGCCATTGTAAACCTTAAAAGGATAGTCCGTGTTTTTTTCATGTGGGGTTGCACGAGGTTCATAGCTAGTGTGGTCAGCACAATTGTGCTCTGATGACCATCTCATGCCAGAGTGTTAAAACTGTTTTTGATATTGAAGTTTTTATTTTGCTATCTGTTTTTACACATTATTTTCAGATTCTCATTTTTCTGTTTCTGTTGTACATTTCTAAATGAGCAGACTGCAACTGCAGACAGTTTGCAGAGGAACTTGCCGAGGTGATTAGTTGTCTTTTGCCCTCAACAGTATCTATCCAAAGGAACAGAGGTTCACACATTAATTTTGATTAATTCATCACAAAGCTTGTAATTAATTCATTTTCTTAATCGCTTGACAGCCCTCACCTTTATTTCTACTACTTACTGTATTTGTCATAAAACATTTACCAATGTTTATTTTTCAGAGAGGGCTTGTTTTATATACATTTTCCTGTTCTTGTTCTTTCACATTTCATATACCTTACACATTGATGTTCCCACGGATGATCTGAAGCAGTTAACTTTCCATTAACCAACATTTACATCTCTATAATACAACACACTTTAACAACCACACGCCTGCATGCACACACACACACAAACACACACACACTATACAAAAAGATGTAGTACTTGACTATATGATAAATGCTTGATTCCAGAGCAGATGGGACCACATGGCCAAAAGGAAAACTCTCAGCTGGTGTGGTCCAATCTACTTTGGCCACATATGAAAATAGACATAGTTTCACTGTATCACCTATGTCTCAGCAGACAATTTTGCAATTTAGCCAGCGGCAAGAGATAGTGCACACCTGTGCTTCAGAGGTACAAAACTAGCAAGCACTGATGTCAATTATTAGACATCTCTAAATGCCCACCGCATGTGAAGTCCTGAACCAGTTGGTATGCTATCTTTGCTATAATATCCTGCTGTCATTTTGTGTTCATTTTGAGAGCTATTTTATAGTGTGTATATAGAAATTGTAGGTAATGTAGGCACCAGGTTTTGACCAGAAAGAAGAATTTATGGAAAGAAAAAGCGAAGCTGAGACTGACTGTAGACTGTTTCTACATGGCACCTATTAATCATTCTTAATAAGAGCAAAATTATATAATTCATAGAATGTGTACACATTAAACAAAAAAAAAATGGTGTTAATATCTGAATTTATGACCCTTCTTTCCCTTATGTCATATTTTAAAAGTTGTAAAGTCCCATCTGGAGCTATGGCCACAGAGGTAACTGCAGCCATAGCTTCAACAAACATTACCATACCAACCATAGCCAGCTGGGCCAGATTAACCCACTATTAAAATAAGATGATGAACTACCTGCTAAATATCCTAAATCATATCCAAAACTCTTTTATTAAGAGCAAATTAAGCATTGGACTTAAAGTGGTGAAATGATTTTTCACTTCAGATATTTCATCAATTTTAGCTACTCTCCATTTGCACAGTGCAGTGTGATGTATATCCACTTTACGGACTGCATGTCCTTTTGCTTCTGGTGCCAACTCTACAGTATATGTCTATAGTTATCTCAGTGCTTTGTCATCCATGAATTAGTTATAATACTTCACTAATAACAGTTTGCTTTGTATATATTTTTAATAGTCTACTGTTCATTTTTGCATATAGTTTTTATATATGTAGTATGTTTGTAGCATTTTTGATCCTTTACATAATCAGGTGATTTGACTAGCAAGGTTAGTCTGTCAGCTAGCCTAGCTGGCCTCCTAAAAAGCTCTACATATACTGAACCTGTCACCCTTCCCTCTGATTTTTGATTTAAATGTCTTATCCAGTATTGAGGTCAGAGCTTTACTGCTCACTTTCACAAGACAGTCTACATCAGTCACTTTCATTTTTGGCTGCTCTTGCTAGCACCGCGTGTAAAAATGAGCCCACAGCGACGGGAGGACAGCTGAGAACAGGCACGGGTTCCACCGATCTTCCTCCCTCTTGTCCAGTGGATTGCCCTGGTAAACACAAAAGCATGACTGGCTGTTGCAGCTACAGTGTCTCTGGGCTCTTTCCATAGAGTGGACTGGTGGCGGGCAGCTGCAGGTGAGATCTACCATTAAAACTACAGCTTAATAACTACCAAAAGAGTAGGCCAGGTCTTGCGAGAAGTAGGATCAACAATAACGCGTTATCTATCCATCTAAAGGATCTATAGTTATCTCAGTGCCTTTCATCCATAACTTAGTTAAAATACTTCTCCCAGTATGCTTTGTATGTATTGTTAACAGTTAACCCTTTGTTTTTGGATACAGTTTTTAGATAGATAGATAACTGTTAGAGACATTAGCTAGCCACATGCTAACGTCCCATCACTATGGCTGTTTCATATTTATTTGGTGCTTGGCAGAGCAGCCAAAAATGAAAGTGACTGACATACACCGCCTTGTGAAAGCAAGCTGCAAAGCTCTGTCCTCATTGCTGGATAAGAGATTTAAATTAAATCAGAGAGAGGGTGATTGGTTCTACCATTATGTGTACACCGATCAGCCACAACATTAAAACCACTGACATGAATAACATTGATCATCTCATCACAATGCGATGTTCTGCTGGGAAACCTTGGGTGCTGGCATTCATGTGAATGCCTCTTGACATGCACCACCCATCCAAACACTGTTGTGGACCAAGTACACCCACTCATCACAACAACACTACCTGATGGCAGTGGCCCCCCAGCAGGACAATGTGCCCTGACGCACTGCAAACACTGCTCAGGAACAGCTCGAGGAACACAATAAAGGGTCCAAGGGCCTCCAAATTCCCCAGATCCCAATCTGATCGAGCATCTGTAAGACATGCTGGAGCAGGTCTGATCCATGGAGGCCCCACCCCCCACCATACAGGACCCAGAGGATCCACTATAAAACGCCCTGGTGCCAGACACCACAGGACACCCTCAGAGGTATGACAGAGCTGGGCTAGCTGACAGGAAAAAAACACTCTTCACTCTGCTCAGCTTAAAATAGGCACCTAGTTTTATTTTTTTGATGGTCAAGCTGCACAGAGCAGATCAAGCCAGGACAGAAGCCAGACACAGGAATTAATCAATTTTCAAAATAAAACACCCCGTGTAGACTCCTTGGGCTGCAGTCACAAACGTTCCGAGAATACTCATGGAGAGCTCCTAACTTAGCCTAAACATTTCTAGTGATTTAGGAAACACATTTTTTAAAAAGCTGTGATTTGTTGTTGAAAAAGATAAGTAAAAATGCATTCTTAGTGATAATGGGTAGGAAATTGACAATTAAATCATTTGGCCAAATCATAGAATTTAGTCTCTATTAAGGCATGGTGCAATTATGAATATTAATTGATGGTAAGGAACATCTGTGTTGGGTAATTTCGAAGCCATACTTTGAAAGAAGCTTACAAAATGTTTGAAAACACAGACCTACATGGGCAGTAACCTGTTTACATTTTGATAGTTTTTTATTTGCTGACATGTATAAACCATGCTGGTAATTTTAGTCGGCCTGCTTAATCTATTTGATAGTAACAAGCATGAAACCATTTAAAGGAAGCACACCACTGAGGAGTGCTATATTTCAAGAGGAGAACACAGTGGTTGTTTGAGTGATTGAAGTTTATAAAATTACCAAAAATGTCAGTGTTGTGATAACTTACTGCGTTTGGTTGGTGATGTAAGCCTATCTCTTTTGAGATTGACCACAAACATTATCCCAGCACAGTCTAAACTGTAACGTTAAATTAAACCACTATCATACAGTGTTTGGCAAATATTTCTCCTTCCTCTGGTTTTCCATCATTTCCACTGCTGCTTAAGACACTCTGAAGGCTCTTAAAAGTCCTCCTCCCTACTCCTAACAGATTTTTACCTTAGGAGCTCTCTTAACGGCAAAGATGCTTTGTGAATATTTTTTTCTGTAAAAGGATCTTGTCTTAATTTTAAGGAACGATTGCTAGAAAATGTCATAAAGACTTTTTCTAGAATTTTGTCACTAGGGGTAACGATTAGTACTTTATGAATATGGCCATGGACCATAAAAACAGACAAATAAGAAACCATTTATCTATGTAGCCTGCTTACTTGTGGTAGAAGCACAAAAAATCAAGGAAGAATAACCAAATCAACTAAATCTGAGCAAGTCAATGTAACCGGGCAGGCAAAATGTTCCGCTTCTGAAATGCTCCTGATGGGGTATGTAGCCAGCCATACGGCCTGCATTTTCTCTCCGTGGTCCTCAATTGTAACAGTGTGTCTGGAAGCGCCTGAGTGTTTGTGACATTTGGCAGCCTGCACCTAACAGCCAAGCTTTACTCTCTCCACAAACAAGATTTTGGTGTGTGATAAGCCAAGTGAGAATAGTACCTGGGACCACACCAGTCTTGGCTGGTATTGAAGAGAGGGCTTACTCAGGTGGCTCTTAATAATGCACAAGATTTTTCGTGAATGGTGACACCAACGACTTGAAGATGATTTCTACCGAACCTCGTACATGTATGAAAATCAGTAGAGCCGTCAATAACCAGATTTGGGGTTATGCCATGAAGCGCTTGGGAGGAGCCACTAAGCAGAAGCCACTCTACTGTGCAATGCAAATGGCACACCACAACAATTATGAAGAGGGACAGGAGGTGGGCTCAAGCAGCAGAAGGCTTGGGCTCATCGCTACTCAGCCCTTTGACTAAGACAGTGATCAATCCATATTTGTTGGACTTACCTGGCAGGGGAGATACCATGATCAAGAAGGTGGTTCACCCCGCCACGCTTTTCTGGCATCATCCCTTGTCGGTCGCGTTGGCCTTTGCATCACGTTTTAGAAGCATTTATTGACCTGTTCAAGAAATGGCTTCAGCTGGTTCCCGCAGGAATGCAGTTCGTTTTGAGCTTCAAGAAGACTTGGAAATGGACCGATTGCAGTTTAGCCGGAACGTCGTCCAGAAAGAGCTTGGTTTCACTCCTGCACAACTCGACTACGTCTTTGCCCTGCCTGGAAGGAAGACTTTTGAGGTGATTTTTTCTTCTTTTGCCTTGTTTGAACAGTGCCTTGAGCGTTTCCACCAGAAAAAGGACAACAATCCAAGACTTGACAAAGTGCTTCTCATCCCTCTTTCTGAGAGAGAACCCAAAACTGTTACTGTCATGATGTTTTCGGAGAAAGTAACAACTGAAGACATTTGCACATGGTTGTCTTTCCATTGCTCTGTTTTGAGAAGCTTGGAGCTGAGAGATGAAGATGGCATAAGAACTGGGGCTAGGCGTTTCTATGTGCAGCTGAGGAGAGAGGGTGTTTCTGGGAGATTGCACCACCTGCCTTCCACAATCCAGCTGGGCCCAATTAGGGGCCATGTTTTCTATGCTGGACAGCCAAAAACCTGCAGGAAATGTGGCTCGTCATCCCACCTGGCAGCTAATTGTAATGCCATCATCTGCAGAAACTGCAAGAGTACTGCTCACAACACCAAAGACTGTAACCAGCCAATGAGGTGCAATCTTTGTGGCTCAACCACCCACACATTCAGAGGGTGCCCTCAGTCATATGCTAACCGAGCCAGGCTTAACAATCCTTCAGCCAATCATCCTGAGCCTCCACCAACAGAGGAAACAGAGGAACAGCCTGATTCCCAGCGGCTGGACACAAATGTGATTGAACTAGGAACTGACAATCAGAACAAGCCAGGTCCTGGTGATGAGCAGCTGCAGGGTCCTGTGGTTCAGGATCAGCCTGAAGCTACTGGCGATGAAGATCAGCAGGGATCCATCCATCCAATGGACCATCCAAAGTCTGGTGGGGAGGAGACTACGCCAATCACTACTGAGGACTGTAAAAACGGGTCCTCTGGCACTGTTGACCACCCAGCTCCACAGGATTATGCAAACAAAAGGCAGGAGACCATGGGAACTGCCCCCCATGAACAACTAAATCAGCCAACCCAGGAATGCCAGGAGATGCAGCAGTCCCAAAACGTCCTTCCAGGTGTGCAACGAGTACAGACCTCGATAGAGATAGCCCCTGTTTCATCAGAGGACTGCAGAGACCTCCTAGACATCATGCTTGCAGACTTGCCATCTCCTGTGAGCGCAGCCATGGCTCCTCTGGTGGCCAACCGTTTTGCATGTGGTGAAGGGGAAGTGCCCCCTTCTCTCTCCCTACCCCCCGACCCTCCCCTGGAGTGTACACTATCCCGAAAACGGCCCAAAGAACAATCAGGTGATTCCTCCATTAACAGCCCGGAACAAGAGGTATGGCCTGACCCCTTGTCCATCTCTTCCCCTTTCCTGGACCCCCAGTGCTTGTCTGCTTTCTCCATCACGACCCAAATGAACAGTGGTGTAGAGGAGTCAGAAGGCAACCGACACACCCAAAAAAAGAAAAAGAAAAAGGGTAAACCCCTCCTAATGGCTTGAACTTTAGCCTAGACCTCTGACTTCTCTTCTATCAAAACTGTAATGTCATCCCTCAAAATTGTCACCATTAACACTAGAGGCCTCAATGACCCCATAAAGTGCCAGTCGGTTTTCAGTTTTTTACACAGAAGTGGGGGGGACATATTCCTCCTTCAAGAGTGTTGCATTGGATACAAAGACAATTACAAACTGTTTGAAGACAGATGGGAATATGGGCAGTCAGTGTGGTCGGGAGACAATAAAAACAGAGCCTCCGGAGTGGCAATACTCTTTAACAACCGACTTTTTAATATTCAGAGGGTCGAAAGGGTGATAGATGGCAGAGTGTTATTGGTAGATGTAGAGGGAAAAGGAGCTAAATTTAGAATCATAAACGTCTATTGCCCCACTGAAACTCAAGACCGCATAATGATGTTACAGGCCATTCAAACCCTAGCTCACTGTGGGAGGGAAGTTATCATTGGTGGTGATTTCAACTGTATTTTGGCTGTTGAAGATAGGAGATCTACTTCTTCAGTGAAACTAGATGCTAGTTCTCACTTACTCCTGAACATCATTAAAGACTGTAAACTTGTGGATGTATACAGAGTGAGAAATCCCTCTACTCCAGGGTATACTTGGACTAATGGTAGAACCTTCTCCCGAATTGACTTCTTGTTCACCACACCAGGAGTCATACCGCTTGGCTGTACAACGGAAGCAGTCCCCTTCTCAGACCATCATAAACTTGACTGCTCGCTAGAAATCCATAGCTCATACAGGCCTGGTCCAGGCACCTGGAAACTTAACACAAGCCTACTAGAAAACCCAGAAGTGGTGAAAAGATATAGGGAAAAACTTAACCAATGGTTTTCCCTGCAGCCCTTGTTTGATTCTTTGGGAGATTGGTGGGAGGATGTCAAAAGTAAAACAAGAAACTTCTTTATGGCTGAAGGTAAAAAAGCAGCTGTAAAGAAACGAGCCCTCCAAAAGAGACTGCAAGCTAGGTTGCAACGCTACTATCTCCTTTTACTCTCTGGTTTTGAGGTGTTTGAGGACATAGCAAAGCTGAAAAAAGATATGAACAAGCTGCATAACGAAAAGAGTAGAGGGGTGCTCACAAGGAGCAGGGTTAAACACCTAGAACAGTGATCATCAACTGGTGGCCCGCCGAACCGTTCAATCCGGCCCGCGACTGGATTCGAAAATTGTGAGGAGAAAAAAAAAAGAGGAGAATATATCATGTGGTCCACACTATTAAAGCAACTGAAAATAGCAACAACGACTGAGACTCTTAACTATCAGTAATCCCCACCAATTATGACTCTATTTAGGCTTTATTCCGAAATGAGGACAAACTCGCTCCACTTTTTTTTTTTTTTACATTTATTGTTTCACACAGTTCTTGTTATTTTCCACACATAACTTTTCCTTATGCCCCCTACTTAACGTTTGGTTTTTATTTCAAAGTCTCAACAAACTTCAAACCAGACTTCTCCGTACAAAAAAAGGAGAGAAAACCAACTGGCTGGCATAACTTAAAATAGCATGGTAAATAAATACTAACCTGGTATCCGAACAAAAACAGGATACAAATAATGTTTGCACATCAAATAAAACGTTAAGTGGGCTATAGCGATTTCAAATCACAAGGCTGAAATAGGTTACTCACACTGCTCAATGGCTAAAATTACATTTCCCCTCTGACACCAACTTTTTTACATCAGGCTTGGCCGCTGTCAGACTTATGCGCAAAGAGTCCTCCAAGGACTGGTGTGACAGCCGGTTCCTCTCATGTGTTTTTATGTTGTTCATTTTGGAGAACGCAGCCTCACAGGTGTACGTCGAACTGAACATGGTGAGCACATACATAGCCAGCATCTTCAATGTACCATAATCCTCGGGACAGGACAACCAAAATGCGCCCAGGTTTTCAGCACCACAGAGAGCAGCCTTCAGGTCCCCTGCGGCCTGGATTTCAGCCAGCTCGCTCTGAATGGCCGCTTCGTCCAAAGACATCATTTTCACTGCGTTTGTGGAGAATTCTCCACTTGGGTTGATGCTGAAAGGATCACGCACAAATCCAATGACATCCCTGGGAATTAAAAAGTCATCGAACCTGGAGGAGAAGTTGTCTTTTAATTGTGTGATGAATTTCTTCATCCTGTCTGTTACGTGGCTTTGTCCCACCTTCTTCAGTGTGCTGAAATGCAACAGCCTCCCCGACAACAAATCTGCGTTAAAAAGGTCAAGTTTGTTCCCAAACGCATCGAGTTTTTCCACCAGATCCACCACTGATTTCTCTTTTCCTTGCAGCTGGAGATTAAGTGCATTCGAATGCGAGAAAATGTCTGTCAAAAATGCAACGTTGGACATATATTCGCTGTCCTGCATGGTGCGGAGATGGTCAGCTGCCGCTTTTGCTTTGCTTTGTTTCAAAAACTCCACTACCTGGGCACTGAGTTCAACGAAGCGCTCCAGTGCTTTGCCCTTACTGAGCCAGCGCACGTCATTGTGGAGTAACAGGTCATCATGAGAAGCCTCGGATTCGAGCACAAATTTGCGGAACAGGCGATGCTGTGTGCTTGAGGTTCCTCTGATGTGGTTGATAATTTTCATTGTTTTCTCCATCACCTCTTTGAGCTCCCCACTTAGCTTTGCGCACAGCACACTTTGATGGATAATGCAGTGAAGCGCGTTAGTTTTAGGAGCGACAGTCTTTATTCTGCTCACCAGACCCTTGTTTTTGCCAATCATAGCAGGTGCTCCATCTGTCACTATCAGGTTGATTTTATCAAAGGACAATCCATGACTTTTAAAAAAATCCTCCAGTTTTCCGAAGATGATGTCAGCAGTGGTGTTGTCCTCCAGCGGAAGCAATGCCAGCAGCTCCTCTCGGAAATCTTTGCCATCAAAGAATCTGACAAAAACTGCCAGAGCTGAGCCTCCTCAGTCAGCAGAGCAGCAGAGCAGAGCAGCAGAGCAGAGCAGCAGAGCAGAGCAGCAGAGCAGAGCAGCAGAGCAGAGCAGAGCAGCAGAGCAGAGCAGAGCAGAGCAGAGCAGCATCAGAGTGGACCGGCGGACCGGCGGACCGGCGGCCCAGCAGCCCAGCGAACCGGCGGACCAGCAGCCCAGCGGACCAGCGGACCAGCAGCCCAGCGGACCGGCGGACCAGCAGCCCAGCAGCCCAGCAGCCCAGCAGCCCAGCGGACCAGCGGACCAGCAGCCCAGCCGACCAGCGGACCAGCAGCCCAGCGGACCAGCAGCCCAGCAGGCAAGCAGCCCAGGCTAACCGGCTGCGGCCTGCTAGCTGTGTAAACCTAGCCTGCTAACCGTCTGAAAATCATATTCCAGCTCTACTAAAGACAATCATATTCCAGCTCTACTAAAGACAATCATATTTCTGCTCTACTAAAGACAATCATATTTCTGCTCTACTAAAGACAATCATATTCCTGCTTCACTAAAGACAATCACATTTCTGCTCACTAAAGACATTGTTAACATGCAGGGCACACAGGGAACGTGTGTGCACACGCAAAAAGCAACAGCCATGGCTAACATGGCTAACAAACAAATCACCGACCTTAAGGAGGACATCCGTCGACTCTCCGAGGAACTGCAGGACAAACAGACCATGCTGACCTCCTGTTTGGACCTTGCACACGAACAATCAATGCACATTGCCTCGCTCAAAGCAGCCCTCCAGGATACTGTCCCATGGGATACCTCCACCTGTCCGTGGCCTTTCACCTCCTCAACACCCAGCCTTCAGTCATCCCGGGCCGAAATTGTTATCCGTGACAGAAAGAGAATCCAGGATGCGACTGCTTCTCCTCGCCTGAGCCTCTCCAACCGCTTCGAGGCCCTGGCCGACAACCCAGATCTTCGCCCGGTGCCGGGAGGCCCCGCCGCGTGCTCCCCGGCGCCCGTTGATGACGTAGAGCCCTCCTCTCCGCCGGCGCCCGCCGGCGCCCGGAGCCGCTGTGCTTCGGTCCCGGGCCACCGGCTCTCTTCCCGAACGACTGACCCTGCCTCTCGCCGCAAGTTCCTGAAGGAAGCCGTTCTCCGACGCTCCGGTGGCCTCCGCCATCACACGCTGCAGGCAGACTCTCCTCCTCCTCAGGCCGTAACGGACGACCCACCGCAACACCTGTCCGGCCGGGCCTTTCCTCCGACCCTGCGGACGACACACGGCCCGGGCGCTGGCTCGTCACCATCCCGCCCGGCCAGACCTCATCCTCGCCCACTTTTCCCACCTACCACCCTGATCATCGGTGACTCCATCACTAGGAATATCCAATTCTTCAATGCCACCACCTGCTGTTTCCCCGGCGCCACAGCCCCAAAAATTCTGGAAAAACTTCCTGGGCTGCTTCAGTCACTCCCATCCTCCATAACGCGCATAGTGGTGCACGTAGGGACCAACGACTTGGCCCGGGGCGCCTCCAAGGTCACCAAAAGGGATTTTACCTCCCTCCTGGACTTCTTGGGCATGTGTGGAAAGTCCGTATTCATCTCCGGTCCCATTCCCACACTTGGTCGCGGGGACGCGCGCTTCTCCAGATTGCTTCAGCTGGACTCCTGGCTCAAGCATGCCTGCTACGCTCGAGGTTTCAACTTCGCGGACAATTTTAATCTGTTTTGGAACCGCCCCTCCTTCTTCAAGCCCGACGGCATTCACCCAAACACCACAGGTAGTCGCATGCTTGCAGCCAACATACAACACACTGTACATTTCGCTCCACGAGACTGACTATTTACACCACACACCCCCTTCACCGACACTCTTCCTCATCCCTCGCCAGCAGTGGCACAGACCACTGTCCAGCTCACTAGCGCCCCCGTACGACCCAACCAGTCATTATCCCTCCCACCTGAAACATTCCCCGTACAATCCATCATAACACAGAGACCTCCCCGCCCATGCTGTACATCCAGGACTATGAAGAAAAACAACTTGCTCCCCATACACTGCACTCCTGCCACCCCCTCCTCAACTCAGATCCAAAAACACCTCAAACTGGTCCTACTCAACACCCGCTCTCTGACCAACAAAAGTGCCATCCTACATGAACTAATCACTGACAATAAACTTGACCTCCTCTGTCTAACCGAAACCTGGAACAAACCTCTAGATTACCTCTCCCTAAATCAGACCACACCCACTGGCTACACCTACATTGACAAACCACGCCCTGACGGACGGGGTGGTGGCGTTGCTGCCATCTTCAAGAAAAATTTCCTTGCATCCACTTTCCCCATCCCTCCTGCTCAGTCTTTCGAACATATTGCCCTCAAACTGCCTGGTCCCACCCCCCTGGTCATCGCCATCATCTACCGTCCCCCCAAACCAAACCACTCCTTCCTCTCAGACCTTGCCGAATTCCTCACCCAGCTAGCCGCCATATCCCCCGCAATTCTGCTGATGGGTGATTTCAATATCCATATCGATGACCCTAACTCCAAAAGTGCAACAGACCTCCTGGAACTGCTTCATTGCCTTCAATTCACCCAGCATGTCAACTTCCCCACCCACTGTCGCGGCCACATCCTGGACCTAGTCTGCTCTGCCGGTTTCACCCTTCATAAACTCTCCAGCCTCAACCTACAGATCTCTGATCACCTGGCCATCATCATGGATTTCATCACCCCCCTGCGTCCCCCAAAACTCAAACGCAACATTACCTTCAGGAACATTAAATCCATCTCCCCCGCAGCTTTTTCTGACTTGCTGGCCAACACACTGTCCACCCCCCCTTTAACTTTTAACCCCACTGACCTGGTCAACCATTACAATGACACACTGTCCCTCTGCCTCAATAACCTGGCCCCCCTCAAAACCAAATCAGTCTCTTTCACCCACTCAGCTCCCTGGTACACCCCTCAACTCCGTCAAATGAAAATCCGTAAGCGCCAGCTTGAAAGACTCTACAAGAAAACCGGTCTCACAGTCCATCTCAACATTTACACAGACCACCTCTCAGACTACAAAAACGCCCTCACCACTGCACGGTCCACCTACTACTCTCAGCTTATTCACTCTGGCTCCAACAACCCCAAGACTCTTTTCTCTACCATCAACAAACTCCTCAAACCCTGCGACAACACCCTCGCCTCCTTCACAGTCAACAAATGCAACTCCTTCCTGGCATCCTTTCAGTCTAAGATCGACACTATCTACAATCAACTAAGCACTTCCCCCCCATTACAGCCTCTCCACCTCTCACCCCCCCCATCACCACCACCACTACTCAACCTCTGTCACAGTTTACCCCTGTCTCTCCCCTGGAACTCCTCCCCATTATCACCAAGATAAAAAACTCTACTTCTGTTCTGGACCCTATCCCATCCTCCATCGTGAAATCCTGCCTCCCTACAATCTCCCCATTAATCGCCATCATTATTAACTCCTCCCTCTCCTCTGGCTCTGTCCCCGAATCCCTCAAACTGGCCGCTGTCACCCCCATCCTCAAAAAACCCGGCCTTGATCCTGACATCATCTCAAACTTCCGTCCTATCTCAAACCTCCCTTTCCTGTCAAAGATTCTGGAACGTGTTGTCGCCTCACAAATCCAAACCCACCTCCACTCTCATGAACTGTACGAACCTTTTCAATCTGGATTTCGCCCCAAACACAGCACCGAAACCGCTCTCCTGAAAATTACCAACGACCTCCTCCTCTCTGCAGACTCCGGCCACCTCAGTATACTCATCCTCCTTGACCTCACTGCAGCCTTCGACACCATCAACCACTCCATCCTCCTGTCCCGCCTACAAACATTTCTCAACATCACCGGCTCCGCTCTTTCCTGGCTCAAATCCTACCTCTCAGACAGACAACAGTTCATCCATGTCAACAACTGCTCCTCCTCCACTGCCCCCCTGCTTCAAGGCGTCCTCCAGGGCTCAGTGCTTGGCCCACTCCTCTTCATCATCTATCTACTCCCCCTTGGCTCCATCATCCGTCGGCATGGTCTCCGTTTTCACTGCTATGCCGACGACATCCAACTCCACATCTCCACAAAATCCATCACCCCTGCCACCCACTCTACCCTCACAAACTGCCTGTCAGAACTACAATCATGGCTGCAAAAAAACTTTCTGAAACTAAACAGTGACAAATCTGAAATCATACTCATTGGCCCAAAACATCTCACCACAACGACCCAGAACTTCACCCTCAGCTTTGACAACATCAACCTGTCTCCCTCTCCCTCCATCCGTAACCTTGGCATCATCATGGACAGTACTCTTTCATTCGAACAGCACATCAGCCGCCTCACCCAAACTGCTTTCTTCCATCTAAAAAACATTGCCCGCCTCCGCCCACTACTCTCCTTCTCTGCAGCTGAGACTCTCATCCACGCATTTATCACTTCAAGACTGGACTACTGCAACAGCATCCTCTATGGCTCATCTTCCAAAGTCCTCAATAAACTTCAATACATCCAAAACTCTGCTGCCCGCCTCCTCACCCACACCCGTTCCCGTGAACATATCACCCCCGTACTCCAAAACCTTCACTGGCTCCCTGTCCCACACCGAATCAACTTCAAGCTCCTCCTACTCACCCATAAAGCCCTCCACAACCAGGCCCCTCCCTACCTCACGGACATGCTCCACCACCACACTCCTTCTCGAAACCTCAGATCCTCAGACGCTAACCTTCTCTCACCCCCCCTCAGGACCAAGCACCGTACCTGGGGGGATAGAGCCTTCTCCATTGCTGCCCCCTCCCTCTGGAACTCCCTCCCCAAACACATCCGTGACTGCCCAGACTCATCCACCTTCAAGTCATTACTCAAAACCCACCTCTTCAAACTCGCTTTTCATCTGCACCTGTAGCTGTTTGCTGTACTCAACCTGTTCTCCCAAAAAACCTACACAGATCCATATCCTCATACACTGCTCTTTTTACTACATATTTCTCCTCTATCGCACCATGCACCTGTGTTTATGCACCATGCACTTGATTTTATGTATTCTTGTATGTATTCTATTCTTGTAAAGTGTCTTTGAGAGTTTTTAAAAGCGCTGTACAAATAAAATGTATTATTATTATTATTATTATTATTAAAAACGCACAACTGTGAGATATCCGTATTGTCCGTGGACTCATCAATGGCCAACGAAATGTATTTGGCTTCCTTGATCCCTTCAATGACAACTTGCTGGACATGCTCTGCCAAGACGTGTACACGACGCGCGGCAGTTGAAGCAGAGAGAGGTATTTGTTTGACAGCTGCAATAATTCTGTCCATGGATTTGTCGGGGGCAAGTTCCTCCAGAACTGTGACCATGCACTCCTTGAAAACCTCACTTTCTGTGAAAGGTCGATTATGTTTGCAAAGCACCCAGGCAGCCTGCATTGATGCACACGTTGCTCTCTCTTGATCAGTTAAAGCTCGAGTAATAATGCCACTTGCACGGGAGTACGCAGATTTCAATGTGGCAATTTTTCTCTTTCGGGCCTCTGACTGCTCAGGATATGAATCCTTGAAATTTGTGTGTTTAGTGTTGTGGTGACGGCGCAGATTATATTCTTTTGCAACAGCAACAGTTTCGTTGCAAATGAGGCACACAGGTAACGCATTTCTGAAGGTTGGCATGATAAATGCGTACTTTTCAGTCCATTCGTCATTAAAGGATCTGTTTTCCGCGTCAACTTTTCGTTTCATGGCCTTTGAGAGTGCCATTTTAGCCTACCTGTGTTAAGAGGCCTTTTCCTTCCACTAACTGAAACTGTATTAGCGCTGAAGCCAGGGACGACAGCCCTATATCGATACTTTGTTTCATCTGTTTGTTTTTCAAGTGCTCTATAAATAAAGTTTACTTGAATTGAGACAAAGTATCTCTATCACTCCTGGTGGTTGACTGTGGTACAAGTGATAGGAGCCTGACTCATAAAGGCTAAAAATGCCTTCAGTTTTGTAATGAAATGAAAAAATATAAACAAATAAACATTAAGTGATAATTTTATGCCAAAATTATATTTTTATTTCAATTTTTTGGGGGTCCGGCCCCCAAGGTGAGTGTCCAGTAAAATTCTGGCCCTCCGACAAATGTAGTTGGTGACCCCTGGTCTATAATGTAATGTAATAGGTAAAGAGATGCACAAGAGTTTAAAAGTCATTAGGACAGAGCTGAGTTCACTCTGCTGGAATATACAGTATCTCACAAAAGTGAGTACACCCCTCACATTTTTGTAAATATTTTATTATATCTTTTCATGGGACAACACTGAAGAAATGACACTTTGCTACAATGTAAAGTAGTCAGTGTACAGCTTGTATAACAGTGTAAATTTACTGTCCCCTCAAAATAACTCAACACACAGCCATTAATGTCTGAACCGCTGGCAACAAAAGTGAGTACACCCCTAAGTGAAAATGTCCCACTTTGTGCCCAGAGTGTCAATATTTTGTGTGGCCACCATTATTTTCCAGCACTGCCTTAACCCTCTTGGGCATGGAGTTCACCAGAGCTTCACAGGTTGCCACGGACATCCTCTTCCACTCCTCCACAACGATATCACGGAGCTGGTGGATGTTAGAGACCTTGCGCTCCTTCACCTTCCGTTTGAGGATGCCCCACAGATGCTCAATAGGGTTTAGGTCTGGAGACATGCTTGGCCAGTCCATCACCTTTACCCTCAGCTTCTTTAACAAGGCAGTGGTCGTCTTGGAGGTGTGTTTGGGGTCGTTATCATGTTGGAATACTGCCCTGCGGCCCAGTTTCCAAAGGGAGGGGATCATGCTCTGCTTCAGTATGTCACAGTACATGTTGGCATTCATGGTTCCCTCAATGAGCTGTAGCTCCCCAGTGCCGGCAGCACTCATGCAGCCCCAGAGCATGACACTCCCACCACCATGCTTGACAGTAGGCAAGACACACTTGTCTTTGTACTCCTCACCTGGTTGCCGCCACACACATGTGACACCATCTGAACCAAAAAGGTTTATCTTGGTCTCATCAGACCACAGGACATGGTTCCAGTAATCCATGTCCTTAGTCTGCTTGTCTTCAGCAAACTGTTTGCGGGCTTTCTTGTGCATCATCTTTAGAAAAGGCTTCCTTCTGGGACGACAACCATGCAGACCAATTTGATGCAGTGTGCGTCGTATGGTCTGAGCACTGACAGGCTGACCCCCCACCCCTTCAACCTCTGCAGCAATGCTGGCAGCACTCATACGTCTATTTTCCAAAGACAACCTCTGGATATGACGCTGAGCACGTGCACTCAACTTCTTTGGTCGACCATGGCGAGGCCTGTTCTGAGTGGAACCTGTCCTGTTAAACCGCTGTATGGTCTTGGCCACCGTGCTGCAGCTCAGTTTCAGGGTGTTGGCAATCTTCTTATAGCCTAGGCCATCTTTATGTAGAGCAACAATTCTTTTTTTTAGATCCTCAGAGAGTTCTTTGCCATGAGGTGCCATGTTGAACTTCCAGTGACCAGTTGGAGTGAGTGTGAGAGTGATAACACCAAATTTAACACACCTGCTCCCCATTCACACCTGAGACCTTGTAACAGTAATGAGTCACATGGCACTGGGGAGGGAAAATGGCTAATTGGGCCCAATTTGGACATTTTCACTTAGGGGTGTACTCACTTTTGTTGCCAGTGGTTCAGACATTAATGGTTGTGTGTTGAGTTATTTTGAGGGGACAGTAAATTTACACTGTTATACAAGCTGTACACTGACTACTTTAGATTGTAGCAAAGTGTCATTTCTTCAGTGTTGTCCCATGAAAAGTTATAATAAAATATTTACAAAAATGTGAGGGGTGTACTCACTTTTGTGAGATACTGTACATGAATTAAACAACTCAAAAGGCACTTAATGTAGAATCTAGTAACTGTAGCATTCCCTTACACAGAGAACAAAGTGTCCAGGTCCGTTTGCGTTGGTCCATGCTGGAAAGACTAAGCAGTCCTTCATGTCGACATCCTCCTAACATTTCTGAAACAAAAGCTTTATGCAGATCTAAATTTTGTGACTGTATGTATACAAATATATACATTTTGTTATTTACACTCACTGAAAAGTTGGTAGGAATGTCACCTTCTGTACCCTTCCATGTAGGAACAATGTACATGTCCTCTATATAAATGTTTTTTCCCTGTAAGGGAAAAATAAAAAAAAATAAAAGTAAAACAAAATCCATTAATTATATAGAATGCTTTTTTTCTGCGTAATTTAAGCTTTAGTTACATACAAGTTGCTGAGCTGCTTCATGAATCAGTTTCAGGCAGGCATTCCCAATCTGCAAGAAAAAAATTCAAACTCATCATGAACAAACAAAAGCAAATACATCATGGCGTTGCCCTCCTTTTGTTTACCATCACACGCTACTCACTAGAGAGTCCATGTCTCTTCCCAACCCCAGGCTCCAGAAATCTTCCTGAGTGAGACATATAGGCCCTTCTTTCACAATGATTTCTGGCGTAGGCCGATTCCTGTCCAGCACGTAATTGAGCTGCAAAAAAACCCAAAAAAACAATTAGCCAGTAATAGTGTGTGTGGCATGACAGAAACTTCACATTTATATTAATTAGCTTACCAGTTGTTCCTGGATAGGGTCCCAGTCATTTTCCCAGGGCTTTATTGCCGCTAATGAGCCAAGGGCTGTTGTCGAGGTTGGGGGCACACTGTGGGCGGCAGTCGGGGGCACACTGTGGGCGGCAGTCGGGGGTACTGCTTCCACTGAAAGTTAAGTAAAAAGAAAAATCAAAGTAAAGATTAGCAGTCATACATGTCAATGCATGTTGAAAAAAGTTGAACCACCAAATGAAAGATGTTTCTGATCCTGATATGATATGAAACTCCTGCCATACAGAAAAATAAGCTCCACTAGCTCCCATAATTACTCACCAGCTGGTGCATCAGTGTTCATTGGAACAGGTTCAGCAGTGGCGGACATCCTTGAAGATTCTGGATTCCGTAAACATATGCACACATGTATCAACAATGAAATACAAGTAAAAAATAATGTACTGCACAGCAGTAATAATTGCACCAAAAATCTGTATTTGAAACGTTACCCAAAACTGCTTGGCCGTAGCTGTTCATTGATACCCCAGTTCCAAAAACCTTTGTAATTTTGTCCAGGCATTGTTTGTTTTTATGAACATTGTAGTGGTGGATGATATTCCTCATGAGGAACAGATGGGTAGATGGTAATGCCATGTTTAGGAAGTAATTGTTTTTTTTTTTCATTTTTGCAAAACACTGTTCTGCTACTTGACTGTTTACTTTTCCGGCAAGTTGTGGAACCAGGCCAAGCATCTCGGGCATCCTTTGTGTTGTCCTCGTGAAATTGATCATATAGAGCATAATGCTCAGCTGAACTTGTTATTGGATGACCATCACAGTCTGGGACCAGTTTCTTGAAGTTAGCCAAGGCAGTGACACCTTCAGCTTCCCAGCTTTGGCCAGGGCTATATTTTCTTCAGTTGGGTCCCTTAAAACGTCCTTTGAAGGGTTTGAAGGGAATCCTCTCTGGATCTCTAAGGGTCATGTGCGTCGCTAGCCCACGTGCAAAGTCATAAATGACTATATTTGGCATGTGTTTCCAGGAAAGTAGGAGATTATACTATATACAATGCCGCATGGGCACATAATCACAGCCCAACCACCTAAGATGGAAAAAAAAGACAGATGAAAGGGATTGTTACAGGACAACCTCTCAGTGTCATTATGGAATTCCATTTCAGTTAATCCAATACTATCACCTTTAGAAGTTATTTCCCGTGTTATTATTATTCTAAATACATAAACTTTGTGAAATTTTGCTTACCTGACACAGCCCAAATCTTTTGAAACACCTTGTTATACGACTCCCTTGACTTCATTTCGTTTGAAAGTCTGAGGAGGTCAGTACGTGATCTGGAGGAATCCAATCCACACTCTCTACATAATGTCGAATCACTTGAACCCGTTGAATAAGAAACATTGAACATACAAGGACATGTGTGGTTTGGGGGAAATAATGGCTTGCAAATCACACTTTACAAAATTACAATAAATGGGGTTTCTACCTCCTGCTTGTACAGTTCTTCTCTGAGTCGGTCCTCTGACACTGTTATTTCACTCGCCTCAGCCAGCTTTGGTTGACGGATCTTTTGGATTTCTGAGTTAAGGGCATTGTTTGACCTGGGTGTGTTTTTGCCAATCAAAGAGGCCCAAAAGTGGAAAGATGGTGCAATTGCAAATGGATTTTTTTGGTGACCTTAGGAATTATCAAAACACACAAAATGTAAGTACATCAGTTTATATTAAAAAAAAAATGTGAAAAACATTACACAATAGGTTAATTCTGAGTAATTGGGTCTATAAATAACATCTAAATTAGTCTAATCTATGAAAGCATTATTACTTGACAAATGAAAGGCACCCTTCTTATGGAGGTCCATGATCACAACTGGTGGGTGATCACCACAGGTGACAGAGGAATACTGATAGTCATGTTTACAGAGAGCTTCAAAGTGAAGATACCCCTGAGGGACTGTGTCAGCTGAGGGGAACTGGAGCCCAGTATTTAATTCCAAATATTCCACAACTCTGCTCACTGCAGTATGAACCTAAGAGAGAAACATAATAATGAAAACAAGCTACTGCAAAAAAAAAAATCTGTTGTTTTTTTCACTGATTATACTTCAATTAAGGTAGATTTAAAAATTACCTACAACATGTTCCTTATGGTAAGGCATAACTAGATATCAAATATTATTCAATCATTGAAGTTGTGAAGGCCATCTTTCCACTCTTGGTACCGGTAATGGGTCCCGCATTGATGGCACGTTTTACTGTAGATCGAGACATCTGGAAATCCAAAGATTCAACATGATTAAGAGCGCAGTGTATAATACATGGAATAATTGATAAAAGCAGATCCCATCTGTCACATTTGTTATAAGAAATCAACTGACCTGCCTCACAGTTTGCAACAAAAGAGATTCTACACAAACAATTCAAGGTACAAAGGTGGTTTATTTAACTAAACATACTTGATGAGGAAATAAAGCATGTTGTAGCAGTGTGTATGTGTGTGTGTGTGTGAAAACAGAATAAATGGAACAAAGGCAAACCAAACTACACCATGTTGGCCATGTGGCTGTCAGCTGCTCGGTCAGGGGAAAAGAGAGAGCAGGCTGACAACAGGCCTTTTTATTAGGTGAGACCACACCCTCAGGTGTGGCCAGGAAGATTGGACGGCCCGCCTCTCCAGGCACAAGGAAGGAGATAGCTGTGAAGAAACAGACACATTATTAGGGCCGTCACAACACCATTGACCTACCTTGCACAATATGTGTGATGGCGAGGATCTTTGCTTTATTTGTTATGAGGACTGTGTCACTCAAAGGCACATTGCCCCGGCAGTGCTGGCACAGCATCTCCTCAGGAATGAGATGCCTTGTGTGGTCTGTGTCCACTGGATGGAGTTCTGGTAGAACTGCAGGTATTTTTTTAAACTTTAAAATGTACTGGACCATGCGCTTCATCTTTTCATGATCTTCTGGGGGATATGACACATCCGCCACATCACCTTCTTTGCGACTTTTGTCTGCTGTCGATGGTGCTGTGTCCAAGCATTCCTCTACATCTGTGCTCCTTACTTTTCTGAACAGAATGGGGTCTGTTTCAAATAATAGCCATTTGTCCAGCCGACTGTAGTATAAAATGGTGGGCTCGTAAATGGGGATAAATTTCTTGGACTCAGGTGTTCCTGTTTTGGTGAGTATGGAAAGGGGCTTACGGTTGGTTGTGGCAAGATTTTGTCGATCAAGGCATAACTTCTTTTTGTCTTCGCCAAACCACTTGCTTTTTACCATCTCCGTTAGTGTTTCTTCCTGTAGTGTAGGACAGGCGACATATGATGAACAGTATGCAATCGATTTTAGGTGAATACACTGATAAGCCTTTTAGCCACTCCTCCATGCCAACTCCATGTTTACCTGACAGTCAGTAGACTCACAGAACACATGTTGATTTTCCCCCCATACTTTATTTTGAACATGAAGAGGATTATTGGTTCCAAGAAATGATTTATGGACAGTAAAGATCCCTTTTTCTGGATCGATGCATTCACTATCGAGGTGGGAAGTAGCGGTTATGTCTTTATGTTTGCTGATGTGCTTTCTTTCAATGTGTCTTTTTAAATTTTTTTTGTTCATCATGACCTGACATATGGAGCACTGGCTTCACACGGACCCTTTTCATCTGTCCACTTAGGGTGCCTGGTGCAGTGAAGGATGGTGTGGTTGTGGTGGAGGATGTCAGTGCCAGGGGGATGGTGGAGGATGTCGGTGCCAGGGTGGTGGTGGAGGTTGTCAGTGCCAGGGGGTTGGTTGCCAGAGCTGGACGGTTGGCAATGTGCTGCTTCTTGCACAAATCAAGATGTTTAATAAAATCTGGTTTGTGTACCAGTGTTAAACTGCAGTATAGGCAATGATAATGCAGCTGGAGCCGACAACCCAGTCCACATCTGTGAATGGTATATCCTTAAACATAAGAGCATGGAATCAAGTATTATTATATAATCAGTATTTTATTCCAAATTGTCAAGGTTAGCAAAGTGAGGACCCAAATGCAGGACACTCGAAGCAGCAGGAGAATGTTTGCAAACTTTACCTTCATGGCAAACAGCCCGGTTAAAATGCAGGTCCTGATGTTTTTTACACTTGCTCAACTTCATTGGGTTGAACAATGTTGGGCTGCAGAACGGACAATGGAACTTCTGACAACATGTCATGCATTTGGGGTTGGGGCAAGGTCCGACCTTCCTAAATTGTTATGTGCACCTTAAAAAGAGAGTGCCTAATTAGTCAAATTTAATATTTTTTACAGTTTTACAGACATAAACTATGCCTAAACCTAATAATGGACAAATATACATTTCTGATCTTACCTGGATGCAAAAAAAGGTAATGTCTGCACACTGTTTAAAAGCAGGTCAGACAATATAAAGGCAAGCAAACAAATTAGCTGCACAGGTGATTGTGATCTGCATGATCAGCATATTCTGGAGCAGGACCAATCAAAAAGCAGGGCTGACCAACACTGTCTTGACACTCCTGCATGAGAGAGAGAATATGCTGACCATGCAGATCACAATCACCTGTGCAGCTAATTTGTTTGCTTGCCTTTATATTGTCTGACCTGCTTTGTGATTTTAAGAAATGCCTGAAGAAGATCAGTGAGATCGAAATGTTGCACTTGTACTTGCCATTAAAGTTACTTGGAGCTTTTAAACAGTGTGCGGACATTACCTTTTTTTGCTTTTGGCTCTTTATTGATCCAGCACCTGTATTAGTTTCTTTTTGGATGTGCACATGCATTCTGTTTTGTCTTGATCTTACCTGGATGACCTTAATTTCTGTCCACAAAATCTCTAAATACAGTATAGAGTAACATAGGCTAAATGTAAATACTGATATAAACATACATGATATGTAATATGATATATAATAATACATGTTAACATACATGATATATAGGCCTAATACATAATTTACTTTTAGCATAAAGTAACGTTGTGTTTCTGCAATGTCTCAATTTCAGAAAATGTAAACAGTTCCATGCTTTTCTGAAAACGTAATGTTATGCCTGTAGGTGTTTTTCTCATGTCATCCACTTAATTGCTTTAATCATTTTTTTATGTTTAATTTAATGCACATGCTATTATAAGTATTCGTCATCGCACTTCCGTTTCATTAAACAAAATGTACGGGTCAAACAGTTCATTTCCAACAAGCTAACATTAGCTACCTATTAGCTTAACCTAGATGAATATTTGATATATTATGACATTAAACAAATAATGCGAAGTATGTTCAATACTCACACTCCGATCCTGTTCCATTTTGGTTTCGTAATGAAAAGGGGGCACTGTCGCAAAAACATAAGGGGCCTAGAACTGCGGTCCCAGAACTGCGGTCTGAATCTGAAGCCTCCGGGTCTGCAGACATACCCTCCTTGATTGTCCGGTTTTCTTTTCTGATCACGCTATGCTTTCATGCACCCTGACACTCTCTTCGGGTGTGACTGTAGGAAGTGGTCAGTGGAAGCTAAACTGTTCCCTGTTGGAGGATAGGGAGATAGTTCGACAATACAGGGAGCAGTATAGCCAATGGCAGATCCTTTAAGACGTTTTCGATGACTTGCACACTGGTTGGAGTGGGTAAGGACAAAGACTAAGATGTTTTTCAGACAGACAGGGAGCAAGAAAAAAGATACAGAAGAAAGACTAAAAAGATTTGATTTTAATGACATTTTAGAGGTCAAAAAGCAAATGCTAAAACTAGCAGAAATTAAGAGTCAGGGTGTCATTTTAAGAAATAAGGAAAGAGAAATAGAAGGAGAAAAACATACATGTTTTTTTTAAAGAAAATAGCTAGCAAAGGTCTGGTTTTAACAAAGTTACAAAAAGAAGATGGGGTTTTAACTGTTAACACAAATGAACTAAATGAAATAATGGAACAAGCCTCTGCCATCCCTGGGAGGAAGCTCACTGACAGCCTTGTACTGATACCCACACCCCATAGTGAGAAATGAATAATAACCAATAACCTCTCCCAAAAAGGGGCGCAGCCACCATCAAAGCCACCAGAAGCTGACTGTACTGTAACCAGAAAACCACACTGGCGACACAACACGCAGCTCCCGCTGCCGGAACCGCCACTGCAGCTGAGATGACTCCCTCTGTCCCCAAATCAGCCAAATGGCAAAGCCTGCTAAAAATATCTTCATTAAATAGTTAACATTTTTATTTACTTTAGATAGCAGGTTTTCTAAGGCTGCCTTGTGGAAGGAGTGTACACAGCTGAGTATCTCTGGGATTAAAACCCTACTGGATTAAAAGAAGAGGGTTTTCAGATCAGGGGACAAAGAGGAACTGAGGAGAGTCCAGAAGGAGCTCAGGCAGGAAATAAGGAAGGGGAAAAACAGCTACAAGTGGAAACTGGAGCAGCAACTGGAGCAGAACAACACCAGCGATTTCTGGAGAGGACTGAAGAAAATATCTGGTCATGGAAAAGGTGGAGGAAGAGAGCAAGACAGTGGAGACCAGGACTGAGCAAATACTCTTAATTACATTTTTGCCGTTATGAGTCTGGCGGTTCCCTGCCTCCTGTAGTGTCATTGGTGTCATCACCGTCTTTGAGCTGGGGGGGTGGTCTGCTTGATGCAAGGCAAGGGGGCCCATTGTGGAGGCAGAGGAGTTGGATGCTTCATCGTCATCCTCAGATAGCTCAGCGCTCCAGTCCAAGACTCGTGCCCCATCTTGTACCTCCTCCAACACCGGCTCTTCACTTAGTTGTTGGAGGGCAGTGCTTGGTGGCTGCTGCACTGGGTTTGCGTGCGGAATGGGAGCGTGGTTGTTATTGGGGTTTTCACCCATGTGTTCTTGGCTTAAAGATGCAGTTGATCTGACTGTGGATAGTTTCACCCGGTTGGAATACACTTGTGGGCAGTCTTTAAAGCGATGGTTGACTGAGGAGTAGAGGTTACATGTCACTGTGGTTGGACATTGTGCTGTTGTGTGATCTTGGAATCGTCTGGTGCGGGTCTTGATTCCATCAATGTCCATGATTTCCATGGCATGAATCACCTCACAGTACCATACCACCCATGTCCAAACATCTTGGTTTCTGGCTCTCTCAAAGAAGTTGTAGTCGTTGAAACTGTTTAAAATTATTCTAACAACAATTTCTCTAGGGATACAATACCTTTTCATTACAGACACATTTCTGGCTTTCCATAAGCTTTCTTTAACACAGTTGATGACAACCCACCATTTTCCCACTGTAGCTGTTTGATTTCTTTTCAGACAACCATAAGCTGGTGATGGCGGACATCACAGCAGCGTGCTCCTCAGGTGCTATAGCGTTTGCCAGAGTTCGTTTAAAACCTGAGGTATATAAGACTGTTGATGGTAAAACAATAGTGGAGGATGAGCTTTTACACTTCCTTGCTATGAAAATAAGTACATTAAGTCAGGACGAGATTGTCCTGCTAGCTGCCAACAGCTTCGACTCAGAGTAGATTGAAACCTCAAAAAAAACGCTGTTTGAGCTCTGTCCTACAACGCAGCGGAACATCTCGTATAAAGGTGCACAGAAAGATGTCAATAACATAAAGAGCTGCCTCAAGGTTGCTGAATGAGTGTGGGGACAATGTTCCAAGATTTGTATCTCACTATTTGGATGAGTTGCCACCAGTGACTTTCACAAACATGGATGTATGTGGCCTACTCCGGAAAGTGGAGCAGCTGCACACCGAGGTTTCATCCGTGAAACATGCACTACACCTGCAGACTGAAATCATCGAAGGGCTGTGCGCTGTCACGGCTGATGTGAGCCGCCGGGTCGGTGCCCTGGAGAACTACACTGACCACAGCTGTGCCGGCCACATTGCATCGGTGAGGCGTCTGGACGCGGTGAATGCTAGCACCGCGGGACCCACTAGCGCAGCGGCTGCCAGCAGCTGCCAGCGGTGCTGACGGCTCGGCGGGGGGGGACCGAAGCGGCAAGAGATGAACACCAAGGAGGAGATCCACAGGGACTGCCGCTTCTAACTGTGGAGAGGGCTACACCAGCAGCTACCTCAGGTGTAACGATGCCTTCACCTGGGTCTCCAAAGTGGAGCCAAGTAGTGAAACGAGGGCAACGGAAGCGCACAGAGTCGGCCGATGCTAAACAGGGATTACACACCGGTAAATCAACATCGGGGCAGAAGAAAGCTGGTAAAACTATTGTGGGCACTGGAGCAGCTGGAGGGATCAAAGTGGTAACAACGAAACTGGTGAGTGTTTTTGCCACTAAGTTCTCTCCAGAAATAAACGCTGAAACTCTGCGTGCTCATCTTGAGGAGAAACTCTGTCGTGAGGTGTCATGTCAAAGAATTGTCACCATGAATAGCAGATACGCTTCATTCAAAATATCCGCTGAATACAAGGATGTAGGTGACATGTATAACCCGGAGCTCTGGCCGGAGGGAGCGTATGTATGGCGCTTTTATGAACCTCGTAAAACCGGATTCATTGGCGCTAATGTTAACGCTGTCGGTTTATCTGCTGGGGTTTTAAATGTGCCCGCTACTGGCATGACAGCCCAAGTCTGATGTTGCTATGGAGATAAGCATCCTGTCTTACAACTGCCGTGGCCTGCGCTTGGGTCAGAGCGCAGAGGATAAAGCGCACCGCATTGCTGTGGATCAGTTGTTGGAGCACTGTGACATTCTTTGCTTACAGGAAACTTTTCTAGCTAAGCAGGATCTAAAAGGGCTAAACTCAATTAATGACAATTTCCATAGTGCTGGTGAGTCCACCACTGACCTCAGCGTGGGTATAAAAAGGGGCAGAATACCAGGAGGTGTGGCAATTCTGTGGAATAAGAAACTGGACTCAGTGGTGAATGTCATTAGGCTTGGTGTGGACTGGTGTATTGCCATACACTTGACACAGCTTGATAAGGAATTTGTCATTTTAAATGTCTATACCCCATATGAATGCCAGAATAATGAAGAAGACTATATGAATAAGCTGGCGTTTATTAGTTCTTTCTTAATAAATGAGCAATTTACTAGTGTCTTTATTGTCGGGGACATGAATGCAGATATTTCAGACAGTAGATCAGTATTTGCTAACCACCTGAATCATCTCTGTAGAGACAATAATCTAATACTGTCCAGCAGGGAGCTGTTGCCATCTGAAAGCTACACATTTATAAGTGAGGCATGGCACACCACATCCTGGTTAGATCATTGTCTCTCAACAGCTGATGCTCACACTTCTTTGGCACATATGGAAATTTTATATAACGCATCTACCTCAGATCACATTCCTGTAAAGATGGTTATTAGATGGGATAATATACCTGACACTGTAAAATGTGCAAACAGTTTTATTCCAGATCATGTGGACTGGCCCCCTCTTTTAGAGGAAGACATTGCTTCCTATTTTACTCACACTGATCAACTGTTGAGCAACATATATCTGCCAAGAGAGGCACTCATCTGTAAAAATACTAACTGTTCTAACATTAAACATAAAACGGATATCTCTGCAGTGTACATTGATATTGTAACAGCTCTACTTAAAGCCAGTGAGCCTCTTCTTAAAACAAAAAAGAAGGGGAAAGCTAGACCTGGCTGGAACACGTATGTGGCTGAATTCTATACGGAAGCCTGTGAAGCTACTAAATCTTGGGCATTGTCTGGTAAACCAACCACCATCCTTACCATGTACAGTAGATGGAGTCTCTGGTGCAAATGCAATTGCTGCACTTTGGCAACAGCATTATACTAAACTATTAAATTGTGTCCCGACTGAATGCTATCAAGTAGATAATGTTGAAGGTGTGAGCACAATTAAGACCCATGAGGTGTATCAAGTGATCAGAAACCTATCAGTCAATAAATCTACAGGTATGGATTCTATCTCTGCTGAACATCTCAAATTTGCCAGCTCAAGGTTAGCTCCTCTGCTTGCCCTATGCTTCACTGCCTTCATGGTCCATGGCTGTCTTCCAGACTCTATGATGACAGTGCTGCTGGTCCCTGTTGTCAAGGATAAATCAGGAAAAGTATGCAGCTCAGACAATTACAGACCCATTGCTCTTGCTAGTGTACTGTCTAAAGTTGTTGAACAAATTCTTCTTGAAAGAGTCAATGCATTAATTATCTCTGCAGAAAATCAATTTGGCTTCAAACCTAAGCACAGTACGGATATGTGTATCTATGTTTTAAAAGAATTGTTGAGTAACTAAAGAAGAAAGAACTCATCCATGTTTATGTGTTTTTTAGATGCTTCCAAGGCATTTGACCGCGTGAACCATGGAAAGTTATTTTAAAAATTGAGCGAAGCAGGCGTCCCAAAATACATAGTGAGAATCCTGTCTTATTGGTATGCTCACCAAACAATGCAGGTGAAATGGGATAATTGTGTATCTGCTCCCTTTCAAGTCAGTAATGGAGTCAGACAGGGGAGCATGTTATCTCCTATTTTATTTAATTTTTATATAAATAGTCTGTCAAAAGAGTTAAAAATGTGTAAAACCGGCTGTATGTTTGGCAGTACAGTGGTGAACCATCTCATGTACGCGGATGACTGTGTGCTACCTAGTCCGAGCTCAGCTGGTCTGCAGCAACTCCTTAATGTGTGTTCCTTGTATGGAGAGCAACATGACATAAAATATAATGATGTAAAGAGTGTTATTATGATCTCCAGAACAAATGAGGATAAACATATGGTTTTCCCTGACTTTAAGCTGTCAGGTCATGTTTTAAAAACCTGTAGTCAGGTGAAATATCTTGGTCATGTGATCACAGACACACTGACTGATAATGAGGACATTCTGCGTCAGTCTCGCATGTTATATGTGCAAGCAAATGTACTGATACGGAAATTTGGCTGTTGCTCTGATGACGTGAAGCTGACTCTGTTTAAAGCCTATTGCACACCGCTATACACTGCACATCTGTGGTCAAATTATAAAAAAGCGAGCCTTCGGAGACTGCAAGTGGCATACAATGACTCTCTGAGAATTTTGTTAAAACGGCCCAGATGGACCAGCGCACCGAAATGTTTGTGACTGCTCGAGTCAGCACTCTCCAATCTGTCTTAAGAAACATCATATTTAAGTTCATCTGCCGTCTGAATAACTCAGAAAATCAGATTGTTTTGGAACTGACGAACATTGCATTTAGTGCCACACGTTACACGTCACTGCTCTGGAAACACTGGTATAAGTGTCTTTTAATAAGGGGTTGCTAGACGAAGTTTAAATTCTGTTGCACCAAACTTTAGACCTAGTTTAAAATTAAGACAGATTAAATTTAAACCTCTCTTTAAACCTCAGTTTAATTTTTACTCAAAACCAAGTTTAAATTTAATTCTGTTGCACCAGAACTTTACACTCCAGTTTAAACTGTGATCGAGAATTAATTTTAAACTGACAGTTGGGAAGGTTTAACTTTAACAATGGCTGCATTCTTGAGGTGGATAGAGCAAAATAATGAAGTTCCTCGAAGAAAACTGAGAGACAGGCTCAATCCTCTTGAATTTTATGATGAAGATCACCCGGGGAAGATGGTAAGGATTACTTACCATCTTCCCCGGGTGAGTCTGAAGTGAGCTGGTCCAAGATGCCGTCGTCGTCATACAGATTTTGTAATGGCTCCATCTGCTGCGGGATGAGGGAATTGATTTTCTCCGCCAGTGAATCATCTTTCTTTGGCGGAGGACCTCCTCCTGTGATGAACATCTCTCATCTCACAGTCGCCGCATCTTTTTTGGCTTTTGTTTTTAAGTTTTTCCAGCAAGCTTTAAGCTGAGCGACGTCTTTTTTCTCTTTCACTCCGGTCGATCCGTTAAAACTGTCAGCCAGTTGCTGCCAAGCAGTATCTTTCTTTTTCACTGTGCTGTTGTCCGTTTTCTTGTCTTCTATTATTTGCCCATATTGCTCCATTAATTCGGTCAGCAAGTTTTTTTCAAAGGAGGAAAAGTTTGAGCCTCTCTGCCGAGCCATAGTAACGTAGCCGTTCTGTCACAAGTGACGCTAGGCTAACGTTTTTGCTAGCTAGCAACAATGTAACGTTTAATCGGAAAAGCACCCGTTGAAACAGTCTCCCTCTTTTTTTTAATATAAATCCGGGGTCCTGACAGCACGCTTCTGATGTAGCCTATATATTTAATTGCATATTTAATTATTAATTTTAATTTCGATATCCACAATTATCCCTATTGATTTAAATCAGTTTAAACTAAGTTTAAATTCAGTTAAACTGAGTTTTACTAAATTGAGATTAATTTTAAATGGTGCAACAGAGCTCTGCTTAATTTTAAACCTGGATTAACTCATTTTAAACCTAGTTTTACTAATCTCTGATTAGAGCTAATTTTAGATTAAATTAAACCTTGTTGGTGCAATCCAGCCTTTGAGTCTGTAATAAAATGTATCTATCTATCTATCTATCTATCTATCTATCTATATATCTGTCTATATCCTCATAACATAGAGGAACTTTATACAATGCTTGTAGCCATGGCGACACAAGTGACCAGACACCTCTAGCAGTGGGGCATGACCAAAAAAGATGTTCTACGGTTACATTGTCCCCACATGAAGGCCTAGGACACTTAGCATTGTGGTTACAATTTCTCCTCTCAAGAAAAACTCTTGTGGGCAAACACTGGTGGGCAACCTTCCAGGCCAGATCTTTGTGGTTATTTGTAAGGGTGGAGTTGTTTATGTTAGACCATACAATTTTGCAGTCCTCTTCAGTTAGTTTTCCCACAGGAGTCAATCTCGAGTGGAGTGGGGACAGAACCTGCTCTACTTTTGTTCTATTGATCTTGTCAAGTGGGATTTGCGATACACCATTTGTTAGGCATGAAAAAACTGTGTTGTAAATTTTTGGCCAAGTTTGCGCATATGGGATGGTTTGTGGTGGCCTTTTGTCCCATGCTCTAAGCACACCACGTCCCACCCAAAACATGGTAAAATGTGCCCAATTTGGGCCTACCTCAGGTTTCAGACAAGCTTTGATGATGGGGGTTACAAACATAGACTTGAGTTTAGTTTCAATGTCTTGGACACCCCCCCCCCCCCCCTTCCCCAAAGGCCTGTACATTATCTCACGTTTCAGTTTCTCATGTTGCCCTCTCCATATAAACTGAAAACAGATTTTTCTGAGTGTCATCATAAATTTATGTGGAACAGGAAATGTTGTTGCCAAGTAAGTCAGGGAGGCAAGGATTTCTGCTTTTATAACCAGGACCTTCCCAGTCATTGAAAGGTCCCTGTCTTGTCATTGGAGGAGCTTTCCTCTAATTTTTGCCAGTTTTGACTCCTGTTACATCCCCAGCTCCCGGGAAGCAACATAATGAAACAAGGGGGACAAAACTAAGTGCAAGGCGATTTATTAATGCAAGAAAACAACAGAAAACCGAACAAAGGGATTAGCAGCCAGGGATGCTGCAGCCTGGCCTGCTGTCGGTGGGAGTGTAAGAGAGTGAGAAGGTGTGGCCTGCTCTGTTAAGCAGGGCGCCATGTGACCGCAATCAGCACCAGGAATTGAGAAGGCCTGGACAAAAGCAAAAGCACAAGCAGGCAAACAAACATAATATGAACATAACACGAGGCCTGTAACACTCCCAATTGGTGTTCTCCATGTCCTTCCCTATTTTTACTCCTAGGACTTTGATTGTGTCTTTGTTCTGTATGAGGCCTCATATAGTATTTCACACTTCTCTTTATTGACTTTTGTTCTTGATGCAGCAGTAAAGTTGTCACAAAACAACAATGTATCTCTTACTGACTTATTGTCTGTGAGGAGAAGGGTAAGGTCATCCAACCTTCTGCCCCTGGCATTGGGAGGCCTGTAATGTTTTTTGCCTGCCTTAAAGCACATGCAAGGGGCTCGATTGCTAAGATGAACAAGGTAGGGGAGAGTGGGCAGCCTTGTCGTACACCTGATTTTACTTGCAACGGGGCTGTGCACATTCCATTTACCAAAACTGTGCTAGTAATGTCAACATACAGCAGCTCTACCCATCTTCTAAACTTATCCCCAAAATTGAGGTTGGACAGGACAGTCTTAAAGTACCGGTGACTAATGCTATCAAAGGCCTTCTCCAAATCCAACCCCAGGATACAGAGTGGGAGTTGACGATCTTGGGCAAACAGGTAAGAATCTCTGACTAGGGCTAGACTGTCAGACATGGTCCGGCCTATGACCCCACATGTTTGGTCTATGCCAATCAGCTGGTGAACTACTGGTTGCATTCGGGGAAAAAAGGGCCTTTGATAGTATTTTAACATCAACTCCGAGCAAGGTCAAAGGTGTCCAGTTCTTTAAATCCCTCCTGTCTCCCTTTTTAAAAAGAAGGGAGATAGAACCTTCTCTGAGCCATGAGGGTAGGACGCCTCTATGAACACTTGCAACAAAGGGTCTTTGAGTTGGTCCCATAATGTGTTGTAAAACTCTTTTGGCAAACCATCCAGACCAGGAGATGTATTACTCTGCATGCTTTGCATAGCTTTAGTTAACTCATTGATTGTCAAGTCTCTCTCAAAGAATTCCTTGTCAGTATTATTTAATTTTAAGGTTAGGTGTGATAGAAAAAAAATCACTGACTGTTCAGATATGGCTTTGTCTTCATAGAAGTTGCTATAAAAAGTCCTGACAATATCAAGTATATCTTGAGGATCATTCTCCACTAATCCATCTCTATCTAGCATGCCTTCGATACAGTGCCTAGACTTGACCAGTTTATTAAAGAAATATTGGGTACACTTTTCATTTTCTTCTAGGTGTTTAACCCTGCTCCTTGTGAGCATCCCTCTACTCTTTTCGTTATGCAGCTTGTTCATATCTTTTTTCAGCTTTGCTATGTCCTGAAACACCTAAAAACCAGAGAGTAAAAGGAGATAGTAGCGTTGCAACCTAGCTTGCAGTCTCTTTTGGAGGGCTTGTTTCTTTACAGCTGCTTTTTTACCTTCAGCCATAAAGAAATTTCTTGTTTTACTTTTAATATCCTCCCACCAATCTCCCAAAGAATTAAACAAGGGTGCAGGGTAAACCATTGGTTAAGTTTTTCCCTATATCTTTTCACCACTTCTAGGTTTTCTAGTAGGCTTGTGTTAAGTTTCCAGGTGCCTGGACCAGGCCTGTATGAGCCATGGATTTCTAGCAAGCAGTCGAGTTTGTGATGGTCTGAGAAGGGGACTGCTTCTGTTGTACAGCCAAGCGGTATGACTCCTGGTGTGGTGAACAAGAAGTCAATTTCGGGAGAAGGTTCTACCATTAGTCCAAGTATACTCTGGAGTAGAGGGATTTCTCACTCTGTATGCATCCACAAGTTTACAGTCTTTAATGATTTTCAGGAGTAGGTGAGAACTAGCATCTAGTTTCACTGAAGAAGTAGATCTCCTATCTTCTACATCCAAAATACAGTTAAAATCACCACCAATGATAACTTCCCTCCCATAGTGAGCTAGGGTTTGAATGTCTGCAACATCATTATGCGGTCTTGAGTTTCAGTGGGGCAATAGACGTTTATGATTCTAAATTTAGCTCCTTTTCCCTCTACATCCACCAATAACACTCTGCCATCTATCACCCTTTCAACCCTCTGAATATTGAAAAGTTGGTTGTTAGAGTACTGCCACTCTGGAGGCTCTGTTTTTATTGTCTCCCGACCACACTGACTGCCCATATTCCCAGCTGTCTTCATACAGTTTGTAATTGTCTTTGTATCCAATGCAACACTCTTGAAGGAGGAATATGTCCCCCCCCCTTCTGTGTAAAAAACTGAAAACCGACTGGCACTTTATGGGGTCATTGATGCCTCTAGTGTTAATGGTGACAATTTTGAGGGATGACATTTCAGTTTTGATAGAAGAGAAAGTCAGAGGCCTAGGCTAAAGTTCAAGCCATTGGGAGGGATTTACCCTTTTTCTTTTTCTTTTTTTGGGTGTGTTGGTTGCCCTCTTTCTCCTCTACACCACTGTTCATTTGGGTCATGATGGAGAAAGCAGACAAGCACTAGGGGTCCAGGAAAGGGGAAAAGATGGTCAAGGGGTCAGGCCATACCTCTTGGTCCGGGCTGTTAATGGAGGAATCACCTGATTGTTCTTTGGGCCGCTTTTGGGATGGTGTACACTCCAGGGGAGGGTCGGGGGGCAGGGAGAGAGAAGGGGGCACTTCCCCTTCACCACATGCAAAACGGTTGGCCACCAGAGGAGCCACGGCTGCGCTCACAGGAGATGACAAGTCTGCAAACATAAGGTGTAGGAGGTCTCTGCAGTCCTCCAATGAAACAGGAGCAATCTCTATCGAAGTCTGCACTCGTTGCACACCTGGAAGGACGTTTTGGGACTGTTGCATCTCCTGGCGTTCTGGGGTTGGCTGTTCTGGTCGTTTATGGGGGGCAGTTCCCAAGGTCTCCTGCCTTTTGTTTGCATAATCCTGTGGAGCTGGATGGCCTACAGTGCCAGAGGACCCGTTTTTACAGTACTTAGTAGTGATTGGCGTAGTCTCCTCCCCACCAGACTTTGGATGGTCCATTGGATGGATGGGTCCCTGCTGATCTTCATCGCCAGTAGCTTCAGGTTGATCCTGGACCACAGGACCCTGCAGCTGCTGGTCACCAGGACCTGGCTGGTTCTGATTGTCAGTTCCTAGTTCAATCACATTTCTGTCCAACTTCTGGGAATCAGGCTGTTCCTCTGTTTCCTCTGTTAGTGGAGACTGAGGATGGTCAGATGAAGGATTGTTAAGCCTGACTCGGTTAGCATATGACTGAGGGCACCCTCTGAATGTGTGGATGGTTGAGCCACAAAGATTGCACCTCATTGGCTGGTTACAGTCTTTGGTGTTGTGAGCAGTATTCTTGCAGTTTCTGCAGATGATGGCATTACAATTAGCTGCCAGGTGGGATGACGAGCCACATTTCCTGCAGGTTTTTGGTTGTCCGGCAGAGAAAACATGGCCCCTAATTGGACCCAGCTGGATGGTGGAAGGCAAGTGGTGCAGTCTCCCAGAAACCCCCTCTCTCCTCAGCTGCACATAGAAACACCTAGCCCCGGTTCTTATGCCATCTTCATCTCTCAGTTCCATGCTTCGCAAAACAGAGCAATGGAAAGACAACCATGTGCAAATGTCTTCAGTTGTTACTTTCTCCGAAAACATCATGACAGTAACAGTTTTGGGTTCTCTCTCTGAAAGAGGGATGAGAAGCACTTTGTCAAGTCTTGGATTGTTGTCCTTTTTCTGGTGGAAACGCTCAAGGCACTGTTCAAACAAGGCAAAAGAAGAAAAGATCACCTCAAATGTCTTCCTTCCAGGCAGGGCAAAGACGTAGTCGAGTTGTGCAGGAGTGAAACCAAGCTCTTTCTGGACGACATTCCGGCTGAACTGCAATCAGTCCATTTCCAAGTCTTCTTGAAGCTAAAAATGAACTGCATTCCTGCGGGACCCAGCTGAAGCCATTTCTTAAATGGATCAATAAATGCTTCCAAAACGTAGAACAAAGGCCAACGCGACCAACCAGGGATGATGCCAGAAAAGCGTGGCGGCGTGAACCACCTTCTTGATCATGGTATCTCCCCTGCCAGGTAAGTATGAGTTGGAACAGTCTGACACAGGATGGCCTTTCCCAAAGAGAAACCATTTTACTCTTCCCTCTATACATCATGCGGCCTACCCAAAACTTGGCAAAATGAAACCAGAGACTGGTATTGCTCTCTGTAAAAACAGCATTCAAAATTGGTGTCAAAAAAAGGGCATCAAATTTCACCCCCAACTCAGGTACAGCTTTCCCTCCTTTAACCAGAGGTTTGTACATGATGTCTCTTTTGACATGTTCTTGTTGGGAGCTCCAAATGAATTGAAACATGATGCGTCTCAAAGAGGTCAGGAATGTCTTGGGAGCTGGCAGAGTGGCTGCCAGAAAGGTCAAAGAGGCCAGAACCTCAGCCTTAATCACCAATATTTTGCCAGTGAATGTTAGATCCCTCTCCTCCCACTGAAACAATTTTCCTTTGATAGCTGGTAGTCCTGTTTCCCAATTTATGATTTCCATTCCCTTCCCAATTTCCACTCCCAAAATTTTTACCCTCTCTTCTTTTTCAACTAACCCTAAATCAGGCTTTCTTTCTGGCCAATTAAGGTAGAGGATCTCACTCTTGGCCCGGTTCAGTTTGGCCCCAGATGCTTGAGAAAATTGCTCACTCCACTGGAGGGCTTTAACCATTGAATTATTGCTGGTACAAAGGATTGTCAAGTCATCCATATACAAGGACATTTTAGCCTCCTTTCCATTACTACCAGGGACAGGAAGGCCCCGAATATCAGTGTCATGTTTTATCCCACAGGCCAGAGGCTCCATGGCTAGTACAAACAGGCTGACTGATAGCGGGCATCCCTGTCAGAACCCTGACTGGATCTTAATAGGTTCACTGAAGTGGCCATTAATGTTTACTCTACTAGAGCAATCAAAGTACAGTAAATTAATGCCCTCAACTGTGGGCCGAACCCAAACCTCATCAGTGCTTCTTTGAGATACTCAAGGCATACAAGTATGAATCTCTTATTAAAGCAAGGTTATCACTCATGGAGAGACCTGGAACCACACAGGTCTGCTCGACCCCAACCAACCTCTCTATCACCTCTTGTAGGCGAAGAAAGATTGCTTTTGCTAGAATCTTACAATCGACACCAAGGAGTGTAAGGGGGCGCCAGTTTTTAAGATCTTTTTTCTCACCTTTTTTAAATAGAAGGGAAATGGTACCTTTGGTAATGACCCTAATTGGAGGCTCTCATTGTACATCTCCAAAAGAGGGGCCTTTAACTCTGCCCAGAAGGTAGTATAACATTTTTTTGGCAACCCATCTGCCCCAGGGGCCTTGTTATTTTGCATGCTTTCTACTGCTTTAGTGAGTTCATTCAGAGATATTTTACTGTCAAGCTTCCCTTTAAATTCATTAACATTTTTATCTACTTTAGATAGAAGGTTTTCTAAAGCTGTCTTATCTAAATCTTCACTTTTGTAAAGATCAGAGTAGAAGGAGTGTACACAGCTTAGTATCTCATGTATTTCAGGTTTTTCTTGTCCCTCTTTATCCTTTAACCCTTCTATAATGTTTTTAGGCCTAGCTAATTTCCTAAAAAAGTATCTAGAGCATTTTTCATTGTTTTCCATGTGGTGGACTCGGCTACGTATCAGTAGCCCCCGACTGGCCTCTGTGGAGAGGCGTAACATCTCTCTCTTCAATTGGGCTATATCCTCCGCAACATCTAGCCCAGCATAAGTCATTATGTAAAATCTCTGCAGCTTTGCCTGATGTTTCTGGAGCTTCAGACATCTCTTTTAGCAGTTCTTTTACCCACCTCTATGAAAAAGGTTTTTGCCCTAATCTTGACTTCTTCCCACCATTCCCCCACAGAGTTGAAGGAGGGCTTAAGAGAGAGCCACTGGTTAAGCTTCACCTTAAAATCATTGACCACCTTTGCATCTTGTAGTAGGGAAATATTCAGCTTCCATTAACCTCTACCTTTTTTGATGTTTTCTTTAAACATGAGAGAACATTCGATTTTATGATGGTCAGAGAAAAAAAATGGCATAACTGCTGCATCTACAACCTGCAGCCCCCTTGATGTCAGCAGAAAGTATATTCCGGAATGGGTTCTGCCGTTTGACCAGGTATACCCAGGTAAACTCGGATTTTTTAAGCGGTAAACATCTATCAGTCTAAAATCTTTAATGTTTTTTTAGGATTTCAGAACTGGAGTCCAGCCTTACTGTGGAGGTGGTTAACTTTTCTGTTTCGTTTACCAAGCAGTTGAAGTCGCCACCCAGAATGACCTCTCTGTTACACAACAAACGGGGTTGTAATTATTTGAGCACTGTTAACCGCTCTCGGAGATCAACAGGGCAATACACATTGATTACTCTTAACTTAGCGTTAAACAGTGAAACACCAACACACAGAATTCTCCCATCTATCACACGTTGTACCTTCTGAATGATAAAATCATGCCCTCTAAATAATACTGCAAGCCCTGAGGATCTGTTTTTGTTGTCGTCTGACCATATTGATGGGCCGTGGCTCCATCTCTCCTCAAAGACCTTGTAATTCTCTCTGTAGGATACATTACATTCATGAAGTAGGAAGATGTCATTACCTTCTGAATGTAGAAAAGTGAAGGCTGACGAGCACTTTACTGGATCATTTAGTTCTCTAGTATTGAGGGATGCTATGGAGAGAGGAGCCATAGAAGTGCAGTTCAGAGGGGTGAAGAGGGTTAGTTCAGTGACAACTATGTGACATCTACTTTTTCTTAATTATCTTCTTTTTCTTTGGTTTCACATCTTTTCCATCTTTCTTGACATTGTCTTATCTGTGTTGTAGATGTAAAAGCAACTACAACATCTTGCTCAAGAAAGGGGTTTGATGTGGGGGAGGAAATGGGCCAGTTGGAATGAGGTAACACAGAAGAGGTCGAGGGGGAGGATTCACCTGATGGGGGGGACTCATTTACCCGTTTTCTTGAAGGAGAGTCCACTGTGTCTGGTACCAAGGTGGTGGCAATGGGAAGGGGCAAAGAGGTCAGTGAGGACTGGGGGGCCTCTTCAGCCCGTTCCATGGAGGTCCAGGAGCTGGGATCTGGCACTGATGCAAGGTTGACTATAGATGTTGACATCGGGCGTTGGCCGTCCACTGATGAGGAGGCAGATGAGTCCGGTCCCAGATGGATGGTAATGATTGGCAGCAGGGATGTTGAACCCTCAACTTCCTTGAAGAGAGAATCGGCTGTTGGTTCTTGTTTCGAGGTAGCTGCGTAAGGAGGGATGCTAGCCGGCAGGTTGTCCAGGCGGTTCCCTGCCTCCTGTAGAGTCATCGGTGTCAACTCTGTCCTTGAGCTGGAGTCAGGTTCGGGAGGGTGGTCTGCTTGATGCAAGGCAGTGAGGCCCATTGTGGAGGTAGAGGAGTTAAATGCTTCGTCGTCATTCTCTAATAGCCCAGCACTCCAGTCCAAGACTCGTGTTCCCTCTTGTACCTCCTCCTCCAGGTCCAACACCGGTTCTTCACTTGGCTGTTGGAGTGCAGTGCTAGATGGCTGCTGCACTGGGCTTGAGTGTTGAGTGGGTGCCTGATTGTTGCCAGAGTTTTCAGCAATGTGGTCTTGGCTTAAAGAAACAATTGATCTTACTGTGGACAGTTTCAGCCGGTTGGAGTATGCTTGAGGGCAGTCTTTATAGTGATGTTGGGCTGAGGCACAGAGGTTGCATTTTACAGGGGTTGGACATTGGGCTGTTGTATGGTCGATTGCTTTGCAGTTCCTGCAGATGTCCATAGTACATGCAGCAGCCAGATGTTCTAGGCTGCCGCATTTACGACATTCTTTGGGCTGACCAGAGTAGAACACAGACCCTCTGAAGGTGCCCAACTGGATGGCGCTTGGGAGATGCTGGAGGACCCCCTGTCGCCTTATGAGACGACTTGAAATTGTCTGGTGCCTGTCTTGATTCCATCTATGTCAACAACTTCCATGGCATGAATCACCTCACAGTACCGAGCCATCCATATCCAAACATCCTGGTTCCTGACTCTCTCAGAGAAGATCATTACATGTACTGTTTTCAGGTCTCTCTCTGCTAAAGGTGAAATGATGATGTTCTTGAAGCTTGTTGTTGACTTTTTCTTGATTTCAAACTTTTCCAGGCAACTTTCGTAGTATCGTGTTGTTGTAAATATCACCTCAAAGATCTTCTTACCCAGAAATGCAAATACGTAGTCGAGCTGGTTGGTGGAAATGCCAAGTTCTTTTTGCAAGATCTGTCTGCTCAATTGCAGCCGGTCCATCTGGAGATCTTCCAGAAGGTCGAAGCGGACAGCATTCCTGCGGTTGGCTTGATTGTTTCCTAATGCCATGCTGGTCCTCTGGCCAGAAAAGAGCCAGAATGATATAGCAGCCCACGCTAATTACTTTATTGTGCCCCATACACCGTTCGACAACAATAGAGTCAGTTGATACTTGATCATGGTATCTCCCCTGCCAGGTAAGTATGAGTTGGAACAGTCTGACACAGGATGGCCTTTCCCAGGCTCAGCCCCCTGGCTGACGGTGCCCCTGGGGGGATAATAGCAGAGTTAGGTGCCTTGGGCAATTTGCTCATCCTCATTGGGCACTAAAAGTTGCTGCAAATTCAAAAACACTGGTGCGACTTGACGAGGGTGGCTGGTCCACACATTGTGCCTGTTTTGTGTCCTTTTTCCAGCGATCCATCGCTCGGCAAAATAGAAAAATAACACTCCGTCAACGGCCACTTGGCATGATGTCTCCGCCCAGTCTGAATGCAACCAGAGACAATGTGCCGCACAAAAGCCTACCAGTAGGCATTCCAGCAATGGAAGCGTCCAGACCACATTTCTTATGCAATGCCTCGCAGAGGAGGAGACGCAACAAGGTTTGTGCCGTCTCTAGCAGGCCACGCCCACTCTGCCCTTTTACCGGGAAAACGGGTAACCCGCACGCAACGCACTGCGACACAGCAGACGCCAGTGTACTGCAACGCTGTGACTTTCAGGACGGATTGAAACGGTAACACAAGGACCCCAAAGCAGCATTCAGAGGTTGAAGGTTGGCTTTCCGAGCTGCTCGGCAGAAAGCGCGGGAGACGAGCACTCACTTGTTTTTCTTCCACATTGTCATCAGGGGAGAGCGCGGACGCAGTCCCCCACTACCACAAATTATGCAGTCGAGATTCCCACATTTGGGGAATTCGCAGGGGTCAGCACAACCGGAGTGCAATGGCTGAGCCTCGCCCTGGGTGAACCACTTTTCACTTTTTAGAAGCTTTTATTAATTTCAGTCAAAATTAGTTACAGACATACATAAATCACACAATTACAATTACCCAACACCAAGTAGATATTCTAATCAAATAAATAATAGTTACATTCAATAAACATTTCATTCAGCAGTTGTAACATCAAATAGATGTTCCATTCAGTTTCCTTCATTTTAAAAAAGATCCATTAAAGCAACAGGAATTTTGTCAGTTTTCCACCAATTTTTCATTTCTTGATCATTATACTTAATTCTATCCCTAATGATGTAGTCCCTGACACCTGTAATGCCAACCTTTGCCACAGAATCAGGTGAAATAGAGAGCTTTCTGAAGGCAGTTAGGTTTCTGCATTTCCAGATACCTTCTTTGACACAGTTGATGATTGCCCACCACCTTTCATTTCTGTCCTTTTCATCTGTCTCAATGTTTCCATATAAAACATCCATTTCATTAGGGGCTCTAAAGAGGTCTGTTAACCATGGTTTTACAATTTCCCACACTGCCCTTGAAACAGCGCATGACCAAAAGCAGTGAGCCACATCTTCACCATCATTACAATTTTTTATTGGACATTTAGCACTACGTGTGCATCGCCTTCTCAGCAAGAAGGCTCTAGTAGGGACACAATTTTGGGCTATCTTCCAGGCCAGGTCCTTATGTACATTGAACAAAAATGGTAAGTTTACATTTTTCCAAACTCTGATGCATTTGCTCTCAGGTAGGATACCTACCGGCACAAGGCTAGAGGTCGGGGGTGAAAGGCACCCCTCCACATCAACCCTATCTATTTTACCTACCACGGACCAATCTAACTTTGCTACTTTAAAGAGTGTTAATGCTCTCTCGTATAGAGCTGGTCTACTTTCAGCATTGGGCGTACAAAGAGAAACCCTTTTACCCTTCCCTCTATACATCATGCGGCCTACCCAAAACTTGGCAAAATGAAACCAGAGACTGGTATTGCTCTCTGTAAAAACAGCATTCAAAATTGGTGTCAAAAAAAGGGCATCAAATTTGGCCCCCAACTCAGGTACAGCTTTCCCTCCTTTAACCAGAGGTTTGTACATGATGTCTCTTTTGACATGTTCTTGTTGGGAGCTCCAAATGAATTGAAACATGATGCGTCTCAAAGAGGTCAGGAATGTCTTGGGAGCTGGCAGAGTGGCCGCCAGAAAGGTCAAAGAGGCCAGAACCTCAGCCTTAATCACCAAAATTTATTATTTCCATTCCCTTCCCAATTTCCACTCCCAAAATTTTTACCCTCTCTTCTTTTTCAACTAACCCTAAATCAGGCTTTCTTTCTGGCCAATTAAGGTAGAGGATCTCACTCTTGGCCCGGTTCAGTTTGGCCCCAGATGCTTGAGAAAATTGCTCACTCCACTGGAGGGCTTTAACCATTGAATTATTGCTGGTACAAAGGATTGTCAAGTCATCCATATACAGGGACATTTTAGCCTCCTTTCCATTACTACCAGGGACAGGAAGGCCCCGAATATCAGTGTCATGTTTTATCCCACAGGCCAGAGGCTCCATGGCTGGTACAAACAGGCTGACTGATAGCGGGCATCCCTGTCTGACCCCTGCCTGGATCTTAATAGGTTCACTGAAGTGGCCATTAATGTTTACTCTACTAGAGCAATCAAAGTACAGTAAATTAATCCATGCCCTCAACTGTGGGCCGAACCCAAACCTCACCAGTGCTTCTTTGAGATACTCATGGCTTATTCTATCAAAGGCTTTTTCTAAATCCAGGCCAGCAATACATAGGGGTACATTGCAATCTAAAGCATACAAGTATGAATCTCTTATTAAAGCAAGGTTATCACTCATGGAGCGACCTGGAACCACACAGGTCTGCTCGACCCCAACCAACCTCTCTATCACCTCTTGTAGGCGAAGAAAGATTGCTTTTGCTAGAATCTTACGATCAACACCAAGGAGTGTAAGGGGGCGCCAGTTTTTAAGATCTTTTTTTTCACCTTTCTTGAATAGAAGGGAAATGGTACCTTCCTTTAGGGATGGTGGTAACGACCCTAATTGGAGGCTCTCATTGTACATCTCCAAAAGAGGGGCCTTTAACTCTGCCCAGAAGGTAGTATAAAATTCTTTTGGCAACCCATCTGCCCCAGGGGCCTTGTTATTTTGCATGCTTTCTACTGCTTTGGTGAGTTCACTCAGAGATATTTTACTGTCAAGCTTCCCTTTAAATTCGTTAATATTTTTATCTACTTTAGATAGAAGGTTTTCTAAAGCTGTCTTATCTAAATCTTCACTTTTGTAAAGATCAGAGTAGAAGGAGTGTACACAACTTAGTATCTCATGTATTTCAGTTTTTTCTTGTCCCTCTTTATTCTTTAATCCTTCTATAAAGTTTTTAGGCCTAGCTAATTTCCTAAAAAAAGTATCTAGAGCATTTTTCATTGTTTTCCATGTGGTGGACTCGGCTACGAATCAGTAGCCCCCGACTGGCCGCCGTGGAGAGGCGTAACATCTCTCTCTTCAATTGAGCTATATCCTCTGCAACATCTAGCCCGGCATAAGCCATTATATAAAATCTCTGCATCTTTGCCTGATATTTCTGGAGCTTCAGACGTCTCTTTTTAGCAGTTCGTTTACCCACCTCTATGAAAAAAGTTTTTGCCCTAATCTTGACTTCTTCCCACCATTCCCCCACAGAGTTGAAGGAGGGCTTAAGAGAGAGCCATTGGTTAAGCTTCACCTTAAAATCATTGACCACCTTTGCATCTTGTAGTAGGGAAATATTCAGCTTCCATGAACCTCTACCTTTTTTGATGTTTTCTTTAAACATGAGAGAACATTCAATTTTATGATGGTCAGAGAAAAAAACTGGCGTGACTGCTGCATCTACAACCTGCAGCCCCCTTGATGTCAACAGAAAGTCTATTCTGGAATGGGTTCTGCCGTTGGACCAGGTATACCCAGGTAAACTCGGATTTTTTAAGCGGTAAACATCTATCAGTCTAAAATCTTTAATAATGTTTTTTAGGATTTCAGAACTGGAGTCCAGCCTTACTGTGGAGGTGGTTAACTTTTCTTTTTTGCTTACCAAGCAGTTGAAATCGCCACCCAGAATGACCTCTCTGTTACACAACAAAAGGGGTTGTAATTCTTTGAGCACTGTTAACCGTTCTCGGAGCTCAACAGGGCAATACACATTGATTACTCTTAACTTAGCGTTAAACAGTGAAACATCAACACATAGAATTCTCCCATCTATCACACGTTGTACCTTCTGGATGATAAAATCATGCCCTCTAAATAATACTGCAACCCCTGAAGATCTGTTTTTGTTGTCGCCTGACCATACTGATGGGCCGTGGCTCCATCTCTCCTCGAAGACCTTGTAATTCTCTCTATAGGATACATTACATTCTTGAAGTAGGAAGATGTCATTACCCTCTGAGTGTAGAAAAATGAAGGCTGATGAGCACTTTACTGGGTCATTTAGTCCTCTAGTATTGAGGGATGCTATAGAGAGAGGAGCCATAGAAGTGCAGTTCAAAGGGGTGAAGAGGGTTAGTTCAGTGACAACTATGTAACATCTACTTTTTCTTAATTATCTTCTTTTTCTTTGGTTTCACATCTCTTTCCACCTTTCTTGACATGTCTTTTATCTGTGTTGTAGATGTAAAAGCAACTACAACATCTTGCTCAAGAAAGGGGTTTGATGTGGGGGAGGAAACGGGCCAGTTGGAATGAGGTAACACAGAAGAGGTCGAGGGGGAGGATTCACCTGATGGGGGGGACTCATTTACCCGTTTTCTTGAAGGAGAGTCCACTGTGTCTGGTACCAAGGTGGTGGCAATGGGAAGGGGCAAAGAGGTCAGTAAGGACTGGGAGGCATCTTCAGCCCGTTCCATGGAGGTCTGGGAGCTGGGATCTGGCACTGATGCAAGGTTGACTGTAGATGTTGACCTCGGGCGTTGGCCATCCAATGATGAGGAGGCAGATGAGTCTGGTCCCTGATGGATGGTGATGATTGGCAGCAGGGATGTTGAGCCCTCAACTTCCTCGAAGAGAGAATTGGCCGTTGGTTCTTGTTTCAAGGTAGCTGCGTGAGGAGAGATGCTAGCCAGCAGGTTGTCCAGACGGTTCCCTGCCTCCTGTAGAGTCATCGGTGTCAACTCTGTCCTTGAGCTGGAGCCAGGTTCGGGAGGATGGTCTGCTTGATGGAAAGCAGTGAGGTCCATTGTGGAGGCAGGGGAGTTGAACGCTTTGTCGTCATTTTCTAATAGCCCAGCGCTCCAGTCCAAGACTCGTGTTCCCTCTTGTACCTCCTCCTCCAGGTCCAACACCGGTTCTTCACTTGGCTGTTGGAGTGCAGGGCCAGATGGCTGTCGCACTGGGCTTGTATGTTGAGAGGGCGCCTGATTGTTGCCAGAGTTTTCAGCAATGTGGTCTTGGCCTAAAGAAACAATTGATCTTACTGTGGACAGTTTCAGCCGGTTGGAGTATGCTTGAGGGCAGTCTTTAAAGCGATGTTGGGCTGAGGCACAGAGATTGCATTTTACAGGGGTTGGACATTGGGCTGTTGTATGGTCGAGTGCTTTGCAGTTCCTGCAGATGTCCACCGTACATGCAGCAGCCAGATGTTCTAGGCTGCCGCATTTACGACATTCTTTTGGCTGACCAGAGTAGAACACAGACCCTCTGAAGGCTCCCAACTGGATGGTGCTTGGGAGATGCTGGAGGACCCCCTGTCGCCTTATGAGACGCACTTGAAATCGTCTGGTGCCTGTCTTGATTCCATCTATGTCAACAACTTCCATGGCATGAATCACCTCACAGTACCGAGCCATCCATGTCCAAACATCCTGGTTCCTGACTCTCTCAGAGAAAATCATTACATGTACTGTTTTCAGGTCTCTCTCTGCCAAAGGTGACATAATAATGTTCTTGAAGCTTGTTGTTGACTTTTTCTTGATTTCAAACTTTTCCAGGCAACTTTCGTAGTATCGTGTTGTTGTAAATATCACCTCAAAGATCTTCTTACCCGGAAATGCAAAAACGTAGTCACGCTGGTTGGTGGAAATGCCAAGTTCTTTTTGCAAAATCTGTCTGCTGAATTGCAGCCGGTCCATCTGAAGATCTTCCAGAAGGTCGAAGCGGACAGCATTCCTGCGGTTGGCTTGATTGTTTCCTAACGCCATGCTGGTCCTCTGGCCAGAAAGGAGCCGGTATGATATAGCCGCCGACGCTATTTACTTTATTGTGCCCCATACACCGCTCGACAACAATAGAGTCAGTTGATACTTGATCATGGTATCTCCCCTGCCAGGTAAGTATGAGTTGGAACAGTCTGACACAGGATGGCCTTTCCCAGGCTCAGCCCCCTGGCTGACGGTGCCTCTGGGGGGATAATAGCAGAGTTAGGTGCCTTGGGCAATTTGCTCATCCTCATTGGGCACTAAAAGTTGCTGCAAATTCAAAAACACTGGTGCGACTTGACGACGGTGGCTGGTCCACACATTGTGCCTGTTTTGTGTCCTTTTTCCAGCGATCCATCGCTCGGCAAAATAGAAAAATAACACTCCGTCAACGGCCACTTGGCATGATGTCTCCGCCCAGTCTGAATGCAACCAGAGACAATGTGCCGCACAAAAGCCTACCAGTAGGCATTCCAGCAATGGACGCGTCCAGACCACATTTCTTATGCAATGCCTCGCAGAGGAGGAGAAGCAACAAGGTTTGTGCCGTCTCTAGCAGGCCACGCCCACTCTGCCCTTTTACCGGGAAAACGGGTAACCCGCACGCAACGCACTGCGACACAGCAGACGCCGGTGTACTGCAACGCTGTGACTTTCAGGACGGATTGAAACGGTAACACAAGGACCCCAAAGCAGCATTCAGAGGTTGAAGGTCGGCTTTCCGAGCTGCTCGGCAGAAAGCGCGGGAGACGAGCACTCACTTGTTTTTCTTCCACATTGTCATCAGGGGAGAGCGCGGACGCAGTCCCCCACTACCACAAATTATGCAGTCGAGATTCCCACATTTGGGGAATTCGCAGGGGTCAGCACAACCGGAGTGCAATGGCTGAGCCTCGCCCTGGGTGAACCACCTTCTTGATCATGGTATCTCCCCTGCCAGGTAAGTATGAGTTGGAACAGTCTGACACAGGATGGCCTTTCCCAGGCTCAGCCCCCTGGCTGACGGTGCCTCTGGGGGGATAATAGCAGAGTTAGGTGCCTTGGGCAATTTGCTCATCCTCATTGGGCACTAAAAGTTGCTGCAAATTCAAAAACACTGGTGCGACTTGACGAGGGTGGCTGGTCCACACATTGTGCCTGTTTTGTGTCCTTTTTCCAGCGATCCATCGCTCGGCAAAATAGAAAAATAACACTCCGTCAACGGCCACTTGGCATGATGTCTCCGCCCAGTCTGAATGCAACCAGAGACAATGTGCCGCACAAAAGCCTACCAGTAGGCATTCCAGCAATGGACGCGTCCAGACCACATTTCTTATGCAATGCCTCGCAGAGGAGGAGACGCAACAAGGTTTGTGCCGTCTCTAGCAGGCCACGCCCACTCTGCCCTTTTACCGGGAAAACGGGTAACCCGCACGCAACGCACTGCGACACAGCAGACGCCGGTGTACTGCAACGCTGTGACTTTCAGGACGGATTGAAACGGTAACACAAGGACCCCAAAGCAGCATTCAGAGGTTGAAGGTTGGCTTTCCGAGCTGCTCGGCAGAAAGCGCGGGAGACGAGCACTCACTTGTTTTTCTTCCACATTGTCATCAGGGGAGAGCGCGGACGCAGTCCCCCACTACCACAAATTATGCAGTCGAGATTCCCACATTTGGGGAATTCGCAGGGGTCAGCACAACCGGAGTGCAATGGCTGAGCCTCGCCCTGGGTGAACCACCTTCTTGATCATGGTATCTCCCCTGCCAGGTAAGTATGAGTTGGAACAGTCTGACACAGGATGGCCTTTCCCAGGCTCAGCCCCCTGGCTGACGGTGCCTCTTGGGGGATAATAGCAGAGTTAGGTGCCTTGGGCAATTTGCTCATCCTCATTGGGCACTAAAAGTTGCTGCAAATTCAAAAACACTGGTGCGACTTGACGAGGGGGGCTGGTCCACACATTGTGCCTGTTTTGTGTCCTTTTTCCAGCGATCCATCGCTCGGCAAAATAGAAAAATAACACTCCGTCAACGGCCACTTGGCATGATGTCTCCGCCCAGTCTGAATGCAACCAGAGACAATGTGCCGCACAAAAGCCTACCAGTAGGCATTCCAGCAATGGACGCGTCCAGACCACATTTCTTATGCAATGCCTCGCAGAGGAGGAGACGCAACAAGGTTTGTGCCGTCTCTAGCAGGCCACGCCCACTCTGCCCTTTTACCGGGAAAACGGGTAACCCGCACGCAACGCACTGCGACACAGCAGACGCCGGTGTACTGCAACGCTGTGACTTTCAGGACGGATTGAAACGGTAACACAAGGACCCCAAAGCAGCATTCAGAGGTTGAAGGTTGGCTTTCCGAGCTGCTCGGCAGAAAGCGCGGGAGACAAGCACTCATTTGTTTTTCTTCCACATTGTCATCAGGGGAGAGCGCGGACGCAGTCCCCCACTACCACAAATTATGCAGTCGAGATTCCCACATTTGGGGAATTCGCAGGGGTCAGCACAACCGGAGTGCAATGGCTGAGCCTCGCCCTGGGTGAACCACCTTCTTGATCATGGTATCTCCCCTGCCAGGTAAGTATGAGTTGGAACAGTCTGACACAGGATGGCCTTTCCCAGGCTCAGCCCCCTGGCTGACGGTGCCTCTGGGGGGATAATAGCAGAGTTAGGTGCCTTGGGCAATTTGCTCATCCTCATTGGGCACTAAAAGTTGCCGCAAATTCAAAAACACTGGTGCGACTTGACGAGGGTGGCTGGTCCACACATTGTGCCTGTTTTGTGTCCTTTTTCCAGCGATCCATCGCTCGGCAAAATAGAAAAATAACACTCCGTCAACGGCCACTTGGCATGATGTCTCCGCCCAGTCTGAATGCAACCAGAGACAATGTGCCGCACAAAAGCCTACCAGTAGGCATTCCAGCAATGGACGCGTCCAGACCACATTTCTTATGCAATGGCTCGCAGAGGAGGAGACGCAACAAGGTTTGTGCCGTCTCTAGCAGGCCACGCCCACTCTGCCCTTTTACCGGGAAAACGGGTAACCCGCACGCAACGCACTGCGACACAGCAGACGCCGGTGTACTGCAACGCTGTGACTTTCAGGACGGATTGAAACGGTAACACAAGGACCCCAAAGCAGCATTCAGAGGTTGAAGGTTGGCTTTCCGAGCTGCTCGGCAGAAAGCGCGGGAGACGAGCACTCACTTGTTTTTCTTCCACATTGTCATCAGGGGAGAGCGCGGACGCAGTCCCCCACTACCACAAATTATGCAGTCGAGATTCCCACATTTGGGGAATTCGCAGGGGTCAGCACAACCGGAGTGCAATGGCTGAGCCTCGCCCTGGGTGAACCACCTTCTTGATCATGGTATCTCCCCTGCCAGGTAAGTATGAGTTGGAACAGTCTGACACAGGATGGCCTTTCCCAGGCTCAGCCCCCTGGCTGACGGTGCCTCTTGGGGGATAATAGCAGAGTTAGGTGCCTTGGGCAATTTGCTCATCCTCATTGGGCACTAAAAGTTGCTGCAAATTCAAAAACACTGGTGCGACTTGACGAGGGGGGCTGGTCCACACATTGTGCCTGTTTTGTGTCCTTTTTCCAGCGATCCATCGCTCGGCAAAATAGAAAAATAACACTCCGTCAACGGCCACTTGGCATGATGTCTCCGCCCAGTCTGAATGCAACCAGAGACAATGTGCCGCACAAAAGCCTACCAGTAGGCATTCCAGCAATGGACGCGTCCAGACCACATTTCTTATGCAATGCCTCGCAGAGGAGGAGACGCAACAAGGTTTGTGCCGTCTCTAGCAGGCCACGCCCACTCTGCCCTTTTACCGGGAAAACGGGTAACCCGCACGCAACGCACTGCGACACAGCAGACGCCGGTGTACTGCAACGCTGTGACTTTCAGGACGGATTGAAACGGTAACACAAGGTCCCCAAAGCAGCATTCAGAGGTTGAAGGTTGGCTTTCCGAGCTGCTCGGCAGAAAGCGCGGGAGACGAGCACTCATTTGTTTTTCTTCCACATTGTCATCAGGGGAGAGCGCGGACGCAGTCCCCCACTACCACAAATTATGCAGTCGAGATTCCCACATTTGGGGAATTCGCAGGGGTCAGCACAACCGGAGTGCAATGGCTGAGCCTCGCCCTGGGTGAACCACCTTCTTGATCATGGTATCTCCCCTGCCAGGTAAGTATGAGTTGGAACAGTCTGACACAGGATGGCCTTTCCCAGGCTCAGCCCCCTGGCTGACGGTGCCTCTTGGGGGATAATAGCAGAGTTAGGTGCCTTGGGCAATTTGCTCATCCTCATTGGGCACTAAAAGTTGCTGCAAATTCAAAAACACTGGTGCGACTTGACAAGGGTGGCTGGTCCACACATTGTGCCTGTTTTGTGTCCTTTTTCCAGCGATCCATCGCTCGGCAAAATAGAAAAATAACACTCCGTCAACGGCCACTTGGCATGATGTCTCCGCCCAGTCTGAATGCAACCAGAGACAATGTGCCGCACAAAAGCCTACCAGTAGGCATTCCAGCAATGGACGCGTCCAGACCACATTTCTTATGCAATGGCTCGCAGAGGAGGAGACGCAACAAGGTTTGTGCCGTCTCTAGCAGGCCACGCCCACTCTGCCCTTTTACCGGGAAAACGGGTAACCCGCACGCAACGCACTGCGACACAGCAGACGCCGGTGTACTGCAACGCTGTGACTTTCAGGACGGATTGAAACGGTAACACAAGGACCCCAAAGCAGCATTCAGAGGTTGAAGGTTGGCTTTCCGAGCTGCTCGGCAGAAAGCGCGGGAGACGAGCACTCATTTGTTTTTCTTCCACATTGTCATCAGGGGAGAGCGCGGACGCAGTCCCCCACTACCACAAATTATGCAGTCGAGATTCCCACATTTGGGGAATTCGCAGGGGTCAGCACAACCGGAGTGCAATGGCTGAGCCTCGCCCTGGGTGAACCACCTTCTTGATCATGGTATCTCCCCTGCCAGGTAAGTATGAGTTGGAACAGTCTGACACAGGATGGCCTTTCCCAGGCTCAGCCCCCTGGCTGACGGTGCCTCTGGGGGGATAATAGCAGAGTTAGGTGCCTTGGGCAATTTGCTCATCCTCATTGGGCACTAAAAGTTGCTGCAAATTCAAAAACACTGGTGCGACTTGACGAGGGTGGCTGGTCCACACATTGTGCCTGTTTTGTGTCCTTTTTCCAGCGATCCATCGCTCGGCAAAATAGAAAAATAACACTCCGTCAACGGCCACTTGGCATGATGTCTCCGCCCAGTCTGAATGCAACCAGAGACAATGTGCCGCACAAAAGCCTACCAGTAGGCATTCCAGCAATGGACGCGTCCAGACCACATTTCTTATGCAATGCCTCGCAGAGGAGGAGACGCAACAAGGTTTGTGCCGTCTCTAGCAGGCCACGCCCACTCTGCCCTTTAACCGGGAAAACGGGTAACCCGCACGCAACGCACTGCGACACAGCAGACGCCGGTGTACTGCAACGCTGTGACTTTCAGGACGGATTGAAACGGTAACACAAGGACCCCAAAGCAGCATTCAGAGGTTGAAGGTCGGCTTTCCGAGCTGCTCGGCAGAAAGCGCGGGAGACGAGCACTCACTTGTTTTTCTTCCACATTGTCATCAGGGGAGAGCGCGGACGCAGTCCCCCACTACCACAAATTATGCAGTCGAGATTCCCACATTTGGGGAATTCGCAGGGGTCAGCACAACCGGAGTGCAATGGCTGAGCCTCGCCCTGGGTGAACCACCTTCTTGATCATGGTATCTCCCCTGCCAGGTAAGTATGAGTTGGAACAGTCTGACACAGGATGGCCTTTCCCAGGCTCAGCCCCCTGGCTGACGGTGCCTCTTGGGGGATAATAGCAGAGTTAGGTGCCTTGGGCAATTTGCTCATCCTCATTGGGCACTAAAAGTTGCTGCAAATTCAAAAACACTGGTGCGACTTGACGAGGGTGGCTGGTCCACACATTGTGCCTGTTTTGTGTCCTTTTTCCAGCGATCCATCGCTCGGCAAAATAGAAAAATAACACTCCGTCAACGGCCACTTGGCATGATGTCTCCGCCCAGTCTGAATGCAACCAGAGACAATGTGCCGCACAAAAGCCTACCAGTAGGCATTCCAGCAATGGACGTGTCCAGACCACATTTCTTATGCAATGCCTCGCAGAGGAGGAGACGCAACAAGGTTTGTGCCGTCTCTAGCAGGCCACGCCCACTCTGCCCTTTTACCGGGAAAACGGGTAACCCGCACGCAACGCACTGCGACACAGCAGACGCCGGTGTACTGCAACGCTGTGACTTTCAGGACGGATTGAAACGGTAACACAAGGACCCCAAAGCAGCATTCAGAGGTTGAAGGTTGGCTTTCCGAGCTGCTCGGCAGAAAGCGCGGGAGACGAGCACTCACTTGTTTTTCTTCCACATTGTCATCAGGGGAGAGCGCGGACGCAGTCCCCCACTACCACAAATTATGCAGTCGAGATTCCCACATTTGGGGAATTCGCAGGGGTCAGCACAACCGGAGTGCAATGGCTGAGCCTCGCCCTGGGTGAACCACCTTCTTGATCATGGTATCTCCCCTGCCAGGTAAGTATGAGTTGGAACAGTCTGACACAGGATGGCCTTTCCCAGGCTCAGCCCCCTGGCTGACGGTGCCTCTTGGGGGATAATAGCAGAGTTAGGTGCCTTGGGCAATTTGCTCATCCTCATTGGGCACTAAAAGTTGCTGCAAATTCAAAAACACTGGTGCGACTTGACGAGGGGGGCTGGTCCACACATTGTGCCTGTTTTGTGTCCTTTTTCCAGCGATCCATCGCTCGGCAAAATAGAAAAATAACACTCCGTCAACGGCCACTTGGCATGATGTCTCCGCCCAGTCTGAATGCAACCAGAGACAATGTGCCGCACAAAAGCCTACCAGTAGGCATTCCAGCAATGGACGCGTCCAGACCACATTTCTTATGCAATGCCTCGCAGAGGAGGAGACGCAACAAGGTTTGTGCCGTCTCTAGCAGGCCACGCCCACTCTGCCCTTTTACCGGGAAAACGGGTAACCCGCACGCAACGCACTGCGACACAGCAGACGCCGGTGTACTGCAACGCTGTGACTTTCAGGACGGATTGAAACGGTAACACAAGGACCCCAAAGCAGCATTCAGAGGTTGAAGGTTGGCTTTCCGAGCTGCTCGGCAGAAAGCGCGGGAGACGAGCACTCATTTGTTTTTCTTCCACATTGTCATCAGGGGAGAGCGCGGACGCAGTCCCCCACTACCACAAATTATGCAGTCGAGATTCCCACATTTGGGGAATTCGCAGGGGTCAGCACAACCGGAGTGCAATGGCTGAGCCTCGCCCTGGGTGAACCACCTTCTTGATCATGGTATCTCCCCTGCCAGGTAAGTATGAGTTGGAACAGTCTGACACAGGATGGCCTTTCCCAGGCTCAGCCCCCTGGCTGACGGTGCCTCTGGGGGGATAATAGCAGAGTTAGGTGCCTTGGGCAATTTGCTCATCCTCATTGGGCACTAAAAGTTGCTGCAAATTCAAAAACACTGGTGCGACTTGACGAGGGTGGCTGGTCCACACATTGTGCCTGTTTTGTGTCCTTTTTCCAGCGATCCATCGCTCGGCAAAATAGAAAAATAACACTCCGTCAACGGCCACTTGGCATGATGTCTCCGCCCAGTCTGAATGCAACCAGAGACAATGTGCCGCACAAAAGCCTACCAGTAGGCATTCCAGCAATGGACGCGTCCAGACCACATTTCTTATGCAATGGCTCGCAGAGGAGGAGACGCAACAAGGTTTGTGCCGTCTCTAGCAGGCCACGCCCACTCTGCCCTTTTACCGGGAAAACGGGTAACCCGCACGCAACGCACTGCGACACAGCAGACGCCGGTGTACTGCAACGCTGTGACTTTCAGGACGGATTGAAACGGTAACACAAGGACCCCAAAGCAGCATTCAGAGGTTGAAGGTCGGCTTTCCGAGCTGCTCGGCAGAAAGCGCGGGAGACGAGCACTCACTTGTTTTTCTTCCACATTGTCATCAGGGGAGAGCGCGGACGCAGTCCCCCACTACCACAAATTATGCAGTCGAGATTCCCACATTTGGGGAATTCGCAGGGGTCAGCACAACCGGAGTGCAATGGCTGAGCCTCGCCCTGGGTGAACCACCTTCTTGATCATGGTATCTCCCCTGCCAGGTAAGTATGAGTTGGAACAGTCTGACACAGGATGGCCTTTCCCAGGCTCAGCCCCCTGGCTGACGGTGCCTCTGGGGGGATAATAGCAGAGTTAGGTGCCTTGGGCAATTTGCTCATCCTCATTGGGCACTAAAAGTTGCTGCAAATTCAAAAACACTGGTGCGACTTGACGAGGGTGGCTGGTCCACACATTGTGCCTGTTTTGTGTCCTTTTTCCAGCGATCCATCGCTCGGCAAAATAGAAAAATAACACTCCGTCAACGGCCACTTGGCATGATGTCTCCGCCCAGTCTGAATGCAACCAGAGACAATGTGCCGCACAAAAGCCTACCAGTAGGCATTCCAGCAATGGACGCGTCCAGACCACATTTCTTATGCAATGCCTCGCAGAGGAGGAGACGCAACAAGGTTTGTGCCGTCTCTAGCAGGCCACGCCCACTCTGCCCTTTAACCGGGAAAACGGGTAACCCGCACGCAACGCACTGCGACACAGCAGACGCCGGTGTACTGCAACGCTGTGACTTTCAGGACGGATTGAAACGGTAACACAAGGACCCCAAAGCAGCATTCAGAGGTTGAAGGTCGGCTTTCCGAGCTGCTCGGCAGAAAGCGCGGGAGACGAGCACTCACTTGTTTTTCTTCCACATTGTCATCAGGGGAGAGCGCGGACGCAGTCCCCCACTACCACAAATTATGCAGTCGAGATTCCCACATTTGGGGAATTCGCAGGGGTCAGCACAACCGGAGTGCAATGGCTGAGCCTCGCCCTGGGTGAACCACCTTCTTGATCATGGTATCTCCCCTGCCAGGTAAGTATGAGTTGGAACAGTCTGACACAGGATGGCCTTTCCCAGGCTCAGCCCCCTGGCTGACGGTGCCTCTTGGGGGATAATAGCAGAGTTAGGTGCCTTGGGCAATTTGCTCATCCTCATTGGGCACTAAAAGTTGCTGCAAATTCAAAAA